>NC_090439.1:480871752-481496752 GCF_031143425.1 Pleurodeles waltl
AGTGACCCCAGACATGTATGTCCCAGGAAAGACAAAGAAAGTCAGGATAGCCACAGGGGAGGTCACCTCCAAACCTGTAGCCATAGTGCCCCTAGAGAGGGAGGGTATCCTTGACTGGATTAGGGTGGTAGTCAGTGCTGACCTTCCCCTAGATTGTATCCTGGGCAATGACCTCCCAGAGGTGAGTCTGGTCACAGATGGGGTGGTCGCCCAGGGCGCCCCCCCAACCCAAAGTCCTGGGGAGTCAGTCCCTACAGTTAGGAGACAGGGGTCCCCAAGAAAAGGAAAGAAGAAAAGGAAGGGTAGGCTACTCTTAAAGAGAGTTCCAGGGAGCCAAAGGCCTTCTGCCCCAGTAGGGGGGGAGCCCAGAGTTGGCACTGGTGAGGCCTCACCTGACCCCAAGGAAGTCCTGAGTAGTCAGGCAGCTGTCCAGATGCAAGGTGTTGCCCCTGCACTGACAGAAGAGAGAGTGGAAGGAAGGTGTCTGCCACAGGAGGTGGTAGCCCCCCACTCTAGACAGCAAGAGGGGTGCCAGGACCCCAAAGATGCCCCTAAAGCAGCTCAGCCACCTGTCAGTGGAGAGCTTAGGGTGTGGTTCTGGGTACTGACAGCTGTCAGTAGCCTCTGCTGGGTGCTAGCCTTCCAGGCAGCACTGTACTTGGCCTGGGAGGCAGACCCCAGGGCCAATAGCAAAGTAGGCCCCCTGACCCTGTTGGTCATTGTGGGGTTGCTCAAGTGTTGGGTGACCTCTTTGGGTAAGCTAGGTGTTGCCCTAGCAAAGTTTGGAGTAGGGGAGGTGGGCACCTCACTACCCAAGTTGGCAGAGAGAAAGGAGGAAGACCCCCCTAGAGGAAAGTTTCAGTTTGTGTTGGGTCGTTTTACTGTTGGGATGGCTTCACTACCCATAGGGAGTGACCCTGACAGGAGGATATAAGGCAGAGTAGGCCCTGCAAAGGGACAGCCAGTTTTCTTCACTGTCTTCCTCGCCTAACAAGCCAGGAAGACTCTCCCTGGGTTGGGCTGAGTCTCCTGGGCGTGTGGGCTGGGGGGGGGTTGTGTGAGAAAACAGGGCTGATTGCAGAGGCCCCATAACATTTTGCCCCCATTTTCCTCTTTTTGCTGGTGTTTTCCTGACTTTGATGGTGCCCTGGGTACTGCTAACCAGTCCCAGGGCCTGTGCTCTGTGTAAAATGGATATGCAAATTAGGCTAATTATAATTGGCTAAGTTAACCTACCTATAAGTCCCTAGTATATGGTAGGGCATGTAGGTTTAGGGACCACAGCATAGGTGGTGCACACCTAGGTGCATTGCTGAGGTGCCCAGTGTCATTTTAAAAGCAAGCCTGCCTTGCTGGCTGCTTTTAAATTAAAGTTATATGGAAATTCGACTTTGGAATTAAAGGTACTTCCAAAGTCTTAAACTACCTTATTTTTACATATAAGTCACCCCTAAGGTGTGCCCTATGTGCCCCTAGGGCTGGGTGCCATGTAACTATAAGCAGGGACTTTATAAAAATAGATTTATAAGCCCTGGTGAGTTAAAAACAGCCAAATTCGTTTTTCCCTCATTGAAGTAAATGGCCTTCATAGGCTAGAATGGGCAGACTTTATTTTACATTTTAAAGTCTCCTTAAATGTTGCATACCAAGAATTTGGTATCAAATTAATTGTTGTAATAAATCCTACAACTTCCAGTTGTTGGATTTAATATAACTAGTTCAGGTAAAAAGTTTAGACTTTATCTAAAAAGTTGGCAATGTCAGCTCTGCATTGTTTTTGCTGCTGTGCTCTGATTGGCCAGCCTGCAGCAGCTTCTGCCAGGCTGCCTTGATGAGGTGTGAAGTGGCCAGACTTCACACAAAGGAATGTGCTTGGGGGAGAGAATCTCCCCTCAGCAGATGGTGAGGCAGGAAGGGGGAGGGCTGCCAAACTGGTCTTCAAAGGCAGAGAAGGACATTTGCAGCACCCAGCACCACCCCCACATCCTGCAACCCCAGACAATTAGGTGCCCCCTTGATTAGATTAGGAGAGGGCAGGAGAGGGGTGTGTTTATGATTTTTAGCCACACCAGTGGGTGGGCTCAGCCAGATGTAACCTCCAAAAATCAGATTCATCCATGTTGGATTTTTAGAGACTGTTGCCTTCTGGGATGGATTTTTGCCACACTTCCCAGGAAGTGGTCATCACAGGGGGACGACCCTGTCCCTGATTGGAGAACCAGGGCCCCCCTGCTTTTCACCCAGGAGCAAGGATAAAACTGGCAGACCTGCACCCACGCCTCAGATCCCCTCCAGAATTCAACAAGAAAGGAACTAAAGAAGAAGAAGGACTGCCCTGCTGGACCCCTGGCCTGCACCTGGAACCTGCACTCAGAAGGACTGCACCAGCTGCACACTTGGGCTTCACCACAAGAAGGACTTTGCCTGGCTTCAACTGGTTCAAGGAGGGACTCCCTGTTTGCTACAGGTGAAAAATTGCTAACCAGAGTCCCCTGCACCAACTCCTGAAGAAAGCGACCAGCTGACCACTGTCCAGTGGCCAAAAAGGAGTTTGCGCCAGGTGCATTCTGGGAGTTGAAGTCTGCACCCCCGAAGGACCATCACAGAACTTCTGAACCCTTGGGGTGAGCTGTGGACCCCAAAAGAACCTTAAAAGAACATCTGGGTGAAGCCCCAGAAGTTTGGAAAAGATTTGAGAATTTTTGGAAAAAAGCTCCAGAGAGGGACCGACCCGCCGCGGAAATTCTAGCCGGCTTGCCTCAACCGCGACCCGGCCTGACTTCGTGGTTCGTCCCGGTAAAGAAAAACATCCAAAAAAGAGACTAAGTCCAAACGTAAAAAGTTGACCGGGACCTCCCAGCCATCGTATCCGAGAAGGGCTCCATGGACGTCGGATCAAGATCCAGGTTTACCCCGGTCGAAGGATTTTCATCTCGAAAAAACGACTAAGTCCGAAGGTAAAAGTCTCCACCGAGGAAACCCACATCGCGTATCCGGACAAGGGCTCCAGGAGGTCGAATTCAACTGGCAGGTTCGTCCCGGTGAAGAAAAACTTCAAAATAAAGACTAAGGGCCTGATTCTAACTTTGGAGGACGGTGTTAAACCGTCCCAAAAGTGGCGGATATACCACCTACCGTATTACGAGTCCATTATATCCTATGGAACTCGTAATACGGTAGGTGGTATATCCGCCACTTTTGGGACGGTTTAACACCGTCCTCCAAAGTTAGAATCAGGCCCTAAGTCAGAAGGTAACTTTTTAACCGAGGCCTCCCGCGACCTGTAGCCGAGCAGGGCTCCATCGCGGTCGGCCTGAAAGTTTGACTTTGCCCCGGTCGAGGTGCAACCAGATGACCCGATTGGCGCTTTTTGTTTCTAAGCGCTAGAAAAGTAATAATTCTTTAAAAATTCATATCTCCGGTTCCCCTGAACCGATTTTAATCGTTTTTGTGTCATTTTAAAGATAAAAATATAAACTATTTTTAGAAATTGGTTTTGGATTTTTAAACTGTTTCCTGTGTTTTATTTAATTACTGTTTTGTGATATTTGAATGCTTTACACTTTGTCTCCTAAGTTAAGCCTTGACGCTCGTTGCCAAGCTACCAAGGGTTTAGCTGGGATTAATTTACTGAGACCTAACTGTACCTATGTGGAGGTTAGTGGCTTGTTGCTAGGTGTAGGTACCTACCTGCCCTACCAATAATCCATTTTCCAACATAATTGGAAGCAGCGACGGGATCCTGTACTTGTGTTCAATATCACGTTACAGTTTTAGGTAAAACAAATTAAAAATCCTTTAAATTGTCCTAGTGCAAAAATTGTTTTTAATTTTTAATTTGGATTAATTTCAATTATTGAATTTTTGTAATTTTTCTAAATTCTTGTTTCCAATTTTTGCAAAAAGTTTTTGTTGACACAAAACTAGGGAACCATGGAGCTTGATCTGGCTAGCCTACCCACACTGACAGTAGTCCAGCTTAGGGGGTTGTGTATTGAAAGAGGGTTGCCTGCAACCACTGATCTCAGGAAGCAAATCCTGATCACATCCCTGACAGCATGGGCTGAGGCTCAAGAGGTAGAGTCAGAAGAAGCTCCAGAGGAGGGAGAAAGAAGGGAGGATGCTAACTCTAACCACTCAGGGGAGGGAAGGCATCTGAGCCTAAGTGAGGATGAGGAAGAAAGGTCCTCAGTAAATACAGTCACTAGGGGCAGATCCAAAGCTAGTGGTGGGAAGGGGGTCCTTTCAGGAGGAGAGAACCCATCCATCAGAGAAAGAGAGCTGGAGGCCCAGCTAGCATACATAGCTTTGGAAGCAGAGAAGCTGGCCCTAGAAAAGAAAAAGTGGGCATACAAAGAGAAAAGAGATGGAAGCAGCGATAAAGAAGCTGAGGTGTCCATGGGTGGGGGAGTTTGCCCCAGGTTACCCAAGGGGGTAGTTCCTGCTTATGTAGAGGGGGATGACATAGATAAGTGGCTGGGGGCCTTTGAGAGGGCACTCCAAATGAGAAGGGTTAGGCCTCAATACTGGGGTTCCCTTTTGTGGGAGTTGGTCCCCAACTCAGGGAGGGATAGGCTTCTGACCTTAAGGGGGGAGGAGGCAGATTCATACCCTAGTATGAAGAGGTGCTTAGCCAAGAAGTTTGGTCTGACCCCAGAGCAATATAGAATGAAGTTCAGGGACACCCAGAAGGTCAGTACCCAGTCTTGGGTTGACTTTGTGGACATTTCACTAAAGGCACTAGAGGGCTGGATTATTGGTAACAAAGTAGATACTTATGAGGGGTTATACAATCTGATCATGAGAGAGCACATCTTGACCAATTGTACCCAAGAAAGGTTACGCCAGCATCCAGTGGACTCTAAGCAGACCAACCCTAGAGAACTAGGGGAGGCAGTTGATGAGTGGTTGAGAACCAGGGTGGTTGTCAAGTCCCAGGGGGGAGACTCCAAGAAGGGGGGGGCAGGTCCCCAAAAACCTAAGGAGGGAGGTGGTAAGCTCACCACAGAGACTCCCTCTGTACCCCAGAACCCTAAGAAGGAGGAGAGTAAATCCCACTCCCACTCTGACAATCAGAGACAGGGAGACCCAGGGTTAAAAAAGCTCTTGGACAGTAGGGCTTGCTTTGACTGTCAGCTGACAGGTCACTTCAGAGGAGATGCAGCCTGTCCAAAGAAGGTGGTTAGCACTGGGCTGTCCAGTGTAGCCATAGAGGAGGATTCCTCAGATGATGAAGTCCTCCTAGCATTTAGCTGGGAGACAGGACCAGATGGTAAGCTGGTGATCCCTGAGGGTGGGAGTAGGCACTTCCACCACATTCAAGTGAATGGGATCCCTACCACTGGTCTGAGAGACACCTGTGCCAGTCACACTATAGTGAGTGACCGGTTAGTGACCCCAGACATGTATGTCCCAGGAAAGACAAAGAAAGTCAGGATAGCCACAGGGGAGGTCACCTCCAAACCTGTAGCCATAGTGCCCCTAGAGAGGGAGGGTATCCTTGACTGGATTAGGGTGGTAGTCAGTGCTGACCTTCCCCTAGATTGTATCCTGGGCAATGACCTTCCAGAGGTGAGTCTGGTCACAGATGGGGTGGTCGCCCAGGGCGCCCCCCCAACCCAAAGTCCTGGGGAGTCAGTCCCTACAGTTAGGAGACAGGGGTCCCCAAGAAAAGGAAAGAAGAAAAGGAAGGGTAGGCTACTCTTAAAGAGAGTTCCAGGGAGCCAAAGGCCTTCTGTCCCAGTAGGGGGGGAGCCCAGAGTTGGCACTGGTGAGGCCTCACCTGACCCCAAGGAAGTCCTGAGTAGTCAGGCAGCTGTCCAGATGCAAGGTGTTGCCCCTGCACTGACAGAAGAGAGAGTGGAAGGAGGGTGTCTGCCACAGGAGGTGGTAGCCCCCCACTCTAGACAGCAAGAGGGGTGCCAGGACCCCAAAGATGCCCCTAAAGCAGCTCAGCCACCTGTCAGTGGAGAGCTTAGGGTGTGGTTCTGGGTACTGACAGCTGTCAGTAGCCTCTGCTGGGTGCTAGCCTTCCAGGCAGCACTGTACTTGGCCTGGGAGGCAGACCCCAGGGCCAATAGCAAAGTAGGCCCCCTGACCCTGTTGGTCATGGTGGGGTTGCTCAAGTGTTGGGTGACCTCTTTGGGTAAGCTAGGTGTTGCCCTAGCAAAGTTTGGAGTAGGGGAGGTGGGCACCTCACTACCCAAGTTGGCAGAGAGAAAGGAGGAAGACCCCCCTAGAGGAAAGTTTCAGTTTGTGTTGGGTCCTTTTACTGTTGGGATGGCTTCACTACCCATAGGGAGTGACCCTGACAGGAGGATATAAGGCAGAGTAGGCCCTGCAAAGGGACAGCCAGTTTTCTTCACTGTCTTCCTCGCCTAACAAGCCAGGAAGACTCTCCCTGGGTTGGGCTGAGTCTCCTGGGCGTGTGGGCTGGGGGGGGTTGTGTGAGAAAACAGGGCTGATTGCAGAGGCCCCATAACATTTTGCCCCCATTTTCCTCTTTTTGCTGGTGTTTTCCTGACTTTGATGGTGCCCTGGGTACTGCTAACCAGTCCCAGGGCCTGTGCTCTGTGTAAAATGGATATGCAAATTAGGCTAATTATAATTGGCTAAGTTAACCTACCTATAAGTTCCTAGTATATGGTAGGGCATGTAGGTTTAGGGACCACAGCATAGGTGGTGCACACCTAGGTGCATTGCTAAGGTGCCCAGTGTCATTTTAAAAGCAAGCCTGCCTTGCTGGCTGCTTTTAAATTAAAGTTATATGCAAATTCGACTTTGGAATTAAAGGTACTTCCAAAGTCTTAAACTACCTTATTTTTACATATAAGTCACCCCTAAGGTGTGCCCTATGTGCCCCTAGGGCTGGGTGCCATGTAACTATAAGCAGGGACTTTATAAAAATAGATTTATAAGCCCTGGTGAGGTAAAAACAGCCAAATTCGTTTTTCCCTCATTGAAGTAAATGGCCTTCATAGGCTAGAATGGGCAGACTTTATTTTAAATTGTAAAGTCTCCTTAAATGTTGCATACCAAGAATTTGGTATCAAATTAATTGTTGTAATAAATCCTACAACTTCCAGTTGTTGGATTTAATATAACTAGTTCAGGTAAAAAGTTTAGACTTTACCTAAAAAGTTGCCAATTTCAGCTCTGCATTGTTTTTGCTGCTGTGCTCTGGTTGGCCAGCCTGCAGCAGCTTCTGCCAGGCTGCCTTGATGAGGTGTGAAGTGGCCAGACTTCACACAAAGGAATGTGCTTGGGGAGAGAATCTCCCCTCAGCAGATGGTGAGGCAGGAAGGGGGAGGGCTGCCAAACTGGTCTTCAAAGGCAGAGAAGGACATTTGCAGCACCCAGCACCACCCCCACATCCTGCAACCCCAGACAATTAGGTGCCCCCTTGATTAGATTAGGAGAGGGCAGGAGACGGGTGTGTTTATGATTTTTAGCCACACCAGTGGGCTCAGCCAGATGTAACCTCCAAAAATCAGATTCATCCATGTTGGATTTTTAGAGACTGTTGCCTTCTGGGATGGATTTTTGCCACACTTCCCAGGAAGTGGTCATCACAGGGGGACGACCCTGTCCCTGATTGGAGAACCAGGGCCCCCCTGCTTTTCACCCAGGAGCAAGGATAAAACTGGCAGACCTGCACCCACGCCTCAGATCCCCTCCAGAATTCAACAAGAAAGGAACTAAAGAAGAAGAAGGACTGCCCTGCTGGACCCCTGGCCTGCACCTGGAACCTGCACTCAGAAGGACTGCACCAGCTGCACACTTGGGCTTCACCACAAGAAGGACTTTGCCTGGCTTCAACTGGTTCAAGGAGGGACCCCCTGTTTGCTACAGGTGAAAAATTGCTAACCAGAGTCCCCTGCACCAACTCCTGAAGAAAGCGACCAGCTGACCACTGTCCAGTGGCCAAAAAGGAGTTTGCGCCAGGTGCATTCTGAGAGTTGAAGTCCGCACCCCCCAAGGACCATCACAGAACTTCTGGACCCTTGGGGTGAGCTGTGGACCCCAAAAGAACCTTAAAAGAACATCTGGGTGAAGCCCCAGAAGTTTGGAAAAGATTTGAGAATTTTTGGAAAAAAGCTCCAGAGAGGGACCGACCCGCCGCGGAAATTCTAGCCGGCTTGCCTCAACCGCGACCCGGCCTGACTTCGTGGTTCGTCCCGGTAAAGAAAAACATCCAAAAAAGAGACTAAGTCCGAACGTAAAAAGTTGACCGGGACCTCCCAGCCATCGTATCCGAGAAGGGCTCCATGGACGTCGGATCAAGATCCAGGTTTACCCCGGTCGAAGGATTTTCATCTCGAAAAAACGACTAAGTCTGAAGGTAAAAGTCTCCACCGAGGAAACCCACATCGCGTATCCGGACAAGGGCTCCAGGAGGTCGGATTCAACTGGCAGGTTCGTCCCGGTGAAGAAAAACTTCAAAATAAAGACTAAGTCAGAAGGTAACTTTTTAACCGAGGCCTCCCGCGACCTGTAGCCGAGCAGGGCTCCATCGCGGTCGGCCTGAAAGTTTGACTTTGCCCCGGTCGAGGTGCAACCAGATGACCCGATTGGCGCTTTTTGTTTCTAAGCGCTAGAAAAGTAATAATTCTTTAAAAATTCATATCTCCGGTTCCCCTGAACCGATTTTAATCGTTTTTGTGTCATTTTAAAGATAAAAATATAAACTATTTTTATAAATTGGTTTTGGATTTTTAAACTGTTTCCTGTGTTTTATTTAATTACTGTTTTGTGATATTTGAATGCTTTACACTTTGTCTCCTAAGTTAAGCCTTGACGCTCGTTGCCAAGCTACCAAGGGTTGAGCTGGGATTAATTTACTGAGACCTAACTGTACCTATGTGGAGGTTAGTGGCTTGTTGCTAGGTGTAGGTACCTACCTGCCCTACCAATAACCCATTTTCCAACAATTCAGTTCAACTAAATGTTATGTAGATTAGAGTTAAAATGATTGAAAGTACCCAATGTAGAATTCAGTGACTGAGGGGGCAGAATATATTCTCCTAGTGAGCTGTGAATTTGCAACATTTCCTAAAACAAAAGTAAAAAAGTAAAAAAAGAAAAAAGTAGGAGAAAATAAAAATAAACCTGGGAGACTATAGTCTGTCTTTTATTGGTACGAAAATATATGATGAAGAAAATTTTTAAAAATGTTTAGAGAATGGAGGAAATATCACTTTCAAGAGCCGAAAAGTGGATACAAAGCGGAAGCAAGTGTCAGGGTCAGTCACAGGTTCTAGGAACTAGGCCAGAGTGAAATTTAAATTACATTGGTGTCATTTGTGGAATTTTGGGAATTTCATGTACCCTTGTTACATGAAATTCCCAAAATCCTGCCAGCTGAGCAATTACACCAACATTAAGAGTTAAAATATATATATAGAGAGAAAAGGAACAACAAGAGAAACTAGAACGCAACCAGAAGTTATTGTGTTTTTCACACTTTTTTAGTTGAAAATACGTCCTCGCATCAATAGTTGATGCTAGGGCATTTTTAATGCTAAAATATAGCGCAAAAAGTTACAGTCACATTTTGCTTAATAACATGTAATATTGCTTAATTTTCCATTAGCAAATTACACAAACTTTATAAAACCCTACTAAGAACCCAAAACGTATCAAACTGATAATCAGACTCATGTACATTTTCCAACAAACATAAACCAGGACAAAATCTTGATTAGGAACAGGGGTAAAGCTGGTAGAATGGAGAAACAGCTGAGGCACTAGTTAGGGAAAGACAGTTGATGAAATTGGATCATTGATGGAATATCCGAAACAGAGATATTTTGTGGACATACTATCATGCCAAAAATATTAAGGGCCAAAATATTGATAAGTGAAGTGAAAATAGGTAAGTATAGAGTTACTATTCTTAACTCCATGCATACGTCCCTCAAATTTATATATATATATATACATATATGTAGAGTTATATATTGTAACACTTTGTTTACCTATAGAAACCTACATTCTTTATATTTGTGTGCTTGATATTCCTGACTTGAAATTTTGGTCTGCGATATTTCTGTTTCCAATATTCTGTCTAAATACCTGTAACTCAGTTCAGGACCTTCACTGAACCAATGCCTCAGTATTCCTGGAAAGAGAAAACAAAAAGCATGCATTTAATATATAGAACATGACTGCAACAAAGATCTATGATGTTTAATATAGAGTAAAAAGTATATGCTTCTCTCTGTGCTAGTAGGCTGTGATGATCTTCATATCCAACCTGGATATTCATATCCCACCTGAGGCCCAGGAAAAACAAAGAGGAGTCAGGAGACAAAGAATGCATTTTTGGCAACTGGAATGAAGACTGCCAGTGCTAAATTTAGCAACAGGACTCACTAGAAGTGGATCACATGGTAAAGGCACTGGAATTGAGAAGGCGATCAAACTGAAAGCAGCAAAAACTGAGGTAAATGTAAATGTCAGGTGATGAACTGACAACAGCAAAAACCTGGGAGAAATCGAGACATTGGCAGACATCTGAGTATTGTGTGAGAAGAGGCTATGTACATCCACTTTTCGCATTGCTAGAGAACCCTGTGGAAAAACCTGCAAGTGATTTCTCGAAAGGTCTAATTCTGATTAAGGAAGTACCCAATCTAGAATTATCCTACATTATCTCTGTGCTTGTACTTGCTGCAGCGCCATGAGATCCTAGCTATTACTTCAGTCTAAATAGTGCACTTCATGCTTTTGGCCAATGGATCGACGCAACATAGTTTCGAGGGGACATCAATGATGACCATCATAATAAACACCAACAATCAAGTAATCGATAATCTAATCAACTAGGCAATAACCACACCAGTTTATTGAGAATGATTATACATTTATTTACCTATATTAACAACACTAAAGTCACAAATTTAACTCTTAGATGTAAATGATAAGCATATAAGATCAATAGTGGCTGATTAAAACGTCTTATATATCTGAGTTTAATCAAAGCAAGTAAGCAAATTTTCTCAAGTATCATAACACTAGTTAATAATAACAATATTTGCAACAGAGATATGTAATACATTGGAACAAAAGATCAAAGTTTGTCAGCAAAACATCAAAGATTGTCAATATAAATCATGAGTGTAATGTCATATTCCTTCACTAACTACTAATTAGCATTAACATGTTGGGCTTCATGTAAAAAGAATTTAGAAACACAAATTTAGAAAAACATTCTAGCTCAGGTTATAATAAAAATTACTATCATAGTGCAGCGATTAATTTATGAGTTGCAGCTGGTACCTCTAAAACAAGAGACACGTAAAACATTACAATTTCATACATTACCCATAGAACAACAACATGCAGTCTACTTCAGCAAGAGGACACCATCAGGAAAGTTTTCCTAGGGTCCGGTCTACATCGACAGCTAAACCCACATCACTAATGACTCGAACTTCCACTAAGAGATCCTTCAACCCGAAACTCCGACAGAAGTACTCAGAATAGGAACACAAGCAGATTGCATTAATAGGAATAGGTTACAGTTCATTATATCAATTTGAAAAACTCGCGATTTGGTCAGTACATAGGGTGTTATATGATTCAGCCAATAAAACAACTGTAAGATAACTACAAATTTACTGATTACGTTTTTAACTATATACAATTATAACAGTTTCTTCTCCTCTTCTGTCTCATTGTGGATCCATTGTTTCATCTCATCAAACTTCACTTCTCAGGAAGAAACGTCTTAATATGTTGCTTCTACTTCCATTCTCCAGGAAAAAAAACACGTTAGTTACAATTTTAAACAATAGAGCAGTCAAACTCGAACAATTACCTAATAAATTTGACCTTGTGAGACATAATGCAAAAACTCGCTAGGGGTAGCTGTCTACCCATCTATAAGCTATTAATCACACTCTTGTAAGGCAAGCATTGACCAATGGAAAATAATTGCAATTTTAGCTGAAGTTTTGCTCAAATGGAGAACAAAATGAATTATGGCGACCATTTACTAAAGTCACCCATTTTCACATATTAGTTCATCAATAGTCAGTACATTATTAATTAATAAAAATCATTGTTAAAATTTTCCACTCCTGCAGTCCCTCCTCTGATGACTAATTATTTCATCACACAAACGCAAAATAAATTTGTTTATTTTATTTTCACAAATTCAAAACCTTGTTTCTTGTATTTTGATATCAGTTTTCTCTTTCCCTTTACTTTTCCAATAAAATGTATTCATTTGCACATCAAATCTTTTCTGATTCATTTCATATCTTTTCCCTTTTTATCCATTTGATTCGGTTATATGTTCTCCAAGCTCCAATTAAACAAAACACAATTATTGAAACCAATTTTATTATTTTTAATATAAATCCTTTTTCAAATTACCAAACCAATTTTCCACAGCTGCAATTCCTTTGCCAGCTTTCTCCCAGATTGTAGTTTCAGTTAGTTATTTTAATCTTCTTTGTTAATTGTTACGTTATTACTCAACCCTCTAACTTTTCCTGAATTGTCAGGAATATACGTACAGCAATGACTCAGACCAAGTAATTTACAATCTCTGCCATCTTTTGCCAAAAGAATGTCTAACGCAAAGCAGTTCTGAAGTGCCATAGCTCTTATAGCAGCTAATTCAGTATCTAGAAGAACAATAGCTCCAAGATAACTTGTCAACATGTTATCTACTATTGTAGACAACGTCTGTATCTCAATAGAATTTAGAACTACTCCCACTGAAGGAATTATAGCTGCAAAACTGTTTCCCACAATGCTAGAAATTTATTGTCGCTTGTGTCTTGTTTGAATTCTCCTCATCTTAGGAAATTTACTCAAACCCTCCAACTGGTATATTTTTGGAAAGACTATAACATGTGCCTTACCATCCTCCGGGAAGACTGTAATAGGCATTTCTTACACAAATATAGTAAACACCAGGTATTGGTGGGTCCTGTCCATTCATCATAAAATCCCATTTACTCCGAAACATAAACACATGTCTATATTCACTTGTACCCACAAACACTCTAACATTACTACGCTGTGGCCTATATATACAAAGCTTTCCCACATGTTCAGCATCCAGTGTTAGTTTTCCATGTTTAGTAATGTCTATATAAGCATAATCAATCCCAGGTCTATGACTAATAATTCCCTTATTTATCCTCGCCTTTATTTCTCTCCTTCTATCTTCTGTGTTATCTAAAAATGTCTTCTATATAGGAGTTAGTAAACAGGTTAGATTATTCCGATGAGCAAAAGCTGTTCCAAAAGTTAAAGTTGGATCGAAGAAATCCCTCACAGTAACTAAGTTATTATGCTTGGCTACTTTATTCAAAAAGCCAATAACAGGAACAAATTAAAACACGAAATTATAGTTTGAAAATAAATATGGGATGTACTCTTCATTATAGAAATGCTTTAGTAAAAGACTGCAACTTATAGCATAAGTTACATGCAGACTATGATAAGTAGTTCCTTCTTCCACTGAAGTTGGAATCTGTGTACCAACATAACAATCTTTCGCATTCATCACCTCAACATACTCATGCAATAAGCAATAGAAAACATTAGAGGAAAGCTCTTTCTCTTCATGTAAGTATTTGGTACATATCCTATACTCATCTTTTGTTAGTGATACAGTAGTAGTAGTTTCCAGAGATTTGTCAATCCCTGTAGTATGGTTGGCTCCATTTATTTCATAAACAATCACACCTACAAATAACAATAAGCATATTAACACACTTGCTACGGCCAATCCAATACATACACATTTACAACGGTTTATTCTATTGTATTGGTTACTAAAGTTTTTCATGGTCTCTGAAGAATGTGAAAAAGAAAAAAAAAAAAAAATGTTCCCAACATTTTTAGAATAATTTCAAAAACAAAAATAAATCCCTCCTAAAATGTTTTTTTTGTTTCAATAGTTCATTCACCCAGAACAGTCTTCTCGTCAATCCAGAATAGCAGCTTGTCAACTTCAGTTATCAGTTTGTCTAAATCAATTATAAATCTTTTTCTAAGCACTACTTTCAACATTTTCTTTCAATTTCATCTTTTTCCCAAAACACGTGCCAAAATGGAAATTTTTAATGTCTCTGTCAAAACAATAACTCAAAAAATTTTCTTGCCATTCATGTGTAGTTACATATGCCCATTCCGGACCAGTTGCTTGAAACTTTCTTTCTCTTTGGTCTTTTACTACTTTCACCTTCTTCTCCACTACTATTTTCCCCTTCATTCAGCTCTTTTTCCTCTTGAATTGGTGGAATCATGTTTATATTTCCTCCTTTTGAACTTCTCTCTGGCCAATTATCTCCTTTTAATGTTTTCTTTGTCAGTAATTTTCTCAAAATCGGATTCGAACTTAAGCTTGAACCTTTTTCTTCTGATGTTCCTGCAACTGGTCAAGGAAGAGTCAAATCCACATGGGCGGGATCTGTCTCAATTCTTTTTCCAATGGGGTCAGTCTTTTGTTCAGTTTGGTATGTCAACCCACCTGCTTCTAAGGCTACCCTCCTCTCAGCAGCTTTTCTCTCATCCGGTTGTCTCTGATCATTCTCTTCTGAGCACACCCTCCTCTCATCAAAACTTCTCTCAACCAATATTTCTCCTTCCTCTTGCGTTAATTTTTCTTCTATTCCATTTGCAGACTGTTCACTCTCCTCTAGACTTTGCTCTTTTTCATCCATTATAGGAGTAAGTATATCTCGGGCCTTCTTGGGATCCAGCTCTTCTCTTTATTGTTCTTTGCTTGGAATGATGTTAGCTGTTGGTAACTTCAAATGCTTCTCTTCTTGTTCTATTGGGTTATTCACTTTCCTCGTGTGGCTGGCATGCACCCAATTTGGCAGGCCTGCACACTTCACAGATGTCGTTGTCACAAGGACTATCTGGTAACATTATTTTGTATAGCTGTTAGCTCTTCTTAAGTCTCAACAATTTGTATTGTAAAATTAGTATAGACTTCATCATTTTCAGGCATCAGTCCCCATTTCCTTTAAACAAAATACTATTTAAGGCACAGAATTTTGCAACCTGATCTGCATAAGCATTTCCCAAAGTCACATAATCCTGTCCTCTTTGATGTCCACTGCATTTAACCACAGAAGTTTTCTTAGGATTTCTATACAGCTTGTAGCAATTCATGTATTCTTTCACCATTTCTTACAGGTGAACCTGATGACATTAAGAAACCCCTCTGTGACCAAATTTGTCCAAAATCATGCACAATGCCGAATCCATATTGGCTGTCAGTATAGATTGTTACTTTCATCTGGTTAGAAATTTGGCAATCTCTAGTAAGAGCCACCAATTTTGTGACCAGAGCAAAAAACACTTCTTTAAGCCATGAAGCTTCTAATATGCCAGTAATTGTACATACCGCATATCCTGCTCTCAGTGTACCCCTGTTATCTCTGAGGCAAGAACCATCAACAAAGATAATTTGATCATTGTCTTCTAGGTAGGTGTCTCTAATATCTGCCCTTGGTTTTGTGCACAATTCTGTAACTTCCAAACAATCATGTTCCGTATCATCTATTTTATCTGAATAATTTCTCTCAACTGGCAATAAAGTTGCTGGGTTGAGCACTGTACATCTTTTGAAAGTCACATTAGCCGCCCCAAGAATCACAGTTTCATAACGTGTCAGTCTTGCATTTGTCAAGTATTGTGTCTTTGATTGTATCAACAAAATCTCTATTGAACGTGGTACCATTACTGTCAGAGGATAACTCATTACAATAGTCTCACTTTGGGTTATACTCTGCTCGACTGCTGCAACTGCTCACAAACATCCTGGTAAGGCTTCTGCTACGGGATCCAAAGTAGCCGAAAAATATGCTACTAGTCGATAGACACCACCATGCGTCTGTGTTAAGACAGACAAAGAACATTCATCTCGTTCATGACAAAACAACAGAAAATATTTTGTGTAATCAGGCATACCTAAGGCTGAAGCTTGACACGAACTCTCCTTCAATTCAGTAAATGCTCTCATACATTCCTCATCCATCATTATGGGGTCCGAAACATCCTTATCTGTTAGCTTTTGCAGAGGTTTTGAAATAGCTGAAATATTTGGAATCCATTGTCGACAATATCCCACCCTTCCCAGGAACATCCTCATTTCTTTTTGCGTACTCTGTATTTTCATTTTCACAATTGTCGCTACTCTTTCTTTTGGAATTGTCCTGGACCCTTTCTCAATCAAATGACCAAAGTATTTCACCTCTTGCTGACAATATCGCAATTTCGCAGGTGACACTTTATGACCATTGTCCCCCAAAAAATTCAACAGTGCAACTGTATCATCCTTACAGCCTTCTTTTGTCTTTGATGCAATCAATAGATCATCTATATATTGCACCAATGTCGATTGGTAAGGCATTACCAATGACTCCAGGTTCTTTTTTAAAATCTGATTGAAAATCAATGGTGACTCTGAAAACCCTTGAGTACTTCTACACCAGCAATAGACTCTGGTCAGAAATGTAAAACAAAAGAGATATCTACTCTTCTCGTGAAGAGGTACGGAGAAAAATGCTTGACGTAAATCAATCACTGTGAACCACTCAGCATCACACGGAACCTGAAACATGATCACAGCTGGGTTTGGCGCAACTGGATAACATTTGACTACCATATCATTTGTTTTCCCCAAATCCAGGACAAGACAAATTTTTCCACTTGGCTTTTTCAAACCCATTATTGGTGAGTTACTCATCACTTCTTTCAAAATTCCCTGTTCCAAAAACTGTTCTATCACAGATCTTATTCCTTCAGTTGCCTAATTTGTCATTAGATAGTGTGCAGTTTGTGGAAATACTGCATTTTCTTTCAGTGCCACTCTGACTCCTTCATCACTCTTGATCAAGCCAATGTCCTTCCCTGAAAGATCCCAAACTTTTAATTTAACCCTTTCCTGCAAATCAACTGGAAAATTGTTCACTTCAAAGACTGGAAAGAAATCGAATAAATCAATTGAATTGTTGTCTTCATTTGTTTTTTTCTCAATATTGATCAGGGGAAATTCCCTGGGCACTCGTTCTTTTTCACCAGTAATAATTGAATCTTCCTCATCACTGTTTGTCTCGATTTCAATTCCTCCAAGTCAACAAGAAATCAAACAATTTATTTTACACAACAGTTCTCTTCCCAGTAATGACACTAGACTGGAATCGCAAATAACAAAACTATGAAAACCTTTAAAATGATCAACTTTAACAAAAACTGGTTCTGTAAGCCTGTTGGTCAAATGCTTATTAGCGACACCTACGCTCTGAACTGTTTTCTCCCATATTGGTATATGTGGAACTTCTATAGTTCTCACTGTTGAGCACGTAGCTCCTGTGTCAACTAGAAAGTTAACTTTATGACCATGTACCTCACCCTTCACATAAGGACCTTTCTGACCCACCTCTAATGATGCTCCCATAACATTCTCTTCCTCATCTGAACTATCCAATGGCCATTCATCTTTAATTTCATTTTTCACTGTGTAAAGGAAATTCATCAACTGTTTTTTCACTTTTGTTTTGTTTCTGATTTGTTACCACTTGTGAAAGCATTACCTGTTGCTGATCCATAGGACCCTGTATCATTTGTACATGTCTCAGTATGTACATTTGTTGTGCAGGCACCATCTGTACCTGTGGCTGCATTTGTTGCACCTGTGGCATTTGTACTTGTTGTACCTGTGGTTGTGCATTTTGTACCTGCTGCATCGACTGCAAAGGTTGAACACCCTGCATAACATTTGTATTATTATAGAAATTCTGATTTTGACCTCCCATTCTAGGTCCTCTCTTGCTCTGATAAGAATTTACACCATTTGTCTGTTGCACAACACCACTTTGATTCAACATCGGGTATTGTCTCTTCCACTGTCCAATTACCGCGCAGTTATAACAACGTAACACTTTTCTTCTTTGCTGTTCATCCTGTATCACCACAGAATTAAAATCCACATTTCTATTGACCAGCGGAAGCATCATTCCACCTCGACCTCTGCCTCTACCTTGACTCTGAAACATGCCATTTTCTTGTGTCTATGGCTGAAAATTTCCCTACATTATTGTCTGTGCAGTCTTAATCTGCATCACCATTGCTTTCTCCTTTAACTTTTTCTGCTTCATCTCAATCTCATCACTACAGTATTTTGCATACTGCAACACTTTATCAATTGGTTTGGCCTGCCGGCAAATTAAGGATTCTTAATCATCTGATTAATTTCTGGTCTCAACCCTTCGACAAACCAAAACACAAAATTTGTCATGTTGCCTTTCTCGATTATCTCCATACCACTGAATTGTTTAAACACCCTCAACAACCTTTCATAGTATGCATGAATTGATTCCTTTGCTTCCTATGCTGTTCTATCTATGCATTGCCAATTAACATTTTTCGGCAAAACTCTCGTTTTCAGGAACTCAACAACTTTTTAGTAATATTTCATTACTTCTGGAGATGGTGTACCTGTTTTCAAATCCCTTTGCGGTTCAGTTGTCGGCCAATCCACACTACTTTTGTATTCAATCCATACATCTGCTGGAACAACAAAGAGAGTATTCAAGTCATCCCACAGGCATTTTGCACGCTTCACAAACCTATCTGTCTGCTGATACTATTCTACTGGCTTTTCCCTCAACTTTGGGTAATCATTCGTAAAGCTTATGATATCACTCCTACTCCAAGGTACATGTACAAAATTCCCTCCTGATGTTTCCCCCATCGGCAATATTTTCACCAAGTCTCTTGCCTGTGCCATGTCTCCTTTATTTTGTCTTTCCCTTTTCTTGACCCACCTGCCTTCCCATTTGTCTAATGCTCTCCAAACCTGCAATCTTTCAAGTAATTCTCTAAGATGTGTTTTCATCCCTGCAGACCTCATGTGTAAAAAGTCTTCTTCCTCAAGATTTAACCTATAACTTCTCTTCAGGCTTTTCAATTTTGTGAGATCAATGTCATACTCCTCCGCTATTTGTTGTAACTGTTGATGTACTTTTCCTGCTCCCTTTGTAATGATCTTACACAAGTATCTTAACTGAGCTTCGGTATATGACTCAAGTCTATCCACTCCCATTGCCCCTTCAAGAAGCTCATTTCCTTCCATTGACATCCTCACTCTGTCAATTGAGTCTTCTTCTCTGTTCTTTTTCTGTAAGGTCGTGGAATTGATCAAGTCTTCTAACCACATGGTTATTTCTTGTGTAGATAAACTTTTTAAAGAAATCTCATAAGACTGTGCACCCGAATCTTGTTCTCGTACTGTGATCATACCTTGCTGTGGAGACAATAATCTCTCCCCCTGATTACTGTAGGATCTGGTCCCAGAATTTCCAAAAGGAGACAAATCTGTTAAATAATTGGTCTCATTCAGGATCTGCTGTTGTCTTTGTTTCGAATTTTCCAAAACTCCATTCTGAAACTGAACTAAGGAGCTCACTCCACTGTTATTAATCTGTGCATATAGATGCATTAACAAACCCATCGTAATAGGTACTGAAATTTCATCTGGATTAACAAAAGGTCCAGTTTTCTGTGTCTGTATTGTCATCATGCTCTGCATTTGAGGAATCTGTATTTGAACGGGCTCCTTTTTAATTATATTCAGCACCTTTCTGACCTGGAGACAGCACTAAATTAGTAGTCGTTCTTATAATCTGAGCCTCTGGATATGTTTCAGGAACGTTTATCTCCAACTGTTGTCTGTTGTTCAATGAATCATTGAAACTACTCTGCAACTGACTAGTCTGCATCTCAACTCATTAATTGCTAAGGTTATTCTGTGATACCTCTGATGCGGACGGTGCAGTAGGACTCGTATTACTGATCCCACTCCCACTCATTCCATTCTCACTAGTTCTCTCCTTCAGCTGTATGTGGCGCTGGATAAGTTTGCAAAATATCAGAGACTAATTCATCATCATCTAACTGGTTATCATCATTGAACATAATTTGTTTCAAGTCTTTTAGTTTCTGCTCCTTATTTAGTGAGGAACTCTTTTTCTTCTCAGATTGTGCCTCAGTCTCATCCTCTTTTGTTCTTGCAGGAATTCCCTGTAAAGTAGCTACTCTCCACCTTTTCTTCTCCTCATCCCATCTAGCTTCTGCTAGTGTCTTCTCTACTCTCCTCATTCTTTTCTCAAATTTCAAAGCTTGTTGCTATCTAGCTACCAACTCCCAAATCGCTAGGGCTTCATACTATGCTGGCCTTGGAGGAGGTTTTAAACTGTACATTTTCTTCCTCAAATTCTCCAAAATTCTCAAGTTGAATGTGCCATTATCTGGGAAAGCCAAACAACCTTCTTTCTTTGTTATCTTAACCCAATGTTTCAACCAGAGGCACGCTCCTGGACCCTTCTCCTCAATCACAATGTATGCCAGAGTATTTTCTGGAAGACAATTTTCTCCCTCAAGTGCCAGAATGTACTCATCACCTCCAAGGGTGCTTCTCAAAGCCTTGAAAAAATTAATTTTCAACAAAATGTATTAAAAAACAAGATCTATGAAAATTTTTCCCTTGCAAAATCAAACAAAATAAACAACAAAATCTGTTAAAAAAATAGCCAGTCAGAGAAAGTGATTACAATCCCACAATCCTCTTCGACACTCTCACCTTCCAATGGCATTACACTAATGTCGGACTGTTTGACGAATCCGTGCGCGACCCTTCTCACTAACCAACCGACCCAGCATGGCACAATTTACGTAACCCTAATGCATACACCCCTTCTCAGCGCAACCGCTGAGATGCTGACAGAGTCTTTCGGCCTGACTTTATCATAACTCACACATTAAATCAATGCCATATTAATTTGTGAGCAAAACCTTAAAACCAAAAGAAGAAAACAAATTTACCCATTTACTACAGGTAGGGTACTACAATCACTTCAGGAACCTTTCAAAGTATATCTTTGGCTTTCGCTTACTCTTTTTCACAGTTCCCCTTCTTCGTGAGTAAAATTTGACCTGCAAATTTCACTTCTCAACTGATCACTGGATTGTTGTCTTAGGTCACTTAGTACTCACCAAATCTCAGTATAATCCGATCACACAAATTTTCTCACCAACTCGATTTACCAATCACGCGGGTTGGCCTACTAAATGAACAAATTACAACATATACTAAGTGTCTCACTACACTTGCACCAAGTGTCTCACTACACTTGTCAATATACTCCAGAGTCTTAGACCTCTCTCATTAGGTCCGTCATCAACAACCACATGGATAATTTTTCCTGCACCAAGCGCCACACTAAAATGGAGGACGCCACTTCCCTACTCTCATACATATTGGAGTACGCCCACTCCTTCTAAACTCATATACACCTCAATCATCTGCAAATTAGCTTAAGCTATGCAAGCGCAAAACATTTCCCCTCACTCAATTCAATCAAAACACCGCTAGAAACATATGCTTCAACCTAGAGCTCTCCGAGGACTGGGGAAAGTCACTTAAGGCAACTAGCAACTCATTTTTTCAGATCTGTATAACATTTCAGAAAAAGAAATAATTAGTAAAATGATTTTTTTTAAAATAATTCCTTCACCAACTATAACATCGTCATCATGACGTCATAAAAAAATGACATAACCGTTACTCTGCTACCAAAAACTGCTGCAGTGCCAAGAAATCCTAGCTATTACTTCAGTCTAAATAGTGGACTTTGCGCTTTAGGCCAATGGATCGACGCGACATAGTTTTGAGGGGACGTCAATGATGACTATCATAATAAACACCAACAATCAAGTAATCGATAATCTAATCAACTATGCAATAACCACATCAGTGTATTAAGAATGATTATAAATGTATTTCCCTATATTAACAACTCAAAAGTCACAAATATAACTCTTAGACATAAATGATAAGCATATAAGATCAATAGTAGCTGATTAGAACGTCTTATATATCTGAGTTTAATCAAAGCAAGTAAGCAAATGATCTCAAGTATCATAACACTAGTTAATAATAACAATATTTGCTACAGAGATATGTAATACATTGGAACAAACGATCAAAGTTTGTCAGCAAAAGGTCAAAGATTGTCAATATAAATCATGAGCATGTAATCTCATATTCCCTCACTAACCACTAATTAGCATTAACATGTTGGGCTTCATGTAAAAATAATTTAGAAACACAAATTTAGAAAAACATACTAGCTTGGGTTATAATAAAAATTACTATTATTATGCAGCAATTAATTTATAAGTTGCAGCTGGTACTTGTAGAACAAGAGACACGTAAAACATTACAATTTCATACATTACCCATAGAACAACAACATTCAGGGGGTGATTCTAAACCTGGCGGTCGGTGTTAAAGCTGCGGCCAACCCGCCAACAGGCTGGCGGTCCAAAAAATGGAATTCTGACCCTGGCGGGAACCACCAACACAGCCCGCCAACTTAACACTCCAACCGCCGCGGCGGTACAGACAAACAGCGCGGCGGTCACCGCCAACAGGCAGGCGGCAGACAATGTACCGCCCACACTATCATAACTCACCAATCCGCCACCTTTTCCGGGGCGGGAGCACCGCCGATAAAAACACGGCGGAAACAGACTGCGAACGGGAAAACGCTCACCTCTACGCACTCCACGAGGACGGAGGACAGCATGGAACCCGAATTGAACATCATACCTGCTCTCGCCTACCTTCTCATCTACCACGAGTACGAAGTCCGGCGCAGACGACAACGGTGAGTACTGCACCTACGACACACGGGAGGGGGAGGACGAAAGGTTACGGGCACACACATATGCGACCCCCCCCCCCAATCATGTACTCACCAATGCAGAGCACCAAGTCACAGTGACACCACCCAAACACCCCTGAAAAATGCTAGGACATAATCATATTTTGAATAAATATTTATGTACCAAAAAGCTCCAGAAAATTAGCGTACAACCATGAAAGATATCCGCAACAAAACAAATGACATACACATCAGTGTATGACTGAAGTACCAAGTCCTGCACATCCTACCAATTCAGCATGTCCGTGGGCCAAAGTTTTGAGAAACAAGGGCAAAGCCCACACAGGAGACCTGAGTCCTTTGGAGAGAACACTGCAGGGGCATCAGATGTAAAAACTACAGGCACCTCAGGGGGAAGGGAAGGGGGGGGCACCACAGCCACATGAGTCCACGACGCCAGATCCACGAGGAGCCACCATGCCCACCGTTCAATCCTGGGGAGTGCAAAGCCACAGTCTCTCAATGTCTCTACAGTGGGTGGGCTGCCCACTGTTCAATCCTGGGGAGTGCAAAGCCACAGTCTCTCAATGTCTCTACAGTGGGTGGGCTGCCCACTGGACCAACCTGGGGAGTGCAAAGCCACAGTCTCTCAATGTCTCTACAGTGGGTGGGCTGCCCACTGGACCAACCTGGGGAGTGCAAAGCCACAGTCTCTCAATGTCTCTACAGTGGGTGGGCTGCCCACTGGACCAACCTGGGGAGTGCAAAGCCACAGTCTCTCAATGTCTCTACAGTGGGTGGGCTGCCCACTGGACCAACCTGGGGAGTGCAAAGCCACAGTCTCTCAATGTCTCTACAGTGGGTGGGCTGCCCACTGGACCAACCTGGGGAGTGCAAAGCCACAGTCTCTCAATGTCTCTACAGTGGGTGGGCTGCCCACTGGACCATCCTGGGGAGTGCAAAGCCACAGTCTCTCAATGTCTCTACAGTGGGTGGGCTGCCCACTGTTCAATCCTGGGGAGTGCAAAGCCACAGTCCATCATGTGGATGACAGTCTCCACTGGTCAAGGAGGAGGCATGGTGGGCACAATGAACCATCAACGGTGCTTGAGACGGCGGGGCCCAGCGGAGCGGTGCTTGAGACGGCGGGGCCCAGTGGAGCGGTGCTTGAGACGGCGGGGCCCAGCGGAGCGGTGCTTGAGAGGAAGGGCCCAGCGGAGCGGTGCTTGACAGGAAGGGCCCAGCGGAGCGGTGCTTGAGAGGAAGGGCCCAGCGGAGCGGTGCTTGAGAGGAAGGGCCCAGCGGAGCGGTGCTTGAGACGGCGGGGCCCAGCGGAGCGGTGCTTGAGACGGCGGGGCCCAGCGGAGCGGTGCTTGAGACGGCGGGGCCCTGTTCAGCGGTGCTTGAGACGGCGGGGCCCAGCGGAGCGGTGCTTGAGACGGCCGGGCCCAGCGGAGCGGTGCTTGAGACGGCGGGGCCCAGAGGAGCGGTGCTTGAGACGGCGGGGCCCAGCGGAGCGGTGCTTGAGACGGCAGGGCCCAGCGGAGCGGTGCTTGAGACGGCGGGGCCCTGTTCAGCGGTGCTTGAGACGGCGGGGCCCAGCGGAGCGGTGCTTGAGACGGCGGGGCCCAGCGGAGCGGTGCTTGAGACGGCGGGGCCCAGCGGAGCGGTGCTTGAGACGGCGGGGCCCTGTTCAGCGGTGCTTGAGACGGCGGGGCCCTGTTCAGCGGTGCTCTTCTGCACCGCGGGCCCTGTTCAGCGGTGCTTATCTCCACGGCGGGGCCCTGTTCAGCGGTGCTCTTCTGCACCGCGGGCCCTGTTCAGCGGTGCCTATCTCCACGGCGGGGCCCTGTTCAGCGGTGCCTATCTCCACGGCGGGGCCCTGTTCAGCGGTGCCCATCCAGCAGGTCAAGGGAGCCAGACCTGGCCTGGACTCCCTGTTCAGTCGCCCTCGGACCGTGACGTATCTGGACCCTTCGGGGACGGACTCCTGGCCTCCTTAGTGTCCTCCTTCCCAGCTGGGATGTGGCATGTGGGGTCCACCTTCTCCGCGCTCCTGCTGCCCTTCCGCTCCTTTGATGGGGCTCTCGGGCCCTTGCCTCCCCCAGATGGTGTGGGTGGTGAAGTGGCCGCACATTGCTCCTTGGGGGCAGCCCTGTCGGTCCTCGCACGGCGGTCCTTGGTTTTGCGGGTCCTCTTGCCGGGGGGGGGGCTGGACGTGTCCTTGCTGCAGCTCGATGTGTCACTGCTGGCAAAGGGTGGGCTCCAGAACCCAGGCACAACAGTGACACCCGAAGCTGGGCTGGTGGTGGCTGCGGTGCTCTTGGGACTCTTTGAAGATGGATGGGGGGGGTCATCGGGGGGAAAGAGGTTAAGGTTAGCCAGGAAAAGTTTTTTAGGGCCAAGGTAAAGGGTAGGAGTAGTGGAGATGGAAGTGGAGGTAGAGGAGGTGGTTGTAGGAGAGTCAGGTGTGCTGTCATTGGGTGAAGGTGCTGGTGCTGTAGGCTGTCGTGAGGTGGATGGCTGTTGGGTGGGTGGCTGCCTGCGTTTGTGTGTCTTGGAAGAGGGGGTGACAGACACAGTGGGAGAGGACACAGGGGACGTGTACATGGCAGTGGGGGTGGTGACTGCACGAGTGTGGACTGTACTGGAGGGTGAGGTGGTGATGGAAGCACTGGCTGATGTTGGGGTGCATGCAGGTGTGAGTGTAGACGTCACAGGGAGGGAGGAGGGAGACGAGGAGGAGGGGGACACAGGGGTGGCAGTGGCTGTTGGCATGTCTGCATCTGGGTGTTGCTCGGGTGAGTGTTTGCGGGATCTGTGGTGCTTGTGTTTGGATGAGCTGCTCTTGGGTGTTGAGGTGTGTGCAGGCTGGTCTGATGGTGTGGATGGGATAGGCTGAGGAACAGGTGACAGAGACAGGCTGGAGGCAGTCAGAAGAGGGAGGCTGGAAACAGGGACAATGGCTGCCGTCAGTGCTGAGGCCAGAGCAGTGAACGCTTGTTGATGGGCAGCCTGACCCGAATGAATGCCCTCCAGGTACGCATTGCTCTGTTGCACCTCCCTTTGCACACCCTGGATGGCATTCAAAAGGGTCGTCTGCCCAACAATGAGCGTCCTTACCAGGTCAATGAGCTCCGCACTGAGGGCAGCAGGGGCAACAGGGGCAGGGGCTGAGGTGCCTGGGGCGAAGGAGACGCGCGCCTTCCTGGGCGAAGCGGCACGGAGCGAAGACTGAGGGGCTGCTGGGAGGGCGGGGCTGGTGCGCTGGGTGGCGGCTGTACCTGTAGAGGCGGGGGGCACGGATGTTGCCGCCACCCCTAGGGAGCTCCCATCCGAGGACGTGTCGCTTTCGCTGCTCTCACCAGCGGTCCCCGTCGTGGTGCTCCCCTCGCCCTCCGGATCACTGGTGCCCTCGGTGTCTGTTCCTGGGCCCACCGGGGCCTTGTGTCCTGCAGCTCCCTCGTGCTCCGATGCCATATCTCCTCCGCCTGATGATGCTAATGCACACATGCACAAGAAGATGAAGAGAAAGGGTGGGGGGAGAAAAAAGAAGACCAGGTTGAGTGCATGCAATGTCAACACCGTTGGCGGAGAGGACAGACACAGGTGCCTAATGCACTAAGCCGCGCATTCGGGGTACACTACTCAGTACTACTGACTAAGACAACAGGCCAAGAGACGTCAAACGCGCACATGGGAGATGCTGGACCTTCAATGGCTGTACTTGTCACCCTACAGAGGTGGGGGCCGGGGGCACAGGGCCATGCCTAAGGGAGAGGACTACACTACAGAAAGCGCCCTGGCCTAATGTCACCCACAACCCTCCTCCCCCACCCAGACGCCTCCACTGCGCAGAAAGATAGGAGAATGTGCTGATACTCACCCCCTTGTGTCTGCTGTGATGTCTTAAAGCGCCCATCCAATTCAGGGTAGGCCACCGCCAGGATCCGGGACATCAGGGGGGTCATGGTGCGACTGGCACCCCTCCTAGGTTGGGAGGCCATCCCCAGCAGTCTTTCTGCGGTCTTCCTTGTCCCGCGGCGGATGTCCTCCCACCTCTTGCGGCAGTGGGTGCCCCGTCTGTTGTGGACCCCCAAGGTCCGGACTTCCTTGGCGATGGCACGCCAAATATCGATCTTCTGATGGGCGCTGACCTATTAGACATGTACAGGGTGGAAAGGAGGAAATCATCAATGGCCTGCATGTTAGATGTAATTGGCCCCCCCCCACCCACTTTGCCATATGGCACATGCTCTCATCTGTCGGGCGTTGCACTCCTCATTCGCCCCCCACCCCACCCCACCAACTTACATCCACCCCAATCCACACAGGCATAGCCCATTCCATTAGCACCCGGGGTACTCACTTGTTGGTCTGGAGGACCGTAGAGTAGCGCATACTGGGGGAGGACCCCATCCACGAGCTTGTCCAATTCTTCAGACGTGAAGGCAAGGGCCCTTTCCCCAGTCACAGCAGCCATTGTATCTTCCAGACCGAGTTCACAGCAGCACTTGCAGTATAGGTCCTCTCCTGTGGATGATCAGGTCTCGAGTGATTAAGCAGATAGAAAATGGCGGTCACGTCCGCGGCGGTGCGTACCGCGGCGGTGCGTACCGCGACCGCCGGCGCACTTCGCCATTGGCTCCTGAAACCCATAGGCTTCAATGTTAACCAATGCGGCTTTGCGCCGGGGTCTTCGACCGCCTACCGCCACGGTGTGCCCCGCCAGCGCAGTGACCTCACATCCCATTGTCCCACTTCACAGGTCAGGCAGCCGCCATTTCAAGGGCCCACATGGCTTAATTTTGACTGCGACACACAGGCCTAGGCCTTGCATTGCCACACATACACGCCTTTCAACCCATTGCCATTCTTTAACTGTGCAAGCTGTCTGTACGTACCTGTGGTTTGGCTGACTCTGTGCTCCATGTTGTCCTTCCTAGGCACCGTCCGCTGGGACTTGGGATGAGAAGGAGGAATCCTCGCGTGTACCGACCGCTGGTGGACCTGTCGACAATGGAAGAACGCCATATAATCCTTCGATACCGACTTGACCGTGCCACTATCTATGAACTGTGTGCCCAGCTGGAGCCAGCCCTGATGTCCCCCATCCGCCAACCCACAGGGATTCCCCCTCTGGTGCAGGTTTTGTCAGTCCTCCATTTTTTGGCCAGTGGGTCATTCCAGACCACAGTGGCCATGTCATCTGGAATGTCTCAGCCTATGTTTTCTAAGATTTTGAGCAGAGTGTTGTCTGCCCTGATGAAACTCATGCGGAGCTACATCATTTTCCCCGAGGAGGGTGACTTGCCCACAGTGAAGGGTGATTTCTATGCCCTTGGACATATCCCCAACATCATTGGTGCCATTGATGGGACCCATGTGGCTTTGGTACCCCCAAAAGACGATGAGCAGGTGTACCGAAACAGAAAGAATTATCATTCGATGAATGTCCAGGTGGTCTGTTTGGCTGACCAGTACATCTCCCATGTAAATGCCAAGTTCCCAGGGTCAGTGCATGACGCGTATGTGATGCGAAATAGCAGCATCCCCTATGTGATGGAGCAGCTACAGAGACAACGTGTGTGGCTAATAGGTGACTCTGGTTACCCCAACCTGCCGTGGCTACTGACCCCAGTAAGGAATCCCCGGACAAGGGCAGAGGAACGCTACAATGAGGCCCATGGGCGAACTAGGAGGGTGATTGAGCGAACCTTTGGCCTCCTGAAGGCCAGGTTTAGGTGCCTGCATATGACTGGTGGATCCCTAATGTACTCACCAAAGAAGGTGTGCCATATCATCGTGGCGTGCTGTATGCTTCACAACCTGGCTTTGCGACGCCAGGTGCCTTTCCTGCAGGAGGATGGTGCAGATGGTGGTGTTGTAGAAGCCGTGGAGCCTGTGGAGAGTGAAGAGGAGGAAGACTCTGAGGACGACACAGACAATAGGGACAGAGTGATACAACAGTATTTCCAGTGACACCCAGGTAAGAATCACCCACGCCATTTCACAATTGCTTCTAGGCTCCTGCATCTATACTTTCTGTATTTCCCCACAGATGTTTTTTATTAATTTATGCCTTTCCCTTCCCTTCTCAGTGCTGTCTGACTCAGTACCTGACTGCTGCTTGGTTCGCCCATGAAATACAGCGTATTGACATTGGTATGTTGTCATGACTAATTGACAGAACAGAAATTGAACAGTAATATGTTATCCCTTTGTTAATAATACAGCATGACTCAAAACAGGTTTGTGTGCAAAATGTGATTTATTTACAGTGCTAGATACCGGTACATGTGATTCTAAGGGTGATGGGTGGGGGTGGAGGAATATCCATGGCAGAGTCCAGTTCTCAGTCTCACAGGTGCATTGTTCTTTTGCCTGGGGAAGGATGGAGCACAGGCAGTTCATGGTTGGACAGGGTGGCAATGTGGGACAGTGGGAAGACTTGAGGGGGTATGTCCTGCTGGCGGGGGTCTTGACATCCTACTCTGTCTTTTTCTTTGGTCTCAGGCTCCTCTTACGGGGTGGTTGTTCTTCAGCAGGGGGTGGGGTTCTGGGGGGCTGTCGAGGTGTTGGGACCTCCTGTCCACTAGCGCCGGCGGAGGTGGTAGGCTGTTCCTGGTCCGGCCTAGTGACAGGGGCCCTGTGTGGTGCACCATGGTCCCGCAACGCGTCCTCTATCCTGTGGAGGGCCAGGACGATGGTCCCCATTGCGGTCCCGATGATTCTCAGCTCCTCCCTGAAGCCCATGTAGCGTTCCTCCTGCTGTGCCTGGATCTCAGTGAACCTGGCCAGTACCGTCGCCATCGTTTCTTGGGAGTGGTGGTAGGACCCCATGAGGGTGGTGAGGGCCTCTTGGAGAGTGGGTTCCCTGGGCCTCTCCTCCCCCCCCTGTCGCACAGCAGCCCTCCGAGCTGCCCGGTTTCCCCCGGCCTCTGTCCCCTGGACGGTGTGCCCGCCACCACTGCCCCCAGGTCCCTGTTGTTGTTGGGGTGTCGGGTTAGCCTGGGTGCCCTGTAGTGGCAGACACACCGCTGATTGAGCTGTCCTAGAGACAGAGGCATGGGCCCGCTGGGTGGGAGCTGTGCTGGTGTCGGCAGAGGGGGTCGGGTCTGGTGTGGCCTGTGTCTGGGTGAGGGGAACCGACTGCCCAGAGGTCCCCGATGGTCCGGGCTGGTCATCAGGTTCACTGTCGACAGAGCTGCTATCCTCAGTGTGGGCCTGTTCCGGTGGTGGGATGGACACTTCTGGACCCTCCTGGCTGGTGTGTTGTCGTTCGGGTCCTGCATGGGGTAAGAGAGTTTGGTTATTGTTTCTGTGTGTGCAATAGCATGCGTGTTGTGGGTGCCCTTGTCCCCCAGTGCAGGCATTCCCTGGAGGGAGGTGTTGTGAGGGTATTTAGTGAGGGGGAGGGGTTAGTGCAGTGGTCATGCTTAGGTGATGGGTGCCCATGGTTTGTGTTGGCATGCAGGAGTTGGTGTTGGGATGGGTGGGTTGTGCTGGTGAGACATTGTCAGGAAGGATGTGTGCTGGGGGGTTGGGGGTGAGGGTGGGGGTGTGGGTTGGCATGCTGGTGGGGTGTGGGGGATATAGTAGTTGAGATGGGACTTACCAGAGTCCATTCCTCCGGCTACTCCTGCGAGGCCCTGAGGATGCAGGATGTTGAAGACCTCTTGCTCCCACGATGTAAATTCGGGAGGGGTGGGTGGGGGTCCGCCGCCAGTCTTCTGGACCGCGATGTTGTGCCTCGAGACCATCGACCGGACCTTCCCCCGTAGGTCGTTCCATCTTTTGCGGATGTCCTCCCTATTCCTGGGATGCTGTCCCACCGCGTTGACCCTGTCCACGATCCGCTGCCATAGCTCCGCCTTCCTGGCTATACTGGTGTGCTGCACCTGCGAGCCGAAGAGCTGGGGTTCCACTCTTAGGATTTCCTCCACCATGACCCGGAGTTCTTGGTCCGAAAAGCGTGGATGCCTTTGGGGTGCCATGGGGTGGTGTGGGTGAGGTGTGGGGTGGTGTATGTGATGAGGAGTGTGTTGGGGAGTGGTGCTTTGTGCTACTATGTGGTGTGTGTGATGGTGTAGTGTGCCTCAGTGTGTCTTGCTTTGGATTGTCTGCTGTGTCTCTCTCTCCTTCTCTCAATATTTGGGGTCGCAGGGGTTTGTGGGTGATGTGGGTGTGTGTTTTATAGTTGGTTGATTGTGTGGGAGTGGTGTGTGTATGTGTATCAGGTGTGTGTTTTTCAAATTGTCCAATGTGGCTGTGTTTTGGTGATGTGTGTGTATTCTGACCGCGGCGGTGTGTAGCGCCAATGGAATACCGCGTTTGAATGACCGCCGTGTGGATTCGTGGGTCGTAATGGCATGGGCGTATTTCTGTTGGCGTGACGGTGGAGGTTTGGTCATCTCCAGTTTATCGCTGCCCGCCGATGTGGCGGCCTGCAGTGGAGGACGGATTTTTGGAGGTTTGGCCGTTATGGGTCAGAATTACCGTGGCGGTTGACCGCGGCCGCGGCGGTGTTATGGCGGTCTTCTGACCGGCGGTAAGGGCATTTTACCGCCGAGGTCAGAATCACCCCCTCCGTCTACTTAAGCAAAGGGACACCATCAGGAAAGTTTTCCTAGGGTCCGGTCTACATTGACAGCTAAATCCACATCACTAATGACTCCAACCTCCACTAAGAACTCTCTCAATCTGGAACTCTGACAGAAGTACTCAGAATAGGAACACCGGAAGATTGCAATAATAAGAATAGGTGACAAATCATTTTGAAAAGCTCGTGATTTGGTCAGCACATGGGGTGTTATATGATTCAGCCAATAAAACAACTGTTAGATAACTAAAAATTCATTGAGAACATTCTTAACTATATACAATTATATAACAGTTTCTTCTCCTCTTCCGCCTGTGGATCCATTGTTTCATCTCATCAAACTTCACTTCTCAGGAAGAATGGTCTTAATATGTTGCTTCTACTTCCATCCTGGAGGAAGATACCACACATTAGTGACAATTCTAAGCAATAGAGCAGTCAAACTCAAAAAATTACCTAACAAATCTGACCTTGTAAGACATAATGCTAGGGGTAACTGTCTACCCATCTATAAGCTATTAATTACACTCTTTTAAGGCAAGCTTTGAGCAATGGAAAATAGCTGCAATTTTAGCTGACGTTTTGCTTAAATGGAGAACAAAATGAATTACGGCTACCATGTACAAAAGTCACCCATTTTCACATATTAGTTCATCAATAGTCAGTACATTATTAATTAATAAAAATCATTGTTAAAATTTTCCACTCCTGCATACTCTACTGATCTTGAAGGATGCCAGAAAACTTCACAGCGGTCCCAGTATGAGAAAACCGTTTCTTCCCCACCTTGTGCAATGTACACCTGTGTTCTGTCCCGTCATGCAACAGCTGACAAGAAATAACATGGGGGGAGAGAATCATACGTAGATGGATTGAAAAAAGGGCAATGAGAGTCTTAAGGCATGGAAGGAAGGTGATCATCAAAGGCTAGGAACCAGCAAGAGGGGGTGGGGATCTAGGGAAACGGGGCTGAGGTGGTATTTCACAAAAATAACAAAAGTAAAAGGATTTAGATGGTCTTAATTAAAAGAAAACATCCACAGTAAAATGCGTACTTCGAACAAGGCATTCATCACTCACATGGTTAAGTTTAACCTCATCATGTCATGAAATTATAACATTCACAAAATTTAAATCCATCCAGTAAAGTGTTTTGGGGCGATTTTTCATCAGCAGCTCAGAAATGGGACACATTTATCGCATAAAAGAAATAACAATAACTTATGAAAAGCATTTTAGGATCATCCCAGGGGTGTGTGCTGGCTTTTTACAGAGGTAAGGGGACATGGGATAGGCCTTTTGATGCAACAAAAAATAATTTATAAAATAAGCATTTGGTGAAATATGTAGATATGTTTCATCCTTTATTCCCACTCAAAACGGAGCAACATAAATGTAATGCTTCTTAGGATTTTCTTAATTCTCTTGCTAACGCGTCCGTCTATGTTAATTTATACACATCAGGACTCGTTTTAGGCCGATGAATCTTTGGACCCAGTGGTGAGACACCGTAAGACGAGGTAACTGATCAATATGTCAATCAATATATCAATAACATTGTCAACAGTTAACACCAAAATATATTTCATTTTAGTCATTAATAAACCTTCGGCGCAATCATGACCTTTCAGTCACGAATAACCACACCTTAATTGTGATTAGTGAATTTTATTCCCTGTTGATTACAATCTAATAATAAATGCATTAGTCTCAAAACCAAGAAACATATAAACATAATCACAAGATGACAACTATGATGAGCTTTCAATAAAGTAAAGATCAGGAACATAAGATAATCATGCGAATAAGAACAGATCGCGATACATAATACCTCCTAAAGGTCTTAGTTGAGCATAGCACCACGTCAGTCACGTCAGTTTCGTCAGTCATAATGAATACCTCATCTAACCTCAAATTAGCATTAGCATGTTGGGCTTCATGCAAAACAATTTAGACATTAATTTGGAAAACATCTAACTAAGATCTCTAATCAAAACATACAGCAGTTGGTACCTAGAAAGAAAAGACAAAATAGATTTCATTAATGATAGTTACCCTCCTCGAGATAGGTCAGCATGCAGGATCAGTCTTCATCTTCAGGACATCAGTTAAATCACCGTCAGTCTATCTAAGTTAAAGGCAAGGGACACTCTCCCCTTAAGGGGAAAAGTGCAACGGGGCAGTCTATGGGCAAGGATGGTTGTCTAAGTCTCAAATCACCAAGTAGAGTGACAGAGTTTCTGGATGCAATTGATATCATTCCCTACCTAATGCCGTTTGTCTCTTGTGTCATGGGTTTTTATCCCTTTTCCCAAAATACATTCCCCCAAAATTCTATTGGTCAGTCACTACACCCCACTATCGGTAACCAATCAAATTATACATTAAGTAATGCATTTGTCATTTCACGATATTTCTCTAAAACCTAATTGGTCTTCATAATTAACGTTTTTTCGTAGGTGGCACATCCGGGGTTACTTCATTTCCTTGGCACACGTTAGGTCAAAAGTTCTCTTCTCCATGCTTTATCGTCCTTGGAAGTGTCCATAATTGTTTCGAAGTCTCATATTTTATACTAAAGCCACTAGCAAGCGAATGGGAGAATTCAGTAATGTTGCGAACAAGTAAAGAAAAAGAACAATAGCTGGGTCATGGTCTTTTGCAAGTCAGCACACTGGAGAAACAGAAAAATACGCTTTAATATGAGAGTTACACAGCTAGTTTTGACTCACGCTAACTTAAGATATACAAGTTCTAATGAATGCAGTTTTATACGTGTTAATGTGCTCAGTTGAACATAATATGAATGATTATTTCTTAATTGACATTAGTTTACACAGGTAAATAATTCTTCACGTTTAGGAATACATTCCAATGAATAATATTATTAATGCAGCATTGTTAAACATAAGCATTTCATGTCTATAATAGGTAACATTTAAACTACGCTCTCTCACTCTTTTAATGCTAAACAATTGCTACTAATATGTTCACTGTTGTTGCAGCTTAAAAGAAAAACAATGTACGTGTATTTGTAGCAGGAGATTTGAATGGAAGAATTTTCTTTGACGAATTCACTAACAGAGATAGGCGAGGCATTTAAAGTTCGAGTCAGATGGCAAGCTCTGGCTCAGTTTCAGATTGTCTTAGAACCTTGGCCCAAAATGAGCCGAGCTTTCCTTTGCATTCTGCCTGCCACCCTCACTCTACGCTCATGCACAAAGTTAAAAATAAAGCATTAACATTTAGGATAAAAAGGAGAGGCAGATAGATTTAGAAGCTAATTTGTACAAAGTGAAAGTGAAAAATCTGGGATTAAAAATACTTTCACACTTTACCAATCTCTATGATTTTAACTAAATACTGTGGGGTATATTTACGAGACCGATGAGCCACTTTCCTTGTCTCACCCCTGCCCCACCTAACAACACCATGGTTGTGCCTTTTTTACAATATGACACACCATGTTGGTCATTATGGCAAAAGCGTCAAATTGTTGGATGATTTTGCGGCGCTTTGCTGCACTAGGATAAAAAATGTTGACGTTAGTGCACCAAAGCACAGGGAGATTTTTCTGTTGATGAAAATGGGTGCGTCATTTTAATGTCTGCTCTGAACAGGAGTTAAAAGTGATGGAAAAATGGCGCACTGAAATCTTGCAAATTTCACTGCCCCACTTTTTCTGTCCTCCCTGCATCAGAACGCCCCTTTGCATACATTATGCTTGCATTGCGCCACTTTGGAAATACGGTGTGGGAGAAAGGCCTCCTTAACACCGCCTCAGCATAAAAAAAATTATGCTAGGGCAGCGCAAGGTGCTGCTTGGACCTTGTAAATTTGCCCCTTTTTTCACAAACCCCTCTTTTAAATCATGACCTCTCAATTAACCTATAGTGTGACTTATTCATGCCAAACTTACTGCAGGTAAATAAATGGGCTTTTTTAATTTTGAAGAGACTTTATAATATTTTTCTTTACATTTGTTTGCATGATTTATAGTCCTAGGGGAACTCAAGTTTTTTACTCTGCCAAATTCCGCAGAGTTATAAAAAAGCTCTGTGAAAGTTTGCTGAGTTCCACGAACATGTGGAAAATGCTGATGTGCCTGTTCATGCAGCTTTTTCAGACCAGTAGTGCGTTCCACACTGAAAAATCAGCATAAACGGAACCACACTATGTGCAAAGGCACTGCCATTTTGTTCTGCCTGCTTCTGTTCCTCTCTCTTTGCTGGATGCCTTTTCCTCCATCCAACTTGATCCAGCCCCCATCTACTCTTCCCTATTTTCAAACCCAACTTTTTAGGACTTATTGTACTATTTTCTCACTTTCCCCGTCTTCATTTTTGTATTTATTTTATATTTCTGTGATGAGAATGGGTGCGTCATTTTAATGTCTGCTCTGAACAGGAGTTAAAAATGATGGAAAAATGGCGCACTGAAATCTTGCAAATTTCACTGCGCCACTTTTTCTGTCCTCCCTGCATCAGAACGCCCCTTTGCATACATTATGCTTGCATTGCGCCACTTTGGAAATGCGGTGTGAGAAAGGCCTCCTTAACACCGCCTCAGCATAAAAAAAATTATGCTAGGGCAGCGCAAGGTGCTGCTTGGACCTTGTAAATTTGCCCCTTTTTTCACAAACCCCTCTTTTAAATCATGACCTCTCAATTAACCTATAGTGTGACTTATTCATGCCAAACTTACTGCAGGTAAATAAATGGGCTTTTTTAATTTTGAAGAGACTTTATAATATTTTTCTTTACATTTGTTTGCATAAGTTATAGTCCTAGGGGAACTCAAGTTTTTTACTCTGCAAAATTCCGCAGAGTTATAAAAAAGCTCTGTGAAAGTTTGCTGAGTTCCACGAACATGTGGAAAATGCTGATGTGCCTGTTCATGCAGCCTTTTCAGACCAGTAGTGCGTTCCACACTGAAAAATCAGCATAAACGGAACCACACTATGTGCAAAGGCACTGCCATTTTGTTCTGCCTGCTTCTGTTCCTCTCTCTTTGCTGGATGCCTTTTCCTCCATCCAACTTGATCCAGCCCCCATCTACTCTTCCCTATTTTCAAACCCAACTTTTTAGGACTTATTGTACTATTTTCTCACTTTCCCCGTCTTCATTTTTGTGTTTATTTTATATTTCTGTGACTTTTTTGTACTTTGTTTTTTTGTTTTATTTTCCTGGCCTGTCCTATATGTCCGTACTCCTGTTTCTTTCTTTCCCATTTGTGAGAAAGTCAACCTTTTAGCATGTTCACCCCAATGGTTCTAACGGATACTGGTGGTAACAGACCCTTCACTGTGCCCTCAGACCTGCTAAATGGGCCCAGGGCCAGTACCCTGAAAAAAGGTATATGGTCAAATGGTACAATGCCATAATTCCAATTGGCAACAACACATCCTGTAAGTCCCTAGTAGATAATAGGGCAAGGGGGATTTAAACTACCTATAAGTCCCTGCTACATAATAGAGCAGGGAAGTTTAGAGGCCCAGTTGATTTCCTGCACTGGGGTGTGCAGAATTGTGGTGTCTGATGTCATTTTTAAAGGCGGTTATGCCCTGCAGACTGCCTTTAACAAGTAAAATATGTGGAAATTCGACTTTGGGATTTGCATTACTTCCCAAGGGATAAACTATCTTATTTTACATACATGTCACCCCAAGGTCTTCCCTAGATGCCCCATGGGTGAGGGCCCTTGTAACTATAAGCAGAGACATTATAAAATATGTTGTATATGCTGTGTTGAGGGAAAACTGCACCTTTACTTTTCCCCATTGTAGATTCTTACCTCCATTGAATAAAATTGGAATATTTTCCATGAGCATAACTATGGCTAGGAGGAAGCTACATCTGTAATGAAAGGACTCAAATGAATGGTAATGATGAATACAATAACCTGCACTTGTGGAATCTATCATAACCAGTACAGAAAATAAGTTATAAGACTTTCTTTTCTGTAAGCCAAACTCCAGCCTGCTAGTGGTCTCTCCTGGTTGGGTAGCCCTAACAGTATTAGCCAGGCTGCTTCGAAAAGGTGATACGTGGCCTGCCCTGAGAAGAGGCTATCTGATGGGGGAGGCTGGCAGATGTTAAGGCTGGGCCAGGAAGGGGAATGGGTAAATGAAGCTGAGGCTTCAAATGGAATTCAGTCAGAAAGGCATGCAGGTAGGCCTATCCTCTAACCCTGTACCCCACAGATAAATAGTGAGCTTACAAAATAATTTTGTAGATGTGCAGAGGGGGAGTTAATGGAAATGAGCTACACAAGTGGGTTGGTTTAACCCAGTCTTGCTCCTCTGGAGGAAAACCATCCATCTTCGAATGTTAAAGGGCAATGCTTTAAGTCCTAAAAAGATGCCACACTTTGGAGGATGTTGTTATGCTTCTGGGTGACACCCTGCTGCTCATTGGACAAGGATGCCCACTTACTGTCCCCAAGATGATTAAATACAAGTGGCTGATCTGCATTGGAATTCAGATCTGCTGCCTGAAACCACAAGAAGAAGAAGGACTGCCCTGCTGGAACCCTAGTCTGCAACCCAGAGGACTGCATACTGAAGGATTGCTCCTGTTGCACACTGTTACAACAACCCAAAGGACTTTGTCTTGCTTTAAAAGAACTCAAGAGTGGACTCCCTGAAAGAAACAGGTTGACACAGCTTCACCTGCACCATCCCCATCAAGAGGACCCCAGCTGGACAGCATCCAGTGGCCTTTGAAGGAATTGGCCAGGTGCATTCAGGGAAATGTAGTCCCACCATCCCAAGGGCCTTCTCAGAGCTTCTAGGCCCTTGGATTGGTGTTGTGGACACCCAAAGATCTCTTCCTTTAAACAAGAAGAATACTGGTATAGGTGTTAGAAATTATTTTCGGTAGCTGTTTCTCCTGGTCTAAATGTGAAATCTCTCGGAGGCGCTGGTGTGTAGCCAGTGCTACCACTTCCCCTTTAATGTTACTAAGTATGATTGAGGAGACTGCGTTGAAGTTATGCATTAATTTCATCCCAAAATCTAGGGCTGGTGCTCATTCTGAATTTGTTTTCACACTTCCGGCAAATTGGCAAGTGTTGGGGTACCATGTGTGTTAGTATTAATTGCAGCAAAGACTGCGGGAACTATCCTGAAGGGCAAGCACATTATGATAATTCTGTTTTTCTCATGGTCCCATATGGGGAAAGATGGCTTCTAGCTGATTTGTTTTCTGGACTATTCGGAACACTATTTTCTCTTGTTCTGTGAGTACTTTGCCCATAATAGAATGTACTGTTTGTGGATTGATCTCAGTAGTAGCTCATTGGTAACCAGCAGGTGCTGGTGGTGCTGGACATGCTGGTGTAGTGCTCAGAATTCGCATTACGAACTGAACAAGTCGTCCTCGCAGGTCTGATGCCTACATGTTTTGTATACCTGGGTTAAGTGTGTACAGTATGTGGCAAACATAGGCCACGTTGGCCCGTCATTACCTAAGGGTCCTAGTCTTGTGGGTTGTATTATATGTAGTTGGGTGCCATTAAACCAGTTTTGATGTTCCTGATAATTAATCAGGATTTTAAGATACTGGTATGCTTGGTACCGTTGAGGTACGTTTACAATTCTGTATGTGTGGAATGTGAATGATCTTTGGTCTTCCTCAGGAAAGGTCACCCAAACGCAGAATGTTTCTGTTTGGTAAGCTTCACTAGCTTCTACTATGAATGTAACATCCCCGCCCTTATCTGACAAGCCATGCGCTATTAGGTGTAATGTTGATGAGTGTCTGACATTCTCAGGAATGTCTATGGTATTAGTCATGTTGAATGAACACCAAGTGGGGAGAAAAGGACCTTTTAATGGTTCGAGCTCGAACATCCTACAGCCTAATCAGGTGCTCCCTGTTCAGCTGAGGAGGATCTTCCCCAAGACCATGGACTTCTCTGTTTAATGGTACTTAGGGTACCTGTTGTATGTGAGACAGTGATAGTCAGGGTATCCATAAATGAGTGTCTAAACACCATTGTTGGTGGCACCATGTTGTAGTTTGACTCTTGCTCTTGGCAAGACTGCTGGTTTAAGGATGACAGTACTTATGTTTGTAGGCAACTATGCCAGTCCTACAACAAGTCACAACTGTCGTCCCAACCCCCCCGGCTCACAAGCAGCACTTCATCAAAAACCAAACAGTAAAAGGTGATTTGTGGCAGCCTTTACGCATGACTCAAATGTGCGACATCTCAGGGAGTGTCATGGTTAAACGGAGATTACCCCTTTCTCAGATGAACAACATGTCTCAGTCAACCACACAGGCAATAAGGAGATGCAGTAAAGTTTTCAATAGGTTTTATTAATAAGTCTGCAATCTACGCTAAGTTGAATGGGCTGCAATGATAAGAATAATGAATAATGCAAGGAACAAAATGGTAAAGACAAGAGTCATGAATACAAAGACCCCCACCATATTGCAATAACATAAAATCACTTGAGATATGAAAAATGTCCTAATGCCCTAGCATGATGAACCTAATCTCTAACCTAATTAGAGCTAGGTGTGTTAAACCTAATCTGCCAGTAGCATGTCCATGAGAAAAGCCCCACAACCCTCGTTACCTTGGAATGAGGTCTCTAGATCAGACTCCGTAAGGACACAAAGACTGGGTCAGCATCAAGGCGACGTGCAGCATGAATAGCATTAATGATATCTGGTAGGAGTCCCTCTGACTATCTGTCTATGTGAGGTGCATTTATACAGATCTGCTCAGACTCTTGACGTAGGTCTGTTCCCAAACAATAGATAACAAGACATGCTTGGGGAGCCAATTACATAAACAATTCCCTTGAAAGCAAAAAGTGGGACAGTACCTAATGTGAATACCTACATCTTATCTATCTCTGGTGTTGATAGTGGCACCTTAGCAGAGTGGCAATGAAAGCACACAAAAAAAACATTGTCCTAACTAGAAACAATGCAGCCATCTTGGAAAAATGGAATTAAATAATTGCACTAAAACAGAGAAAGGTAAGTAGGGTTAAAGTCACTGGGTGATGGGGGCACAGGTCTGCAAGCCTGAAGGCTAAGCTAACTCCTCCTTCCTAATAAAACAAGATAGGATTCACTACAGTGAATTCTGGGAAACGTAATCCCAACATACCAAGGACCATCTCAGAGCTTCTATATCCTTTGATTGGTGTTGTGAATACCCAAAGATCCTTGCCTGGAAACAAGAAGAAGAAGAAGAAGAAGAATGACAGCCCTGCTGGAACCCTGGTCTGCAACCCCAAGGACTGCAATCTGAAATACTGCTACTTTCGCACACTGAAACAACAGCCCGAAGGACTTTGCCTTACTTCAAAAAAGGATTTAGGAGTGGGTTTCCTGTAAGGGACATGTATAAATGAGCTACCAAGAATCACCTGAATCAACTCCTGCAGACAGCATTCAGTGGACTTTTAAGAACTTTGCCAGGTGCATTGTGGGAATTGTAGTCCCAACGTCCCAAAGAGCAACTCACAGATTCTGGAACCTTGGATTGGTGTTGTGGACCACTTTCCTGCATCAAGAAACACTTCTGAAAGTGTAAAAGTGCTACATTGTGGACTTCTGAAACTCTTGACTGTGTCCTAGTCCGGTGCAATCTTCCCTTTGAGCTCTATTTGATTCTAAACGGTTGTTTTACTTTAAATCTTGAAAAAATCATATCTCTGGTTCCCTATATTGGATTGTTGTCGTTTTGGGGTCATCTTATTAAAGATAAAAATATTTCTCAATTTATAAATTGGTGTGATATTTTTATGTTGTATTTTGTCTTACTTATTTACTATTTTTGTATATTTAAATGCTCTGCATACCTATTTACTAAGTTAAGCCTGCCTGCCTATTGCCAAGCTACCAGGGTTTGAGCCAGAGGTAATGTTTGAGGCCTTGACTAAGCCTAACACTGTCTGGGGGTGTTATTGGTAGTGGTATGTGCATACTTACCTCTACTAATAACCAACCTCCAACAAAAATGGTGTTTAGCACCATGGATGTGGACTTGTGTTTGAACTGCACCATACAGTAAAGAGAGTTAAGATCAGTAAAAACCCGCTAAATTGAATTAGAACAAAACTTTTGATTTTGGATTTTTGAAATTTGGACTAAAACTGATTTTTGATCCATTCTTTTGATTTTTCCTAATTTGTTCTATTTCTCATTATGAAGTTTGTGTGACCCAAAACTAGGGATACCATGGAGTTTGGTCTGGCTAAACTGAACAACCTCAATGTAGCTGAGCTTAGGGTTCAGTGTAGGTCCAGGGGGTTACCTAATAGCAACAAGATCAAGAAGGCTGAGTTGATTAGGTCCCTTAAAAGCCTAGGCACAGACAACTCCAGAGAATGAAGGGGAGGGGGAAGGTAATCCATCCAGCGACCTCTGCTAGGAGGAGGAGTATGACACCCTGGCCACCACTTCCAGTACTAGGAACACACTCCCGGATAGTGGGAGGAGTCAAACTGTCTCTTGCAGAGAGGAAGCTTCAGGCTTAGTTAGAAGTCTTAGTTAAAGAAAAGGAGAAGCTCGAGCTGGAAAAGAAGAAGTGAGCAAAGGGAAGAAGAGAGAAGGGATGGTGGCAGCGACAATGAAGAAAGTGCTGAGCTACCCAAGGGGTGTATGGGTCACCCTACGCTCCCCAAGGGAATACATTTAATGTACACTGAGGAGGTTGATATTTACAAATGGTTGACTGCATTTGAGAGGGCCTCTAGGATGCAAGAGGTCCACTCAAAGTATTGGGGTTCTGTCCTGTTGTAACTGATTCCAATAGCTAGGAGTGATAGGCTCCTGATGCTTCACGGGGTTGAGGCAAAATCATACTCTCACATTAAACAATTCTTGGCCATGAAATTTGGTTTGACCCCAGAACTGTACAGAGTGAAGTTCAAGGGAACCCTGAAGGTGAGCATACAGTCCTGGGAGGACTTTGTTGATGTCTCAGTGAAGGCACTAGAGGGTTGGATTAAGAGTAACCAAGTGAGTATCTATGAGGGGCTGTACAATGTGATTCTTAAAGAGCACATCCTGACTCAAAGTGTACAAGAGAAGTTACACTCGTACCTACTGGACTCAAATTTGTCTGGTCCCAGGGAACTGGGGGAGACAGCTGATGAGTGGGTGATAACCCGGGTGTCTAAACAACACCAAAGAGGTGATCTAAAGAAAGGAGGACTGGTCCCCTCCTAAGGGAAAGCCCAAGGGAAAGAAGGTCAAAAATAGAAGTAGTCCTCACAAGGCCCACACAAATCTGTCAAGAAAGTGAGACCTCGAGCCATGCCTTTTTCAAGATGAAGAGGTATTTGGGGAAGAATTTTGATCATACAAAGCCAGGAAGGTTTCATGAATTAATGAAGGCAGGTCAGTGTTTTGAAAGTCACCTGCCAGGCTACAAAAGAGGAGAGGCTGTTTGCACAATGAAGCCTCCCACTGGTGGGCAGCCCAGAGGGATTGCTAGTGTAGGTATTGGTGTGGAGATTGTCCCAGAGATGGGGAAGGGGTTGAGCGAGGCAGCCTTAATGCCCATAGGTGGTGTGGAAATTGCAATCCTGGCCAACGTGCCTCCCATCACGGAGAGGTATAGGCAGAGACCTAAAATCAGTGGAACTGAGGTTGAGGCTCTGAGACATCCAGGAGCCAGTGTGGCTATTGTGACAGAGAAGCTGGTTTCTGCAGAGCAGATTATACCTGGTGTGTACCACCAGGTAACCTATGTAAACAGCAGAACCAAACTCCATCCCATGGCAATGGTGGGTTTGGAATGGGGGCGTGTGACAGACCCTAGGCAGTTAGGCGTATCCCCAGCACTCTCAGTGGAATGTCTACTGGGAAATGATCTTGAAGCTTCTGACTGGTCAGGTGTAGAAAGAATGGTCCATAAATGGATGCTGGATCTCCCTGAGTGGGTATGTGCTTTGACCAGGTCTCAGGCTGCTCAGCAGAGAAATGCTGGACACTTGGATTCTAAAATATTGGGCCAATTATCCAATGACAAGAGAAAGGGCACTGGGTCTGGTGAGCCAACCCAGCAAACTCCAGAGGTGCAGGAGGATCTGACCTCTGTACATAGTGTTCCACCCATGCAAGATCTGCCCGACTTGGCAGAATTGACAGGAGCATGTGGACCCACCAGAGAGGAGTTTTGCCAGGGACGGAGAGAGTGCCTACTCTTGGAAGCTTAAGGCAGACATCCTGTAGGCAAGAAGAGGGTGATGTAAGTGGATCCCATAAAGTTGACTGGGATGAGGTAGTCAGATATATTGAGGCTAGAGACCTCAAGGTATGAGCCACCAGGAGGTTGGTGGTACCTCAAAAGTATAGAGAATTCCCCCTCACTTTGAACCATGACATCCTGGTGGCAGGTCATTTGGGTCCGACTAAGACTTGGAACCTGTTATTGAACCATTTCTATTGGCCCAACATGTCTGCTAAAGTATAGGAGTTTTGTAGCTCCTGTGCAAAATGTCAGGTCAGTGGGAAGACAGGTGGCAAACCAAAGGTTCCCTTGGTACCATTGCCAGTGGTTGGGACTACCTATGAAAGGGTGGGTATATATATTGTTGGTCCCTAGACCCACCAACTGGATCAGGAAACAGGTATATCTCGGTGTTAGTGGACATGCCTTCAGGTACCCTGAGGCAATTCCCTTCAGAACCGTCACTGAACCTTCAGTGGCTAGGGCCCTACTTGGAGTGTACACCAGAATGGGTTTCCCAAAGGAGATCTCAGAAAGGGGCACACATTTAAGGTCCAGCTATTTGAAGGTGATGTGGGATGAATGTGGTGGTGCCTACAAGTTCACCATCCCGTATCATCCCTACATTAATGGTCTGGTGGAAAGTTTCAATAAGACAGTGAAGGAAATGATCAATGGTTTGTCTGGCAACCTCAGGAGGAGATGGGATGTTGTCCCTGATGCTTACTGTTTGCCTACAGGGAGGTTATACAAAAAGGGGTTGGCCCCTTTGAATTGTTGTTTGGGGACCCTGTAAGAGGCCATTTGTGCCTGGTTCGAGAGTCTTGGCAAAAGCCTCTGAAAGAAGCTAAAGACAATGTGTTGGACTATGTACTAGGCCTGAGATCTTTCATAGCAAAGTACATGTACATGTACATGTACAAAGTCAGCAAGAACCTGGAGGCCAGCCAAGAGCTCATGAAGCTCTGAATGACCAGAGAACTACTATGCCTGAGTACAAACCAGGACAATTGATGTGGGTGTTGGAGCCTTTAGCTCCTAGGGCACTCCAGGAAAAGTGGATTGGACCCTATCCAATACTAGAAAAGAACGGTAAAGTTACCTATCTGGTAGACTTAAAAACCCCCAGGAACTCTCACAGGGCCCTGCATGTTAATAGGTAGATGGGGCAGACATGACCATGTTGATGGTCACAGATGAATGTGGAAAAGATGAAACTGAGTCAATGCCAGAACTCCCCTCCCACAATGTGCAAGGTGGGTTAATGGAGGGAGTTGCACTCTCTCCCAGATTGACAGACCAACAACAGAGAGACTGTAAGCAGATGCTGGAGCAGTTTGCTGGTCTGTTCTTACTGACCTGTGGACTCATCACTTGGTGTGTCCTTGACATTGACACTGCTAAAAGCCTACTCGTCAAAAGTAAGCTGTACAGGTTGTCTGGCTTGGTCAGAGCCAGTATCAAGGCTGAGGTAGCTAAGATGCTGGAATTGGGGGTAATTGATCCTTCTGACAGTCCATGGGCTAGTCCAGTGGTGCTGGTAAACAAACCTAATCCCCAGGGGGAAGATAAAGTGTTGAGTCTCTGTGTGGACTTCAGAGGACTGAATGCAATCAGAAAGACTGATGTTCACCCTATACCTAGAACTGATGAGCACATTGATAGGTTAGGGGCTGCTAAGTACATGAGTACCTTTGATTTGTCTTCAGGCTACTGGCACATTGCCCTAAGTGAAGGAGCAAAGAAGAGGTCAGTATTCTTCACACCAGAGGGACACATTACCAGTTCAAAGTAATGCCCTTTGGCTTGATGAATGCCTCTGCCACCTTCCAAAGGTTGGGAAAGAGGGTCCTGTCTGGACTGGAGCCGTTCAGTGCAGCTTATCTGGATGATATAGCGGTGTACAGGACCACTTGGGAGGATCACCTGACCCCCCTGAAGGAAGTGCATAAGACCCTGCAGCAGGCAGGCCTAACTATTAAGGCCAGTAAGTGTCAAATAGGGCAAATCTCAGTTGGGTACCTGGGTCACCTTATATGGGGAGGCCATGCACGACCTCTCCAGGCTAAAACCCAAACCATATTGGATTGGACTGCTCCTACAACCAAGACACAAATCAGGGCCTTCCTTGGTCTGACTCAGGATTATAGAAAGTGTATTCAGAATTATGGGACCATTGTGGCTCCTCTAACATAACTAACATCTAAAAAGAGACCAAAGAGAGTCATGTGGACTCCAGAGTGTCAGAAGGCCTTTGACATTCTGAAAAATGCAATGTGTTCCACACCAGTATTGCTGGCCCCTGATTACAAAGACAGATGCTTCAGAGCATGAGGTTGGGGCAGTGTTCGCACAGGTAAATGAAAAGGGCCTTGTTCACCCAGTTGCCTTCATCAGCAGGCAACTGCTTCCTAGAAAGCTAAGATGGAGCGCCATTGAGAGGAAAAACTTTGCTGTGATTTGGTCCCTTAAAAAACTGAAACCATACTTGTTTAGTACTCACATTCATGTTCAGACTGACCACTGACCACAGGGTCATGCAGTTGAGGGGAGAGAATCCTAAATTGTTGAGGTGGTCCATTTCCCTACTGCGGATGGACTTCACAGTGGAACGCAGACCAGGGGTGGCCCACGCTAATGCAGATTGACTTTCCAGGATTTCCCACTTAGCTAGCTAGGTACCCATCGCCTTCCATTTGGGAGGGGCCATGTGAGAAAGTCACCCTTTTAGCATGTTCACCCAAATGTTTATGACTGATAGTGGTGGTAACTGACTCTGAGAGTGCATTGGGCTTTGCTAAACAGGCCCACGACCAGTGCTCTGAAATAAGATGTATGGTCAAATGGTACAATGTTATAATTCCAAATGGAAATAACAGACCCCGTAAGTCCCTAATGGATAATAGGGCAAAGGAGGTTTAAACTACCTATAAGTCTCTAGTGTATAATAGGGCAGGAAGGTTTAGACGCCCAGTAGATTTCCTGCACCTGGTTGCACACTACTGTGGTGCCTGTTGTCATTTTAAAAGTCAGCCCTGTCTTGCAGACTATCTTTTAAAAGTAAAATGTGTGCAAATTTGACTTTGGGATTTAAGGTACTTACGAAGTGATAAACTACCTTATTTTAATATATAATAGCTGTCCTAAGGTGGGGTACCATGTAACTATATACAGGGAGATTATAAAATATGTTTTATATGCTCTGGTGAGGGAAAAACTGCACCTTTCATTGTCCCCCATTGTAGATACTTAGCTCCCTTTTGATAAAATGGGAATATTTTCCATAGGCCTAAGTATGGCTAGGAGGGAGCTAAATCTGTCATCAAATGATTCAAATGAATGGTAATGATAAATCCAACAAAATGCCCTTGTTGAATTCATCATAACTAGCACTGAAAAGAAGTTATAAGAACGTATTTTCTGTAAGCCCAATTCCAGCCAGTTAGTGGTCTTTCCTAATTGGTCAGCCCTGACAGGATTAGCCAGGCAGTTTTGAAAAGGTGAAAAGTGGCCTGCCCTGAGCAGAGGCTATCTGATGGGGGAGGTTGGAAGATGCTGAGTCCAGGCCAGGAAGATGTCTAGGTAAATCCAGTCAGTTAGAAAGAAATGCATCCAGGCCTGCCCTCTTACCCTGGACCCTCCAGACAGATAGTGGGCTTACGAAAGAAATTTGCAGATGTCCAGAAGAGGAGTTAATGGAAATGAGCTACACCAGTGAGTTGGTTTAGCGAGGTCTTGCTCCTCCGGAGGAAAATCATACATCTTGGAATGTTAAAGTGCAGTGCCTTATGGGACAAGAAGATGCCACACTTTGGAGAAAGTTGTCATGCTTCTGGATGGCACCCTGCAGCTCATTTGATAGGGATGCCCACTGACTGTCCCTCAAGATGATTGAATAAAAGTGGCTGATCAGCATTGGAAATCAAATCTGCTGCCTGAAACTACAAGAAGAAGAAGGACTGCCCTACCGGAACCCTAGTTTGCAATCCAGAGGACTGCATGAAGGATTGATCCTGCTGCACACTGGAACAACAGCCCAAAGGACTTTGCCTTGCTTTTAGAAGGACTCAGGAGTGTATTCCCTGAAAGCAACAGCCTAACAGAGCTTCACCTGCACCATCTCCATCAAGAAGACCCCGGTTGGACAGCCTCCAGTGGCCTTTGAAGGAGTTGGCCAGCTGCATTCTGGGAAGCGTGGTCCCACCATCCAAAGGACCATCTCAGAGCTTCTAGACCCTTGGATTGGTGTTGTGGACACCCAAAGATTTCTGCATGGAAACAAGAAGAAGAAGAAGGACTGCCCTGCTGAAACTCTGATCTTCAACCCCAAGGACTGCACTCTGAAATACTGCTGCTTTTGCACATTAGAGCAACAGCCCTAAGGACTTGTCCTTGCTTCAAAAAAGACTCAGGAGTCGACTCCCGGTATGCGACATGTAGAGCAGAGCTACCAAGTTTCACCTGCATCAACTCCTGTCACAATAGCCCAACTGGACAGCATTCAGTGGAATTTTAAGAATCTTGTCATGTGCATTGTGGGAATGGTTGTTCTAACGTCCCAAGGAGCAACTTAGAGATTCTGGAACCGTGGATTAGGGTTGTGTACCACTCTTCTGCATCAAGAAACACTTCTGGAAGTAAAAGTACAAGTGTTACATTGCAGACTGCTGGAACTCTTGCCTGTGTCCCGGTCCAGTGCAACCTTCCCTATTAGCGCTATTTGCTTCTAAGCATTAGTTTTACTTTTTATCTTTAAAAAATCATATCTCTAGTTCCCTATATCGTACCTTTGTCATTATGGTGTCATTCTAAAGATAAAAATATTTCCTATTTTTATTAATTGGTGTAGGATTTTTATTTTGTGTTGTGTCTTACTTATTCACTGTATTGGTATATTTAAATGCTTTACATACCTGTCTCCTAAGTTAGGCCTGCCTCCTCTTGCCAAGCTACAAGGGGTTGAGCCAGGGGCTAATGATTTTCAGACCTTGACTGAGCCTAACACTGTCTGTGAGCATTATTGCTAGTGGTAGATGTGAGTCAGTGAGTAAATTAAATGTTTGCGTTTTAAATAGTCTATTCTTTTATTTCAAGCAGCATGATCACAGGTAAGGAAGGCTGTATAGATATATATAGATAGATATAGATAGGTATAGATAGATATATACAAATATAGACATACAAATATACAAATACATATATGTTCAAAACAATACATTCTTCAAAGCAAGGCACTCTGGCTGCTGGTGCCGGTGTAAGGGTTAAGACCACGACCCTCAATATATCATCACCAAAGAAAGAGACACCGCACTCCCGAAGAATTCACTGGCAAGTTGATTTAATGATAGGCAGCAATGCTCAGGCAACATAAATCAGACTTCATGACGCGTTTCAACATCTCGTCTTTTTCAAATGGTTTTCAGTCTCTCTCCATGCTGTTGTAAGTTGCCTGCCTTTTCAGGGCACAGAGGCATTCTGGGATTTATACCTTCGTGGCCCACACCTGGGAGCTGAAACATTCTGTGAGCATTTTGAAATACAAAACAGGTAGCACAGTTATTGTGCGCAGAGGCTAAGTAAAACACAAAATGGATTCCTGTGAGGAACATTGCAGGCATTGTACTATATGCACGAACGTTTGATTGCGGTGAGTTTAACTATTGAAATAATTAACATTCCTACTGGCATTGTGAGGATTAACAATACAATCTACATAATTATTTATTTATCACTGCACTGACGTGATTCGTGCTACCTGTTTTGTATTTCAAAATGCTCACAGAATGTTTCAGCTCCCAGGTGTGGGACACGAAGGTATAAATCCCAGAATGCCTCTGTGCCCTGAAAAGGCAGGCAACTTACAACAGCATGGAGAGAGACTGAAAACAATTTGAAAAAGACGAGATGTTGAAACGCGTCATGGAGTCTGATTTATGTTGCCTGAGCATTGCTGCCTATCATTAAATCAACTTGCCAGTGAATTCTTCGGGAGTGCGGTGTCTCTTTCTTTGGTGATGATATATACATATATGTGTATACATGTATGCAAAATATATTTATTTTATCAATACAAAAAATAATATACATAAGCAGTCAATGTACACTGTATTTATATATATATTTGTTTACAACAGTTAATTGCATACATATTCATTATTCACATTTATGTATAAGAATGTCAATGTGTTAATTTATTATAAAGGTAACTTACATGTGTGTAGTAAACTGAGTGTGTACGTTGCATGTATCTATATTATATATATCTATATCTATATATTTATATATATATATATATATATATATATATATATATATATATGTAGATAGATATGTAGATATAATTATATAGAGAAATATGAATATATATATATAATACCATTTAGATATAAATCTTTGCAGGGATGATTGTGGCCATTGGCCACATGTGCCCTATAGTGTAAAACCAAAAAGGACATTTTATTTATGGCGTGGTACCATGATTATGCAATAGCTTTTTAAATGTTAGTGTGTGCCACCCACTTAAATGAATGCACTGTGCCACTCACTTAAATAAATGCACTTTTAGCATCAGAGCGTGCTTGCAGTTGCATCCACTGTCTGTTCCAAAAGGAGCGTGGGCATGATGTACTAATAACACAACAGGGTTCAATACAGTACTGAGTGCACCAATGGCCAGGGCCTAGAATTAGCAAAAAATCATGAAGGAAAGCAAGACAACTTGGTGCACTGCATCAAAGGGAGAAGGTAGGAATATGACATGTATTTATAAAGATGTCTCATTCCTGCTCTCTCCCTGCACTGCTGCACTGAGTGCAGCCTTAGGAAACCAATACAGGCCCCCTTGCACCAACAGGGTGAGAGGGTGCCATGTTAGATCGCACAGCAACCTGGATTGTTTTGTGCAGGAAGGGACTACTCCCTGCACAAAAACAATCCTTAGAAGCAAGGGTAACCCATAGCCTTGATAGAGAAGTGGTGCATGGTGCCAGCCTGACAGGAAGGATATAGGAATGTAGAAAGATGGGAGGAAAGTGGAAGTCAAGTTAATGTTACTGCCAGCATTCTGTTTCAGTTTGAGCAAGGCAGGGGCTCGCCTAGGGTGATTTACGGCACGATTGTGAACTTATGTCACTCATGCTTACAATGGTAGTATATAAGGGGTGTTGCGTAACTTGCGTTCTTCTCTGTGGCTTTGTGTAGCTCAAAGTCCCAGTCTCCCGGATGTGCAATACGCAAACAGTGACCGCATTGACTCATCAAAAGGAGGCATAGAAGCAATGATCATTCTTTGTAATGCATGAATAGTTTCAAATATTAGGATTATGAAACAAGGAATAGGCTATCTGATTTAATATGTACAATGGTGAGCCTGTCAAAATGTATTTCATACCACCAATCATTGTTCTTTATCTTTTTTCTTAAACACCCAAGAGCAGGAGGGCAGCTGGGACTGCTACCACCAGCGCTGCAGATCGTTTGACCGGTGTCCCTACTACCACCAGCACCATGGCACATGGTTCTGCTGCCACCTGTAAATCATGTTTATTCCTACTACGAAAAATGATGCCCTTGTGTATACTTACTAGTTTTTTCATGTTGTCATTTGTTTGTTATCCTGGCATTTACCTGTGTTTTTTCAATTTTTCCTTTATCCTTAGTTACATTTCTCCTCTCTTCTACTCCTTTTCATTGTACACTTCTACCTTGCCCCTCTTTTACAAGTCTTGTTGTGTAGTACTAAGAGTGGAAAAGATTTTTGGTAATGTAAAGAGGGTAGCACAGCCAGACCCAAGTAGTACTCTAGTCACCAAACATTGCAGAATTGTTTTTGCTGAAGCAATCAAAAAGTACAGGGGAAAATATGAGATGCTCATCACGGTCATGGACCCCCAATGTTGTTTTATGCTAACAGTTTCTATGACAGTGTGAGAAAGTAGCCTCTTTCTAGCATGGATAGCCCCATTTTTTACCTGTTTGTAAGTGTGTTTTTACTGTCTCACTGGGATCTTGCTAGCCAGGACCCATTGCTCATAGTTTAAAACCTATTTACCAGTGTGTTTTTACTGTCTCACTGGGATCCTGCTAGTCAGGACACCACTGCTCATAATTTGTGGCCTATATGTCTTGTCTGTATGCTTGACTGTGCCACTGGAGTTCTGCTAACCAGAACTCCAGTGCTTATGATCTCTCTGTGTAACAAATTTGTCACTATAGTTTAGTAACTCCATATTTTGATTGGCACACCGGACCTCCCTTATAAGCCCCTAGTATATAGTACCTAGGTACCCAGGGCATTGGGGTTCCAGGAGATCCTTATGGGCTGCATAATTTCTTTTGCCACCCATGAGGAGCTCATATAAACCTCTTTTCAGGACTGCCACAGTAGCCTGGGTGAAATAGTGCACACACTATTTCACAGCCATTTTCCACTGCACCAGGCAACTTATTAGTCAGCTGCATGTCTAAGCTTCATTTACTGAATGGTTGGTGCAAAGTTACTGTTTGTGAGGGCACCCTTGCAGTAGCAAAGGTGTCCCCACGTTGTCCAGGGATAATTCCCCGGACTTCTTGAGTGTGGGACACCATTATAAGCGTGCATTACATAAACCATCAATACATATACGTAGCTTCACAATGGTAACTCTGAATATAACCATGTGAGGTGTCTAAGATCATGGAATTGACCCCCATTCCAAATCTGGTATGGGGGGGGCAATTCCATGCACCCTGGGGGCTCCACATGGATCCCCAGTACTGCCAAACCAGCTCGCTAAGGTTTCCATTGCGGCCCCAGCTGCTGCCACCTCATAGACAGATGTTTGCCCCACTGGGGTTTGAGCAGCTCAATCCCAGGAAGGCAGAACAATGCATTTCCTTTAGAAGAGAGGTGTTACACCCTCTCCCATTAGAAACAGGTGTTACAGGCATGGGAGGGATATCCTCCCAGAGCCTCTGGAAATGCTTTGAAGGGCACAAACGGTGCCCTCCTTGCATAATCCAGTCTACACCAGTTCAGGGACCCCCAGTCCCTGCTCTGGCGTGAAATTTAACAAAGGAAAGGGGTGACCACTCCCCTGTCCATCACCACCCAGGGGTGCTGCCCAGAGCTCCCCTGGCATTAGACATCTTGGATTCCAAGGTGTGGGGACCATCTGAGAGCATCTGAGTGGTCAGTATCAGCAGGTGACATCAGAGGCCCCTCCTGATTGGTGATTACCTGGGTAGGTAGCCAATCCTTCTTTCAGTGCTATTTAGGGTCTCTCCTTTGGGTGTTTCCTCAGATTTAGTTAGCAAGACTCCACCAGAACTCCTCTGCATCCTCTGCTTCAGCTTCTGACCGTCAGATCAACCACAGACTGCTCCAGGAACCGCTGTAACTGCAACAAGGTATCCAGGAAGGCTTCAGCTCCAGCCAGCAACTGCAACAGTTTCCAAGGGGTGCACGCTCTGAGGACTGCCTGTCTTCATCCTGCACTAGAAGAACGAAAGGAATCTCCGGTAGAGTGACAGAGTCACTTCCCTGCTTCAGCAGGCACTCTTGTGCGTTGATGACCGGTACTCTGGGACTCCTCTCCTGTCGACGAGCATTATCCCTGGAACAAAGGTGGTAGACTGAAGTGATCCTGACTGTTCAAAGGTCCAGCTGTCCAAATTTGTTGGAGGTAAGGACTTGCCTCCCCGTGCCAGACAATAACCCTGTGCATTGCATCTTCTGCAGCTCCTTCAGCTTCTGTGCACTTCTTCCAAAAGTTCTTCGTAAACAGCAGAGCTCAGGTCCCAGCACTCCACCTCCGAGACACAGCTCTCTGAGTTGCAACTCCTTTGTCCCCGTATCCTGGGACTCCCGTGGGTGCTGCCTGGTCTCTGAGGGCTCTCTGAAGTGTTGAGAGCCCCCTCAGTCTCATCAGTCTGAGTTGAGACCCCCAGGTCCCTCCTGGGTCCAGCAGCTTCTCTTTGACACAAACCGTGTACTTGCGTGAACCAAGGCTTGTTGGTGGAATCCAGTGACGCAAACAGCCTGCATCCAACAACTCGACATGAGGCATCTCTTGCACTAAGTAGGAACCCGCAACTATCTTCTTTGGTGCATTTCTGTACTTTTATTCCAACCGGAGAATCTACTTTTGCACCTTCTTCCAGGTGGGCAGGGGCTCCTCTTCTTCCTGGACTCTAATTCAACTTCTGGACTTGGTCACCTCTCTCCACAGATCTTCAGGTCCAGGAATCCGTTGTTGGCTGCTTGCAGTCCTGTTTGGCTCTTGCATAAATCTTCATCACGACTTGTGTGTTCTGAGGAAACTTGCTGTACTTTACTCCTGCTTTCCTGGGCTCTGGGGTGGGGTACTTTACGTACCTTTGGTGTTTTCTTACAATCCCAGCGCCCCTCTACACGCTACACTTGCATAGGGGGGAATCCGACCTTCACATTCCACTATTTTAGTATATGGTTTGTGTTGCCCATAGGTCCACTGCAATCTATTGCATTTTCACTTTTTGCTCTACAGTATTCTTTGACTGTTTACTTTCCTGCTATTGGTTACTAGTGTATATATTGTGTATAATACTTACCTTCAGGAAGAGTATTGCTTCCAAAATATTTTTGGCCTTGTGTCACTAAAATAAAGTGCCTTTATTTTTGGTAACACTGAGTATTGTCTTTTATTATGTATAAGTACTGTGTGGCTATAGTGGTATTGCAACAGCTTTGCCTGTCTTCTAGTTCAGCCATGGATGCTCTGCTACAACTATCCCTAGACAGGTTAAGCTGCTAGACACTGCCTACATTTCACTAATAAGGGATAACTGGACCTGGTACTCACTACAAACCAGGCCAACCTCCTACACAGTGCAGCCAGGTAGGAATACGATACCACAACCAATACCCTATGTCCTTTGCATTCCTTTCTACGCTTTATCCATTCCTATCCTTGCATTATTCTCTCCCCTTATTCCTAATCCTATCCCCACTTCCCTTCCTTAGGAGAAAAAAACTTTTGGTTGACTCAATGACTCCCAGGTTTTAAAAATGTTGTCAGGAACTAAGTAAAGTAACACCAACCTCCCAAAGTGATCATTCACGTCAGAAGTCAGAACCCAAAAAGACAATCTGTGGCGTCCTACAATGATCATCACTCAGCCCCACCATTTTCAACAGCTACATGACCCCCCTGGCCAAACTGTCAGATCATGTGGACTCAACATCATCTCATTTGCGGACGACACCCACCTCGTCCTCTCATTTTCAGAAGACCCCTTCCACCACCAGAAGCAACTTCCACATATGAATGATGAATCTTGCTGACTGGATGAAACACAACTGTCTCAAGCTCAACACTGACAAGATGGAAGTCCTAATCTTTGGGAACAACAATAAGTCATGAAATGACACTTGTTGCTTGCTGAACTCCGCCCTTTCCCCACCCGATAGACCACACCCGCAACCTGAGCATCATCTTGGAGAACAAGTTATCTATGCAGAAACAAGGAATTACAGTGTAGTCCACCTGCTTCCACACTATAAGCATGCTCCAGAAGATCTTCAAGTGGCTCCCAATCAACACCAAAGGTACCATCACTCTAGCCCTCATCACCAGCAGGCTGGACCACGGTAACACTATTTACGCAGGACTCACTGCAAGCCTCCTGAAGAGACTACAGACAAAACAAAACTCAACTGCAGCACTCATCCTTGACCTCCCCAGACGGACTCACATTACCCTGCACCTCAAGAAGGTACACTGACTCCCGATCCAGAAGAGATGCCAGTTCCAGAACCTGACCCACGCATACAAAGCCCTGCACAATGAAGGAAGGCATACACCAACAAACGAATGACCTTCCATTAACCGACCAGACACCTTCAATTCTCCTCCCTGTTCCTCACAGACACCCCCCGGATCCACTGATCCAACGGTGGAGAATGGTCATTCTCTCACCTGGCAGCCAAAGCCTAGAATGACCTTCCCTTGCACCTCAGGAACACCTCAGCACTCCGGGAATTCAGAAAATGACTCAAAACATGGATGTGTGAATGATCAGAGCACTGAGAAGCAGCTAGCAACTCCAGCACCATGCCATGCCTTAAGAATCCTGATTGATTGATTGATTACTTTCAATAGAAGAAGATACTGAAAGATAGCTAACCTTACTGTAATGAGGTATTGATGTTGTACCTTGTGCAAAATAAATACTTAGGTAGTTATCTGGTATCTAAAAATGGTGCATTACATGTTCACTAGGTGCACAGACCAGCAGCATGCTGTCCACATTGCAGGTATATCAGTGGAAGTCCAGCCATTCGAGGGAGAGGAAGAAGTCCCACTGGTGGCAGGGACAAGTGGTAAGTCACCTTGCTTTCTTATTGACAATACTGTATTTGTTAAGCGAGGCAGATAATCTCGCCCATCACCTACAGAGTCTAGTCCCTGCCTTTGACATCTCGCCATCTAAAACTGCAGTGAGTGTGGGTCATTAAATCTTGTGTGTCTGCTGCTCTACAGTGGCACAATAGAACTAAGGGCCTGAAGTGGAGTAGGCGAAGGGGTTACTTTGTTACACACGGGACAGATCCGCTGTATTACAAGTTCCATAGGTTATAATCTAATTGTAATATGGAAGACGGGACAGCCATAGTGTTTGTGATAGAGTAACCCCGTCTGATAAACTCTAAATTAGGCTGTAAGTGTGCAATCACAAACCGAAGACAAGGTGTGTTTCCCAGTGCCCACTCAGTCACCAACTAATGCGTCACTTCTTTAGTCTGTCACAGCCTGCTTAAAAAAGTAAATTCCATCTCAATGCGCAATGTCTGTGCCACATTTCTCTGCCCAAATAAAGTAATATATTTCATCCTGTTTTCAATTACAGATAGACAGTTCCAGTATTTTCTTCCCATCAATCAATGTGACTAAGAAGCAAAAGTAGCTCATGATCATTGACACCCAACCATTCCACAGCTAAGACTCTACCTAGCTCAATCCCAATAACATGCCTCCCTGTGGACACATTTTCCTCACTGCCAAGTGAAGTACTGCTTTAGAATAATTTATGTTGAAGGTCTCTGTGTAATGTGAGACTAAGGGTCTGATTTGGAGTTTGGCAGTGGAGTCACCCTGTGACAAATAAAATATCCTGTTTGCTGCACTAGAGTTCATCATTTATGTTCATCTATGCACTGTCTACTGTAGTACAATAGATGAGATATCCGTTTGCTGCCAAGCCTGCCTCAGCTGCCAGACTTTATCAGCTTAAGCCTAAAATATTTGGACTTATGGTAGTAAAATGAAAAAAGGGTTGGCGAAGAGAAGGGAGTCAGACTCCAAGTATTATGGTATTTTTTTTACATTTCAGTCTGTATTTATCCGTATTTATTTTTTGTTTATGTTATATTTGATTATATGTATTTTGTTTTGTGTTTAGTGAAAACGTGGGTCTGAAATGGGTATATTTTCACAAGCAACACTCACGTTTGAATGTCCATTGGGTTCTAGAAATTTCCAGTATAATGCAATCATCTGATAACATGTGTATTATAAAACAGCTAAAAATCTGCACATCTATTTATTTAAACACGAGGAAAAACATTTTTTTCTTTTTTATGTCCCTTACTTCTCATTCTGCACAGCTACTGATCTTCCACCCATGAGTGACAGTAGTGAGAATTCTCAAAAACAAGACCTATTATCTGTATTTTGTTCGTATTAAAAAAGAAAACAGCGCTGGCCTAAAACCATGCTGGGGAGTAAGCAGACATGCCAGCTTGTCTCTGGTAATATTGCATAGTCAAATATTAATTGTGCAACATATTATGTGCGTAGTATATCTATCTGTATCTATATATCTATCTATAGCGATATATCTATCTATATATTTTATATATAAGTATATATATATATATATATATATATATATGTATATATATATATATATATATATATATATATATATATATATATATATATATATATATATATATATATATATATAAAGATGACAGAGGAACAATAATATTAGCAAAGTTACAAACACACAAGGTCACTGGAGACCTTACCAGGGTGTCTCTTAAGCAGCTGAAGTGTAGGAGATGCACCATACATGTACCTAACTACGTAACACTTACTAATTACCCAGTAGAAAGTACTCTAGTAGGATAGACATTCTGAACAAAACAGTGGGTGCAGGCCAGGATTCATTCTGTCATGATTCTCATTTGACAGAAATCAAGACTCAATGGGAAGCATTTAGAGATATAAACATAGCAGGTGCCAACTTCAAGGTCTACTTCTATAAGGTACTAAGACACCTAATTTCTTGCACATTATCAAGCCAATCCAAGTGATTTTTCTTTTCATTTCTACCCTGAGACGTTATCTGGAATCCTTGATGGAGGTGTTTGCACCCTCGCTTTTTGAGTGCAATATCTCATGTAGTGACTGTGATGAGTGGGCTCTTTCTTGTCAACTGCTGCTAAGACTCAACTCTTGTGGGGTTAGGTGGTTATAGGGAGTTGGCCACAGGGTATATATATATATATATATATATATATATATATATATGTATGTATATATATATATATATATATATACAGTATATATATATATATATATATATATATATGTATGTATATATATATACATAGAGATATATATATATTCAATCATCAATTGCCGCTTCCAAGTCTGCGTCCTGTCATGGCAGACCTAGGCGGGGTAGGCGGGGTAGGCGGGGTAGGCGGGGTAGCGGAAACCCGTATATTTCTCAGACATTCCTTTTTACAAAAAGGAAAACACCTTGGTCACTCACTGCCTGTGAAAAATCCATTTAATATATTTTAATGGCCAATCAGACATGAAAAAAACAAAAGTTTCACCCAACGCTTTTCGGGAATCCTCGTTCCCTTGTTTACAGGCATTACATTGTCCATATTTCTCTTTCTATTTATTTACAAACTGAAACTAACAGAGAGGAAATTGAGAACAATAACAGACTTAACACTACTTTCCATGAAGCCAAAAATGAACGGACATCTTTAAACTTGTTTAGTACACATTTTTCTCTAAATCAAATGCAACTTATATGCCACCAGGATTATTATTTAACATCTTTTTGACCACCATTTGACAGAAAATTATTTAAACTTATTTATCTTGTCAAATGTCAAATGTAACTCTAGATTATAATTTATAATTTCAACTTTTTCAATGTGAAAGTTCAAGTTGATGGTTCATCCTTAATCCACCTGGTATTTACTTCCCTGCAGCCAACCCCTATAACCAACTAACCCCTAATAACACCCAACCACTATAACCACCCAACCCCGCACTGCAAATGGCCTTCAGCTGTGTGCAGTGGGGGTTGTCCAGCGGGCCTGGCTGCAGGCCAGTCCCTGCGGCCAACACCCCTAACCACTCAACCTCACGGTACAATCCTTTGGCCATGCACAGATGTAGTTGGCTGCAGGTTCTCATGTCCTACTCCCCCAGCTGATTTCAGCTCCAGGGACCACATCTCCTGGGGCCTGGCCTTCTAAATATTTATTTGGAGGGAGGGGGCCACGCGACCCCCTCCCCAAGCTGATCTAGGCCCTGGTTGACCCCATCCCCCAGCCTAAATATATTTTTTCAGAGGGATGCCACACAGGTCCCCTTCCCAGCCCCATCTTGGCCCCGGGGACCCCATCCGTTGGGGCCCAAGCCGAAATATTGAATTTTCTTTTAGGAGGGGTTCATGTGGCTTCCCTCCCCATGCTGATCTTGGCCCTAGGGACCCCATCCCCCGGGGCCCAGCTTAAATATTTATTTGTTTTTTTTGGTGGTGACCCTGCGGGCCCACTCCCCAGGCTAATTTCGGCCCTGGGTCCTTATTCCCCAAGGCTTGGCCTAAATATTTTTTTTTGGGTGGGGGCTGTGCAGCCTCCTCAGCAGGCCGATCTTGGTCCAGGAAACCCTATCCCCTGGGGTCCAGCCTAATTATTTACATTTTTGGTGTGAGGGGGCCATGTGGTCCCCCCCAGGGCTGATCTTGTCCATAGGGACACCATCGGGCACCCAGTAAGAATGTTGAGGACCACGGGGAGCCTGAAGGCCCTGCAGTCTCAGCCAGCTCCCTATCTCCTGGGGATCCAGCACTGCTAAAGCAGCTCCTTCTCTGAAAGAGCAGTTTCCTCTGCTTTCCTGCCTGCAAACAGAGGAAACCTCTGCTCATATGAAGTGAGAGCTGTTTGACAGCTCTCACTTCATCTGACCGAAGTGTTTGCTTGACTGGGTGGGAGAAATCACAGCAAACAGCTACGTCCTGCGGGAGGGCACCCCATGACATAGCAGGAGCTGACTATGGGGGGGTGGTGGTCCCCAGGGCCATCTTTGGCTCCACTGCGGGGGGCACGTGGCCCCCCTCCAACTTGCAAATAGCCCCGTGGAGGTTGAGATCCCCAGGGCCAGGGGTCCAAAATGGACCCCCTTCATTCTTTTATTAAAGTCCCAGTGAAGTGGTGCTCCCCGGGGCTGTGGGGAGGGCATAGTCGCCCCGCATTCTCATTTAGTAATGCCCTACACACTGACTATTGATACTGCCCTGGAAAGGTGGTGGTCCCCAGGGTGTGGGCGGGCCAGGTGGTCCCCCGCATTCTTATTTACTAATGCACTGTGGAGTTGGTGGTCCCCGGGACAGGGGGGGCAGGCACACAGCAAACCGGCATTGAATATTGATAATGCCTCTGGGAAGTGGCAGTCCCCGGGGCTGCAGAGGAGTGGGGCAGCCCCCCACATTGAATATTGATAATGGCCAGGGAGTTAGCGGTCCCACATAGCAAATGTAAATGCCCCCAGGCTTGTGAAAAGCTAGAGCGGAATGATGCCCAAAATTCGCAGGATTTTGTTTTTTTTAAGTGATTTTTAGCCCCAGCACCGGAGCTGAGTGGTCAGGGTGACTCTACCCTTGCCCCTTGTCTTTTTAATTTTTTTTCTTTTTTTGTGGGTCTTGGCTGGAGCTGGATCCCAAAATGGCTGCCAACACTTCCTGGTTTGAAGTGTTGGCAGCTAATCAGAGCTGTGCACTTCCCTGCACAAGCTCATTATTATTCACGAAGTCATCAGGGAGGATCCACAGCCCTAGATATGCAAATTTGGATTTCTCCTAAACTACTGGACAGATTTACACCAAATAAGCAAAAGCGTAATCTGCATACTGAAAACTTTCTGCCAAATTTGGCGTAATCCCGTCCAGCGGTTTGGGCTGTGGTCGTTTTTAAAGGTCCTCTGGGAATTATCTTGAGAAACGCAACTTTTGTGACCACCCCTTTTTCTCTGTATATGCTTTATGGTTCACCCCAAAACTTTCCATGCACAACATACTTTTATTCTGCAAATTTTACAGCCATAAAAAGTATATTAATAAATAATAAAAAATTACACTTTAAAATAAAAAAAATTAAAATACAATGCTGAAAGCATTCATCCATAAAAAAACTTCAAACCCCACAATAAGATTCAATCAATGGATTAGCCCGTCCTACGAAGTGTGTTGTTTAAAATACCTAAGGAAAATCAAGCTTCAGTATCTGGAATGCACCTTCAAAGCACTTAATATAAAGTTTAAAACAGCATATATAACCCTTTGATTACCCACCTGGAACAGCGTGTCAAACGCAACAGCATGGACTGCCATCTTTGGGGTGCATAAAAAGTGCAGGACAGGACAAATTACAATGTGTTTTGTTCAGCTGGGAGATCACAGCAACATTGAATTAGAGTGGAAAACAATGTCCCTTTCTGTGGAAAGGCAACTCAAAAATGTAGAGTCCTAAATCGGAAATGTGTCAATAAAAAAGGATGTTTTCCATTCACAATAAGCTGTAAATAAAGTGCTGGGTGCAGGGAAAGATGCTAAGGACTGTACACCACAGTTAGCCAAGGCCTAACAGGGCAGCTGCTGCCAGAACATTGTTTAAAGAATTCTTCAGATTTGCCAAGAGGGATAGTAGCTACACTTCCAGATTATTACAAACTCCTGGCTTCCCTCTTCTGTCCCAGCTTAACTTAACATAGTTTAGCCAAGGAATGTTTTTAAGATTCATACAATCCCAAATATGAATCCTACAGAGCTGCCTCCCAGGGTTTGCCCAAATCCCATTCCACAGCACCTTAAGCTGAAGTGCAATATAATCACTCAAAATAGGGAGCCCAGCCTCTTCATGGTAAGAAACTGTGGGAGTCAACTGTGGGACTGTCAGCACCCTTCTTAGAAATTTGTTTTTGATGATTTGAAAAGCTCTAATGTCCACATAGCCACATATTCCCGCCCCATATGTGGCCACTGGGACACATTTACTTTTAAAAATACAAATAATTTCTTTGTAGACTTGTTGCTCAGCCACTTACAAAATCCAACATAAAGGGCATGTATAGCTCATTGAGATTTTATCACTCTAACATTAATTAAAAGCTTCCAATTAAGATCTACATCAAACGGGATCCCCAGGTATGTGAAATGTGGAATCCTCAACATTTTTTGTTTTAGCAAGCTTAGGGGCTCATTCCGTAACTTACGTACAAAGACCGGTTAACTCTGAGACCCAAAGAAACCATGAACGTATTTAAAGCATCTAAAAGAACTTGGAAGGCATTAGCTATTCAGGCAATAAGAACAGCATTGTCCGCGTAAATCAAGACTGGGATTTCCCCTTGAGCCTATTTTGGATAAATCTTTTCCCTGCCAACTCAGATAATTTCTCAACTAATTATTATAAATTAAAAACAAAAAAAGAGATCAAGACACAACCCTGCCTAACTCCCATTACCAGTGGAAACTCCCTAGTGAGATCCCCTCTCATACTATAACGGACTCTGGTAGTTGTTTTGTCAAACAACCTACTAAGAAGGGAGACAATAGCACTATCAATTCTTAAGCTTAACATGACATTCCAAAGCTTAGCTTGATCAACCGTATCAAAAGCACTTGTAAGATCCATGAACACAAGATGAACCAAACCTTTCTTGGCCTTAGTGTACTTTTAAATAATTAAGGAAGAGGTTGAGTGATTGTTTCACTGTTCCTAAACCAGAGCAAAACCCACATTGTAAATCTGAAAGCCCCTAGGTCTCAACTGCCCAAATCTCCAATTTAGACAGTATGACTCTACACAATATCTTTACTGTACTGTCCAAGAGGGAAGTGTAACAGTAACAATTAGGGAATCTCTTATCACCTTTTTTAAATATAGGTACAATGAGCCCCTGGCTCTCCACAGCCTAAATCTCCAATTTAGACAGTATGACTCTACCCAATATCTTTACTGCACTATCCAAGTGGGAAGTGTGACAGTAACAATTAGGAAATCTCTTATCACCTTTTTTAAAATATAGGTACAATGGTGGCCTCCTTCCAAGATTTAATTTGTAGGCCTAAAAATATATTTCTAATTACCTTTAATAACAAAGGGGCACAGACTCTGGCTATGCTTTAAAAACATCAGCAGGGACTCTATCTGTTCCAAGGGCCTTGCCCGGGAGGCTACTTTCAATAGCTAACTAATACGTCAACAGAGGTTAACTGTCAGAGTCACCAGATCTTCGGGGTCTGTGCATGTTCCCAACACGTCCACCACTGAACAGCTCCAAGACTCTGATAGATAAATCACAGAGACTGATAGAGTTCAAGAGGGGAAGAGGAGATTAGGAAGGGAACAGCTGGGAAGGAGACCTGTAGTAAGAAAAAGGTTAGAACTCACAATATGAACATTGTATCTCCTGAAATCAATACTAGACTATGATTCTAAGCCTAGTCACTCTGAAAACATGAACAATCTAAGAGTTAAGTTTAAAATGACTAAGTTTCAAGATGGCCGGATACATGCAGGGGAATCTAGATGAATTAAATGAAAACTTTCTTGTTCAAGTACTTTCCTTTACATGAGAATCAGAAAAACATTCTGACTAAATTTTAAACCAGTCATATAAATCCTATTTTGAGAATGTATACTAGGACCATACAATATTGCATCTAGAAACTCTGGCCTTCTGTGTACTCTTAAAGTGTTTCAACACAAATTGCGCATATTGCAGATATATACTGTATATTGTAAACACCATAAAAGGATTGTGCACCATGAATAACACAATCTGGATTCAGAAAACAAATCACATAACTTGTCAACTCGAATATTACATAATAAATATCTTAGCATAGTGGCATACAATAAACAACATGAATTAAACTCGAGGAGAGAATTGTGCGTCTTGTCGATTCGAGTGTTACCATGTAAAATACCAAGAAATGGTAGCACGCAATGAATATCAAAGTCAAATCATCATTAATCGAATTGCGCGTCTTGCCGATTCGTAAAACACGATGTAAATGTCAAGAAATAACAGCTCACAATAAATAACAAGATCAAAGTACAATGAAACGAATCGCGCTTCTTTTGCCGATTCTTAAGCCACCATGTAAATGTCAAGAAATGGTAGCACGCAATGAGCAACAGAGTTAAATCCTCAGGAAACGAGTTACGCGTCTTGCCAATTCGTAAAATATCATGTAAATGTCAAGAAATAGTATCGCGCAATGGACAACAATGCTTAAACACCATAAAACGAATCATGCGTCTTGCCGATTCTTAAGCCACCATGCCATTGTCAAGAAATGGTAGCATGCAATGAATAACAAAGTCGAACCTTTATGAAACAAATCGTGTGTCTTGCCTGTTTGTAAACTACCATATAAATGGTAGGGCGCAAGTAATCTGTTACTCATTTAAGAATTAAACCAAGAATATGAAAATTCTCAATAACGGTGTCGGGACAGTCCAACCACCGTCTTACCGCCTGGAACAATGATCATCAATGAAGGATGAAGGGCAGAAGACTAAAAGATCCAAGTAGGCCGTCGGGACAGGAGCTCAGGAAGAAGCTGCTGCTCTGCACCGGGACCTCAGAATAGTGAGCACTGGGAGTTGGGCTGGCTCTCTTTTATAGAGTCTTGGCCCAGCCCAGAACCACGCGCAGGCATGTTGCAGGGAAAGTCTCTGGAAGGCCCTGGAAAGTGGCCACACCCTAACACACTCTGAAAACCTGCAGCAATACATTGCAAAGGAACAGTATTTGTAAGCATATTAAAAATACGTTTTCAGGATTGAACTTTGCAATGCAAAAGGTTAAACCACAACATATCAGCACAATGCATAAATTACTTTGTTTTGAGAGTGCTGGGTTTTTGCATTTTTGTCGCCAATAGAGCGCGTACTGCTCTGGTGTTGACATTAACCCTCTGTGGTGAAAGTACAACTAGAATATACACTTGTGGTTTATGCCTAGTTATTTTATTATTATAAGTAAAGGCTTTCTAAGTGTATAGTAAAAATGCATTCAAGATGTTACTGCACACCCTGTCTGTCCAATTACTACTGGTTTTGCTTTCCAGTCCACTCTTTTTGTAGGTGTCTTCTCCACCTGGAATGATCTGGGTCCACTTTAGGGAATCACACCGAATCTCAAAAAAAGAAACAGGACACAGGCATCAGGTAAGGTTCACCCTTTGTGGGTGGGAGGAAGGGAGGGTTAGTGCCAGATTAGGTCTGAGGGTTCATTAATTAAACAACCAGTGCCACGCTTAGGTAATAGCAAATGAGGGCAGCTCAGGTTTTTCCTACTAGTATCACCCCAGTGGTCACTCATGTCTGGGTTAACACCACATGCCCTAAAATGTACAGGTACTAGTGTCACACTATCATGACCCAAATCACCACCACAAGATGGTGTTTACAACATTTCCTTATTCCCTTCCCCTGGTGTACCCTGTATACCCTGGATCCAACGCCCAAGTAATCGTTCCCATACCTTTGATAGCCATGTTCCTCTTGGGGCCTGTCCAGCATGTGCGTCCTGTAGCGCTCCTTGGCTAGTAGCATGTCTCTCCTCCCAGTTCTCCCCTTGGGATGTTTCTGCAACGTGGTCTATGAAGTTCTGTCGGCATCAGCTATGGTCAGACTTCTCGGCGTCTCTCTCACTCCTTGCTCCTTTCCCAATTTCTCTTCACTTCCTCCTTCTGCCTTCATTATCCTTCTGATAGGGCCGCACCATGGTGACATAGGTTTTGCCATTTTTCTCCTGGCCATGCCCCCAGGGCATGAGTTAGGGATCACTGGTACATTGGTGCCTATATCACTGGGGTCACCAGACTAATCTAAAATCTGGGTCTGTGATTGCACTACAGAGTGCCTGGGGGGTGACTGCATCACAAGTAATAACTTTATTGCGAGGCAAAGGCGAACATTTTAGAGAAATAAGCCACCCAATCTTTACTACCAATAACACACTCCATTTTTGGCGTTGCTTATGCCAAAGGGATACATGAGTTCACTACTTTCCAAAAGCTCCTAGAATCTTTCTGCTCACTTGCTATTCTCAAGTCTTCCTAGGCCTTCGCCCTTACCTCAGCTTTGCAAAAGCGAGTAGCCTCCTTGTATGACTTCCTTGCCTGGGCAATTTCTGCCTGGACCTGCAGATGTTTTTTTAGGGAAAGCTTCAAAAGCTTGTGAGCTTTCAAACAAAAGCTATTAAGCCATCTTGGATCAACCTATTCCTTCCAGGCCACCTTAGTCAGCTTATCACCCATGTAATTGGTTAACCTCGTAAAATCCTCAATAACCTCTTAAGAACTCAAGTCTTCCTGTGAGATACTATTATTATCTACGTCATTATGTTGTAAAAGATTGTTATCAAAAACAGCCGTATTTACCTTATCCCACTGTTGGAAAATGGGTTATTGGTAGGGCAGGTAGGTACCTACACCTAGCAACAAGCCACAAACCTCCACATAAGTACAGTTAGGTCTCAGTAAATTAATCCCAGCTCTACCCTTGGTAGCTTGGCATCGAGCGTCAAGGCTTAACTTAGGAGACAAAGTGTAAAGCATTCAAATATCACAAAACAGTAATTAAATAAAACACAGGAAACAGTTTAAAAATCCAAAACCAATTTATAAAAATAGCTTATATTTTTATCTTTAAAATGACACAAAAACGATTAAAATCGGTTCAGGGGAACCGGAGATATGAATTTTTAAAGTATTATTATTTTCTAGCGCTTAGAAACAAAAAGCGCCAATCGGGTCATCTGGTTGCACCAGGACCGGGGCAAAGTCAAACTTTCAGGCCGACCGCGATGGAGCCCTGCTCGGCTACAAATTGCGGGAGGCCTCGGTTAAAAAGTTACCTTCTGACTTAGTCTTTATTTTGAAGTTTTTCTTCACCGGGACGAACCTGCCAATTGGATCCGACCTCCTGGATCCCTTGTCCGGATACGCGAAGTCGGTTTCCTCGGTGGTGATTTTTACCTTCGGACTTAGTCGTTTTTTCGAGATGAAAATCCTTCGACCGGGGTAAACCTGGATCTTGATCCGACGTCCGTGGAGCCCTTCTCGGATACGATGGCTGGAAGGTCCCGGTCAACTTTTTACGTTCGGACTTAGTCTCTTTTTTGGATGTTTTTCTTTACCGGGACGAACCACGAAGTCAGGCCGGGTCGCGGTTGAGGCAAGCCGGCTAGAATTTCCGCGTCGGGTCGGTCACTTTATGGAGCTTTTTTTCCAAAAATTCTCCAATCTTTTCCAAACTTCTGGGGCTTCACCCAGATGTTCTTTTAAGGTTCTTTTGGGGTCCACAGCTCACCCCAAGGGTCCAGAAGTTCTGTGATGGTCCTTGGGAAGTGCGGACTTCAACTCCCAGAATACACCTGGCGCAAACTCCTTTTTGGCCACTGGACAGTGGTCAGCTGGTCACTTTTTCAGGAGTTGGTGCAGGGGACTCTGGTTAGCAATTTTTCACCTGTAGCAAACAGGGAGTCCCTCCTTGAACCAGTGGAAGCCAGGCAAAGTCCTTCTTGTGGTGAAGCCCAAGTGTGCAGCTGGTGCAGTCTTTCTGAGTGCAGGGTCCAGGTGCAGGCCAGGGGTCCAGCAGGGCAGTCCTTCTTCTCCTTGTAGTTCTTTCTTCTTGAAATTTGGTGGGGATCTGAGGCGTGGGTGCAGGTCTGCCAGTTTTATCCTTGCTCCTGGGTGAAAAGCAGGGGGGGCCCTGGTTCTCCAATCAGGGACAGGGTCGTCCCCCTGTGATGACCACTTCCTGGGAAGTGTGGCAAAAATCCATCCCAGAAGGCAACAGTCTCTAAAAATCCAAAATGGATGAATCTGATTTTTGGAGGAGAGATCTGGCTGAGCCCACCCACTGGTGTGGCTAAAAATCATAAACACACCCCTCTCCTGCCCTCTCCTAATCTAATCAAGGGGGCACCTAGCTGTCTGGGGTTGCAGGATGTGGGGGTGTTGCTGGGTGCTCCAGATGTCCTTCTCTGCCTTTGAAGACCAGTTTGGCAGCCCTCCCCCTTCCTGCCTCACCATCTGCTGAGGGGAGATTCTCTCCCCCAAGCACATTCCTTTGTGTGAAGCCAGGCCACTTCACACCTCATTAAAGTGGCCTGGCAGAAGCTGCTGCAGGCTGGCCAATCAGAGCACAGCAGCAAAAACAATGCAGAGCTGAAATTGGCAACTTTTTAGGTAAAGTCTAAACTTTTTACCTGCACTAGTTATATTAAATCCAACAACTGGAAGTTGTGGGATTTATTATAACAATCAATTTGATACCAAATTCTTGGTATGTAACATTTAAGGAGACTTTAAAATGTAAAATAAAGTCTGCCCATTCTAGCCTATGAAGGCCATTTACTTCAATGAGGGAAAAACTAATTTGGCTGTTTTTACCTCACCAGGGCTTATAAATCTATTTTTATAAAGTCCCTGCTTATAGTTACATGGCACCCAGCCCTAGGGGCACATAGGGCACACCTTAGGGGTGACTTATATGTAAAAATAAGGTAGTTTAAAACTTTGGAAGTACCTTTAATTCCAAAGTCGAATTTGCATATAACTTTAATTTAAAAGCAGCCAGCAACGCAGGCTTGCTTTTAAAATGACACTGGGCACCTCAGCAATGCACCTAGGTGTGCACCACCTATGCTGTGGTCCCTAAACCTACATGCCCTACCATATACTAGGGACTTATAGGTAGGTTAACTTAGCCAATTATAATTAGCCTAATTTGCATATCCATTTTACACAGAGCACTGGCCCTGGGACTGGTAAGCAGTACCCAGGGCACAGCCAAGAGTCAGTAACCACCAGTACCTATCCAGAAAGAGTGGGGGTGATCAGGCAAAAAAAAAAGGACTTTCCTACACCCACTTAATACTTAATCCTTTGTTGGAACTGTAATCCAACTATGGGGAAAAAATAGATGATGACTTATTGACAGAGACAATTTGAGTTCCAAGGTAAGTGGATTACGATCACTCAGACCTGAGACCCTAAATCTACAAGAGCCAACTAATGGTAACAGTGGCCAATTGAAGAACTTGATTTTGGACCCATGAAAGTGGGGATTTCTACCCAGCTCCAACATAAATGATATAAAAGTAACACCAAACTATGCGAAAACATCACTCTATTCAGAGAATCACCAAATGATTTATGTTTACAATAGGCTAGCAGCAATTAAATTCATCATCAATATCACATATTTGAGCATCCCCAAAAGCACTTACATCAATATATTTAATCCCCCATCCAGATTATCACCTCCTCGTTAAGAAGGTCACTTGCAATTTTATACAGAGTTGATTCTAGCTCATCTATAATAATGGTTTCCGCATGGTCAAAAATGTTATAATAAACATTCACCAGCAGCATATCAAAGGGTAGGTATGGGGAATGTAATCAACATCACTTGATAATGTGCTGTAACTGCCTTAACAGTGGCATTTGAGTGGGTCAATGAACCAGAGACAAAAGCCACTAAATCCCCTTTGCCCTTCCTGAGATGGAGGGAAAAGCAGGATTGTGAAAAGAGGTAAATCCATTAACATAAGGAACATCCCCAACCAGGTCCCTTGGCAGCAAATAATATGGTAACGTTACACTAAACTTAACCAGTCTAGGGAGTCCAATTTAGAATGAAGACTTGCCAGATTCCATGAAAGTGAGCCCAAAATACCTGCTAGCTACATCGAGTCCCTTGATATAGAACTTGTATTTAAAAGTCAATCATTCTGATACACAGAGGAAAGAATATCAAATCTGTTATATAACGGAAGAGAATAATCTTGCTGACAATTCTGAGAATAAACATTGCACATTGTTGCTTCTCTATGATAAACATTACCCTGTTCTGGCAAACACTTCTGAGCCTTGGGGGGATAGAAAAAGACCAAAGGGAGAGGTTTAATGCCATCTTGCTTATATGGCAAGGGACCCAGTGATTGCAAAAGCATTCGCACAACACCAGGATCTCTGAAATTATTTATCACGTAATCCCCATCAATGGGTCTCAGAGAATGGCCAATCCAGGCCACCCTCCTTGTAGAAACAATTTCTTTTGCAGATCACAAGGCCAATATACATGCAAACCCAGCCAATACAATACTTTATTCCTCAACGTAGCGTGTGGCTCAGGAAACTTCCTATTGACCTTAGGAACATTAGCCAATAGAATTATATATGGGGTGCATTCAGACATTTAACTAATTTGTGCCGTTCCTTCATTTCCTTCTACAACATATCTGATGATGATGATGATTATGGGCTGCTCATCAACCAGATAAGTTTTGTTGTGTAGTATTTGTCTTTGTCACACATTTCCCTAACTTCCAAACCCCATGTGAGGACATGGAAGAGATTACTCATCATTTTGGCCTCCCCTCACGGAGCCATGCTCACTTCCCACTCTCTTATCCACAGGTACTGGTCTCCTCCTAGATGATATAGGTGGGTGCGAACCATCCTGCCCACTATTTGACCCAGTAGATACAGCAAAAACCAAAGGGTTTCTTATCACAGAAGACTTTCCATCCAGCGGTCTGATTGGAGGGGACACTCTCTTATGGTAACAGAATCTGACATACAAAAGGATGGGGTAGTCCATCCATAAGATTCTTTACACACACACATCTCCTTTGCCTCATGTCTGAAGGTTTTGTAAGCACACACAATAACATCCAATCGATCCAGGATGGGTCTTAATCTAGAGTCTAAAGCACCAATTATATCATCAGCTTGCATATCCAGAACAGCACCTTCCTGTTGTGAGTACTCGCCTAACTTAGTCCTTTCACACCCAGGCTTTGGCTTGAAAGTGCTCACCTTCACTTGTTGGATTTAGTAATGGCATCCATCCTTTTTCTTTTCCCCCTGCAGACTCAAATGGGGGGTAACCACCACGTGTGGCTCAAGAGGAACAAGTGGACAGAACACCAGGGACAACTACAGAGAATTAAACATTTAGAGCTTGATCAACGTCAGAAATAGATGGAGAAGATAGGAAGAGACTTTGGCCCTCATTCTGACCTTGGCGGTCTTTTCGCAAGACCGCTGAGTTACCGCCGCGGTGTGCGCATTCTGACCGCTGGGAGCGTTCCGCCGGAAAACCGCCAGCAGCCACACTGGCGGTCGGCGGGAAAGTGGAGACTGGTCAACCTCCACCGCCACGCCAGCAGAACACCGCCCACAGAATTACGACCCACATTTCTGTGTGGCGGTCTTCTGTTGGCGGTCTTCTGTTGGCGGTCACGTCCCTATGGCTCCCGTCGCCTCCCGGAGGACCAACGCACAAGGTAAGTTGATCGTCCGTGAGGGGAGGGGGTGGGGGGGTGTTGTGTGATGTGGGCGTGCATGGGGGTGTGCGTGTGAGTGTGTAGAGGGGGTGTGTGAGTGCGTGTATGCGGGCGGGGGGTGCTGCTGTGTCTATGGGTAATGTGTGCTGTTCGGCAGGTGCGCATGTCGGCATGTATGTGTGCGGGTATGTGTCCCCGTTGTGTATGTGTGTGTAGGGGGTGTGTATATGTGCATGTTGGGGGTGTGTGCATGTCGGGGTACATGTATGTGCATGTCGGGGTGGGGGTGGGGAGGGGGTTCGTACCACCTCTGGGGGGTGGCAGGGGGGTGGAGGGTGTGGGGGGAGGACTCGGGTGGGTAGTGGGGGGTGGGGGAGACCCCTATCAGTGCCAGGGAAGGAATTCCCTGGCCCCGATAGTGCTTACCGCCATGGTTCGCACGGCGGTTCCCGCCCGCAAGAAACCGCGGCGGTAGGCAGGGTCATAATACCCTTGGCGGTCTTGGGACGACCGCCGGGCCGGAGTGCGCAAACTCCAGCCCCGCGGTCATGACCGCCGTGGCGGTCGGAGTGGAGAAGTAGCGGTCGGTCGCGGCGGGGACCGCCGCGGTCAGAATGCCATTTTTAATACCGCCGGTCTGTTCGCGGTCCGACCGCCGTCTCTCCGCCGACCGCCAGGGTCAGAATGAGGGCCTTTGTTTGGCCAGGGCCATCTCTTTATCAATAGTATCCATGGCGTGTGTTAAAAAAGCATCCATAGTTGCCATAGGGGGGGGCTAGAGCGGATGCTGAGGGGCATATACACACCTTACATTTACCTTTATCAGGGTTATTAACAAATGAAGAAAGGTTACAAAGACAAGTAGAGCAGAGTCACTCACTGTTCATAGAAAGTAGATGTGGCCCTTTCAGATCTCAACTTCCCCTTCTTCCGCTTGACCAAAAGAGTGGTCCCAGCCCACCCTCGTCTAGATGCAGACGGGCACAGAAAGGCCTACTTTTGGCCTGGTCTTCACGGCCCGGGTGTGTTCTGCGTCCATCCCACACAGGAAGACCCTCTGACTGCAGATAAACACCTCCTCGCGTGCGCACAGCTTGGGGATGGCCAACCTGCCGTTGCTGTTGCTTTCCTTGGTAGTCCTCACCCTCTTGCTCCCCTGTGCAGTGGAACTCTGTGACTTCAGATAAGCACCTCCTGGCATGAGCACAGCTTGTGGGTTGCCCTCCTGCAGCGGGTGTTGCTTGGTTTGGTAGTCCTCACCCTCAAGCCTCAAGTGTGCATATATGTATATATATATATATATATATATATATATATATATATATATATATATATACATAAATGCCTTGATCATTAATGGTAAAGTTCTGGTAGTTAAGTTAAACTGCAAGAGTGAACTTATAAGCAAAATATTAACTTTGCCTATGTGAATCAGGCCAGATAGTGCACACTAGTACTGCCTATGAGGGAACAGATATTGTTCTGACTATATACTATGATGATGTTATTGCTTTAATGCCTGGGTAGGTACGTGGAACTGGTGTTGGATATTGTTCAGGTAAGAAGATCCCACAGTGAATTGGTGCCACTTTCAAACACATCCACCCTACTAAGTGTGTGATCCATTTATGGTGTAAGTTTGTAAGTCACATCTCAATATATCATACAGCCTAGGGAAAGAAAGTTAGGGATTTGATGAATGGATGGGAACAGGAAGTTAGGGAAATGTTTGACAAAGACAAATGCTACACAACAATACTTATCTGGTTGATGAGCATCCCATCATCATCATCATCAAATATGTTGTAGAAGGAAATGAAGGAATGGCACAAATTAGTTAAATGCATTGAAAACTTCACTACTACGGTATTAACTAGTTTTGAATTGATCAGGGAATGGTACTTCTTGCAATCTTCCCAAACCTTGTTAGAGGGTTTCCCAAAAGGCTGTTCTTATTAATGGTGGTGGTATTAGTGTTATTTTGCTAAAAGAGAAGACATCACAAAGCAAGGTCCCGCTCCTACCTATTCCAAATGAGGTGAACTCCAAAATGTCTGATTATTTGAAAGATTATCCGTCACAGACAACTTGACTAAAAGAAAAACATAGTTAATAGGACATGACAAAAAAAACTCTTATTACAAAAACTAGGAGTAGTAACTTCTAAGAAATCCAGGTTCAAATATATAAGAAAGAATAAAAGTAAAATTACAAAATCCTTCAGTCAGGACTCAGGATGAGAAGGTTTGGTTGCTTCATGTGGCAGAGATTTTGCTAGTAACACGGAGGTTCTGACTCACAAAGGTAAGGTTACACTTTCTGTGTTAGTTTACTGACTATTGCAGTGTAGGTTTACAACTGATAGCTTTTCTATCAGTAACTTTAAAGTTAGTAACTTTGCGAGTAGTGTGTAATCCCTATCACTTTCAAAGAAGCTACACCTACTGCTGCTAGTTAGTTACTACTTGTAAGGGTTCTACTCGTAATGGTAAAGTTCTAGTAGTTCAGTTAAACTGCAAAAGTGAGCTTACAGCAAAATATGAACTTTGCCTATGTGAATCAGGCCAGGTAGTGCACTCTAATACTGACATGAGGGAACAGACATTGTTCTGACACTATACTATGATGATGTTATCTCTTTAATGCCTGGGTAGGTATGTAGAACTGGCATGGGATATTGTTCAGGTAAGAAGATCCTGCAGTTAATTGGTGCCACTTTCAAGCACATCCACCCTACCAAGTGTGTGATCCATTTATGGTGTAAGTTTGTAGGTCACATCTCATCATATCACATAGCCTGGGGAAAGAGGGTTAGGGGTTTGATGAATGGATGGGAACAGGAAGTTGGGGGAATGTGTGACAACAACAAATACTACACAATATTTATCAGGTTGATGAGCAGCCCATCATCATCATCATCATCAAATATGTTGTAGAAGGAAATGACGGAATGACACCAACCAGTTAAATGCATTGAAAGCAGTCCTTCAGCCTCAGAGACCCAGTTTTCCCTCAATTGTCCTGATAAAAATGGTACCTCACTTGTGTGGGTATGCCTAGTGCCTGTGACAGGAAATGCCCCAAAACACAACATGGACACATCACATTTTCCTAAAGAAAACAAAGCTGTTTTTTGCAAAGTGCCTAGCTGTAGATTTTGGCCTCTAGCTCACCCGGCACCTAAGGAAACCTACCAAACTTGTGCATGTTTTAAAGCTTGGCACAAAGGGGAATCCAAGATGGGGTGACTTGTGGGGTTCTCACTAGGTTCTGTTACCCAAAATCCTTTGCAAACCTCAACATTTGGCCAAAAAACCTTTTTCCTCCTATTTCGGTGACAGAAAGTTCTGGAATCTGAGAGGAGCCACACATTTCCTTCCACCCAGTGTTCCCCTAAGTCTTCTGATAAAAATGGAACCTCACTTGTGTGGGTAGGCCTAGTGCCGGCAACAGGAAATGCCCAAAAACACAAAGTAAACACATCACATTTTCCCAAAGAAAACAGAATTGTTTTTTGCAAAGTGCCTCGCTGTGGATTTTGGCCTCTAGCTCAGCCAGCACCTAAGGAAACCTACCAAACCTGTGCATTTTTTAAAACTTTACACTTAGGGAAATACAAGATGGGGTGACTTGTGGAGCTCTCGCCAGGTTCTGTTACCCAGAATGCTTTGCAAACCTCAAACTTTGGCGAAAAAAACACTTTTTCTTCACATTTCGGTGACAGAAAGTTCTGGAATATGAGAGGAGCCACAAATTTCCTTCTACCCAGTGTTCCCCCAAGTTTCCTGATTCCTGATAAAAGTGGTACCTCACTTGTGTGGGTAGGCCTAGTTCCAGCAACAGGAAATGCCCTAAAACACAACGTGAACACATCACATTTTCCCAAAGAAAACAGAGCTGATTTTTGCAAAGTGCCTAGCTGTGGATTTTGGCCTTTAGCTCTGCTGGCACCTATGGAAAACTACCAAACCTGTGCATTTTTTAAAACTTGACGCCTATGGGAAATCCTAGCGCGCAAGTAATCTGTTACTCATTTAAGAATCAAACCAAGAATATGAAAATTCTCAATAACAGTGTCGGGACAGTCCAACTACCGTCTTACCGCCTGGAACAATGATCATCAATGAAGGATGAAGGGCAGAAGACTAAAAGAACCAAGTAGGCCGTCGGGACAGGAGCTCAGGAAGAAGCTGCTGCTCTGCACCGGGATCTCTGAATAGTGAGCACTGGGAGTTGGGCTGGCTCTTTTTTATAGAGTCTTGGCCCAGCCCAGAACCACGCCCAGGCATGTTGCAGGGAAAGTCTCTGGAAGGCCCTGGAAAGGGACCACACCCTAACAAACTGTGAAAACCTGCAGCAATACATTGCAAAGGAACAGTATTTGTAAGCATATTAAAAATACGTTTTCAGGATTGAACAATGCAATGCAAAAGGTTAAATCACAACATATCAGCACAATGCTTAAATTACTTTGTTTTGAGAGTGCTGGGTTTTTGCATTTTTGTCGCCAATAGAGCGCGTACTGCTCTGGTGTTGACATTAACCCTCTGTGGTGAAAGTACAACTAGAATATACACTTGTGGTTTATGCCTAGTTATTTTATTATTGTAAGTAAAGGCTTTCTAAGTGTATAGTAAAAATGTGTTCAAGATGTTACTGCACACCCTGTCTGTCCAATTACTACTGGTTTTGCTTTCCAGTCCACTCTTTTTGTAGGTGTCTTCTCCACCTGGAATCATCTGGGTCCACTTTAGGGAATCACACCGAATCTCAAAAAAGAAACAGGACACAGGCATCAGGTAAGGTTCACTCTTTGTGGGTGGGAGGAAGGGAGGGTTAGTGCCAGATTGGGTCTGAGGGTTCATTAGTTAAACAACCAGTGCCACGCTTAGGTAATAGCAAATGAGGGCAGCTCAGGTTTTTCCTACTAGTATTACCCCGGTGGTCACTCATGTCTGGGTTAACACCACATGCCCAAAAAATTTACAGGTACTGGTGTCACACTATCATGACCCAAATCACCACCACAAGATGGTGTTTACAACATTTCCTTATTCCCTTCCCCTGGTGTACCCTGTATACCCTGGATCCAACGCCCAAGTAATCGTTCCCATACCTTTGTTAGCCATGTTCCTCTTGGGGCCTGTCCAGCATGTGCGTCCTGTAGCGCTCCTTGGCTAGTAGCATGTCTCTCCTCCCAGTTCTCCCCTTGGGATGTTTCTGCAACGTGGTCTATGAAGTTCTGTCGGCATCAGCTACGGTCAGACTTCTCTGCGTCTCTCTCACTCCTCGCTCCTTTCCCAATTTCTCTTCACTTCCTCCTTCTGCCTTCATTATCCTTCTGATATGGCTGCACCATGGTGATGTAGGTTTTGCCATTTTTCTCCTGGCCATGCCCCCAGGGCATGAGTTAGGGATCACTGGTACATTGGTGCCTGTATCACTGGGGTCACCAGACTAATCTAAAATCTGGGTCTGTGATTGCACTACAGAGTGCCTGGGGGGTGACTGCATCACAAGTAATCACTTTATTGCGAGGCAAAGGCGAACATTTTAGAGAAATAAGCCACCCAATTTTAACTACCAATAACACACTCCATTTTTGGCGTTCCTTTAGCCAAAGGGATATTTGAGTTCTCTACTTTCCAAAAGCTCCTAGAATCTTTCTGCTCACTTGCTAATCTCAAGTCTTCCTAGGCCTTCGCCCTTACCTCAGCTTTGCAAAAGCGAGTAGCCTCCTTGTATGACTTCCTTGCCTGGGCAATTTCTGCCTGGACCTGCAGATGTTTTTTTAGGGAAAGCTTCAAAAGCTTGTGAGCTTTCAAACAAAAGCTATTAAGCCATCTTGGATCAACCCATTCCTTCCAGGCCACCTTAGTCAGCTTATCACCCATATAATTGGTTAACCTCGTAAAATCTTCAATAACCTCTTAAGAACTCAAGTCTTCCTGTGAGATACTATTATTATCTACGTCATTATGTTGTAAAAGATTGTTATCAAAAACAGCCGTATTTACCTTATCCCACTTAATACTTAATCCTTTGTTGGAACTGTAATCCAACTGTGGGGAAAAAATAGATGATGACTTATTGACAGAAACAATTTGAGTTCCTAGGTAAGTGGATTACGATCACTCAGACCTGAGGCCCTAACTCTACAAGAGCCAACTAATGGTAACAGTGGCCAATTGAAGAACTTGATTTTGGACCCATGAAAGTGGGGATCTCTACCCAGCTCCAACATAAATGATCTAAAAGTAACACCAAACTATGCGACAACATCACTCTATTCAGAGAATCACCAAATGATGTATGTTTACAATAGGCTAGCAGCAATTAAATTCATCATCGATATCACATATTTGAGCATCCCCAAAAGCACTTACATCAATATATTTAATCCCCCATCCAGATTATCACCTCCTCGTTAAGAAGGTCAATTGCAATTTTATACAGAGTTGATTCTAGCTCATCTATAATAATGGTTTCCGCATGGTCAAAAATGTTATAATAAACATTCACCAGCAGCATATCAAAGGGTATGGGGAATGTAATCAACAACACCTGATAATATGCTGTAACTGCCTTAACATTGGCATTTGAGTGGGTCAATGAACCAGAGACAAAAGCCACTAAATCCCCTTTGCCCTTCCTGAGATGGAGGGAAAAGCAGGATTGTGAAAAGAGGTAAATCCATTAACATAAGGAACATCCCCAACCAGGTCCCTTGGCAGCAAATAATATGGTAACGTTACACTAAACTTAACCAGACATTACCCTGTTCTGGCAAACACTTCTGAGCCTTGGGGGGATAGAAAAAGCCCAAAGGGAGAGGTTTAATGCCATCCTGCTTATATGGCAAGGGACTCAGTGATTGCAAAAGCATTCGCACAACACCAGGATCTCTGAAATTAATTATCACGTAATCCCCATCAATGGGTCTCAGAGAATGGCCAAACAAGGCCCCCCTCCTTGTAGAAACAATTTCTTTTGCCAGATCGCAAGGCCAATATACATGCAAACCCAGCCAATACAATACTTTATTCCTCAAGGTAGCGTGTGGCTCGGGAAACTTCTTATTGACCTTAGGAACATTAGCCAATAGAATTATATATGGGGTGCATTCAGACATTTAACTAATTTGTGCCGTTCCTTCATTTCCTTCTACAACATATTTGATGATGATGGGCTGCTCATCAACCAGATAAGTATTGTTGTGTAGTATTTGTCTTTGTCACACATTTCCCTAACTTCCAAACCCCATGTGACGACATGGAAGAGATTACTCATCATTTTGGCCTCCCCTCACGGAGCCATGCTCACTTCCCACTCTCTTATCCACAGGTACTGGTCTCCTCCTAGATGATATAGGTGAGTGCGAACCATCCTGCCCACTATTTGACCCAGTAGATACAGCAAAAACCAAAGGGTTTCTTATCACAGAAGACTTTCCATCCAGCGGTCTTAGTGGAGGGGACACTCTCTTATAGTAACAGAATCTGACATACAAAAGGATGGGGTAGGTCTCTCCATAAGATTCTTTACACACACACATCTCCTTTGCCTCATGTCTGAAAGTTTTGTAAGCGCACACAATAACATCCAATCGATCCAGGATGGGTCTTAATCTAGAGTCTAAAGCACCAATTATATCATCAGCTTGCATATCCAGAACAGCACCTTCCTGTTGTGAGTACTCGCCTAACTTAGTCCTTTCACACCCAGGCTTTGGCTTGAAAGTGCTCACCTTCACTTGTTGGATTTAGTAATAGCATCCATCCTTTTTCTTTTCCCCCTGCAGACTCAAACGGGGGGTAACCACCACGTGTGGCTCAAGAGGAACAAGTGGACAGAACACCAGGGACAACTACAGAGAATTAAACATTTAGAGCTTGATCAACGTCAGAAATAGATGGAGAAGATAGGAAGAGACTTTGTTTGGCCAGGGCCATCTCTTTATCAATAGTATCCATGGCATGTGTTAATAAAGCATCCATAGTTGCCATAGTGGGGGCTAGAGCGGATGCTGAGGGGCATATACACACCTTATATTTACCTTTATCAGGGTTATTAACAAATGAAGAAAGGTTACAAAGACAAGTAGAGCAGAGTCACTCACCGTTCATAGAAAGTAGATGTGGCCCTTTCAGATCTCAACTTCCCCTTCTTCCGCTTGACCAAAAGAATGGTCCCAGCCCACCCTCGTCTAGACGCAGACGGGCACAGAAAGGCCTGCTTTTGGCCTGGTCTTCACGGCCCGGGCGTGTCCTGCGTCCATGCCACACAGGAAGACCCTCTGACTGCAGATAAACACCTCCTCGCGTGCGCACAGCTTGGGGATGGCCAACCTGCCGTTGCTGTTGCTTTCCTTGGTAGTCCTCGCCCTCTTACTCCCCTGTGCAGTGGAACTCTGTGACTTCAGATAAGCACCTCCTGGCATGAGCACAGCTTGTGGGTTGCCCTCCTGCAGCGGGTGTTGCTTTGTTTGGTAGTCCTCACCCTCAAGCCTCAAGTGTGCATATATATATATATATATATATATATATATATATATATATACATAAATGCCTTGATCATTAATGGTAAAGTTCTGGTAGTTAAGTTAAACTGAAAGAGTGAACTTACAGCAAAATATTAACTTTGCCTATGTGAATCAGGCCAGATAGTGCACACTAGTACTGCCTATGAGGGAACAGATATTGTTCTGACTATATACTATGATGATGTTATTGCTTTAATGCCTGGGTAGGTACATGGAACTGGTGTTGGATATTGTTCAGGTAAGAAGATCCCTCAGTGAATTGGTGCCACTTTCAAACACATCCACCCTACTAAGTGTGTGATCCATTTATGGTGTAAGTTTGTAAGTCACATCTCAATATATCACATAGCCTAGGGAAAGAAAGTTAGGGATTTGATGAATGGATGGGAACAGGAAGTTAGGGAAATGTGTGACAAAGACAAATGCTACACAACAATACTTATCTGGTTGATGAGCATCCCATCATCATCATCATCAAATATGTTGTAGAAGGAAATGAAGGAATGGCACAAATTAGTTAAATGCATTGAAAACTTCACTACTACGGTATTAACTAGTTTTGAATTGATCAGGGAATGGTACTTCTTGCAATCTTCCCAAACCTTGTTAGAGGGTTTCCCAAAAGGCTGTTCTTATTAATGGTGGTGGTATTAGTGTTATTTTGCTAAAAGAGAAGACATCACAAAGCAAGGTCCCGCTCCTACCTATTCCAAATGAGGTGAACTCCAAAATGTCTGATTATTTGAAAGATTATCCATCACAGACAACTAGACTAAAAGAAAAACATAGTTAATAGGACATGACAAAAAAAACTCTTATTACAAAAACTAGGAGTAGTAACTTCTAAGAAATCCAGGTTCAAATATGTAAGAAAGAATAAAAGTAAAATTACAAAATCCTTCAGTCAGGACTCAGGATGAGAAGGTTTGGTTGCTTCATGTGGCAAGTAACATGGAGGTTCTTACTCACAAAGATAAGGTTACACTTTCTGTGTTAGTTTACTGACTATTGAAGTGTAGGTTTACAACTGATAGCTTTTCTATCAGTAACTTTAAAGTTAGTAATTTTGCGAGTAGTGTGTAATCCCTATCACTTTCAAAGAAGCTACAACTACTGCTGCTAGTTAGTTACTACTTGTAAGGGTTCTACTCGTAATGGTAAAGTTCTAGTAGTTCAGTTAAACTGCAAAAGTGAGCTTACAGCAAAATTTGAACTTTGCCTATGTGAATCAGGCCAGGTAGTGCACTCTAATACTGACATGAGGGTGTCGCGTGGGCTCTCATTATCCTAAATGAGACTACTGGATTTCTAGGCAGCAGGATCGATAACAGTGTGGGGGACTGAGTCTGACCCACGTGTAAGGAATTCTGTCACCCTAAATCCGGTTTTTGCTCCGGCTAACTAGCAGTGCCTCATTTCTCCCACGGGGAAGAGATGATTGGGCAGCCGAGCGCATGACATCTTTGGAACTTCTCAGGGAAGTCGTGGTCACTCAGATCTAAACCAACTCTCTCATTTACAATATGGTCTCATATACAAATTACAAAAGACAGTATACGTTTTATCTAATGTTTTAATAAAACGACTATATTTTAGATAATAAGGCGTGAGCCGCAATAACCAGAACAATACAACATAGTAGGATTGAAATAGTCACCAGGAGAGTAAAACATAAGAACAAAGCTATCATATTGCTTAACAGTTTCTACTCTCCCTCTGCTTGTTCTGTTTAGAGCACAGCATGTTAAACTTCTAGCTTGCCTTTCCGAATCACCGGGGAGACATAAGCCCTCATACCTGAGCAAAGGCCTGTGATCTGGTTCAGCATCTGCAACGAGGCAGTCAGCTTTTAGTTGTGGTTCCCTTGTCGGAATCTCCCTCTTCCTTCTACTAGGACTTGGAAGTGTTTTTATAATTACCACGCCGGTGTTCTAAGAAACGTCCCTACGTAAGAATGTATACTTTCTACGAACCCTAAAGACTAAACTTCTACCACGTCTATCGGCAATGTAGCAGACTGTATCCTTGACTGAAGTACAGAGTGAATATGTTATGAAGAACTCCAGTGCTGAAGTAGGCAAAACAGTGTGATATGAATAAAAAACAACACCGTAGAACTGGCTATTTTGTAAAATAACAGTACGAAGCGTAATAAAAAGCATTTAGAGCAAAGTGCATAGAGGCTCTAAGCTGTCAGCAAATGAATAAAATACATTCAGGACAAAGTGCACAAAGGCCTAAAGCCTGAAGCTAATGCGCAAAATATACGTAAAATTAACCACACTACACCCTCCCCTTGTCGGTAGCAAGTGGTTCCAATAGCATAAAAACATGCCCTAAACATAAACAATATATTTCGACAAGGTAAGAAGACAACAAAGTCCTAAATTTAGGAAACATGTGACGATAAAGCCAAATTCAATATAGTGTCAATTTTGCCAACGAAAAAAAAAATCCAATTGTCAGACAGAAGCAACAGAACGTAGGAGCTCCTCCACTTCGATATATGTTAATACCGGAAGATCCACGCCACAAAGTACCATGGAGCAGGTGTGTTCCAAAGCCCCAAAACCATTCAGGGCGGCACCCCGTGTAGGGCAAATGAAAGAGACAATACCATCTTCCTCCAGGAAGGGAATCTCATAAACCGCCTCACGAAGCAAACGCAACCGTAGTACACAAGTCTGGGAATGAGCCCTAATCGGGAACATCAACAGATCAGGATCGACCACTGGAGGGCGCTGCAATGAGAGACAGAAAGCCAGTGCATGTTCAAACGAGCACCAAAGGCACCGAAACACGGGTTGCACACAATCCAAAACCGGTCTGAATGACAGAGACCAGTCACACTCCAAATGGCCCAGGAGTGTAGCTCCAAAACGCTGCATCATGCGTTCACGACACAGCTGCGCTGACGGGAGCAGCAATATAGGATCTCGTCGTGGCGGGACAGCCATTGCGAAAAAATAGCAACAATAGCAAGACTCCAGCCAATAAAGCCAAAGTAATCGGGAAACCCCCAATAATGCTTCCGAAAATAGAGTGTATAGCCGAAGGTATCAAACCGAATATGGAAGAGAAGGTGTGAGCGAAACCAACACCAACGGCTTTGAAAAAATGAGCAATACCAGCAGTGCTGGATGCATTAAATATACGTCCCACAAGTTCATCGAAGTGACTCGGAAAGTTAGTATTCAAAAGGGACTGTATCTCCGCCGATGACCTTGCCACCTGAAGTGCGTAGGTCTCGCTAGCAGATGTAAGGGCCACATGCTTTTGAAACAATAAAGCTTTCAGCCGACTCAACTTGTCGAAACCAACCTTGGAAGTAGCAATATGAGGCCAGATGTCCGCCACCTCCCTAATTTGAGTGGGGGGAAACAACACATTCCCGCAGCATGTAACGGCCTTGTTGACAACGACAACGTAAACTATTCCGGCACGCATGCCACAGCAGCGTTCGCTGTTAAGAACAATGTAACTGCCGTTAGAAAGCACCTGGAAAGTGTTTTTAATAACCGGGACTGGAACACCCTTCAAATAACAAGCTAAGTTAGCAATCGAAGTGTTACACGCTCCGTGCAAGGACAGCTGTTTACAAACCATGGAATGGCTGACAGAGGCTTCGCATTCGCTACCGCTAAGAAAAACCTCCCTCAAACCATTAACACATCTGTATTGAAAGGGAAGCTCCCACACCTTGTGTATGTAACTGTCTCCCAATAGTTCATATCTACCCACCGGAATGTTCTTCAAACAAGAAGTAAATTGCAGAGTGGAGATAGGCAAATTAATAACCCCATGAATCAACCACTCAAGTGACGGAATCTCAGCCACCGTAAAAGGCAGTTTCTCCAATTTCTCAATATTCAACATAACATACGTCGCTTCCTTTTTTGCCATCAACTGTTGTTGACGAGTTAAATTAAAGGAGATAAAGATCTCCTTGGTACGAATGTGCTGCCATGGAACGCGACCCGCCTTCAAGGTCTGAAGAGTCCAACCCAGCTGCATGATGGACCGTGTCTGACTCTGCCCATGATATAAAGAAGACATGTCTGATTTAATAATGTCAATAGCAGAGGAAACAATGCTGTCAATCGTGTAAACACGGTCAGAAAGGGTATGCATGCCATTATCAACAACAGACAAAGGGGGTTATTCTAACTTTGGAGGAGTGTTAATCCGTCCCAAAAGTGACGGTAAAGTGACGGATATACCACCAGCCGTATTACGAGTTCCATAGGATATAATGGACTCGTAATACGGCTGGTGGTAAATCCGTCACTTTTCCGTCACTTTTGGGACGGATTAACACCTCCTCCAAAGTTAGAATAACCCCCAAAGTCTGTAGCAGATTATCCTGATCAATCTGCCTCAACCGGGCTGCAGCCTCCTGTTGTGAAAGTTTCCAAATCTCATTATAAACTTCATATAAAAACCTTTTCCTCCGTGGTACCTTGGGACCTGACAAAAAATCTTGTAAATCAGTACCATTAGAGAGTAACTTGAGATGTGACTTAACTGCATCCAGCGTGGAGTACTTCAACCATTGTTGACAAAGCTTCCCCACGCTGTACGTAGTTATAATATCAGCATGTTCTGGTGAAATGTAACGAGGGTCCGCCCTGCTGGTCCTGAACCCCCCTGAAGAGGTGACAAAACGTTGATGACACTGATTAGTGTCTACAGGCCACAATAACCACCCGCCCGGATTTAACGATGAAGTGTTAAGCGTACCATTCTTGACCTAATGCGTAAATTCACTAAAAGTAGCATTCACATAGTGCTGCCAGTTGTTTAATTTGGAAGGGACAGGGATACTAGGTAAATTCAACTCTCTAATTGTCACCAAGCCCAAACAGCTAGTCTGTTGTACTGTGTCATTGAGGAAAATCATCTGCACAGGGATAAGACATGCTCTAAATAATGTATCCCTGCCTTGCATCTGCCAATGTTTTGTACCCCAAACACTTTTCAAGTCAACAGTTTTAAACCAGTATTCATACCCCTTGACCGAAAGTTTAGATACAAACAAATTTGAATACAATAATTTAGTATCGGCCAATAACAGTTGCTTATTAGAATACGGTGTAACTTTAAAATAGTAAGACTTAGCATCCCGTTGATTATGCCCAGAAAAATATGCAAATTTATCATAATACGTTTTCAAACTCCCTTGTGGAGGAGTCGAGCAATGTTCCCATTGCACATAATTAAATACGGACTTAGGGCTACTAGCTTTATGAATAAAGTGGTGTCCATAATAGTTGTAGCAAAACATGTCACCATTATTATCTCTAAATAGGTAAGCATCTTCATCGTCATAGACAGTATAATATTGCAAATCTGTTAGCATAGAATCTTCTGTCTTCACATCCCAATCATCAGAAATAACGCCTGGAATTACAATATCATTCAGTGATAACTTGAGGACACACGTTATTTGAATCAATTCAGTGGGACCATATATATCAAACATTACTTTATCCCACACAATCCCATCCGGAATCGCTATTGCAGAAATGTTCACATTGGACAAGTCTCTTCAAACCATATGAGATGAAAAATGTGGTTTTAACACAGTCTCCACGTGCTCAATGTCAGATCGATCAGGAAGAAAATGACCATGTATTACTAGAAAAAAAGTAACCACAAATCCCAACCATAACAAAATAGTCATTACAGCCATAAAAAGCCACAAATAGTTCCAAGGAAAAACAAAATAAGTGCGTTTAAGCCAATCCAGCAGCTTACGTGGACCTCGGACAGAAGATATCGAGGACGAGGAGCCGGACACCGCATCATCAGCGTCATTGAAGCAGCCAGAGGCAGTTCTAGCAAAAGGTGCAATTGTGAACAAAGAAGCAGATGGAGGCTCTCTCCTAGGCACGCTATAAACCACATGTTCAGAAACATCAGTAGAACGTACAGCAACTTGATCAAAAGATTCCATATTAATCGTCGTCTGTGGAGCAATCGCAAGATCATCATCCACCCTCCCCAAGCTCGGAGAGGAAATAGGCTCGGTGTAAATCACCCGCAGTGGGACTTCTTCCCCAGTAGTGAGAGGGATGCCGGAACTACTGGGTGTCCCTCTTGGTCTGCTGTGCAGAATCGGCCACATGTTGTAACTTGACATTATCAATAGAAACAAAGCGATTTCCTTTGGCCCCTTGCAGCGGCGGTAAAATCACAGTTCTCGTGCCGCTCACCCCTAACACAGGGACAGGTGCTCGATAAGAAGGACCAAATTCTTTCTTTACTGCGACCTTTTCACGCACTAGATCCCCAATCCTGGGTATCCAACCAGTAGGTGTTACTGGCTCATCCTTAATTCCTTTGGAAGCAGCACTTGCAGAAGAGTTATCTTCACGGAATTGTTGTAAATCCTGCAAAACAGTGACACGATCATTTATGTCAAAGGGCGTATCTGCCGCCTCCACACCAGGACCATCTAGATCAGGAACATACATTCGTGTTCCAAACAGGCACTCATATGAAGTACGACCCCCCAGTGACCGTCTAGGCAAATTATTAAGTGCTCTCTGTACTCATACAGGTGGGCTAGCCAACTATGACCCGTACCTATAACCCTGGCCGCTAAGGATTGCTTTAAATCACGATTTAAACGCTCCACAACAGAATTTCCCTCGGGATGAAATGGAGACGAGAATTGGAGCTGGGCCCCCAACGAAGCCATGGTGTCTCTGAATGCCTTAGAGGCAAAAGCAGGGCCCTGGTCCAAATGAAAAGCAGCAACTGCAAATGTATTGACAAAGATGCGCAAATCTTTAATAACAGTCCGAGAGTCAGCCGAGCGTTGTGGCCAGACCCACACAAATCTGGAGCACGAATCTACAGCAACCAAAATATATTTGTATACACTATCTGGTGTCAGCGGACCACAATGATCCAAGTACACACACTGTAAAGGTTTATTTGAAATCAGAAGGGGCGTCTGCTGCGGGCGTCTAGCCGACGAAGCTTTAATCTGTTGACAAATGTCACAACAAAGGACATATTGCTTTGTCTCTTTATAGAGACCAGGCCACCAGTAACAAGCCTGTAAAAGTGAAATCGTGGCAGCCACACCAGCATGTGCAGATGCCACCCCTTCATGTGCTGCAGAAATTAATCGAGGTCTCTCAATTTTATTGGGTATTTCACGCACACCAATGCCCTGAATTTTAACAACAGCATGTAGCGTACTACTCAAGCAGTAACTATATTTAGAAGGAAACCCTTTAGGAAATGGCGTACCATCAGCCGTAGCTTTTATGGCAGCCGAAATCTCTGTGTCTGGTTTGGAACTCGAACGAGTCACTGCGGCTATAGTGGCGACAGCCACTGCCGACTTTGCAGCTTCATCAGCCAAAGTATTCCCAGCAACGTGTATTCCAACGCGCTGGTGTCCAAGTGTATGCACAACATGGACCTTAGGAAGCGTTTCTTTCAGATCCGCAACCTTACCCCACAACAATTTATGTTTAATGGTGTTGCCTTTAGAATCTCTGAACCCATTCAACTTCCAATAGTGCAGATATTCATTGAAAGACTGAACACAGTAGTAGGAGTTACAGACCAGCAAGGTCAAAGTCGCTGGATCCGCGTGCTCCAACGCTAACAATAGAGCTTTGAGCTCAGCCAGCTGTGCCGTGCAATTTCCCAAGGTTTTAGTATAAGTATGTCGGGGGCAGAACACTTCCCCCTCCATATAGCCGCTCACCACCGCACATGCAGCAGAATACTGTTGTTTAGTCCCAACCGCTGGTTGCGCAGAGCCATCGGTATACATGACCACTTGATATTGGTCAATAGGCAACGTGCCAGCAGGAACTGGGTACTCTATTTCATATTGAAGAAATTCTTGAGTCTGCAGTTAAGGGTCAAATATGTAATCTACATCAGTGGCTGTCAAAGACGTAGCCCATTGTATCCATCGCGGGTGTAAAGCTTTCGAATTAGGAACACTCGCTTTTGTAACAGCCTCTAAGGCTGGAATCGGGGAGACAACGATGCGTTGGCCCTGGGCAAGCGGTCTTTCTTTGATCACAGCCATCTGTACTGCAGTGAGTATTTTTTCAGTCTGTGCAAATCGTTGTTCTGCAGCAGAATATAAGTGGGACTTGTATGCTATCGGGACTGTCTCACCCTCATTAAAGGTGACATACGTAAACCCAACAGCCCCAGGTATCACCCTGATGACTAAATGTGTCTTATTGTCCCGTGTGTGTAAGTGTTTAACTGCTAAGAGATCATCCTGTAACTCTCGCAGTATGTGTGTATGCTCAATCGTCCAAAATCTACTCAAAAAATTTGGGCGAATCAGTTCGTACAAGGGTTTTATACGCGTAGCATAGTCAGGAATGTAAGTTCTGCCAAAATTCAGAAACCCCAACAATGACTGGAGCTTCCGAACCGTATTAGGAGGCTGCAGTAAAGCACATTTCTCCAAAAAATGTGGTGCTAGGCTCTTGCCCTCACTTGACAACTCATATCCCAGGAAAATGACGCTGAGGAAGGCAATCTTTGATTTCTTAAAATTAAACTTATAGCCAATATCAGCAAATCCCACAACAATGCGCGATACGCGCCTTAGATGTTGCAGAATCTCATCGTCTGTCAAATATATGTCATCAACATATGATAACGCTTCAGGGTCCAACTCGTGCAGCATTTTAGTCACACGAGCCGAGAACAGTCCCGGGCTATTCTTATACTCCTGACGCAAACGACAAAATTTGTTCTGAGAGCCAAACGCACTGAAACTGGTATAGTCCCGACTTTCGGGCGCTATATTCTGGCAGAAAAAAACATTTGAGATATCTAATGTTGTTTTGTATTTCTTACGCACTATATTATTCATAAGCGCTGCACTATGTGAATTCTGTATAGCATATGTGCGTGTATGACTATTCAAGTGTCTGTAATCCACCACTATCCTGTATGAATGGTCCGGTTTAGCAACCGGAAATAAGGGATTATTCATCGGCGAGACACAGGGCTCTATGACACCCTGGTACTCCAATTGTGTAAGAATTGTCCTAACCGATGCCCTTGCCTCAAATTTAATAGGATACTGCGGCTGTGGCTGAGGTTCACCCTTTATTGGAATGACATGATAAGGTGATTGTTTATCCCACCCCACATTATTTCTATATAGGGCGGGGGCTTGTGCTAGAGCCCATGATTTACTGTAGGACTCCGCTAGTTCTCTCGGAACTAGTGGTGAGAAGGAAGGTATAATAACCTCCTCCCCAACCAGACAGTCGCGAACAAAGTCAGGTGGCCAATCTTGTTCGGCCAATAGAACATCATATGATTTTACCACATGGTCCCAAAAGATGGCGTGTACAATGCGGTCAATGTCCCCTTCTAATCGTAGAGTCACTAGATATACTCGATCAGGATCAGAGACTCGCATATCCGCCGTTTCGACTTGTATGAAGTCATCAGTTGCTTTCACCTCCAGATGCTCTAGAAGACTCCGGCGAACTATTGTGACCTCTGCCGCGCTGTATAACAGTGCTAATGCCCATGTCTTGCTCGTCAAGAGAATTCTCTTCTTGAGCGGCATGTCTAACAGAGACTGCTGCCACTTTTTTCTTTTTAAATTGTTGTTTCTGTTGCAGCGGTTTCTCTTCTTGTTTAACAGAAACCTCCGCTGAGCGTTGTGAATCCTGATCGGTTTCACGTACTCCGTCCTCCGCTCTGACCGCCCACCTCTCTCACTTCTCTTCTCTGAGGATTCCTGAAAGGAACAAGATTGGCGTGTATCAGTATATTGATATCTATCAGGCGTCTTCAAATTATCCTTATTTATGAGAATATACCTATTCTGCGGGGTCTCCGGTTGCGGAGACTGTCCCCCATCTTCTTTAGGTGTTTGCTGTTTCTTTTCCCAGCGCTTCTTTGTACCCTCAGGTTGCGGTTGCTTAGCATTATCTTTATTATTTTTACCCTGCAATTGTGGTTTCTGTGGTCTAGCCCCTAGGCTATCGCGACCAATACTCGAATACGTTTCAGCTATTATTCGCGGAAGTTCCCGCTCTTGATTAATCTGCGGAACATCCCGAAGACGCATTCGCACGGCTAGTGCTACTGCCTCTCCCTTGAGATTACTCAAAATAATAGAAGAACCCGTGGCAAAATTGCCCATTAACTGCATGCCCAAATCTAAGGCAGGGGCAGCCCCATATTCATCTTGAATTTGTTTAAGCACTTCCAGTAAATTAGCTAAAGTCGGCGTACCGTGTGCTGTAGTATAGAGCGCGGCAAACACCATTCCCCAGGTATTACAAAGGTCCACTGGAGGAACCATCCCATACGGCAAACACATTGTCAAAATTCTATGTTTATCCTGAGGTCCCGTATGGGGAAACACTGCTTCCAGCGTATTAATCTTTTGCACCAGCCAAAATGGAGTCTCCTCACGTTTAGCCGGTACCTTGCCCATAACTGAGTGTACAGTGGCCGGATTTATTCCCGGAACCACTGCTTGTGGGTGCACGGAGCAGCACGCGCTGCATTAGTATTTAATGTCTGCATCACAAACTGAACCAGTTTCCTATATGTTGTAGTTAAGTCTATATATAAACGACGCACTTCAGCCACTGCCAAATTTGCAACCGCAGGATATTGTGTGTAAGTAGCCAACAAAGGCCAGGTCGGACCATCATTACTCAACGGACCTAACCTTACTTGTGCTACTGTGTGTGGGAGGGCGCCATCAAGCCAATTATGGTGTTCTTGATAAGATAAAGGTATCTCTAGGTATGCATAAGCCCTATATTGTCCAGGGACATTCGCAATAGTATATTCGTGAACAGTATTTGTACCCCCATCAGCTGCCGGAAATATGACCCAAGAATAAAAAAGTTCTGTTCTATAGGCTGCATGGGCGTCCACCACAAAAGTGACCGGACCCCCCTGGACCGTAAGTCCATGTGCTATCAGGTGACCTGTGAGCGGATGTCGCATATTTATTGCTATATTCACTACATTAGGATTCGCCATTTGTAAAAAATAGCCCTAGGTCAGAGAAGGCACACCAATATCGGGGTTTTTTCCTTTCAAAGTTCAAGCTTGAACAACCAACCACTAAGCAATAGGACATACCTATCCCGTGGTGGCGGAAACCCTCAGCCCCACGGACGTCTCCGCATACGGAACCGAGGAGTCAAAATATATATGAGACCGAGAGAGTCAGTCGGACCTAAACATTAGAGCCAGACCAATCGTTGGCGGCGCCATGTCGCGTGGGCTCTCATTATCCTAAATGAGACTACTGGATTTCTAGGCAGCAGGATCGATAACGGTGTGGGGGACTGAGTCTGACCCACGTGTAAGGAATTCTGTCACCCTAAATCCGTTTTTTGCTCCGGCTAACTAGCAGTGCCTCATTTCTCCCACGGGGAAGAGATGATTGGGCAGCCGAGCGCATGACATCTTTGGAACTTCTCAGGGAAGTCGTGGTCACTCAGATCTAAACCAACTCTCTCATTTACAATATGGTCTCATATACAAATGACAAAAGACAGTATAAGTTTTATCTCATGTTTTAATGAAACGACTGTATTTTAGATAATAAGGCGTGAGCCGCCATAACCAGAACAATACAACATAGTAGGATTGAAATAGTCATCAGGAGAGTAAAACATAAGAACAAAGCTATCATATTGCTTAACAGTTTCTACTCTCCCTCTGCTTGTTCTATTTAGAGCACAGCATATTAAGCTTCTAGCTTGCCTTTCCGAATCACCGGGGAGACATAAGCCCTCATACTTGAGCAAAGGCCTGTGATCTGGTTCAGCATCTGCAATGAGGCAGTCGGCGTTTAGTTGTGGTTCCCTGGTCGGAATCTCCCTCTTCCTTCTACTAGGACTTGGAAGTGTTTTTATAATTAACACGCCGGTGTTCTAAGAAACGTCCCTACGTAAGAATGTATACTTTCTACGAACCCTAAAGGCTAAACTTCTACCACGTCTATCGGCAATGTACCAGACTGTATCCTTGACTGAAGTACAGAGTGAATATGTTATGAAGAACTCCAGTGCTGAAGTAGGCAAAACAGTGTGATATGAATAAAAAACAACACCGTAGAACTGGCTATTTTGTAAAATAACAGTACGAAGCGTAATAAAAAGCATTTAGAGCAAAGTGCATAGAGGCTCTAAGCTGTCAGCAAATGAATAAAATACATTCAGGGCAAAGTGCACAAAGGCCTAAAGCCTGAAGCTAATGCGCAAAATATACGTAAAATTAACTACACTACAAGGGAACAGACATTGTTCTGACACTATACTATGATGATGTTATCGCTTTAATGCCTGGGTAGGTACGTAGAACTGGCATGGGATATTGTTCAGGTAAGAAGATCCTGCAGTTAATTGGTGCCACTTTCAAGCACATCCACCCTACCAAGTGTGTGATCCATTTATGGTGTAAGTTTGTAGGTCACATCTCATCATATCACATAGCTTGGGGAAAGAGGGTTAGGGGTTTGATGAATGGATGGGAACAGGAAGTTAGGGGAATGTGTGACAACAACAAATACTACACAATATTTATCAGGTTGATGAGCAGCCCATCATCATCATCATCATCAAATATGTTGTAGAAGGAAATGACGGAATGACACAAACCAGTTAAATGCATTGAAAACAGTCCTTCAGCCTCAGAGACCTAGTTTTCCCTCAATTGTCCTGATAAAAATGGTACCTCACTTGTGTGGGTATGCCTAGTGCCTGTGACAGGAAATGCCCCAAAACACAACATGGACACATCACATTTTCCCAAAGAAAACAAAGATGTTTTTTGGAAAGTGCCTAGCTGTAGATTTTGGCCTCTAGCTCAGCCGGCACCTAAGGAAACCTACCAAACTTGTGCATTTTTTTAAACTTGGCACAAAGGGGAATCCAAGATGGGGTGACTTGTGGGGTTCTCACTAGGTTCTGTTACCCAAAATCCTTTGCAAACCTCAACATTTGGCCAAAAAAACTTTTTCCTCCTATTTCGGTGACAGAAAGTTCTGGAATCTGAGAGGAGCCACACATTTCCTTCCACCCAGTGTTCCCCCAAGTCTTCCGATAAAAATGGAACCTCACTTGTGTGGGTAGGCCTAGTGCCGGCAACAGGAAAAGCCCAAAAACACAAAGTAAACACATCACATTTTCCCAAAGAAAACAGAATTGTTTTTTGCAAAGTGCCTCGCTGTGGATTTTGGCCTCTAGCTCAGCCAGCACCTAAGGAAACCTACCAAACCTGTGCATTTTTTAAAACTTTACACCTAGGGAAATCCAAGATGGGGTGACTTGTGGAGCTCTCGCCAGGTTCTGTTACACAGAATGCTTTGCAAACCTCAAACTTTGGCGAAAAAAATACTTTTTCTTCACATTTCGGTGACAGAAAGTTCTGGAATCTGAGAGGAGCCACAAATTTCCTTCTACCTAGTGTTCCCCCAAGTTTCCTGATTCCTGATAAAAGTGGTGCCTCACTTGTGTGGGTAGGCCTAGTTCCAGCAACAGGAAATGCCCTGAAACACAACGTGAACACATCACATTTTCCCCAAAAAAACAGAGCTGATTTTTGCAAAGTGCCTAGCTGTGGATTTTGGCCTCTAGCTCTGCTGGCACCTATGGAAACCTACCAAACCTGTGCATTTGTGAAAACTAGACATGTAGGGGAATTCAAGATGGGGTGACTTGTGGGGCTCTCACCAGGTTCTGTTACCCAGAATGCTTTGCAAACTTCAAACTTTGGCCCCAAAACACGTTTTCCTCACATTTTGGTGACAGAAAGCTCTGGAATGTGAGAGGAGCCACGAATTTCCTACCACCCAGCATTCCCCCAAGTTTCCCCATAAAAGTGGTACCTCACTTGTGTGGGTGGGCTTAGTTCCAGCGACAGGAAATACCCCAAAACTCAACGTGAACACATCACATTTTTGCAAAGAAAACAGCTGTTTTTTGCAAAGTGCCTAGCTGTGGATTTTGGCCCCTAGCTCAGCCGGCACCAATGGAAAGCTACCAAACCTGTGCATTTTCTTAAACTAGACACCTAGGGGAATCTAAGATGGGGTGACTTCTGGAGCTCTCACCAGGTTCTGTTACCCAAAATCCTTTGCAAACCTCAACATTTGGCCCAAAAAAACCTTTTTCCTCACATTTTGGTGACAGAAAGTTCTGGAATCTGAGAGGAGTCACACATTTTCTTCCACCGAGTGTTCCCCCAAGTCTCCCAATAAAAATATTACCTCAGTTGTGTGGGTAGGCCTAGTGCCAGAGACAGTAAATGCCCCAAAACACAACATGGACACACCACATGTTCCCAAAGAAAACAGAGCTGTTTTTTGCAAAGTGCCTAGCTGTGGATTATGGCCTCTAGCTTAGCCAGCACCTATGGAAAACTACCAAACCTGTGCATTTTTTAAAACATGACACCTAGGGGAATCCAACGATGGGGTGACGTCTGGAGCTCTCACCAGGTTCTGTTACCTAAAATCCTTTGCAAACCTCAAAATGTGGCCAAAAAATTACTTTTTCCTCACATTTCGGTGACAGAAAGTTGCGGAATCTGAGAGGAGCCACATATTTACTTCCGCCAAGCATTCCCCCAAGTCTCCCAATACAAATAATACCTCCGTTGTATGGGTAGGCCTAGTGCCAGAGACAGGAAATGCCCCAAAACACAACATGGACACACCACATTTTCCAAAAGAAAACAGAGCTGTGTTTTGCAAAGTGCATAGCTGTGGAATTTGGCCTCCAGGTCAGCTGGCACCTAAGGAAACCTACCAAACCAGTGCATTTTTTAAAACTTGACACCTAGGGGAATCCAAGATAGGGTGACTTGTGGGGCTCTCACCAGGGTCTGTTACCCAGAAGGCTTTGCAAACCTCAAAATTTGGCCCCAAAATACTTTTTCCTCACATTTTGGTGACAGAAAGTTCTGGAATGTGAGAAGAGCCATGAATTTCCTACCACCCGGCATTCCCCCAAGTCTTCCCATAAAGGTGGTACCTCACTTGTGTGGGTAGGCTTAGTTCCAGCGACAGGAAATGCCCCAAAACTCAACGTGAACACATCACATTTTCCCAAAGAGAACAGAGCTGTTTTTTGCAAAGTGCCTAGCTGTGGATTTTGGCCTCTAGCTCAGCCGGCACCTATGGAAAACTACCAAACCTGTGCATTTTTTTTAAAACTAGACACCTAGGGGAATCCAAGATGGGGTGACTTGTGGGGCTCTCACCAGGTTCTGTTACCCAGAATCCTTTGCAAACCTCAATATTTGGCCCAAAAAAACACTTTTTCCTTACTTTTCAGTGACAGAAAGTTCTAGAATCTGAGAGGAGCCACAAATTTCCTTCCACCCAGCCTTCCCTCAAGTGTTCCGATAAAAATGGTACCTCACTTGTTTTGGTTGGCCTAGTGCCCGCGACAGGAAATGCCCCAAAACACAACGTGAACACATCACATTTTCCCAAAGAAAACAGTGCTGTTTTTTGCAAAATGCCTAGCTGTCGAGTTTGGCCTCTTGCTCAGCCGGCACCTTGGGAAACCTACCAAACCTGTGCATTTTTTAAAACTTGACACCTAGGGGAATCCAAGATGGGGTGACTTGTCTGTCTCTCCCAGGTTCTGTTACCCAGAATCCAATGCAAACCTCAATATTTGGCAAAAAAAACACTTTTTCATCACATTTCGGTGATAGAAAGTTCTGGAATCAGAGAGGAGCCTCAAATTTCCTTCCACACAGCATTCCCCCAAGTCTCCCAATAAAAATGGTACCTCACTTGTGTGGGTAGGCCTAGTGCCCGCAACAGGAATAGATTACACAACGGTCAATGTTGGTCCTCACATGAGGGCAACTGTTGACACTGAGGTGATCCATTCCTGACTCAGGCACTAGGTACAGGCACTCCAGTGGGGTAGTGTTTTTATCAGGACAGGTGGGGGGACACTGGATGGTAGGAATGTTGTGCTTCCCAGCATATCCCTGTAGTTTGTGTGGCAGAAATGTAAGAAAAATAGAGTTTTTATTCAACATTTCAGCTTTGCAGTGTATTCTGGGTAAGAAAACTTTGGGGAATCCACACAAGTCACACCTCTGTGGACTCCCCTGCATGTCTAGTTTCAAGAAATGTCAGGGTTTGGTATGTTTACCTATATGGCCGCCCAGCCAAGGACCAAAAACACAGGTGCCTGCCTTACAAAAACAGTTTGTTTTGTGATAGATCATTTTGATGTTACCACAATACGATTTGGGCTGTGGAATTTAGGGCTGAACTAAATTAGGGAGCTCCCAAGAGAGCACTCTCTTTGTGCTTGTCACCGCACGCACCTGCTCTCTGGGTTGGGATAATCCGCTATTGTCCTGTTGCACAGACTGTGCTTGTGAAGGGACAGCAGGACTGTCCTCATCACCTCCCTCATAATCACTGGAAGAGAATTTATCGAATGGGACTCCTCTAACTGAAAAATCACTCCCAGAGTCTGCTCAATTGTCCTATCCCTCAGATGCTGTCACAGCATCTGCTGTCTCAGTCTCTGATCCTATGTCAAAGCTGTCCTCTATAACCCGAATGAGGGCTTGAGCAGCAGTCATCTAACGAGATGCCATCTCTACCACTGGCTCAACTGTTGCTCTAAAACACTAGCCTACGTAGACAGTCACAAACTTGCTGGTGGGTGTGTGAGTGTGATGTGCATCAGTAGAAGTCTCCTTACCTTCGCATCTGCCCTCAATCCGCATGTTCTTTCAAGACACTCAAAAAAGACACACTATTACTTCACCTTGTCACATACCAATCGTCACAGTCTTTAGCAGCTCTAGCGCCCAGTCCAACAATCATTATTAGTACTCCCACTTACATGACCTCCTCCTTGGATTCCCTCACTACCACCCAGCAAAAGTGCCCTTCATCTCTCCATAGGCCCCCCACACATACATTTGATTTGTATTATAGCGCAGGTAATGGCTGAGTTTACTAATGTACTCAGCTATTTACATAAAATACAGATTTGATCTTTGCAGTACACCTATAAACCTGTGCTACTTTATGGCATCAAAACTGCCACTAGACAAAAGTCTGATCCTTTTGTAGCTGAATATATATATATATATATATATATATATATATATATATATATATATATATATATATATCACTTTTATATGTTGGTCCGGTTTTCCTGGGGGCCGATTGCAGCGCACACGCAAACGTGATATATATATATATATATATATATATATATATATATATATATACATATCTATCTATATAGCTATATCTATCGATCTAGGTATATCCATCTAGAGATAGCGATCTCTATATCTCCTCCATTTTATTACAGCGACACAGGTCTCTGATATGATTGAACCAAGGGATAGATACCTCACTACTGAGTGTTACTATCTCCATTATGGCTGTTTGATAAGACACCAAGTACTTAGAGGACCAGAGACGCACCCAGTATGTGAGTGGTCTGAAGGCAATTACTTTATGGATCTGATTGAGTGCTAGATCACACCTAAGAATGAGTGGAGTACTTGATGGTAAATGTAACAGAGAACGTATAAACTTGTTTTCAACCAAGGTCAGTTTCTGAGAATTAAAGTGTCCCCAGAGTTCGGCACCCTAGATTGCAGCTGCCACTGCAGCAGCTTTATATACCGTAATAGCTGGCGAGATTTGCCCTCCAAAAGAATTTTCGATTTTCCTTCTGATCACCACTGACCACTACTGTAGGGCAACAACACTATTCTCAATTTGTGCCGACCAAAAGAGGTTGTCTGATAATCTTATCCCCAGTTAATCGAATGATCTAACCTATTCAATGGGTAAACCCCCAACTGACATATCCCCCCTAAATGTCTTGTGTGGGTTTAAAGCCACAAACTATATTTTATCTGGGTTAATTTCAAGGCCCCTCTTCTCACAAAGCATTGAGAATGTCTAATTCGTTTTAGAGTCCCTGTGGGGTTCTTGATATCAATAAGGTATCATCTACAAACATAAGAATTGGGACAGGTACTCCTGTTAACTTAGGAGCGTCATGATTACACCTCATTAGTTGTCCTACTGCACCATTGATATAGACGCTAAACAAGGTGGAAGCCAAAACACACCCCTGTCTTACCCCTCTAGCAATAGTGATTGGGGATGTCAGATCACCACCTTTGGTCCATCTGACTCTAGAATAAGTTCCTTTGTAGAAATGTTTTATCAGCCACAGCAGTTCACTATCTAAGTTGTAGGATTCCATGATGCTCCATAGGGGCTTGCGTGGAACTAAATCAAATGCGGCCATTAAGTCAATAAAGGCAACATACAAATGGTCCCTTTTTAGCATTAGGTACTTCTAACATAGAAGCTTACATCTAAGGACCTGGTCTATCGTGCTGACCCCCTTCTTAAAGCCAGCCTGGAAATCTGAAAGGACTGAATGGTAGTTGATCCAAGAATTCAACCTAGCCAGAACCTGTTTACAGAACAGCTTTTGGCTGATGTCGATTGGATTTATTGATCTATAATTACCTGGTGAATCTCTATCCCTCTTTTTGTAGATAGGGACTATTGTTGCTCTCTGCCACATTGGGGGGAAATCACCTCCCTTCAAGATGGCATTGCTTAGAGTGTTTAGATACAACGTCCAAGTTCTAGGACGTGATAAATACAAATCGCGTGGTATACTGTCTGGGCCTGGGCCTTTCCTTTTCGCATTGATTGGAGATCCAATACGGTTTCCTTCAAGGCGAAAGGGGCCAAATTGAAAGCTAAAGAACCTGAGTTAGTAACAAGTGGATTAAAGGCAATATAGTTCTCGGTAGGTGTTGGTGGAAATACGTTACTGCTGCTACTAGAACCTGCTCTGGAAAGATCCTCAAAATGTGACACCCATCTTTCAGGCTGAATTGATGGCTCACTCTCATCTTTCTGAGGGTCATTCCTCTCTGCCACCATCTTCCAAAATAATTTAATGTCACCTTCACGGCAGGCATCAATTAAAGTTCCCCATTTGGAATTTTCTCACTCGTTTCTTGCCTTTTTAAGGTAATTTTGTATGAGTTCATCGCCACCCTTATCTCAGAGTTGTTCCCTGTTTGCAATACTCTCAACAGCTGGGATTTCGCTTGGGGACAAGAACTGGTAAACCACCTCAATGATCTGCCCGTATCATTCCCTCTTTTCCTTGTTACCACAAAGAGGGGTCTCAACCGATTCAGTGAAGCTGAATAAAGTCCATGAATAAAAAGTCAGTAAGCATCAAGGGGGATAGATTCTCTTTGACTTTATAATAAATTGCAGCTTGGACCTTTGTATCGTTTGCCACCGCTGCCCACCTGACACTCTTATTATCATTAGTCACCATTACATTGTTACCCCTCACCCATGGGGATAAGTTGTTGCTCCTGAATAGGGAAGTTGTGAAGACTACACAAAGTGCTTGATGATCGCAGCCCTAGGAATAACTACCATATCTCTAAGGGATTGCCAAAGCACATCGTCTACAAAGATGTAATCAAGTAGACTCGCATAAGTTCCTTTTTTATACGTAGGTGTAGCCGGGATGTCTGACTTGGTGTTCCCGTTAACCTGACTTAGCCCTGCATTAGTTATTAAGAGGCATATTTATACTCTGTTTGCACCAAATTAGCGTCATTATTTCATACTCTAATTCGGTGCAAAACGAACTCCATATTTATACTTTGGGGCTAGACCTGTCTAGCGCCAAATTTATGGAGTTAAAGTCATTTTTTGGATGTGGAAACCTGCCTTGCCTTAATGAGATGCAAGGTAGGCGTTCCCGTGCAAAAAAATACTCTATGGCCTTCACCATATTTATACTCCCATGCAAAAATGGTGCACGGGAGGGAGGAGAGGTCAAAAAATGGTGCAAAGCTTGCTTTGCCCCATTTTTTAACGCCTGGGTCATAGCAGGCATTAGGGGACCTTTGGTCCTATTTCCATGGTGAAACACCATGGAATAAGCCCACAGGTGTCCTCTCCAGGCCCCAGGGACACCCCCACCTACACCAGAGGGACAGCAGAGGATGGGGGACCCCATCCCAGGTAAGTACAGGTAAGTATTTTATTTTATTTTATAAAGTTCCATAGGGGGCCCCTTTAATGGCCATGCCCAGGGGACCGTGGTCCCCTGTGCTGGCCATTTGGTGTGGTGGGCATGACTCCTGTCTTTTCTAACACAGGAGTCATTTGGTATGGATGGTTTTGTGGCAGAAAATGACTCTAGGCAGGTTAGAGTCATTTTTTTTTACTCTAACCTGCCTAACGTAATTTTTTGGTGCAAAACCCTTCTTCAATACCGACAGCCCCACCCGACTAATGTCATCGTTTTTTTTTACACTAGCCTACCCTATGCACCAGCTTGCACCATTCCATAAATATGGTGCCTGGCTGGTGCACAGAAATGGTGCAAGCCGGTGCTAAACTTTTTAGAGCAAAACTGAGTTAGTGCAGTTTTGCCCCGAAAAGTATAAATCAGGGCCTAAATTCTCTAGCAGGGCTGCCACTCCCACAGTATGCCTAGTCACTTTCTGCACTGGGCCTGATCTATCCTAAAGGTCTGCATACTGGTTTCCTAATTGTACGGGGTCTTCCTTAAAGCTTAGTTGTATATTGCAGTCCCCAGCTATAATTAGACCCACTCCCCCAGGCAACTGGGTCAAGACATCTGTGAGGTAATTCAGCATAGAAGTTTGTATACTTGGTGATGCAGAGGTAATAAGGCAGAGTTATACAATGTCCTACAGTAGTTTGATATGAGATGAGCAGTGCCAGATGCTTACCTGTGTGTCACTGGAAGTACTGCATGATGATGTTGTTTCTGTTGTCAATATCTTCTTCTTCTGCCTCCTCTTCCTCACTGTCTACAGGCTCCACAGCTGCCACAAGACCAACATCAGGCCCATCCTCCTGCAGAAAAGGCACCTGGCGTCACAAAGCCAGGTTGTGCAACATACAGCATGCCACGATGATCTGGCACACCTTCTTCGGTGAGTAGTATAGGGAGCCGCCTGTTAGATGGAGGCACCAGAATCTGGCCTTCAGGACCCTGAAAGTCCGCTCTATAATCCTTCTAGTTCACCCATGTACCTCATTGTAGGGTTCCTCTGCCCTTGTCCTGGCATTCCTCACTGGGGTCAGTAGCCATGACAGGTTGGGGTAACCAGAGTCACCTGCAAATGTCGAGGGATATCTGTTAGACATACACCAACCCCATCTCATACCCAGACACCTATTCATACTGTGTGGGGCCCTTGAGCTCACCTATTAGCCACACACGGTGCCTCTGATGTTGCCTCATCACATAAGAGATGCTGCTATTCCTCAAAATGTAAGCGTCATGCACAGAGCCAGGATACTTGGCATTCACATGAGAGATGTACTGGTCTGCCAAACACACCATCTGCACATTCATTGAATGGTAGCTTTTACGATTTCTGTACACCTGTTCCTTCCTGCGGGGGGGACAAATGCCACATGTGTACCATCAATGGCACCAATGATGTTGGGGATATGTCCCAGGGCATAGAATTCAGCTTTCACTGTGGGCAAATCCTTCACCGGGGGGAAAATGATGTAGCTGCGCATGTGTTTCAGCAGCGCTGATAACACTCTGGACGACATGTTAGAGAACATTGGCTGTGACATCCCGGATGCCATGGCCACTGTTGTTTGAAAGGACCACTGGCCAGGAAATGGAGCACTGACAGGACCTGCACTAGAGGATACCTGTGGGATGGCGGATAGCTGACATCAGGTCTGGCTCCAATTGGGCACACAGTTCTTGGATTGTGGCACGATCAAGTCTGTAGGTGATAATGATGTGTCTGTTTTTCCATTGTCGAAAGGTCCACCAGGGGTCTGTACACTGGAGGATGAAGCCATCTCATCATCTGCCCCAGCGGATGTGCCCTATGGAGGAGAATGGTGGGCAGAATGTCATGTACCACATAGGTTGCACAAGGGTGTTTTGCACTAATGTGATTTAATCAGTGTGTGGCGCTGTCTGTCCGTATTCCTGCCCAAATGTGCTGTGACGAAGTTAGGCGCCCTGCCATGCGCCCCCTGAAATGGCGGCTGCCTGCCTGTGCAGCATCGCAGTAGGCGGTCGAAGACCGCTGTGCAATTCAGCATTGGTTATCATTGGGCCCTATGGGTTCCAGGAGCCAATGACGATGTACGCTGGCGGTGACGGTACGCACCGCCGCGGACGTGACCGCCATTTTCTATCTGTTCACTCACTTGATACCTGACCTTCAACAGGAGAGGACCTACACTGCAAGTGCTGCTGTGACCTCAGTCTGGAAGCAACAATGGCTTAAGTGTCTGGGGAAAGGGCCCCTGCCTTCACTTTGGAGGAGTTGGAGAGACTAGTGGATGGGGTCCTCCCCCAGTACACACTACTCTGCGGTCCTCCAGACAAACGGTGAGTAAACTGTGAGCATGATGCATGGGACACGAATTTATGGAGTGGTATGGATGGAAGTTACATGTTGTGGGTTGGCTGAGGCCTGCATGTGAGGATGGTCAGTGTATGTGTTTCAGGGCATGGGCGGGAATTGGTGGCCAATGAGTATGAAGAACCGGACGGGGGAGTAAGTTCCATTCTTACTTTACCTTTCCTGTAGGTCAGCGCCCACCAGAAGAAGGGCATTTGATGTGCTATCGCCAAGGAAGTGCGTACCTTGGGGGTCTATCATTGACGGAGCACCCACTGCCGCAAGAGATGGGAGGACCTGCGCCGCTGGAGCAAGAAGACGGCGGAGGCCCGTCGCACCACGACCCCCCTGATGTTCCGGATCCTGGCGGTGGCATATCCAGAGTTGCATAGGCGCTTGAGGGAATCACAGCAGCCACAAGGGGGTGAGTACAGTCTCATTCAGCTGACTGTGCGCTTTACGAGGTGTCTGGATGGGGGATGTGGGCTGTGGGTTCCCCTAGGCCAGGGCGAACTTGGTAGGGAAGGTCCCTTGTTAGGCAGGCTCTGTGGCACTCCAAACCCAATAGTGGTAGTGGCCATCTAAACTAGTCAGCCTCCTGTGGGTTCCAGGTGTGCAGCAAATGGGGTGAGGCATAATCCCCATGGGCAGGTGATTTTCCTAAGAACTGTTAGTGCATGGGCTAGTGCATAGGGTGCATGTCTGTTGTGTCCGCCCACAGTAGTGGTGTTGCTGGCATTGACCATGTGTCTGCTCTGTCTTCCCCCCCTTTTTGTTTTGTCACCCTGTCCTTGTGTGCATTAACATCATCTGGCGGAGGAGCAGAGGCACCGGAGCAGGAGCGAGCTGCAATCCACATGGCCCAGGAGGGTGAATGTACAGAGTCTGAAGGCACCAGTGGGATGGAGGGCGAGAGGAGCTCCACCACGGGGACAGGAGGGGACACCAGCGACAGCGACTCCTCCTCTGATGGGAGCTCCCCTGCGGCGGGCACCTCTGTGCCCACCGCCACAACAGGTACAGCCGCCACCCCCCCTACCAGCACCGCCCTCCCAGCAGCCCCTCAGCGTGTTTCCTGTGCCTGCTCACCCAGGAGGGTGGGCATCTCCTTTGCCCCAGGCACCTCAGGACCTGCCCCAGTCAGCCCTGCTGCCCTCAGTGAGGAGGCTATTGACCTTCTATTGGGCCGTCAACCATTTTGAATGCCATCCAGGGAGTTGAGAGGCATTGGCAGCAAACAAATGCATACCTGGAGGGCATTCATTCTGACGTGGCGGCCCAACAGAGAGTATTTCAGGCTCTGGCCTCAGCACTGATGGCAGCCATTGTCCCTGTGTCCAGCCTCCCCCCAACCTCCACTACCCCTACCCAATCTCTTAAACCTAAGCCTATCTCAAGCACACCATCAGACCAGCATGCACACACATCAACACACAAAAGTGGCTCAGGCAAACATAAGCACCACACATCCCACAGGCACTCACACAAGCACCATACCCACGCTGACACACAAACATCCACTGCCTCCACTGTGTCTCCCTCCTCCATGTCCTCCACCTCACTCCCAGTCTCATCTCCACTCACACCTGCATGCACTACATCCTCAGCCACTACCTCCATCACCAGCACGCCGATCACCACATACCCCTCACGTGCAATCACCACCCCACTACCATTCACACATCCCCTGTGTCCTCTCCCCATGTTTCTGTAAGCCCTCCTGCAAAAGTACACAAATACCGGCACACACCCACTCAACAGCCATCCACCTCACAACAACCTCCAACCCATGCACCTTCACCCAAACTCAGCAGACGTACACCTCCTACAACCACTACCTCTTACTCCACTCCCAAACCCCCTCCATCTTCCCGTCCCAGTGTGTATAAGAAACTTTTCCTGGCTATCATTGACCTCTTCCCTACACCACCCTGTCCTTCACCCAGGGCCAGGTTGTCTAGAGCCCTGACCAGCAGTCAGCCACCAAATCCTCATCCAGTGTGGTCCCTGCAAGTCCAGGAACATCGAAGGGGGCATCCATCAGGGCTGCCAGTGTGCCACCTAGTGAAGTCAAGGACCACCCTATTCCGCCACTTGCCAAGGTAAAGAAGGGACCAGCATGCAGAAGAGAAAAGCCGCACCACCCACCCAGCAAGGCCTTATCCAGAACCAAAGAGGACAGTGCCATAGTCCAAGCAGCGAGTTCCAAGGTGGGGACGGGACACAAGACCAAAGGGAAGTCACCTCAGGGCATGGAGCCTCCGGGTGAGGGACTGGTGTCCCCCCTTTTGCAAGACAGCCCAGGAACCTGTACCGCGGTGGGCACCGCCACAACAACCGCCACCTGCACCGCCATCTGCACCGCCACCTACACGGCAGCTGCCTCAACTACAGTCACCAACATCATCCCCAGTGGTCAGCCTTCCGAGGCTGCAGGAGACAGCCTGGTGTCTCCCTCTACAAGTGAAGACAGCTGCACCACCGGCAGGATCTCTGCCACAGATACCGCCGCAGCCACCGCCACCTGCCCCACGACGTGCCCAGCCAGTGCCACTACAGCAGACATCAGCATCATCCACAGTGGGCAGCCGTCTGAGGCTGCAGGAGACGGCCTGGTGTCTCCCCCCACAAGTGCAGACACCTGCACCACCGGCAGCATCTCGGCCGCAGACACCTTCGCAGCCACCGCCACCTGCCCCGCGACATGCCCAGCCAGTGCCATTACAGCGGACATCAGCAGCATCCCCAGTGGGCAGCCATCCGAGGCTGCAGGAGACGTCCTGGACCCTGAACACACTACATGAGGCACCACCACCACCGCTGGCACTACCAGCAGTTTGCAGCCTTCAGAAGGAGGAGTGTGGGTCTGCCTTCATGGAATATCATGCTACCTGTTACTGGTAAATCTTGTGGCTCAGACACCCATGTGAGGGAATGGGAACTGCCACACCACTGGTGCAGCATCACTGGACACCAAGCCCCATCCAGAACCAGTAGAGAACAGCATCCACTCACCCAGTCCTTGGCAGGATGAAGCACTCTGGGCACCAGGCCCCCTCCAGAACCAGTGGAGAACAGCATCCACTCACCCAGTCCTTGGCAGGATGGATCACTCTGGGCACAATGCCCCCTCCAGAACCAGTGGAGAAAAGCATCCACTAACACAGTCCTTGGCAGGATGAAGCACTCTGGGCACCAGGCCCCCTCCAGAACCAGTGGAGGACAGCATCCGCTTGTGAGACTGTGGCTTTGCACTCCCCAGGACCAAACAGTGGGGAACCCACCCACTTGAGAGACTGTGGCATTGCACTCCCAGGACCAAGCAGTGGGCAACCCACCCATTTGAGAGACTGTGGCTTTGCACTCCCCAGGACCAAGCAGTGGGCAGTGAACCCACTTGAATGACTTGAGAGACTGTGGCTTTGCACTCCCCAGGACCGAGCAGTGGGCAGTGAACCCACTTGAGTGACTGGAGAGACTGTGGCTTTGCACTCCCCAGGACCGAGCAGTGGGCAGTGAACCCACTTCAGTGACTTGAGAGACAGTGGCTTTGCCCTCCCCAGGACCAGGCAGTGGGCATGGAGCCCCCTCGAGGAGCAGTGGCGGCGTCCCATCATCCGGCTGAGGTGCCCCCCTCCCCTTTCCCCTGAGATGCCTGTTTTGTTTCGACCTGATGCCCCTGCAGTGTTCTCTCCGTTTTGAGGCAGGTGTCATGTGTAGGCTTTGCCCATGCTTTTCGGGACCACTGGTCCACGGACATTTATTGGGACAGTGTGCGGACTTGTGTACTTGCTGTAAGTATTTGTATATACTGATGATTTAAAGTTATCTTGGGATATCTGATTGTTTGATTATTACATTTGTTAAACTCATTTCATTTGGTCCTTGCATTCTTCCAGGGGGCGACCGGATGTATCTGTGATGTTATTGGATGTGTGTGTGTGTATGTTGTTGAGGGTGGGGGTGTTGCGTGTTGCGTGTGTGTGTGTCACTCTCTTTTTCCTCCCCTGTGTACTAGGTGCAGTACTCACCGTTGTCGTCGCTGCCGTCTTCGATGTTCCTGGTAGATGAGGAGGTGAACCAACATGGGCAGGACCTGTAACTCGGGCTCCATGGTGTCCTGGTTTCTCGTTGGGTGTCGAGAGGTGAGCGGTTTCGCTCCTGTGTACTGTTTACGCCGTGCTTTTGATGGAAAAGCTGGCGGATTAGTGCCTTGTAATAATGTGGGTGGTACATTGTCTTCCGCTTGTCTGTTGTCGGTTACCGCTGCGGTGTTTGTATCTATTGTCGTGGTGGTCGGAGTGTTAAAGTGGCTGTCTGTGTTGGCGGTTTCTGCCATGGTCGTGATTCCATTTTTTTTCCCGCTGGCCTGTTGGAGTTATTACCGCCGCTTTATCACCAACCGCCAGGGTTGTAATGAGAGCCATAGTGTCTCTCCTGCGTAAGCATGCAGAAATAGTAGCTTGGATTTTTTTCTTTTGTGGTGCCACTGACACAGACAACTTCCAAAGAGATCCAGAAGGTGGTAGACTCAATGTGCATCTTGGAGGAGTCACTATTGTGGTGTCTGCATCTGAGTCTTATACCATTTGGAGATTCCTGATGTGGGTGATGCTGGCACACTGCAGGGGCTGCTTTGTTTAAAGCTGTCATCCTTGTCTTCCTCATCACCTGCTTCTGTCACTGTGATCAGAGTTGCTTCCCCATTTCATCACCACCACTACAGGCGCTACCTTTTTAAGAAGCTTCTCCCACCGGATTGTGTGATGTTTTTTCATATGGATTTTTGGCCTCCAGTACCATAGTGTACACCAGGCTTACCTCGATGAACACTTGTGTGGCAAATGGAGCATATTGCAATGTTATCCTCCTGCTTGCTAATCATAAAAAAGACCCAAACTGCGGAAGAGAATTACTTTAGTGTGCCACTGCCACTGCCTGAAGAACTGAAGGTAGGTGTGTGTGCCATTTGCCTCTCTGCAGGATGTACTTCGACTGAGGCAGTGGTAGATGCAGGTCTCAGTGGAACCCTTAAAAATATTGAAGCTGGCCATGGTGGTGGTAAAACCAGTGTCACATCCCTCCGAGCAGGTTCAACTAGAGGGGTAATCTTGGTGCCCTCTGAGCTAGAATCCATGTTGACAATCACTGGCTTGTCCTCATCACTGTCACTTTCTATAACTCTAAGGCTTTTGGGAACTTTCCTTTTCCCTTGTCTCTCCTGGCATGTCCCAGATTCGGTTGTGGTTCAATCCATGTCCGGATCATCAGAAGAGTGGCTTGGAGAAGATGGTGGAATACCCTTTCTTTTTTCTTGCTGGAGATTGGGAAGCAATTATTTCAAGAGCTACATCTTGCTCAGCAGGAAGCTCAACCTCTTGTTATGCTCCTATTTCAGGATGAGGAGCAGAGTGTTTCTGGCTGTGGCTCCTCTTTGTCCTCTTTGCTCAGTTTCCTGTGACAATTGGGTACTCTGCAGCTGAGACAAATCCAATTCAGGCTCACTGCTCATCTCCCTGATTCCAATAGCTGCCTCGCTGAGAGATGTGGTCTTGGGCTTAGGTTGGGGTGGTGCCATTGATGCAGGATGATGCTTCTCGCTTGTTGTCTGAAGGACGGTACACCAGGCACACTACGTTTCCTGAAAAAGGTGGCGGGAAACACTCCAGTGGTGGCAATCTGCTTCTTCTTCCTCTCTTTTGCCACTTTCTTGACAGGAACATCTTTCTTTTGAACCATCTTCCGGCTCCATCCGTTGGCACAATTGCAAGCAGGCAGAATGGGACTCATGTGCTGTGGTGTCACTTTATGCCAGTCTTTTGGCAGTACTCTAGTTGATGTCTCTTCAAACAAGAAAAATATTCAGTGAAACATGCCATTTTTGTAGTTTGAGTTATTCATAGGGAGGTTATCCCAAATAATTAACAACAATAGTGTATCAATTCCAATCCAAACCATATATTAAAATTCCAATTAGGATAGCAACACCATACAGATTTAAAAGCTTGCTTTTTGTGTCGCTAAGGTGAGACACCTGTGGCAGGCAGGCAGGTTCAGTGAAAACTGGAATAATTCCTACAAATGCAAGGTATACACCTAAGGCCTAAGATGGCTATGATAGGCAAGGGGTGCATAAAAAATGGAATAATAATCCTTAAAAGAAGGAAACACTGGTATGCACCTATGGCCTAGGAGAGATATGACACGCAGGGGGAGAAGGGAAACCTTAAAAGGTGAATGCTGGTATGTGCCAATGGCCTAAGAAAGCCATTACAAGCAGGGGTTGCAGAAAAAAGCGGAATAATAATCCTTAAATAAAGTGAATTCCAGTGCCTGCCTATGGCCCAAGAAAGCTATGACAGGGAGGGGATGCAGGAAAAAAGTGTTATAATTTTTAAAAGGGTGAATGCTGATGTACCCCAACAGCCGAACAGAGCTATGACTGGCAGGGGGAGCAGAATACTAATCCTTTTTTTAAAAAAATTTCTTTATTAGTTTTATTAACATGTTAGAAACAGTTTAATTCCATATATTCACACATGACAGTTTGAAATGCTAGAGTGCTATAGTCACATCTGTTTGTAATGACATAAATTCTAAAGGTACCCCCAGACACCTGAAGTCCAGTATAAGCAGACGGCATAAGAACATAGTAGCGTCCACACATTAGTGTCCCTGCATTATTGACTTCTTAGCATCAACAATCTATTATAAATATGGTAATCGATGTGTGGTATCTGGCGTCTGTAAGGGGGTGTATTCCCTGTCTAAGGGGGGGACTAAGCTTGGTGGACCCATGTGGTAGAGGGCAAGAGGATGAGAGGAAGAGAACCCAGTGGGAGTAGTCTACTGTTGGACATTGTGAGTGAACCAGTGAGATACTCAATAATATTGGGAGGTGTGTTTGGGGGCTTAGAGCTAATGTCCGGGGAGGGAGTGTCTGACAGGACGTTTTAAGCAGTGCCTGCAAGGCGGTGGAAGCCATCCACTGCCTATTGTGGTCTATCATCCGTTTTAGCCTTAACTGTCTCCAGATACGTCTGCCAGTCTAGGGGTATGGTTAGCATTTAGCTGCATCCCGGTCCTCCTATCTTCAGTGAGTGTTGTCCTGTCTAGATGCCGGTTCATAGATCCGAGAGCCATAGGCAGGATAGTGGAGGCATAGCCGCCTTCCAGCACTTGGCCATCCTCTGCTTCACCAGCACTAAGTCGAGGTGTATACATATTTAAATTGGCTTACATTCTGCTGAGCAGGAGGTGAGCCCCAGTAAGCAATGTATGCCTTCCCTATGAAAGGGAGTGCACAGCAACTAAACAAGGAACTCCATAACCTTGTCCCGAAAGGGGATTATTTGAGGGCAGCTCAACATCATGTGCGTGAAATCTGTGGGTGTGAATCGCAGCAGGGACAGGCGTTGGCAGTCCCTGAGGTCATTTGTAACAGATGTTCTGGGGTGAGGTATGTGTGGTGTAGATAATTCAACTGTGTGTATTTCAACCTAGCATTTGTGAATATTATTTTTGGTGCTTCCACACATTGTGACTACTGTTTGTCTACTAGCGCAATGAATAGAGTGGCCTCTCAATAGGAGCGTCAGTGATTGAGTGGAGCCTCCCTGTAAGTGCGAACGGAACTGCCTTGTGCCCTCTCCCATGTGTCAGTAATGTCTGGAAGAGTAGAGAGGTCATGCGTCTTGTGCCAAATCTTGTAGAGGTATTGCATAGTAGTGGCGTATAGTAGGAAAGAGCCCAAAGTAATATCATAGTCATCTTCCGGACTGTCAAACGAGTATCTTTTCTGTGAATAGGTCACCCCAGACAGAAATGCCTGCTTTGGTCCAGGCCACGACCTCTAGAAGCGTTTGTAACACCTGACAACCTGGAAAGTGCCCACAATTATATTTCTGGAGCATGTGGAGGGAGGTTACCCTGATTAGCCACGTATTCGGACAAGCATTTTTAGAAGCTCACAAGAGGGCGTTCCTGGCTTTCTCAGGTACCTCCATTTATTAACCAAATAGCCACAGTGGGACCAGGGGAGATAGTGCTCCTCCAGATCAGTGTCCCAACTCAACTGTATTTTGGCCCCCTAGCCATCGCATGGGCCATTTTAGTTGGGCAGCTGCGTCACAGTATTGGTAGTTAGGGGTGCCCAACCCACCGAGGTCCGGAGGGGTGCAAAGTTTAGTTAGTGCCACTTGCTTTTTGCCTTTGCCCCATGTTAAAATAGTGAGGAGCATTTGTAGGTCTACAAATGGTAGTGCGGGCAGCACTACTGGTATAGCAGAAAAAAGTATAGTAATCTTGGCACCTTTGAGATAGCTACTCTTCCCACAGGTGCTAGCGGTAGGGAGGTCTAGGATGGGAGGGAGGATCTCACAATTGCAATGGCTCTGCCCAAGTTGCCCTCTATGAGATCTTTTTCTGAGTGATACACCCTGACACGTAGGTATTTATTAGTTTAACAAGACCATGCAAGAGGAGTGTGTGGGAGCTCCATCTGTTGGGTCTCAGACAGGACTTTAATTGGAAACAACTGGGATTTGTCACAGCTCATTCTTAAACTGGATACCTTCCTGAATCATCATCGGAGTGCTGTGGCCTGAGCCAGCACTACAGTATCATTTGACAGGTATACTAGTGCATCATCGGCATACAATGATATTATATGTCAGCACCCATTGGCTTGAATTCTCCATTGTGGGGTACGCGCACACACAAGAGGTGTCATCACCAATGCGAATATTACCGGGGTAGTGGGCAACCTTGACAGGTTCCATGTTATGTCTCCAATGGATCAGATATGATTTGCTCCATTTTAATGTGTGCTAGCGGTGTATTATAAAAACAGAACTACTGAGTGGAGGAACGTGGGGCCTATCCGTATCTATACAAGGACAGCTGTCAGATATTCCCAGCCAGGGTGTTGAACGCCTTCTTTATGCCCAGCAATGCCACCCAAGGGTTTATGTCCATGGAACGTGCCCAGTCCATCAGCATGAACAGGCGGTGTACATTTAGGAAAGTGTTTCTCCTAGATATAAACCCATTCTGATCTGGGTGTAATATGGATTGTGCAATGGGGATGAGGATGAGTCAGTTGGCTAACATCCTCCCCAATATCTTATAGTCTGTGTTCAGGAGAGAGTTCTAAATGACCCTTTCAGCAGGTGATCTCTGTCCGGCTTCGGTTGAACCACCAAGGTTGCCTCCTGAGGTGAGTTTGGGAGTATCTGTTTTTGAAAAGGCTGAGTTGTACATTTTAACCAGACAAGGAGAGGATTTTGGATCTGAAGGAGGTGTAAAAGTTTGCAGTTTGCTCCACGGGTCCTGCCACATGCCATTTGCTTGATTACATCCATGATCTAGGTTTCACTTATAGGGGCTTTGAGGTCTGTGTGTTGTGATGCCTGCAGATGCAGCAGGTGTAGCATATCTTGAAAGAGTTGATCTGACTGATGTATGCCGGTTGTGGGGCAGCATAGACTTCAGCATAGTATGAGTAAAACGCTGTGCTAATAGCCTCCTGTATATTGAGTATGGTGCCCGTCCAATCTCCTATAATATTAATGGGAACTATCGGGGATTCGGGGTGGAGAAGCCATGGTCAAAAGCCTATCTACCCTGTCCCATTCTATGTGATTCTGGGTTTGGTAATCCTTTATAGTCTAGTCTGCTCAGTTGTTCTAAAGTTGAGGTGTATGGCAGCCGAGCTTTTGACAATGGCCCAGCAGCCATCTTGTCTTCTGGTAGCTTCTGCTTGAGTCTACGGATGTCCATTTCTAGTGTATGCAATTCCCTGCGCAACACCATTTTAGTATCATACACCGTCCTGACCACGTGCCCTCGCAGGACCACTTTAAAACCATCCCACTTAATGCCAGGGTCAGATGTCATCCCCTCATTAGCTATAAATTAGGAAGTGATGTGTTCAGATATGGTGTTATGAAACCTTTGTCTTGTAGGGTGTTAGCTGGTAGGCACCAGGTTGGTATACAGAGGCGCATGGGCCAAAGTCAGCTGGAATTGCAAAGGGCAAGGGTTTGACGTGGTGCAGCCTAAATACTCTACCTTGGCAACTCTCGTAAGAGCCTCATTGCTGCAGTAAATGAGATCAATCCTGGAACGGAGATTGTGCACTCCCGAGTAGAAAGAATATTCTCTTAGCAGGGCATGGAGACTGTGCTATGCATTTATTTTACCTGATTGTGTTATACCCAGTGTGCAAGATGTTGGGTGAGCAGTGCTGAATGTGCCACGGTACCAGTGGATGAGAGCGATCATGTTCAAGGTCTGGTACACAATTAAAGTCTCCACCCTAGTATCTAGTACTGGGAGGACATCTAAGATCCTTTCTATCACTGAATATCTCTGCCCTGGATCCACTTTCAGGTGTGACACCTCTAGTGGAGTTTCTTTGTCATCCAGATAAGTGCATGTCTGGCATATCTGGAACATGTGGTGCCTACAGGTGTGCCCCACCAGCATCTGCATGTGGTCGCTAGGTTCCGTGTAGTTAGATGTGCCTGTTGTAGGAGTGCGACCTGGTCTTTGCACTTGTAGGTATTTGGGTACCCAATAATGTTTCAAGTAGCTTGCCAGGCCCCTTACATTCCAGGTCATTAACAGGTATTACATTCCTATCCCCTCACTGTGCATGGCCCTTCAGTAACCTCCATACAGTGGAACATCATAATTGCTAATCAATCTCTCCTTGCCCCCCTCTACCATCCAGTCCCCCTACCCCATGGCCTACACAGTACTGTCTCAAGTCATTGAACAAAAAATATAAATTAAACCTGCAATATAAGTGCATATCAACTTACAGAAACTGCCTTCCCAGGCCAGTCCGCCAATGGGCATCCAGGCTACTGCACCAAGATGCAACGGAAAATGAGCATGTAGGATAGAGTCTGTGATAGTGTGTATATGTGGGATAGCATCAGAAAAGCAGCACCATTGTCAGTGGTCTGGGCTGCTGCAGCTTCCTGCCTTTTAGGTAATATGTTACATCTCACCCATCTCTCCTTTGCCCTCTCCCGTCTGGGCACAGATTCCAGTATGAGTTGTGAAATTACATATGTCTATATCATATCCTCTGATATCTGAAGGGTGACTCTCAGGCCCCCTCCAAGTAGTTGATCATCCAGCGTTGATGGACTGTCCTGTGTCTCCTCACCCAGATTACTTTCCATAGACCTGGTCGAGGATAAGGTTGTCGCTCCTTCTTTCACCTCCGCAACTACCTGTGCTCTTGGACGACTTTTCTCTTGAAGGACCCACCATAGAGCGTGCTTTGTGGGAGTGGGGGCTACTTTCCACTTTCCATGTTGTGGGGGTGTCTGCAGACCCTGGGGCTGAAGTGGCTATTCCCTTGTGTTCCAGCCGATTCTAGGCCTCATCTTATGTCTTGCAGAAGGTGGTATTGTCTCCCTGTATGATCTTAAGGTTGACCGGAAATTGCAAAGTGTTCCTGATATCATGGTCGCAGAGGCACTGTTTCACAGGTGAAAAAATGGAGATTGCCATCTTTGATCTTCCACACTGTAATCTGGAAAAATGTTGACCTGTGCGTTCTCCACCATCCATGGACTTCTGTCCAGGTAACCAGCAGGATATGGTCCCTGTCTCTGTAGCTAAAGAGGCGGGCCACCACCAGGTGTGGTGGAGTGCCTGGGGAGAGGAGCCAGCCTGGGACTGTGTGCCCATTCTACCAAAAAGAAGGCTGAGTGTTTGCCCTGCACGATCGTTGTGGAAAACCATTCCTCAAAGTAGAGTTTCATACTGGGGCTTTCGACTCCTTCTGGAAGGCCTACGATCCTAATGTTGGTTTGTCATGACATGTCTTCTTGATCTTTAGCTTGTTGTCTGAGATTGTCCTCAGGGCCTTGATGTGCTCAGAATTGTCTGAGACTATTGGCCTAAGTGAGGCTAAAGCAAAGTTTATGTTCTAAACGTGTTCCTTCAGCTTTTTGCGATCTTCCCTCAAGAGTCCCATATCTATCTAAAAATAATTAATCTTCGGCTCTGGTGTAGATTTAAATTCCAGCACAGCTGGATTTCATTGAATCTGAGTAAGTGGGTGGCCAGTGTGGTTTCAAGTGTTCCCCCTGTTGAGAGTTATTGGTCTCCATCAGCTGTGCCTCCTGGGCCTTGTCTTGTTTTGTGTGAACCATATTGACTGTACTGCAACATTGGGGGATCAGGGGAGTAGGACTTCAGAGGCCCTGGTTTCCTGTCACAGTGAATATCTGTGCATTCAGTGCTTCTTACTTGTGTTTGCCAAGGGGTGGGACAATCATCACAATGGCATGAGGGGTACATTGCTGCAGGCACAGTATTATGCTCTACTTTGCAAAGGATCATGAGGAATCAGCAGCCCCCCTGTGTTGATGTGTGCCGTAGTTTTCCGGAACATCAGGTCAAGGGAGGGTTGGGGCAGTAAGTGCTTGATTATATGCGCACTGGGAATTAATTGAATGGGCCCCCACTGCCCCCTGTTGGTGCCTCTTGTCTGCTGGGGGAGAACACCCATGGTCCCAGGCATAATATCTCATGTAAGCTTTCAGAGTGTCTCAGGTTGCCTGGTGTGTGTAGGAGGGCAATTAATGACTGATATTCTACCGGACCAAGGAGCAGCTCTGTCAAGATCCCACCTGTTTAGGAAGGAGGCCCCCTCCCTACATCAGGTTTCAATGCTCCTTGTTGGCCACAGGGGCAGAGGGGAGCTCCACCGTGTCTCTGATGGTGAGAGGCACCTGAGGCCTCAGATGGAGTAATGCAGGCCTTAGGGGTTGGTGCAGCCTGCCGCCCTGCTTCTTTCTCATGTGGGCTGGCCCTGCAGCAGAAACATGCCCCCCATGTGCAAATGGCACTGCCGAGTTAGTGACAGAGTTTGGGTATCTTGTGGGGGCTGTGGGTCTCCAATGTGGTTGCCACTCTCGTGCCCCATTGTTGATAAGTGGGAATGCCCTTGATTGGGTGCTTGCAGCCTGCCCAGATTGCTGCATCTATCTCTGCTATGTCACAGTCTATGATCAGAGTGCATGCTTGAAGGCAGCTGCTTCTCTGCTGTGGCTCGAGCCTTTGAGGCAAGGAAAGGACATAACCTGCCCTTCGCCAGGTGTCTGGTGGGCCCTTGCAAGCTCTGACTGTGGCCAGGAAGTAGTGTTGATGGGTCAGTGTACTTGTGCGACCTACTCCATCGCAATCCGTGAAATCCGCCAGTAAAAGAACAGATGTAGGTGCTGTGTTTGTAACTCATTTTTTTCTAAGAAACATATTACATGCCCCAACCACACCAGCAGCTTCTCCGTCTCCTATGCCCAAAGTTGCTTTCAACTGACCACTTCAACATTCTAGTTATGATACACTAGTTATAGAATGATGTGTGCATCATCACATAGTTACAGTTCTCTCATGGTTACAGAATTCTCGTGATAACCATTTTACACGCCCATGTCCATCACCCAGTACAACTCCAAATAAATGTACATCAAATTATGGGCTAATAACAGACCTATATAAAAGTTTACTTTGTTCTCTTTGCCTAGATAGAGAACATAAGATAAATAGTAAAGTACAGTTTTACACATATTCTTGTAGATGTACTGGCCTTTGGACATTGCATGGTGACTGTTAGACCTAATAGCCTTACGGTGCTCATGCCCCAACCTTTTGCCTGCCTCCCGCCACTATTCTAACACTGTTTTTGCTGGTTTTATGACTCTGCGCACTTTACCACTGCTAACCAGTGCTAAAGTGCATATGTTCTCTCCCATAAACATGGTAACATTGGTTCATCCCCAACTGGCATACCTGATTTACTTATAAGCCCATAGTAAAGTGCACTACATGTGCTGAGGGCCTGTAAATTAAATGCTACTAGTGGGCCTACAGCACTGATTGTGCCATCCACATAAGTAGCTCCTTAACCATGTCTCAAGCCTGCCATTGCAAGGCCTGTGTGTGCAGGTTCACTGCCACTTTGACTTGGCATTTAAAAGTACTTGGAAAACCTGTAACTCCCCTTTTTCTAATATATGTCACCCCTAAGGTAGGCCCTAGGTAATCCATGGGGCAGGGTGCTATGTAGGTAAAAGACAGGACATGTACATATGTATTTTACATGTCCTGATAGTGAACAGCTCATAAGTTCATTTTCCACTACTGCGAGACCTGCTCCTTTCATAGAAAATATTAGGACTGCCCTCATATGCTTTTTGAGTAGTAGATTCTTTATCTGAAAGGGGTAACCAGGTCCTATTTAGAATGGTCAGAATGGTAGTAGAGAACCCTGCTTATTGGTGAGGTTGGATTTTATATTACTATTTTAGAAATTCCACTTTTAGAAACTGGAACATTTCTCTGCACTTAAAACCATCTGTGCCTTACAGCCTGTCTCCAATCAACGCCTGGTCTGTGCTGGTTGACAGCTCACTTGTGCATTTCACCCGGACAACCACAAACACAGGACACTCAGTCACCTCTGCCTTCATTTGCACAGTGAATGAGTCTTTCTGGGCTGGAAGGGTGGAGGGCCTGACACTTACATTTCAAAAGCTAGAGGCCTGCCCTCACACAAAGGACTGATAACCTCCCACTGGGACCCTGGCAGATAGGACTGGACTGAAAGGGAAACGTGCACTTCAAAACCACTCTTTGAAGTCTCCCCTTTTAAAAGGCATTTTTGGGTATATAACCTGGGTCTCAGACCCCACCAACTCAGACTTACACCTGCACCCTATCAGAGGAGGTGTCTGGCTGCCAAAAGAATTCATCTGGACTGCTTTGCTGAGAAGGACTGCTGCCCTGCTGTTGCCCTGCTGCCCAGCTGGTCTCTGACTTTGCTGGAAGTACTCTGCCTTTCCCTGAAGTGCTCTCCAAGGGCTTGGATTGAGTTTGCCTCCTGTTTCCACAGTATCAGGGCCAACAAAGACTTCACCTCTTCAAGAAACTCATTGTGCATCAAAATTCGATGCAACGCCTGCAGAAATCAATAAAAAGCCTGCATTGAGGCTGAGAAATTGACACACAGCCGACCGGATCGATGGAGCACCGACTTCCTGACTGGAAATTCGACTCATCGCCTGCTTTGTGGTGGAAAATTTGATGCATCGCCTACCAGATTGACGCAGTGCCTGCTCCTTCTTCCAGTGCATCAAGGATTTTCAATGCATCGTCCAGGAGCATCAAAATATCCCCGCATCGCAGTGAGGAACCAAGACTGCATGTCAAACAACTATGCAAACCCCTTGCAGCGTGGAATGAAATGACACATCTGTGCGATACTGGAAACACTGATGCAACACCTTATTTTTACATGCATCGCCTTCTCTGCGGTCTCCGTGCATCGTTATTTTTGGCACATCCGAGGTACTGTGTGTAACAAAGAAACAACTGTTAATTTCTAAGGATTGAGTCTCTTTTAAGTCTTTTAAAAGTGATATTTCAGCTTGTGCTTATTGGATGTTTATCATTTTGACCTTATTTTATTCAGATCAATATTATCTATCTTTCTAAACCTGTGAGGTGGATTTATGTGGTGTTTTCACAGTGTTACTCTATGATTTATGCAAAAATACTTTACACAGTGCCTTCTAAGTGAAGCCTGACTGCCCAGTGCCAAGCTACCAGAGGGTGGGGACAGGATAATTTGGATTGTGTTGTGACTTACCTTGATTAGTATTGTGGTCCCTACTTGGACAAAGGTGCATACCTCTGCCAGCTGGAGACCCCATTTCAAACAGCAACCTTCTGTTTAAGCCTTCTATAGGATTTTTTCTAAGAGCTTTACTCTCTTTGTTCAACATGATAGTTCTTAGCCACTCCAAAATGTTGTGGTCACATGTTTTTACGGTGTTTTGAACAATTTTATAACTTTGAAAGGCCCGCTGAATTTTTAAGCTTTACCCTCCTTCCTTGGGGACTTGATTTCTATCCAATCACCTACTCATATAGACGTTTCCTTGAGAGCCTTTCTCTCATAACGTTCTTTCCAACTTTTTTTTTTTTACTTTCTCTCCATCCATCTACATTTCCCACCTGACAGCCTATTTCCATTTTTCCCTCATGTACACACCAAGGAGCCGTCTCACTACAGGTTACCCTTTCTCAGAACAACTGAAACGGAGACAGATCAGTGGTGGAATGAGGTGTCAAACGATAGTTACATACTTTTCTTCTCGTCTCTCTTTCCCACTCTACCCCACATACAAGGCACTGTTGCAAGCTCTCTTTGGGTACCTTGATGAAGCACTCTACAACCCCATTTGATTCAAGATGGTATGATGCTGCCTTTTTGTGTCTGATACCTCTATTTATCAAGAATGTTTCTACAACTTCAGAGGTAAGTTGAAATCAATTATTGGTTAGAATGGAGGGAGATGAAGCTCTCACTCTTAAATAGTTTCTCTGGGAAGGATATCATCTCTTTAGATTCTACAGAATTTACCACTTTGATCTCAGGCCACCTTGAATGCATATCAATATATAAAATAACATATTGATCATGTGATTTGACCGTACAAAGTATATCCATTGCTATATCCACCCAACGCTCTGAAGCCTCCTCTCTCACGACCATCGGTTGTGTCCTAAACTTCACTACTTTGTCAGATTCGGCACAGCTCTGACAATTTCTTACTTCTCTTTCTACCTTCACATCCATTGCAGGCAAGCAATAATTATCTTTAATCCTCTCTTTCGATTTTGAAATACGTATGTGTCTCGCATGGGCTTGGTCGACCAGTTTTTTTTCTCACACTGTGTGGCAGAACCAACTTACTGCCCCTCACCAATTCATTCCTCACTTGCCAGTAACCAATGAGCTCCTCATCAAATCTTTTTTTTAATACACCTCCCTCCCTGTATCATCCTTATAACGTTTTGTAAAACATCATCTGCTTGAAGTTTATTCTTCCATTCTATTTTTTGAGTCACAGCATCAGTTATCAGACATACATATATTTCTTCATCAAAATCTTCTCCAGCAAAATGATCTCCATCTTTTGAGTTCTTTCTAAAGTGTTCCTTTCATAGTCTCAACAAACAATCCGCTTGTAAATTCAATACTCCTGGTACATGAGACGCTTCATAATCAAATTATTGAAGAGCCACAACCCATTTGTGAAACCTATGCGAAACAAGATCAATTCTATTCTTTAAATACTCCTCTCTAAGAGGCTTATGGTCAGTTAAAATTTCAAACTCTTGTCCCAAAAGACATTTTCTGAGTTTTCTCACTGTTTAAAATACTCCTAATGCCTCCTTTTCAACAACAGAATAATTACACTCAACTCCTCTTAGGCCTCTAAAGATAAATAGTTTTCTCCTGTTCTTACCGTTTGAGTTTTGTATCAAAGCTGCCCTTAGCCCCTTGGAGCTGCCATCTGTCAGTATTACAGTTTTATAATTGACATCAGAACTTTCCATATCTGAAGCATTTTCCAAACAGTTTTTGATGTCTTGAAATTCTTTCCCACAGAGCTCACACCAGTTATATTCTTTCTCTTTGCGTAACAAACCTCTCATTCAAATAGTTCTCTCAGCAAACCTGGGAACAAATTTATTGTAGAATTCTGCCATGCCCAGAAATGTTACCAATCTTCTTTGTTTTGCAGCAGTGGAAGATTTTTAATGGTATTTACAAATCCACTTTTGGATCGAATACCTATCCCTAGGATTTCATGGCTTAAATATTCAATTTAAATATACATTTATTTTACATTCATTATGTTTTTTATCTTAAAATCTATTTTTTCTAGTTTATTCAAGACTTCACTCTGTCTTTTGTCATGTTCACTTAAATTAAACCCAAACACAAGATCATCATCTTGGTATACTTTTACCCCGTCTACTCCTTTTAAAATCTTCTTTATCACTCTCTGAGAATCTCTGCTGATATCAAACTGAATGGCACCATGAGAAATAGTAATGTGCAAAATGGTGTGACAAATGTGGTGAGTTCTTGAGATGAGGGGTGTAGTTTTATCTGATGATACGCTGATGTGAGTTCGAGAGAAGAGAAATGCTTGGCACCATTCAGAGAATATAACATTTCATTTATATTCTGGATGGAATAATGGTCCATAGCCACAGATGTATTCAGTCTGTGCACAGCCTGGCCTCCCTGGTGGTGTTATTTGGCATTACAACCGGCGCTACCCACTCTGAAGCCTCAACTTCTCGACGGATTCCATTCTCAACTAGCTTGTCCAATTCTTTCTTCTTGTTTTTTTTCACCATCAGTGGATCCCTCTCACTTTGACTATCTTGGATGGGCATTTTACTTAAGCCTAATTTTATGCATGTAATCTTTGAAACAGCCTATGCTTTTTCTGAACAATTGTGGAAATTTGCTCACCCACACAATAGTGTCTTCTGATTCTCTCTCAACCATAGGGATATGTCTAATCCTAACCAGGGGAGATTCACCATAGGATCTAAATATACAAATAAATCAGGTTGGTGAAACCAACTAATTAGTGAGTCTCCTTTGATAGAGATGTAAATCTTTTCAGGTATGATGTGTTCTCTAAATTCGATTGTTCCCCAAGAATAGCCCAACAATTTAATTGGTTCTCCAACCTAGCCCTCGGGTTTCACATCAGACTTCAATCACCTTACCTTTCCTTTCAAGTTTTGTTCTTAAACGTTTTTATGTATCAGAGTTATTTTGGCACCTGAATAGAACAAAATTCTGACTGCTTTACCAATTACTAAAATTATTTCAAAAGGACCATCCGAGGTACCTCTCTTTGTTTGCAAAATCTCTACATCACTAACTGATCCAAATTCACACTCTTCTTCATCTTCATATTCTGCCTCTTTTTTCTTTTAGCTTCTTTCTTTGACCTACAGCACTCAGCAAAGTGACTCTTCTTACCACAGGTTTTGCATACAACTGTCCATCCAAAAACACCAGCCTGTGAAAGATTTGATATCTTTTACATTATTTTTTTCCTTCAAAATTATTTTGTCAGTGATTTTATTTTGCACTCTTTTAACTACAACAGTGTCTTCTTTAACTACTTTATCTGCAAATGTGCTATTGCTGTGAAGGATTCCCACACATGTTTTGGAATGTTCACAAATTTTGGCAATGCTGAGCACATCATCTAAAGAAGGCTTGCCCTTCTGCCAAATATTCTCTTTTGCTTTTTCTAATTTAGAACCCAACATGAACCTATTTCTTAAACGTTCTTCATGAGAGTTACCATCCATACATTGATGCCATTCTGCGTAATTCAGTTATATATTGCTCAATACACTGTCCTTGATATTGTATTCTCTTTTAAAATTGATAACATTCAAATACAGTGCTTAATTTGGAAAGAGAATGTTGATCTAGTTACTTTATACAAATCTCATACTCATTAGTACCTGCAGGGTCAACATCAGAAAGATCGCAGAGGTGTTCAAACACTTCCTGACCCTCCATGCCAAAACAGTGCATTAGTAAATACATTTTACATTCCACACTGAGTGAAGTGCCACATACTTTGGCATACAGGACATTTCAGCCAATGCACTGGTAGCCCTCCTGGGGATACTAAAAAGAAAGGTGGCACTGGAACACTCTGCAATTTGCACTAGAATATCAAGACAACATTATGTAATAGCACTCTAAATATTATAGTGTTACCTGGTGTACTCATACTCAATCAAATGATGTGCATATCACTGATTACCTGCACTGTCAAAGTACTGTTGTTTGAGGGAAAACTTTTCCTGCAGTCAATCTTGTTGTTGTGTGAGTTGCCACATGACAGAATGCGCAGGGAAACTATTTGCATGGGTAGCCCAGCTGGATTATTTTTGGAATAATGATTGTTGAATCACACAATATTTGTGTAGATGATATATGGTGTGCGCATCACTGTTATACACAGTCAATGTACTGGGGTGACGTGCTTACAAATAAGTTATAAATGAGCCAGAGCTCATAAAAAACATGCTATCTTACTAGGTTACTTCGCTAACACTGCACATAATGTGATTTCACACTTTTCTTCATTTACTTCTAATGGTTTGTGCATCACAGACTGAGACACAGAGTAAATGAAGGTGAGAGTGTTTCCTCCACTGTGCTCTACCATTGTGTGTGGCATGTTACTTTTGAGCGCAGTGTGGGCAGAGTCACTCGGGAACTGAAAAACAGACGCCGTCACAAACCACACACCTTTCCTCATTTATTTCTAATGGTCTGTGCATCACTGAGTGACACGCAGAGTAAATGAAGGTGTGTTATCGCTCTACAAACTACCTTTGTGTGACATGTTACTGCTGTGGGCAGCGTCACTTAGAAATAAAGAATTAGACGCTGTCGCAAGCTAATGATGCCTCGTTGTGGACCAATGCTCCATTGCAGGTCAAAGATGCTTTGTAGCTAAGATGCGCCAGTGCCACTCACACAGATGCAGGAAGTGGCGACACAGCTACTTCCTCATTGCTGGGGAGCGTCAGTTACTGTGATGTAGCGAGAGACTGCTTGTGGCCGTGCAGTTCCAAACCTAATACTCGTGAGGCAAGATCTCAAGCTCTTCTGGACAGCTGTTGAACTCTTCCAAAGCAGTATGTGGGGTAAAGTTGCCTTAAAAGTTTTCACCTTCTTGAAATTAGACAATGAGAAAGCCTTTTTTTAAAATGTTCATGTTGCTATGTTGGGGCTTCGATTATATGTTGAACCACAGCAGTCATAATGTAGAATCCAGCGTGAATGTGTCTTCTCGCTTTCTTGCACATCCCTCATCACCAAATGGGAAGTCCTCCAGTAAAGGAACAGACGTGGGTGCTGTGTTTGAAACTCCTTTATTCATAAGACCTGCTAACGCGTCCCTTACTAGATAATTTATTCACTCTGGGACTCGTTTTAGGCTGATGAATCTTTTGACCCTGATTGAAGACACCTTAAGACGAGATAACTAATCAACATGTCAATCAATAAGTCAATAACGTCATCAATAATCACTATCACAAATCAACTCAATATCATTAATGAGAATCGGGACACACCATGACCTTTCAGTCATGAATAACCACACCAGATTTTAGCAAGTTTATGATGTTTATTCCCTATTGATTACACTCTACCAGCAAGTGTATTAGTCTCAAAACCAAGAAGCACATCAACATTGTCATAATATGGCAACTCGATTAAGATTTCATCAAAGCAAAGATTATTAATATCAGAACATAGCACAGCGTCAACATGGATTAACTTTAGCAGAATATTATTAGTGCATTATTCAATGAAGCATTGATTCAGTCATTTGTCTATTTGCGTCCGTCTAGTGAACCCCTTAACTAACCTCGAATTAGCATTGGCATGTTGGGTTTCATGCAAAACAATTTTGGTAATACAAATTTCGAAAACATCTAACTGAGGTCTCTGTCAAAAGAAGCAGTTGGTACCTAGAAAGGAAAGGCAAACAGACAATTACAGTTTCATCATCATATAGTTACCCTCCGTAATGGGTCAGCATACTGAGTCAGTCTTCGTCCTCAGGACATCAGTTGATTCGCCATCACCCAGGAAACACAGCAAAGTTCAGCAAGACAGGGTAAGAAGGGACACTTCACTCAAAAGGAGGAGAAGTATAGAACGGGCAAGGTAAGGGTGAGAATGGGATGAAGAGTCAAACTACAAAGTCTTTAGGTAGAGTGACAATGGCTGGGTAATACTAAGAATAGTTTGCAATTGAATCTCTAATGGCTCCTCGTGTCAAAGGGTTTTATCCCTTTTCTGTTGTACAGTTCCCTAATTTCCACTTGGGCAGGTTTAGCACACCACTATCTTCATCCAATAGTTTACTGCTCATCCTATCAAAATTTTCACCTCATAACAGTTCTCACGTAGTTCATTGGTTCTTGTGATTGATGTCTCCAATGGGTAGAATGTCCAGTATAATTTCATATTCTCGTGGTCCTCTCGCATCCCCAGTCAGTAGTTCCATTGTCTATACCGCTATAGGCAACCTTGTACCTGATGCAAGTTTACACTGTTTCATTCAGCAAGAATGTTTCCTTGAGCAAGTCGAGTTTCAGGAGAACGGATCTACTACAGTTACACTCATCTTCTGGAAAAATACGACTACATGTCCTTCAGCAAGTCAGCACACTGTACATTAGAAAAACACATTTAATATGCAGCCGGGCCGCTAGGCCCCGACTCATGCTAACTAAGGCCTAGTGAATTAATTAGCAAAATCTTAACATATAACCCTTAATACTAATACAAAATCATACATTAGTGCATCAATAATTCATTATTAGTGCCAATTTTTCTCTAATTCTTTTACTAATTTTGCAGGATAACCATAGTCCGAATAAACAAGCTAGAACAATCACAATCCCCCATATTATTTTTGCAAGTATCCCATTCCCAATAGTACTAAACCAACTTCAAACTTTAGCAAGTCCCTTTCCAACCTTTTCCCAAACTCCAGGTTCTTTCAGTTCCTTCAAATCCGTACTATCTCTCGTTAGGTTAGTAAGCATACTCCTAATTTTATTACTATTGTCAGGTATGAATACATAACAGTGGTGCTCATTAAGCATCCTACAGACTCCGCCACTTTTCGCTAAAAGGATGTCTAAAGCAAGTCAGTTTTGAAGAGTCATAGCCCTCTCCGCAGCAAGTTCAGAATCCATCAGGAGTGTAGCCCCTGTGAAGTTTGTCAGCATGTTATCCACAATAGTAGCCAACTTTCGAATCTTTATGGAGTTTAAGATAACCCCCACTGAAGGAATTATGGCTCCAAATATATCACCTACGACAGCAGCCGCTGTCTCTCTTCTCTGTCTAGTATGATGTAATTCAGACATTTTAGGAAACTTTCTTAAGTCATCAATTTGGTAAATATTTGGAAAAACTATTCCCAAATAACATGTCCCATACCATCCCTTTGGAAGATGGTAATAAGCATTAAGTCCACATATGTAATAGATCCCAGGGATCGCTGGATCCTGTATATTTAGCATGAACGTCCACTTACTCTGATACAAAAACACATGTCTGCACTCACTCGTTCCCACAAATAAAGTGTCATGATCAGATTTTGGCCTATATATACAAAGCTTTCCTACGTGTAATGCATCTATAGCTAACTTGCCTTGCGTCTTTGTTGCACTATAAGCTCAATCATTTGCAAACGTTCATTTTTCTAATCCCTTTACTAGCTTTTCCTTTAACGCTTTTCTTCTTTCATCAGTGTGATCTAAAAAGCTCTTTTCTACAGGCGTTAATAAGCACGTTAGATTCTTGCGATGCACATAAGCTATACCAAATGTCAATGTAGGCTGAAAGAAACCACTAACTATCTTTATATTATGATCTCTAGCTTTCTTGCTCAAATATTCATTTATAAGCACAAAGGAAAACACTACATCTATATTAGAATAGAAGTATTGAATATATTCTTGATTACAAAACCTTGTTAATAGCAAACTACAACTTATCCCATAGGTTAGCGGCAAACTATGGTAAGTAACCACTTCTTGTACTAACAAAGGAATTTTCGTCCACACATAAAAATTCTTTGCGTCCATTGTTTCAACATACTCATTCAGCAAGCAATAGAAAGCATTAGTAGATAGTTCCCTTTTTGTGTTAATTCCCTCATGTAAATATTTTGTATCCTGCTCAAACCTCTCCCATGGTGTTAATGTAGCAGTCTCAGGAGTTGAAGCATTGTTAATCGCACTCTTATCCACCAATGGCATTCCCACAATCACACCTATAATTACTATTGCACATGCAACACCCAAAATAACACTCAACCAACTAGGAATCCTACCCCTATTATCATTATCTCTAATGTTTCTCATGATCTGTAAAGAATCAGAGAGCAGAATAATATAAAGCAAGCAATCAACTTGAGGAAGATCTAAAGCTCTTTTTTTTCTTTTTTTTTTTCTTCTTTGAACAAAGTCTTTCTTTAGCAAGTATTTACAGTGTTTCACTCACTCCCAGGACCCTTTGTCAAATCAGATTAGCAGCTTGTCATAATCGTTTTTTCAGAGTCAATTCAGGTTAAGTGTCACATCCGGTAATTCATCAGTCTCTTTTCTCAGGTTTCTTTCTCTATTCAATTTCAACTGAACACAGTCTCTAATTTGCGGGCAACTTCAAGTTCCATAATATAGACCTGGAATTTCACGATCAAAACAAAATGCCAAGAATTCTTGTTGCCACTCAGCTGATGTCGCATAAGCCCATTCAGGACCTGCGTGCCTCCTGTTTGCAACTCTCTTTCTTTTCAGTTTGCGATCACCCTGTAACTCTCCTTCACTGAGATCTTCTTTCCTTGTTGTGTCAACCTCTTCCTCTATTGTTTCATTAATGACCACCTTTGCAGCTTGTGTTTCCGGCCAGTTATCTCCTTTAAGTGTTTTCCTACCACTCGGCTTTTCAGGATGTTGGTCAGTACCCTCCTCTTGTGCTATGTGTTTTCTCTTGATGGACCTACAAGCGGCTCAGGAGGAGTCGGAACACTTTGACCTCCTTCTGCCTCACCTCCTTCACATTCAGGGTCTGTCAGGGGTTCAACTTCAAACCCATATCCGTCTGCTTCTGGGAGAACCTCTCTTTGGGTCAATCCTCCTGGCGCCTCAGTTGAGATAGGCTCACCGTCACCCCCCTAGATTTCGTTTGCTGGTTGAGTGATCAAGCCGTCTTCAACGGGCTCTCCTTCAGTCTCAGTTCCCCTTTGATTACTCTCCGGCCCTGAGACTTCCTTTTCTGTAGCTGTTATTCTCAACAACTTAAGTTCCTCATCAGTTGGACAAGTCACCTTCTTTGTGTGACTGGCATGGATCCAGTTTGGAAGCCCTGCACATTTCACAGCAGTAGTAGTTGTCAGTATCACTTGATATGGCCCCTTCCTACGTGGCTCCAAACACGACTTCCTCACGTGTTTCTTGACAACAACCCAGACACCAGCTTTCAGAGTGTGACCTTTGATCATTTATCGGTGGCAGTGTGGTTGCTTCTACCTGGTGAGAAAAAGAGCGGACCACGTCAGCCAGACCCTTGCAGTAGTCCAACACCATATCATCTGTGATATTCACAAGAGCATTTGCAGGCACTGCGGGCAACCTCATAGCTCCGCCCATGAGAATTTCATGAGGAGACAGTCCTGTTTTCTTGTCGGGTGTATTTCTCATTGACATTAGCACTAAGGGCAGTGCACCTGGCCATTTCAAATTTGTAGCTGCAAACATTTTTGCCATTCTCAACTTCAAGGTACCATTCATTTGCTCCACTAGTCCTGATGCTTCAGGGCAGTAGCTACAGTGCAACTTCTGTTCAATGTTCAGTGCAGCACACAAGAGCTTAATCACCTCATTGTTGAAGTGTCTTCTCCTATCTGATTCTAAAGAGATCGGAAACCCGGAACGTGGTATCAATTCCCTAAACAGCAGCTTCGCTACTGTGAGACTGTCATTTTTATGTGTAGGGTAAGCTTCAATCCAGTGACTGAAAATACACACAATCACCAACACGTACCTCAGACCTCCACACACAGGCATTTCAATAAAATCCATCTGCATTCTGCTAAATGGACCTCCTGCTCTCCCAATGTGGCTCAAATTCACCACGGTCTGTTTTCCCGCATTCATCTGCTGACAGATGATGCACCTGTGACAGATAGCTTCTGCAGTTTGTCTGAATTTTGGATTGAACCAATCGATTTTGAACAACCTGATCATTGCGTCTCTCCCAACATGTGCTTGACCATGGTAAAACCTCGCAAATTGTGACAAAAGGCTATTTGGCAAAACCATTTTCCCCTCATCTGAAACCCATAAATCATCAGGTCTTTGTACACATTGCATTTGAGCCAAGAGTGTTTCTGCTCTCTGCTGGCACGTCCCTGCAACGATTTTAACTCTTCCAGTGTGTCAACCACCCTCAATGCATAACCTGAGCATGTTTCATTTTCAGTTTCAGATAACAATTCCCACTGGTCTTGGAACGATATACAGTTCAATGCACAAAACCTTGCGACTTGATCTGCATATCCATTTCCCATTGACACAAAGTCTTGTGATTTAACATGAGCATTGCATTTCACCTCAGCAATTTCAAGAGGTAACTGAATCGCATGCAACAATTCCATAATTCTTTCGCCATTTTTCACTGGAGGACCAGAAGAGGTCAGGAAACCCCTCTGTGACCATAGCTGGCCATAATCATGGACAATTCCAAATCCGTATCTGCTGTAAGTACAGATAGTGACTTTCAAATTTTCAGCGGCATGGCACGCCCTTGTAAGAGCAACCGATACAGCCACTTGAGCAGAGTATACTCTTTCGAGCCAAGATACTTCTAGGATACCAGAGATTGTACACATGACATATACGGCTCTCAGTACTCCTACTGAGTCTCTCAGGCATGAACCATCAACAAAGATAATGTAATCATTCTCTTCCAATTGGGTATCTTTAATGTCGGGTCTCGGTTTGGTGCACAGATCTGTTACCTCAAGACAATCATGTTCTACCTCCTCGGCATCATCAATGTCTGCATTTTCATTAGGAAGCAAAGTTGCTGGGTTCAACACAGTACATCTCTTTAAGGATACATTTGGTGACCCCAGTATAATTGTTTCATACTTAGTCAGGCGAGCATTTGTCATATGCTGAGTCTTTGTTCGGGTCAACAGAATTTCAACTGAATGTGGGACCATTACTGTTAAGGGATGTCCCATCACTATACCTTCACACTGAGTGAGGCTTTGACCAACTGCTGCAACTGCACGCAAACAACCCGGTAAGGCTGCTGCAACTGGGTCCAAAGTAGCTGAAAAATGCGCTACTCGGCCGTTTGCACCTCCATGGACCTGTGTCAGGACAGACAAAGAACAAGCATCACGTTCATGACAAAACAATATAAAAGGCTTTGTGTAATCAGGCATACCTAAAGGTGGTGCCCTGCACATGCTTTCCCTCAGTTCAATGAATGCCTTCATCTCTTTCTCGGACATGGTCATGGCACCCGGGCCATCCTGAATTTCTTTGACAGTCAACCTCACCAAATGTTTAGAGATAATCGAGAAGTTGGGAATCCACTGACGACAGTAGCCCACCATTCCCAAAAACATCCTAACGTCCCTCTTGGTTGTTGGGGGGTTCATCTGCAATATGGCTGTCCCTCTTTCTTTGGATATTTTCCTCAACCCCCTTTCAATTAGATGGCCTAAGTATGTCACCTCTTTCTGACAGTACTGTAGCTTCTTTGGGGACACTTTGGCCCTCATTCTGACTTTGGCGGGCGGCGGAGGCCGCCCGCCAAAGTCCAGACGTCAGATTACCGCCGCGAGGTCAAAAGACCGCCGCGGTAATTCTGAGTTTCCCGCTGGGCGGGCGGGCGACCGCCAGAAGGCCGCCCGCCCGCCCAGCGGGAAACCCCCTTCCACGAGGATGCCGGCTCCGAATGGAGCCGGCGGAGTGGAAAGGGTGCGATGGGTGCAGTTGCACCCGTCGCGATTTTCAGTGTCTGCTATGCAGACACTGAAAATCTTTGTGGGGCCCTGTTAGGGGGCCCCTGCAGTGCCCATGCCATTGGCATGGGCACTGCAGGGGCCCCCAGGGGCCCCAAGACCCCCGTTCCCGCCAGCCAGGTTCTGGCGGTGTAAACCGCCAGAACCTGGCTGGCGGGAAGGGGGTCGGAATCTCTATGGCGGCGCTGCCTGCAGCGCCGCCATGGAGGATTCCTCAGGCCAGGGGAAAACCGGCAGGAAACCAGCGGTTTCCCTTTTCTGACCGCGGCTTTACCGCCGCGGTCAGAATTGGCCTGGATGCACCGCCAGCCTGTTGGCGGTGCATCCGCGGTCCCCGGCCCTGTCGGTCCATGACCGCCAGGGTCGGAATTACCCCCTTTATGTCCGTTCTTTCCCAAATGATTCAGTAAGGCAATAGTATCGTACCTGCAGTCATCTTTTGTTTTGGACACAATTAACAAATCATCAATGTACTGTACTAGAGTCGAACAAAAGGCAATTCTAATGAATACAAGTCCTTCTTCAATATCTGATTAAAGATGGAAGGTGATTCCGAAAACCCTTGAGGAATTTGACACCAACTGTAAACCTTGTCCAGGAATTTGAAACTGAAGAGAAATTGGCTGTCCTCATGAAGAAGCACTGAAAAGAATGCTTGAGACAGGTCCACAACTGTGAACCACTCTGCATCACACGGAACCTGAAACATAATCACGGCTGGATTTGGCACTATGGGGCAACATTTTACAACAATCTCATTAACTTTTCTCAGGTCTTGGACAATACGAACTTTCCCACAAGGCTTTTTCAGGCCCATTATTGGTGAATTACACGGGCTACTCATCACTTCTTTTAGGACCCCTTGTTTTACAAAGTCTGCGATTATCTGCGTCACCTGTATAAGGACATCTTGTGCCATGTGGTACTGCGGGATTTGGGGAAACACTGCATTTGGCTTCACTTCTACCTTGACTGGTTCTACTCCTTTTATTAATCCCACTTCCTTTCCTGTCAAGTCCCACACTTTTTCTGTCACTGTCCCCTGTAATTTGGTTGGCAAATCATTCACTGTGAACATCGGGAAGACGGTTATCAAAGGGTACTCCTCATCTACGGTCTCCGGTTCTGAGATTTGACCATCCTCCCCTTCATCATCACTGTTTGTCTGCACCTCAATCCCTTCATTGGAACAAGTAATCGAACACCTCCTCTTACACAATAAGGATACCGGACTTGAATCACAGACTACAAATCTATGTAATCCCTTAAAGGTACCAATCTCAACTTGAACCGGATCTGTAAGCGGATTTGTCAGGAGCTGATTTGCCACTCCTACCACCCTTATGGTAAACCCCGAAAGTGGCAATTTCGGAACCTCTGCACTTTTGACTGTTGAGCGTGGAGCTCCTGTATCAACCAGGAATGAAACCTTGTGACCCATCACTTTCACTTGCACGTAAGGTCCCCTCTGATCTACGTCTAGGGACGCTGCAAGCCTGCACTCCTCACTATCTGAACAATCATCGGACCATTCATCATTTATTCTATCCTCACCACGCAATGGGAACTGTTGTACTGTGTTATTTTGACTCATTGTTTGGCCTGTGACCTGTTGAGGAAGCATCACCTGTTGCTGTCCCATTGGAGCTAATGGTAACTGCATTTGCTGTCTAGGTACCATGGGAATCTGCTGCTGTACCTGATGCATCTGTACTGGTTGAACACGTGGCATTTGTATTTGTTGCATAGGCTGGAGACCCAGCATTTGAACCATATTATTCTGGAACTTTGGATTTGGACCCCTCATTCTCCGACCCCTTACATTTTGAAATGTACCAACATCATTGCTTTGTTGAACAACACCATACTGCACCATCATTGGGCACTCCCGCTTCCAGTGTCCCATGCCCCGCACACATGGCATGGTAACATATTTTTCATCCCTTGCACATCATTCTGAACTACCACGGCATTCAAATCTGGACCACGGTTAACAAAACCTCCCTGACCTCTACCTCTTGTTTGCGGTTGGAACATTCCGTTCCCTTGCTGTTGAAGCTGTACCATCTGCTGTACTCCATTTCCCTGCATCCCTGCTTCTTGAGCTGCTCTAATTTGCATCACCATCACCTTCTCTTTCAGCTTTTTCTGCTTCAATTCAATCTCATCACTACAGTATTTTGCATACTGCAACACCTCATCAATCGGCTTCGCTTGCCAACAGATCAAATGATTCTTAATCATCTGGCTAATCTCTGGCCTCAGTCCTTCAACAAATCTGAACACAAGGTGATTCATGTCTTTCGGTTCTATGACCTCAGTACCACTATAGTGTTTGAATGCCTTCAACAACCTCTCATAGTAAGCATGTATCGACTCTTTGCCTTCCTGTGACGTTCGATCAATCTTCTGCCAATCAGTATCTTTCGCCGACACCTTCTGCTTCAAAAACTCAATCACCTTATGGTAATACCTCATCACATCAGGAGACGGTGCTCCAGTAGCCTTGTCCCTTGTCGGCTCCTCTGTTGGCCAATCCACATCCCTCTTGCACTCAAGCCATAAATCAGCTGGGACTATAATCTCAAACAATGTATTCTAGTCTTCCCAAAGACATTTCGCAAGCTTCACAAACCTGTCCGTCTGCTGATACCACTCTATTGGCTTTTCCCTCAACCTGGGATAGTCATTTGTGAATGACAGAATGTCGCCTCTAGACCACGGTACGTGGACTAGAACCCCTCCAGCTGTTTCTCTCTTTGGTAATATTTTTATTGTTCCCATGTCTGGTGCAGCTTTCGCCTGCTTCGGTTCCGGGCAGTCACTTTTCTCTTTATCTCTCTTCTTTGCCCATCTGCCTTTCCACTTCTCTAATGCTCCCCCAAATTTGAGCACTCTGCAATATCTCTTTGAGGTGTGCCTTCATTCCAGTGGATTTCATGTGATCGAAATCTTTAGGTTCAAAGTCTAACCTAGAACTCCTCTTCAAATGCTTAGTATTGTCTAAGTCTACACCGTACTTGTCCACTAGGTTTGCCAACCTCTGATGTACCCTGCTCACTTCTTTGGTTATTTTGTGGCACAGAAACCTCAATTCTCCTTCAGCGTATGACTCTAATCTGTTCACCCCCATCGTTCCTTCTACTAACTCTGTGGCTTCCATAGCCAGCCTCACAAATTTCAGGTATTACTCTCTTTCTGATCGCTCTGTAGTCACTGAAGTAGTCTGCGGAGTGTTGAGTTTATCCAACCACTCGTTCAACTGTTGCACTGTTAAGCCTTGCAACAAGACATTTCCAGGCTGCATCATTGGTGTCTGTGACATATTTGCATTCATTACCTGTGGGGTTAGTGTACCCAACCCTGCTTGCCTCATTGTCTCTAACGGAACCCCAATGGGACTGAAGTCCCACAGGGATCTAGACCTTTCGGCTGTCTGTTCTCCTTGCGTCATTACTTGAGAGCTTCCTGCGAACCCTCCTCTTATCGCCTCTTCAGTTGTTACCCCTTGGTCGCATATGTTAGGCTTTGCTTGTGCATACAACGGTACTGGCGGGCCAACAGTAATTGGCAATGATATAGCAGAGGGTGTCTGTCTTGCTCCCAAACCCAGTGGAGCATTAACTCCCATAGCTCGATTCATCATGGGTGCTGTAGCTACTGACTGCGGTCCTTCGACCGAAGTGTAATTCGGAACCACCTGTTGCTGCGGCAGGGGCAGCAATTGTGGAGTTGGCTCGATCTGCACTAACTTTGTTCTCGTGTATACCGGATCAGGCGGCACCATCAAATTCGTAGTTGTCTCTAGTACTGGGACATCAGGGTAGAGCCTCTGAATTGGTGGTGGCTGCGACTGTATCTGCGAGTCTGGTGCAGTGGGTACACTGTCACCATTCTGTATCGGAACTGTATTGCTTGTCTGTACTGTATTCATGATTCCCTTATTTTGTGTCGGATCTTCAGGACCCGCACTAGTACTCAGTCCATTATCATTCATGGCATATGGTGGCGGCCGATCATGTAACAACTGATTAAGAAACTCATCATCGTCTGAATCATCTGCATCCGCCCAAGACTTCTGAGTCTCCTTTGGCTTACTAGAGCCCTTGCCGGTTTTACAAGTGGCCTTCTTTCCCTGTGTTTCGGCTTCTTGAGTTATTGCCCGAAACATTTGAATTCCGTCTACTATTCCCCTTCCCCACATCTTGGTCTCACTATCCCATCTAGCCTCTGCTAGAGTTAGTTTTGCTTTTCTCATTCTCCTCACGAATTTCTGCTGCCTCTGTTGAATGGCCATTAAATCCAAAATCGGTAATGCCTCAAACTGAGCTGGTCTGGGAGGTGGTTTTTGCTCACTTAACACCCTCAGCAAATTTCCAAAAATCCTTATATTAAATGTTCCATACTTTGGAAACGCCAAACATCCCTCCTTTTCTGTCATTTTGCACCACTGCTTTAGCCAAAGACATGGCGCGACTCCCTTCTCCTCCATTACGGTATAAGCCGGAGTATCCTCTGGCGATGTAGGCTCCCCGACACTCGCGGAATAAATGTATCTCCCCTCAAAGCACTCTTTAGAGCCTTGAAAAACTTCATTTTTGCGTCTTTTATTTTGTTTAGAATCTAATCAGGAAGTGACTTTAATTCTCAGAACACTCTTCGCCTACCCTCTCAACCAATTGCCTCTCACGGACGGCTGCCAATCTGTGTGCGACCCCTCTCGGCAACTGACCTATCCCAGCGCGGCTTGTCTTCCTCACTCTGAATCCACACAAAACAAATGCAATATATTGCGAGCACCTTAACAATAAACTCAAATTTGCCGGTTTACTACAGGAAGGGTAACACAATCGCTTCAGAACTTTACAGAGATTTCACTTGAAGCCTCAGCCGCTACTCTCTCCTTCTCAGATCCTGCACTCGCAAGCAGAATTCGACCCGCAAATCCTACTCTCGACTTGTCAATGGTTCGTTCTAGTGCACTTTAGAACTTGCCAAATCTCCATAGAAGGTTTCACACACACACTTTGACTCAAACCTGGCTCGTCAACCGCACCCGATTGACCTATTAAACCGCACAAATTACAACATAAACCAAGTGTCTCATACACTTCTCAATATACTCCGGAGTCTCAGACCATGACGGGTCCGTACATCACCAACAACCACATGGACAATTTTTTTAGCACAAAGCGCCACACTCACATCAAGTTCATCAACTTCCCTCCTCTCATACTGCGGAGTACGTCTACTCCTACTAAAACATCAACTGGCCTAAATTCTTACAAACCTTCACAATTCACCTGCGATGTGCATAAGCTGAGCAAGCGCAAATTCTACGTCACACATACCCATCATTAGAACACAGAGAACATACCCAACTCACTTCGGCAAGCTCCAAGATTCCGGGAAAGTCATTTGGGACTTAGGGGCACATCATACCTCCAATTTACATTATTTCGAAAATACTTTTTAAACAATGGTCCCTTATCCTAGGGCCCCAAAGGGCCTAAACCGTCCTCTGCTACCAGAACTGGTAACGTGTTCCTTACTAGATAATTTATTCACTCTGGGACTCGTTTTATGCCGATAAATCTTTTGACCCTGATTGAAGACACCTTAAGACGAGATAACTAATCAACATGTCAATCAATAAGTCAATAACGTCATCAATAATCACCATAACAATCAATTCAATGTCATTAATGAGAATCGGGCACACCAAGACCTTTCAGTCATGAATAACCACACCTGATTTTAGCAAGTTTATGATGTTTATTCCCTATTGATTACACTCTACCAGCACGTTTATTAGTCTCAAAACCAAGAAGCACATCAACATTGTCATAATATGGCAACTAGAATAAGATTTCATCAAAGCAAATATTATGAATATCAGAACATAGCACGACGTCAAACAGGATTAACTTTAGCAGAGTATTATTAGCGCATTATTCAACGAAGCATGGATTCAGTCATTTGTCAATTTGTGTCCGTCTAGTGAACCCCTTAACTAACCTCTAATTTGCATTGGCACATTGGGCTTCATGCAAAAAAAATTTGGTAATACAAATTTAGAAAACATCTAACTAAGGTCTCTGTCAGAAGAAGCAGTTGGTACCTAGAAAGGAAAGGAAAACAGACAATTACAGTTTCATCATCATATAGTTACCCTCCGTAATGGGTCAGCATACAGAGTCAGTCTTCGTCCTCAGGACATCAGTTGATTCGCCATCAGCCAGGAAACACAGCAAAGTTCAGCAAGACAGGGTAAGGAGGGACACTTCCCTCATAAGGAGGAGAAGTATAGAACGGGCAAGGTAATGTTGAGAATGGGTTGAAGAGTCAAACAACAAAGTCTTTAGGCAAGGTGACAAAGTGGCTGGGTAATAGTAAGAATAGTTCACAATGACATCTCTAATGGCTCCTCGTGTCAAAGGGTTTTATCCCTTTTCTGTTGTACAGTCCCCTTATTTCCAGTTGGGCAGGTTTGGCACACCAGTATCTTCATCCAATAGTTTATTGCTCATCCTTTCAAAATTTTCAACTCATAACAGTTCTCACGTAGTTCATTGGTTCTTGTGATTGACGTCTCCAACAGGTAGAATGTCCTTTATGATTTCATATTCTCGTGGTCCTCTCGCATCCCCAGTCAGTAGTTCCGGTTTAGGTGACCTTGTACCTGTTGCAAGTTTACACTGTTGCATTCAGGAAGAATGTTTCCTTGAGCAAGTCGAGTTTCATGAGAACGGATATACTACAGTTACATTAATCTTCTAGCTTCTGGAAAAATACGACTATATGTCCTTCTGCAAGTCAGTACACTGTACGTTAGAAAAACACATTTAATATGCAGCTGGGCAGCTAGACCCGACTCATGCTAACTAAGGCCTGGTGAATTAATTAGCAAATCCTTAACATATAACCCTTAATACTAATACAAAATCATACATTAGTGCATCAATAATTCATTATTAGTCAACTTTATTAATCCCCGTATATATTGGCGGCCACTCCCTGTGGGCACATTTCAAACGCACGTTTAGTAAAACACAGCAATATTTTCTATGCAGCATTATTATGCATTAGTTCACAAACATTTTCATGTTAATTTTGATTATAAGAGCTACGCTCCAACAGAAGCATGTTACATGCCCCAACCATGGCAGCAGCTTCTCACTCCTCCTCAGCCCAAGGTTGCTCTCAACTGACCACTTCAATATTTTAGGTCCTGCATGGTTACAGAATTCTTATGATGACCATGTTACAAGATACCTCACCATCTTGGCCACGCCCCGTGGAATAATAATCTGTGAACAAAAAGTGAATGCTGGCGTGTGCCTATGTCCAAAGAGGGCTATGACCGGCAGGGGGAGCAGGGAAAATTGAATAATCCTTAAAGAAGTGACTGCCTATGGCCTAAGAGAGCTATGACAAGCTGGGTGTACAGGGAAAAGTGGAATAACAATCCTTAAAAGAAGTGAATGCTGGTGTGCGCCTAAGGCCTAAGACAGCAGTGGCAGGGAAGGGGGTGCAGGGGAAAATTGCATCCTCAAAAAGGCGAATGCTGATATGAGCCTATGGCCTAAGAGAACTATGACAGGCAGAGGGTGCAAGGAAAAATGAAACAATAATCCTTCTAAAAAGTGAATGCTGGCATGTGCCTGTTGCCAAAAGGGGCTATTACGGACATGGGGTGCAGGAAAAAATAGAACAATAATCCTTCAAAGAAGTGAATTTTGGTGTGCGCCTATGGCCTAAAAGAGCTATGACAGGCATGGCGTGCAGGAAAAAATTGAATAATCCTTAAAAAAAGTGAATGTTTATGTGCGCCTATGACTTAAGACTTAGACACTAATAGCAGGCTGGGGATGCAGGGAAAAATGTTTGATCGTTAAAAAATGTGAATGCTAGTGTGTGCCAATGGCCTAAAAGACTTATGGCAGGCATGCTGTAAAGGGAAGATGGAATAATCCTTAAAAAAGTGAATACTGATGTGCACCTATTGCCTAAGAGATCTATGGCAGGCTGGGGTGTGGATAAAACAGAATAATCCTTAAAAACATGAATGCTGGTGTGCACGTTTTGCCTAAGAGACCCATGGAAGGCTGGGGATGCAGGGAAATATCAAATAATATATAAAATGTAATTGCTGGTTTCTCACTAGTGACTATGAGAAATACTTTGGGAGGCAAGGAGGAGCAGAGAAAATTTTTAAAAAATATATAATAATATATAAACACTGTACATCCATACTATAATGCGCATTAAGCTGATATCAGAGAATAAAGTAAAATTGAACAAAAAACAAAAATGTCTAGTCCTCTCCTATCACTGTCCATAGAAAATGACTTTGAAAACTGCAAAAAAAGGATTCAACACACTGGCTTGCTACACAGCATGGCTGCTGGCCACATGTTTAAACACCAACCAGCAAGGAGGCATGGACAACAAAGAACACATGCAGGCCTGTCGCAAAAGCACACTGGCTGACTACACAAAATGGCCACCAGCCAAAGAGTCAAACAACTACAAGCAAGAAAGCATGGACAACAAAAAACGCATGCAGGCCTCTGGAAAAAGCATTACTGGCTGGCTATGCAGAATGGCTGCCAGCCACATGTTCTCCAAAAACAACACGAAAGGAGGCATGGACAAGAAAAAACTCATTCAGGCCAGTGGCAAAAGCTCACTGGCTGGCTACACAAAATGGCCACCAGTTACATGGTCAAAAAACATCCAGCAAGGAGACTAGGACAATGAAGGACACATGCACGCCTACTGCCACTGCCTACACAAAATGGCTGCCAGCCACATGGCCTGGAGAACAAGCACAAAATGGTGGCCTGAGGCAAAAACTCACACATACTGTATGAACCCCCCCCCACACACACACACACTGGCCAGACAAAGGGGGCATGGTAAACAGTGAAAAAACACTACTATTATTCAGCATTGACAAAAACTAAAATAAATCAGCTATAAAATGTTTTCAACAACATACATCCCCCACAGGCATCACAACATAATTATGCTACGAAAATACAGTTCTTTCAGAAAGAAATGCAATACCTGGCCTAAATTATAGATGTTTTAAAACAACATATATCGCAGAACAACTGTTTCATGCAACCAATGCCTAGTACTGGCTGGATGGCCCATGGGGAGAGTAGGTCAATGTTAGGTCTTCCCCCATACATTTTCCAGCCTCCTTGCATTTTTGTGATCTAGTTTTTGTTGGTTTTAGGACTCTGCACACTTTTCCACTGTTGACCAGTGCTAAAGTGCTTGTGCTCACTCCCCTAAACATGATAACATTAGCGTCTACCGAAATGGCATATTTAATTTAACTTTAGTCCTAATGAAGTGCACTAGATGTGTCCAGGGCCTGTAAATTAAATTCTAGTATTGAGCCTGCAGCACTGGTAGTGGCATCCACATAAGTAGCCCCTTAACCATGTCTCAGGCCTGATAATGAAAGGCCTGTGTGTGCAGTTTCACTGCCACTTTGACCTGGCATTTAAAGCTACATGCCAAATCATAAACATCTCTTTCATTACATATTAGTCACCACTAAGGTAGGCCCTAGGTGGCCTATAGGACAGGGTGCTATGTAAGTAAAAGGCAGGATATGTACTTGTAAGTTTTTCATGTCCTGGTAGCGAAAAACTCCCAAAGTCGTTTTTCACTACTGTAAAGCCTGCTCCCCTCAAAGGCCAGCATTGAAAATTCCCTTATATACTTTTAAGTGGTAAGTTCTGATCTGAAAGTAGTGGCATCAACATGTTTGGTATGGTTGTAATGGTAGTGAGAAATCTTGCGTACTGGTTAAGTTGGATTTAACATAACTTTTTTCGAAATGTCACTTTTAGAAAGTAGACATTTATTTGCACTTACTGCTCTCTGTGCCTTACAGCCTGTCTCCAAACCATGCCTGGTCTGTGCTGGTTGACAGCTCCCCTTGTGCATTCTACCAACACAGCCATAAACACAGGACACTCAACAGCATCTGCATTTATCTACACATTGATGGGCAAGGAGGGTGGATGGGCTCTCACTTACACTTCAAAGGCTAGTGGCATTACCCAACACAAAGGACTAATACCCCCCCACAGATCTCCTGGCAGACAGGACTGGGTTGAAAGGGGAACTGGTGCACTTCAAAACCACTGTTTGAAGTTTCTCTAACTTCAAAGGCACATTTGGGTACATATACTGGGTCTGTAACCCCCCTCAAATCAGACACTTCTGGGCCTACAACTGGACTCTACCAGAAGGACTGCCATACTGCCCAAAGGACTCACCTGGACTGCTTTTCTGGAAGGACTGCTCTCCTGCTCCTTGCCCTGTTGCCTGCTGCTCCCTGATTATGTTGGAAGGTCTTTGCCTTCCCCCACAAGTGATCTCCAAGGACTTGGACTGAGCTAGCCTCTCTTAAAAAGTGTCCGGGACATCATAGACTTCACCAGAGAGGCAAAATCCACCACATCGGAAAATTGGTGCAGCGCCTGCAAAAATTTACGCATCGCCTGCAAAATCGATGCAGTGCCTGTCTCGCGGCTGACAATGTTTTGCAGTGCCTACTAGATCAACACAGCACCTGTTTTATCCTTGCAGTGTGTTTTGGATTTTTCAAGCATCATCTATGGATGTCAAAATATCTCCGCACCTCAGTAAGGAGCCAAGGCTGCACACCAGGAAACTGACGCATTACCTTGACCACGAAGAAAGAATCAACGCATCACCTCCACTATGCCAGTAAAACTGATGCATCCTTTTACCTTCACACACCACCTTCTTTGCGGCCCTCTATGTCGTTATTGTTGACACAAACCAGTTACTTTATGCTAAAAGATACATTCATTGATTCCTGTGGACTAAGACTTATTAAACCTCAAAAAATTATATCTCGACTTGTGCATATTGGATTCATGCTGTTTTGGTCTTATTTTATTCATTTAAAAAATGTATATTTATCTAGACTGGTGTGGAGTACTTTTTGTGGTGCTTTCACTGTGTTACTGTATGAGTTGTTGCACAAGGACTCTACACATTGCCTTCTAAGTTAAGCCTGCTTGCTCTAAGTCGAGCATCTGGAGGGTGAGCACAGGATAATTTAGGATGTGTTGTGAATTACTCTGACTAGGATTATGGTCTCTATTTGGACCGGGTGCATACCTCTACCAACTAGAGATCCAATTTCTAATAGCCATGTAGTAAAACAATGTAATAGTGCAAATTTCACAAACACAGAGAAAATGTACTTAACTGTACAACATTTTTTCCTTATAAAAACTAAAACAGTGAGTGCAAAAAACAGGCCCCTACGGCCCCTTTAGATCACCCACCACACCCACAATCAAATTTAAATATTGAATAAAAGGTACAACTATATAACGGGGCATGCCCTCTATCAAACAACACCCTTGTCCAAAGTTTTTTTAAATTACTTGTGATGTCACAAAAGCAATGTCCTTAAAATTCAATTGTATTCATGCAGCAGCAAGTGCTGACAAACAGAGTGATCCTTTGACTTCGAAATCCAAATAAAAAGTGACCAGGAGATGGGCAAAGTACTGGGAGGAGTTTTCTTGATAGGAAGGGGGAGTCTCTGTGGACTTCCTTCCTGTTGAATAAAAAGTAGAATAAAAATGCTTTTTGCAATAAAAAAAATACCTGAACTGCCAGTTCAAGTGGAATATTCACTTGAACAGTTATTTCTGAGTCGATTTAGCTGCTTCTTAAGAGCAAAATCTACTTGAGAAGCGGATCTGACTGCCACGCACCAATTCTCTGAATTCGGCAGGAACTTTGTGTTACAAATGTAACACTGAGTAACCATATTCTGCCAATTCTATGAGTGGAATTACACTTCCTCCCAGGACTAATGACTTACACAGTACATTTCAAGGGCTCAGTTCACGCGAGGGCTCTTACACAAGCCTTAACCATTGGCTTGGCTCTGGCTCGGCTCTCCCTGTTAATTTGTTGGCTCACTCACCTCTACTAGCAATAATCTTGAAGTAGGGGATTAAACTCAACTTCTGTACATTAGAAGTCAATTGATCATTTGAAATGTAGCTCAGCAAGTATATACCTTTAAGGTAGGACAGACAGATGCACATTATGTAAATGTCTCTTTACAGCTAAGTCTTTTTCCCAAACAATACCCATTTATGACATATGGGGCCCCTTGTGTTTACGCCTTGATAACTTTTTTCCAAAAATCACTTCCAGATCAGATTTGTTCTACATTTTGGGACATTTAAAGGTAATTACTTTACAAGAAATTAGCCAAAATATGCGAAAATGTAATGTTTGAAAGAAAATGGGGAAAACATGCAGAGTGGGAAAGTGTGTTTGTTTTCTTTAAAAAAAAAAGGCTCAAACTAAGGGCCTCATTTACCAGAAAATGTCAGTGCGTGGAGCTGTGCCAAATTTGGCAGCGCTGCATTCCAACATTAGCTCTGGCGCACTGTGAATCGGACCTGCAGAGCCTCAACCAGGTGGTGGTAGAAGCCCTAAACAAAGGATAAGACATAGACAAGCCTCGGTCCCCTCTCAAACAGTGGATGCCACCAGACATAGAGTCAGGTGCCCAGAGCCTAATTACTATGCTCTTGACTCCCATCGATCTGTTGACAAAAGGCGTATCCTTTAATAAGACTTATTCTTCAAGTCCAATATTTTGATGTTGTTAACGAACTTTGCTTGGAAATTAATACTCCTTTTGCCTGCCTGTGACAGCTCTGTTTGCCTGACAATCTGATGCCCCCTTCACCCCACCGGTGGCTGTAGGGCTGCCTGGAGACATGGGCCAAAACATTCATACCATGTGTATAATAAACTGGCAGAGGCTGTGCTCTCACATCCTCAGGGACCTGTCCCTTCTGTCCCCTTGTGCCCCTCTCTCTCTGCGACCCTACCTACCATTCTGCCAAGAGCACCACATTATCTTTTCACACCCCCAACTCAGGTTTTCATTGTTCATTTGCCCTACCCACTAGACATCATAGCTGCCTTGGGGTGCGGATGCTGAAGAGTTCACTCTGAGCTACAAACACTGGGGGTGATTCCAAGGACCGCCAGGGCCGGGGTCCGCGGGAGCACCGCCAACAGGTTGGCGGTGCTCCAAAGGGCATTCTGACCGCAGTGGTATGGCCGTGGTCAGAAACGGAAAACCGGCGGTCTCCCACCGGTTTTCCGCTGCCAAGCTGCGCCGCCATGGAGGATTCCGACCCCCTCACCGCCATCCTGTTCCTGGCGGTTTTGACCGCCAGGAACAGGATGGCGGTGAGGGGTGTCGTGGGGCCCCTGGGGGCCCCTGGGGGCCCCTGCAGTGCCCATGCCAATGGCATGGGCACTGCAGGGGCCCCCGTAAGAGGGCCCCACTGAGAATTTCAGTGTCTGCATAGCAGACACTGAAATTCGCGACGGGTGCTACTGCACCCGTCGCACCCTTCCCGCTCCGCCGGCTCCATTCGGAGCCGGCTTCCTCGTGGGAAGGGGGTTCCCGCTGGGCTGGCGGGCGGCCTTCTGGCGGTCGCCCGCCAGCCCAGCGGGAAACACAGAACAACCGCGGCGGTCTTCTGACCGCGCAGCGGTATTCTGGCAGCTCCCGCCGGCACCGCGGTTACCGCGGCCGGCGGGAGTCAGAATGACCCCCACTGTGTGATTTTCCCCCTTTTCTCCCCGTCTTTCCATTCCCTTCCTCCTTGACACTCTCCTCTATCCTCCTGCCCTCCTGCAACAAGACCATGTGACAGGAGCTTAGCCCCTGCACTCTCCTCCCTTCCCTTACCACCTACAAATTGATGCTTACAACCCTCACAATTGCCTCGTTGAATGCCAAAGGCCTATTTCGTTTTATTACACAGAAGAAAATCTTTTACTACCTGTGAATGAAACGGGTAGATATCACACGCTTTCAAGAAACCCACTTGTTCTCAGCTAAGTTTCTGAAACTCAAATGAGATTGGGTAGATACTGTGATTAGATGTCCTGCTATCCTCCACCTGTAGTTTCTCAAAGAAGTGCACGGTCGCCATCCTTCTTAATCAAAACGTCCCCAGCTAAGTTTCTGAAACTCATATGAGATTGTGTAGATACTATGATTAGATGTCCTGCTATCCTCCACCTGTGGTTTCTCAAAGAAGTGCACGGTTGTCATCCTTCTTAATCAAAACGTCCCCTGCAGAATACTTATGATGTGAGGAAATGATGAGCCAAAGTCCACTTCACAGAGAGGATGCTGGTTCTGGGTTCCATATATGTACCCAACGCTGACAAAACTCACTTCTTGGCTGGCCTTTCCCGCATGCCTGAGTTTCGACTGCGCCCTTACTGCTTTTGGGAGACGACTAGAACTTGGCCCCAGATCCTCTCCTACAATGGCCTAGTAGGAGCCTTACATCCAAGCAGACAGAGCGGTACTGCATTACCTAATGTCAGATCATGCCCTAGTAGATGTGTGGTGCCTCCTGAACCCTGAAGATAGGGAGTGCACTATTCTCTCTTTTCCTCACAGCACCCAGCGCACATACTGATTATTTCTTAATCTTACAGAACCTGCTTCTTTCCTTTGTTACTGACTGTGTCATCTGAGAGGCAGCTGTCAGGGATCATTTCATAGTTTGCCTAAACTTGTACCTAGACCCCCATCCCTGTTGGTAGATGAGGGCATTTGCTTCCACACTGCCCAAGCACAAAGAACTTCTCTATGTCCATTTTTGCAACTTCTTGCAAGACAGCTGGGGGCTGGGTGCCTCTCACTGGTTGCTATGGACAGATGTGATGCCCACCTTGAGGGGTGTAGTGATGAGAGTATCCAGAATAGCCAAACCTTAGTCCCAATCTGCCCTGCAGGAGGTGGATAGAGAGATGGCTGACCTCCACGGACAATGCAGGGTCCCACAGCACCCGTTGTAGGGCCTTAGAACTCACCAAGACATGATTGAAAGCATTATTTACTCCCATGGCTGAAAAAGCCTTAGTAAAGTGACGTAAGTACGACCAAGGAAACAATGTCGGACTCCTGCTTGTAGTGTAGTTGCATCAGAGGGAGTTGCAGCTAGCAATTGTGGCTATAGGGACGCTACTAGAACTCTTTTGACTCACCCCTTGGTCATTGTCTGAGTGCATCAGAGTTTTATTCCTCTCTGTCCTACTTAGAATTCACCTCCACCCAAGCTCAGATTGATGACTTCCTATGGCTGTCCTGTTTGCCCTCCCAAATGGACATAGGTTGAATATTGTTAGGGGAGACATCACTGAGGACAAGATGGCTGAGGCCATATCATCGCTTCCCATGTGCAAATCTCTGGGGGAAGATGGGTTATCTGGAGAGTTCTATAAGATAGGCACCCGGATTCTGGTTCCGCTTTTGACTTAATGCCTACAAGGAGGCCACTGAACAGGGAATATTAGGGCCAATTTCCAACACATTCACCGTTACTGTCATCCATAAAAACGGCAAGGACTTGCAAGAAGGCACCTGCTCCCATCCTGAATTTTCTGATCAATGTGGACCTGAAGATCCTGGCCAAGATCCTAGCCACTCTAGGCTAGGGAAAGTAATCCCAAAACTGATCCACTCCTTGCAGGTTGGCCTTGAATTGACTCGCAGCTCCAGAGACAAGCTTAAGACCCTCCTTTCTCACACCTCCTGATGCATGTTAAAGATAACCCAGATGGAAGGTTGGCCCTCTCCCTCAATACCTCAAAAGGCATTTGATCGGGTGGAGTGGCCCTACCTCTTCATAATCATAACACTAATCGGCCTTGAGGATGATTTTATCTCTACAGTCTGGCTCCTATACAACCACTCCAGGGTGGAGGTCAATTTTGGGGGCTTCCTGTCTGGAATATTCCCAGTTCGTAGAGACACACAGCGAGGCTGTCAACTCACCCCAACTAGCCTGAATTTCTGGGTGTGTTCAGCCCTCAGATGGGCCTGCTGAGTGGTGGTCTTATCTTGCTTTCTTATACTGTTCTTGTGCTGTATCTTTTTGAGAATACAAATAAAGGTTGATAAAAAAAGAACCTCCCGACAAGGGGGTGCATTGTGTGAGAAAGTGGACTATTAGTGAGGGTGGATGGCAGTTCACCGCAAGTAATAAGGTCCCTATCCTTGTTAGGTCCAGTAAAGGTTTCAGGAATTTAAACTTGAGCTCAGTCCCTGGTAGCTATGACACATAGCAGGCAGGCTTCACTTAAGTTAATGTGCAAAGCATTTAGAAGTCCCAAAACAGTTAAAAAGTAAAAAATGAAACAAAATAAAAATGCTCACCTAATTTATAAACATAGAAAATACTTCAATGAAATAATTAACACAAAAACTTCAAAACTTCAATAAAGGCAACGGGAGATGGAGTGTGGGTTGGATGCAGGGTCCAAGTAGGTCCCAGTCAAATAGTCATCTCCAGACATAGACATTTTCTGGAGAAAAGTTGGTCATCAATGAATCATCAGCAAGGCAAAACAGAAGCTGGATTTAAGTCAGGGTGCAACAGTGGCATGTTGCTAAAGAGCAGGGTTTCAGTGTAGTCGGGACAAAGTTGGAAAAGTTCTGAGCAGGCAAAATCCAGCATCTGTCTCCAGGAATGTCTTAACTTAAATCAATGTCACTCATGGTGAATCCCTATGTGTTCAGACTTAGAAACTCTCCTGGAAGTCACATCTCCTTCAGCGGGGCAGACCAGCCACCTGGATCCAAATGTTGGTTTGATGGAAACAGCTTTGGCTCGACAGCATTTTGGTCTTCAACCAGTTCTTCAGAAGAAAAGTTTCTCAGTCCCAGCTTTTGCACTTTGAGTAGGAAGAGCACACTCTAACACTAGCAAAAGGTTCCAGGACCTCAGGGACAGCACTTGGGGTTAAGAATCACTCCACCAGAAGCCACCATCAGGGTCCAGGGCTGGTCCAGTTTGAAGTGGCTTAGTGGCTTCCTGAGGAAAGTAGGATTCTTCAGCTTTTGTGTCCCTGTAGCTGAACAAGAGGTTTGGCCAATTGACATTTGGAGCCCCCTTCTTTGCCCTGGGTACAATTTGGGAGCAGTTCCTGACCTTAGAGTTGTCCTCACAAGTCACAATAATAGATGCAGCCCTTCTTCTGTCTTCTGTAGGTCCAGCAGTGTTCTGAGGAAGGTACTTGGGGTGCCACACTTATACTCAGTACCAGCTTGTGGGTGGGGGTAACTCCTTGACACTCCCTAATGTTCCCAAAGGTGAACCTACTGCTTTTACAACATTCACTATGGCCCTCATTACAACATTGGTGGTAAAAGCCGCTTAGCGCTATGCAGCAGACCGCCAACACACCGCCACGGCCGTAGAAATCCGCAACAGCTATTATGACCCACAGCACGGAATCCACCAAAATTCAGACACCCACACAAGTCCGCCACACCAAAGGTCAGTGATAAACTGCCGAAAACAAAACCTCCACCGTCATGCCAACAGAAATATGCCCACACTATCACGACACACAAATCCACGCAACGATCTTTCAACCGCGGTATTCCATTGGCGGTACACACTGCTGCGCTCAAAATACACACACACATACAAAACACAGCCACATTGGACAATTCAAAATACACACACCTGATACACATACACACACCACTCCCACACACCCAATACAATATAAAACACACACCTACATCACCCACAAACCCCTACGACAACAATTGAGAAAGAAGCACAGAGAGAGACACCACCATCAACAATACTAGCATCCACAGGCACACCAGACCATCACCCACAGAACTTCCATGCACCTCACACAACACCCCACTACATATCAGCACACTTATCACCACACACACCAACCCACACATCACCCACACCACCCCATGGCACGGCAAAGACACCCCAGGCTCTCGGAGGAGGAGCTCAGGGTCATGGTGGAAGAAATCATCCGGGTAGAGCCACAGCTATTCGGATCACAGGTGCAGCACACCTCCATTGCAAGGAAGATGGAGCTATGGCGAAGAATAGTGGACAGGGTCAACGCAGTGGGACAGCACCCAAGAAATCGGGATGACATCAGGAAGAGGTGGAACGACCTACGGGGGAAGGTGCGTTCCGTGGTCTCAAGACACCACCTTGTGGTTCAGCGGACTGGCGGCAGACCCCCACCTCCTCCCCAACAACTAACAACATGGGAGGAGCAGGTCTTGGCGATTCTGCCTCCTGAGGGCCTCACAGGAGTAGATGGTGGAATGGACAATGGTAAGTCAAAACTATTACATCCCCCACCCTACCTGCATGCCATCACATACCCCCACCCTCACCCCATCACTCCAACTCCTCACAAATGTCCCAACATCACAAACCACACATCTCAACACCAAGCCCTGCATGCAACACCAAAGCATGGACACCCATCACCAACGCATGCCCACTGCACAAACCCATACACTCCCCTAAACCATCATCACACAAGGTCCCACACAGGAATGCAAGCACTGGGGTGCACGGTCACCCACCCATTGCTCACCATGGCACACACAGATGTAATAAACATCCTTTTATACCCCTGCAGGACCCCTACCCAACATCACCGGACAGGAAGGTCCACATATGTCCACACCACCAACAGAAGAGATCCACAGCAGCTCTGTCCAACTGGATCTAGATAACCAGCCCGGCCCATCAGGGACCTCGAGACAGTCAGGTCCCATCACACAGTCACAGGCCACTACAGAGCTTCCCCCCTCTGGAAACACCAGCACAGCACCCACCCAGCATGCCCATACCTCTTTCCCCAGGACACGTCAATCAGCAGTGTGTCCACCACTACAGGGAACCCAGGCTAACCAACAACCCCAACAACAACAGGGACCTGGGGGCAGTGGCAGTGGGCACACAGTCCAGGGGACAGAGGCACAGGAACACAGGGGAAGTGGGAGGGCTGCTGTGCGACAGGGAGAGGACAGGCCAAGGGAACTCACTCTCCACGAGGCCCTCTCCTCCATCATGGGAGCCTACCACCACTCCCAGGAGACGATGGCAAAGGGACTGGAGACCCAGCGCCTGCAGGAGGAACAGTATTTGGGCTTCAGGGAGGAACTCAGATCCATCAATTCCACCCTGTGCCCCATCGTAGGGGTGTTGAAAGAAGTACTCAACACCAGGAGGGACACTGTGGCACAACAAGGGGCCCCTGACACTAGCCTGGACGATGAACTGCCCACCACCTCTGCCGGCGCTAGTGGACAGGAAGCACCGCCACAGGACCACCACACCAGCACCCCACCCCCTGCAGAGGGAGAACCACCCCGCAAACGGTCCCTGAGATCCAGGACAAAGACAGAGAATGATGCCAAGACCCCCGCCAAGAAATGAGACCACCCTGAATGTCATCCTTCTGTCCCACTTTGTCACCCTGTCCATCCTTAAACTGCCCCAGCTCCACTTCCTATGCCCATTTGGGCAATGCACCTGTGAGACTAATAGACTGGACTCTGCCATGGACATTCCTCCACCATCACCCCTCACCATTTTGCAACCCCCACCAATAATTTGCACTTAAATAAACACCCTTGAAGCTCAAAACAATCTGGAGTCAGTCTGTGATTTCGGAATAGTGTATTAGCAATTACTGTGGCAAAAAGCTCTTTCAATTGTAATGTCAACATACCTATGTCACACAGCTCTAGTCCATGAGGAATCAAAGCAGATGTCACACAGTGGGACCCACATCTGTGAAATCGTAAGGGAAAGTGACAACTCAGTGACCATACACTGGGTGAAAACGACAGACAGTAGAGAGGTAGTAGTGGTAAAGTACATGCAGTATGCAGGTTTGTATTCTTACCTGTGTCTCACTGGAAATATTGCAGGATCACCGAGTCCCTGTTGTCCATGTCCTCTTCTTCTGCTTCCTCGTCTTCACTGTCCACAGGCTCCACAGCTGCAACAACACCCCCATCTGGACCATCCTCCTGCAGAAAAGGCACCTTTTGTCGCAAAGCTAAGTTGTGAAGCATACAGCAGGCCACGATGATCTGGCACAACTTCTTTGGTGAGTAGAATAGTGATCCACCTGTCATATGTAGGCACCTGAACCTGGCCTTCAGAAGGCCAAAGGTCCGCTCGATTATCTGCCGTGTTCGCCCATGGGCCTTATTGTAGCGTTCCTCTGCCCTTGTCCTGGGATTCCTCACTGGGGTCAGTAGCCATGACAGGTTGGGGTAACCAGAGTCACCTGCAAATGGCGAGGGACAACTGTTAGACACACACTAACCTGTAGGGATAACCCCAGACCCAGACAACCATTCCCACTGTCTTGCTTCCAGGTGCCCACCTAATAGCCACACACAGTGCCTCTGGAGTTGACCCATCACATAAGGGATGCTGCTATTCCGCAGGATGTAGGCATCATGCACTGAGCCAGGGAACTTGGTAGTCACATGGGAGATGTACTGGTCTGCCAAACATACCATCTGCACATTCATCGAAAGATAACTCTTACGGTTTTTGTACACCTGTTCACTCCTGTGGGGGGGGACCAAAGCCACATGTGTCCCATCAATGGCACCTATGATGTTGGGGATATGTCCCAGGGTCCCTTTCACTGTAGGCAAATCCTCCACCTGAGGGAAAACGATGTAGCTCTGCATGTGTTTCAGCAGGGCAGACAACACTCTGGACAACACGTTGGAAAACATAGGCTGGGACATCCCTGATGCTATGGCCACTGTTGTTTGAAATTACCAACTTGCTAGGAAATGGAGCACTGACAGCACCTTCACTTGGGGGGGGGGGATTCCTGTGGGATGCCGGATAGCTGATATCAGGTCTGGCTCCAGCTGGGTACACAGTTCCTGGATTGTGGCACGGTCAAGCCTGTATGTGATGATCACATGTCTTTCCTCCATTGTCGACAGGTCCACCAGCGGTCTGTACACCGGAGGATGCCGCCATCTCCTCACATGTCCCAGCGGACGGTGCCTATGAAGGACAACAGCGAGCAGGTACGTACCCACAGCTTACACAGAACACGAATCCTAATCCGAAAAGTGGCCTGTATGTGTGTTGAGTCTAGGCCTAGATATGTGTGACGCCATGTGGGCCCCTGAAATGGCGGCTGCCTGACCTCTAAAGTGGGACAATGGGATGTGAGGTAACTGCGCTGGCGGTGTACACCGTCGCGGTAGGCGGTCGAAGACCGCTGCGCAATGCTGCAATGGTTAACATTGGACCCTATGGGTCCCAGGAGCCAATGACGATGTACACCGGCGGTGACCGTACGCACCGCTGCGGATTTGACCGCCATTTTCTATCTGTTCAATCACTCGATACCTGATCTTCAACAGGAGAGGACCTACACTGCAAGTGCTGCTGTGACCTCGGTCTGGAAGAGACAATGGCTCGAGTGTCTGGGGAAAGGGCCCCTGACTTCACATCGGAGGAGTTGGAGAAACTCGTGGACGGGGTCCTCCCCCAGTACACGCTACTCTACGGTCCTCCAGACAAACAGGTCAGTACACTGGGAGCATGCTGTATGGACTATGCCTGTGTGGAGTGGGGTGGATGTAAGAAGGGGGGGAGATTGCAGTGTGCATGAAACGACGGTGAGTGCATGTGCCACATGGCAAGGGTAGGGATGGGTGCCAATAACTGTGACGGTGCAGTTGGTAATACGTTTCTCTTCCCCCTGTACAATTCATGTAGGTAAGCACCCACCAGAAAAAAGATATTTGGCGTGCCATTGCCAAGGACGTCTGGACCCTGGGGGTCTACCACAGACGGAGCATCCACTGCCGGAAAAGATGGGAGGACATTCGCCGCTGGAGCAAGAAGATGGCGGAGGCTCAGCTGGGGATGGCCTCCCAACGAGGGAGGGGTGCCCGTCGCACCATGACCCCCCTGATGTTCAGGATCATGGCGGTCGCGTACCCAGAGTTAGATGGGCGCTTGAGGGCATCATAGCAGCCACAAGGGGGTGAGTACACTCTCATCCTGCTGATTTTGCGCGCAGTGGAGGTGTCTGGGTAGGGGAGGTTGGCTGTGGGTTTCCCTATGCCAAGGCGAGTTTAGTAAGCAAGGTCCCTCCGTAAGGCAGGCCATGTGGCACCCCACCTCTGTAGAGTGCCAAGTACACCTAGTCATGCCCCTGTGTCATCCATATGTGCAGATATCGTCCATAGCCTAGTAGGCCATTTTCCAGGGATTGAACAGTGGAGCCCAAGAGTGCGCCGTAGTGCAGGGGGCTTCTGTGTCTGTCGTGTCCGCCAACGGTAGTGGTAATGCATGCACTCAACATGTCTTTCTTCTGTTGTCCCCCCCTTTTTGTGGTCTCCCTGTTCTTGTGTGCATTAGCATCATCAGGCGGAGGAGCAGTGGCACCGGAGCACAAGGGAGCTGCATCCCACATGGCCTTGGATGGCGACACTACGGACTCGGAGTTCACCAGTGGGATGGAGGGCGAGGGGAGCTCCACGGCGAGGATAGGAGCTGACACCAGCGACACGGACTCATCCTCTGATGGGAGCTCCCTTGTGGTTGCGGCAACATCTGTGCCCCCCACATCTACAGGTACAGTTGCCACCCCCCCTTCCAGCACCACCCTCCCAGCAGCCCCATAGCCTTTGCCCTGTGCCCGCTCACCCGGGAGGGTGGGCATCACCTTCGCCACAGGCACCTCAGGCCCTGCCCCAGTCACCCCTGCTGCCCTCAGTGAGGAGGCCATTGACCTCCTCAGGTCCCTCACTGTTAGGAAGTCTACCATTTTGAATGCCATCCAGGGTGTCGAAAGGCAGTTGCAACAAACAAATGCATTCCTGGAGGGCATTCATTCTGGTCAGGCGGCCCTTCAGCGAGCTTTTCAGACTCTGGCCTCAGCACTGATGGCAGCCATTGTCCCTGTCTCTAGCCTTCCCCCTCCAACTTCCTCCACCCAGACCCAATCCCCTGTACCCCAGCCTATCCCAAGCACACCTTCAGACAAGCATTCACACACGTCAACACACAAGGGAAGCTCAGGCAAACATAAGCACCACACATCCCACAGGCACTCACGCAAGCATCACACACATGCAGACACACCAACATCCACTGCTTCCACTGTTTCCCACTCCTCCTCGTCTCCCTCCTCCGTCCCAGTCTCGTCTACACTCACACCTGCATGCACTACATCTACAGCCACTACTGCCATTCCCAGCATACCCACCACCACACCCCGCTCACGTGCAGTCACCATCCCCACTACCATTCACACTTCCCCTGTGTCCTCTCCCAGTGTGTCTGTGACGCCACCTCCCAACATATACAAACACAGGCACACACCCACCCAACAGCCATGCACCTTCACCCAAAGTCACCAAATGAACACCTCCTACAACCACAACCTCTTCCTCCACTCCCAAACCCCCTCCAGCTACCCATCCCAGTGTCTGCAAAAAGCTTTTCCTGTCCAAGCTTGACCTCTTTCCCACACCTCACCCACCCTGTCCGTCTCCTAGGGTGCGACTCTCCAGGTCCCAACCTAGCACCTCAGCCACAACATCTCCGGGACCAGTGGTGCCTGTAGTCACCGGAATATGGAGTGCACCAGCCACCAGGGCAGCCAATGTGGCACGGAGCCACAGCACGGACAGTCCCCCACCTGTCAAGCATCAAAAGTTGGCCAGTGCCCGGCAGGAGAGGGGGAAGACTCCAGCCACCAAAGCCTCTCCCAGGGGTCCCGGTGGGAGTGTGGAGTCAGCTGCGACACCTTCCAAGGTGGGGAAGGGCCACAAGAAACCTGGAAAATCTGGGAAGAGCAGCACAGCGGAGGACACCGCCATCATCCCCGCTGCCCAGGAAGCCCCCGCCATCATCCCCGCTGCCCAGGAGGCCACCGCCATCATCCCCGCTGCCCAGGAGGCCACCGCCAGCACCTTCACTGCTGCCCAGGAGGCCACCGCCAGCACAAGCCCCGCTGGGCTAGAGAGGACCGCCAGCACAAGCCCCGCTGGGACAGAGAGGACCGCCAGCACAAGCCAGGCTGGGACAGAGAGGACCGCAAGCACAAGCCCCGCTGGGACAGAGAGCACCGGCAGCTGAGTCACTGAAAAGGAGCCCGCCGCCTCAAGCACCGCTGAATAGGGCACCGCCGCCTCAAGCACCTCTGAACAGGGCACCGCCACTACAAGCACCACTGAACAGGGCACCGCTGCCTCAAGCACCGCCGAACAGGGCACCGCCGCCTCATGCAATGCTGAACAGGGCACCACCGCTACAAGCACCGCTGAACAGGGCACCCCCGCTTCAAGCACCGCTGAACAGGCCACCGCTGCCTCAAGCACTGCTGAACAGGGCACCGCCGCCTCATGCACCGCTGAATAGGGCACCGCCGCCTCAAGCACCGCTGAACAGGGCACTGCCGCTACAAGCACCACTGAACAGGGCACCGCTGCCTCAAGCACTGCTGAACAGCGAACCGCCGCTACAAGCACCGCTGAACAGGGCACCGCCGCTACAAGCACCGCTGAACAGGGCACCGCCGCCTCAATCACCGCTGAACAGGGCACTGCTGCCTCAAGCACCGCTGGCCCATGAGCGCCAAGGGCACTGATGCTACTGAGTCCGTCACGAGCAGAATGAAGCACTCTGGGCACAGAGCCCCCTCCAGAACCAGTGGATATTCCCATCCATTACCTCTGTCCTTAGCAGGATGAAGCACTCTAGGCACCATGCCCCCTCCAGAACCAGTGGAGAAAGGCATCCACTACCTCTGTCCTAAGCAGGATGAAGCACTCTAGGCACCATGCCCCCTCCAGAACTAGTGGAGAAAGGCATCCACTACCTCTGTCCTTAGCAGGATGAAACACTCTACGCACCATGCCCCCTCCAGAACCAGTGGAGACTGTCATCCACTAACTTTGTCCTTAGCAGGATGAAGCACTCTGGGCACCGTTCCCCCTCCAGAACCAGTGGAGAGATACATCCACTACCTCTGTCCTTTGCCGGATGAAGCACTCTGGGCACCATGCCCCCTCCAGAACCAGTGGAGAGATATATCCACTACCTTTGTCCTTAGCAGGATGAAGCACTCTAGGCACCATGCCCCCTCCAGAACCAGTGGAGACTGTCATCCACTTGAGAGACTGTGGCTTTGCACTCCCCAGGATGGCACAGTGGGCAACCCACCCACTGTATAGACTTGAGAGACTGTGGCTTTGCACTCCCCAGGAATGAACAGTGGGCAAACCACCCACTGTAGAGACTTGAGAGACTGTGGCTTTGCGCTCCCCAGGATTGAACAGTGGGCAAACCACCCACTGCAGAGACTTGAGAGACTGTGGCTTTGTACTCCCTAGGATTGCACAGTGCCCAAACCACCCACTGCAGAGACTTGAGAGACTGTGGCTTCGCACTCCCCAGGATTGCACAGTGGGCAAACCACCCACTGTATAGACTTGAGAGACTTTGGCTTCGCACTCCCCAGGATTGAACAGTGGGCAAACCACCCACTGTATAGACTTGAGAGACTGTGGCTTTGCATTCCCCAGGATGGAGCAGTGGGCAACCCACCCACTGTATAGACTTGAGAGACTGTGGCTTTGCACTCCCCAGGATTGAACAGTGGGCGACCCACCCACTGTATAGACTTGAGAGACTGTGGCTTTGCACTCCCCAGGATTGAACAGTGGGCATGTGGCTCCCTCGTGGATTTGGCGTCGTGCACTCAACCGGCTGAGGTGCCCCCCCTTTCCCTCCCCCTGAGGTGCCTGTTTTCTTGCTCTCTGATGCCCCTGCAGTGTTCTCTCCATCATGGTCGGGGATCTTGTGTGGGCCTCGCCCATACCGTGTGGGCCCAGTGTTCCTTGGACTTAATTGGAGCACTACTTAGACTACTAAGCTTGGTGTATATTTTGTTTATGGTGTGTATATATATTTTTTTGCGTACTTGATTTTAATATATTACAATGGTTACACTCATTTCCTTTTGCCTTTGCATTCTTCCGGGGGGTTTGGGGGGTGTAACTATAATGTATAAATATGTATTAGTGTATGTGTTGTAGTGAGTGAGGGTGGGGGTGGGGGTTTTGCGTGTGTGTGTCCCTGTTTTTTTCCCTCCCCCCTCCCCTGTGTCGTAGGTGCAGTACTCACCGTTGTCTTCGCCGCCGGCGTTCATGCTCCTGGTAGAGGAGCAAGAAGATGAGGGCTGGAAGGATGTGCAGCTCGGGTTCCATGGCATCTGGATTCCTCGTGGGGTGTGTAGAGGTGATCCCTTCGAAGTCCTGTTTCCGCCGTCTTTTTGTCTGCTGTGAATCTGCCCCGGAAAAGGTTGCGGATTGGTAGGTTGTGATACTATGGGCGGTACTTTGTCTTCCGCCTGTCTGTTGGCGGTGACTGCCAAGCTGTTTGTCTGCACCGCCGTGGCGGTCCGAGTGTTAAAGTGGCTGTCTTTGTTGGCGGTTTCCGCCACTGTCGTAATTCCAATTTTTTTACCACCGGCCTGTTGGCGGTCTTACCGCCGCTTTAACACCGTCCGCCAGGGTTGTACTGACCACCTATATGTTTTGTCTGTAAACTATCCCACAGTGTCCCTCTCTACCTAAAACCAACATGGGCCACATATGTCAGTGACAGCGTAGGTATTTTTTGAAGCTCGGTAAGTGGGTGGACAGGGCTCCCAGGCCAACCTGCTCAAGGAGGAAAAACATCTTCTCACACTCTTGCTTTTATCTACTCTCTGGGAGCAATCCACATCTCACCATCGGGGAGCTAACAATAGTCAGGTGTCACTGAACACTGTCAGAAAGGCACATTTGGCTCAGGCAGGAAAATAGTAATTTTAAATCTGACTTGACTATTAAGCTGAATTTTAGATTACTAATAAAATGAGTAGTTGAATATTTTTTCTAGCTACTAACAATATGAGGAACATCATTACATTTCACAGCAAATCAAATTACAATACAGCAGTATGACCAATGAGGTCACACAAGTAAAACTCTAGTCTGAAATAAAGTCAAGGGGTTTTACTACAAGCTCAAACTCAAAGTCATGTAGACACTGACCAAGGCAAAGTAAAAGATGGAAAAGATTAAATGGAACTAACATCAGTAGAACTAACCATTCAACAAAAACAATACAGAACATCAGATGAATCACCTGGTGCACAGAGAACAAATGCTGTTCAGCCTCTTACAAGCATCAATACAAGTAACCCCTTCGCAGCCAAGGATGTAACGGTTACGTCCTTGGCTGCGGCACTGAGGCGCTGAGGTGCCAAGGACGTAACCGTTACATCCTTGATCTGGCTCATGGGGGGAGCGCTAGCAATAACGCTCCCCCCATTGAGCCTTGCATTGGCACCCCCACTGCAGGGATGGAAGTAGAATTGCTTCCCCTTCCACCCTACCACCCCTGTGGCGTCTGATGACATCAGCACGTGGTCGCATTCTAACCTCATTAGAGACCTGCCCCTCTGCCATGGAAGCTCAACTTCCAGCACCGATCGGAGGAGAAATGCTTTTGCAGTTCTCCTCTGATCATGTGGAGGGGCCGAGAAAGGCATCAAAGGAAAGGAAAGGCCATTCCTTTGATGTCTTGCTCAGCATGTCTGCTGCCCGATCACGATGCAATCAGGCAGTAGAAATGCCCACTAGACACCTGGGAGGTTTTTATTAACTTCTATGCCTAAGGGGAGCGGACCCTTTGGCAACGGCCACTCCCCAGGGGAGCACATTATTTTTAAGCTATTTCTGACCCCCTGGGGGCAGATCGGCCTATTATAATTAGGACAAACTGCTCCTGAGGGGGGCAGAAACCGCTAGACACCAGGGATTTTGTTTGTTTATTTTTTTTTATATATATGGGGAGCGACCCCTTAGGCAACAGTCACTCCCCGGTGGGGGGAAATTACTCTTAGGCCATTTCTGCCCCCTTGGGGGCAGATCGGCCTATTTTTATTACCAGGGATTTTTTTTATATATTATTGAATGAGCAGAGTAGCCCCTTGGGCAAGGGCCGCTCTCCAGGGGGTAAACTATTTTTAAGTCAATTCCGATCCCCTGGGGGCAGATCGGCCTATTATATTTAGGCTAATCTGCCCCCAAGGGGGGTCAGAAATCCCTAGACACCAGGGATATTTTCTTTTTTTGTTTCTTTTCTTTTTTCTTTTTGTTAATGTGAGGAGCGACCCCTTAGCCAAGGGTCGTCCCCTGTGGAGCAAATTTATTTTTGGCCATTTCTGCCCCCCTTTGGGGCATATCGGCCTATTTAAATTAGGCCGATCTGTCCCCAAGGGGGGCAGAAACCACTAGGCACAGGGAATTTTTGTTTGTGCCAAATTCTCGCAAGGGGAGCCACCCCTTAGGCAAGGGTTGTTCCCCTTGGGGCAAATCTATTTTAGGCAATTTCTGCCCCCTTTGGGGGCAGAGCGCCCTTTTTCTATTAGGCCATCTGCCCTCGGGGGGACAGAAACCACTTGGGCACCAGGGATTGGTGTGTGTGTATGTTGCCCACCAGAGACCTGGGAGTTTTTTTTTTCCAAAATAAGAGGGTGGGGGTATTGCCATACCCCCACCCCAAATAAATGGGGCCAAATTTGTTCTGCCCACCAGTGGGCAGATGGGGCAATTACTGCCGATCCACACCCGGGGGGCAGAGAGTTTACGAGATGGCAGGGAATTTAAAAAAAATAGTGGGGTAGTGGCTACCAACCAGTATGGGCCTGGTTATGCCTCCATCTCAACTGAAGGGGGTAAAAGTCTTTCAGCTCTCCCCCTGCACACTAAAACATCTTATCCCATGGCAAGCAAAAGGACGTTTGATTACTTTGGGTTTTGGTTTTACATTTGGGCCTTGAGAGCTTGGCTAACTCTCAAAATCGTCCCACTTGGAATGGTGAGGGTTGCACTATTTGGACTTTGGGACGCTGCCCTGTAGAAAAATCCACAAGACCTAGACACATCTGAAAACAAAACATCTGGGTGATTCCAGGGTGGTGTGCTTCACATGCACCCAACACCATTTTCTTACCCACAATGCCCTGCAAACCTCCAACTTTGCTGGAAATCACACATTTTCCCACATTTTTGTGTTGGAACATTCAGTAATCTGCAGGAATCCACAAAATTCCTACCACCAAGCATTATCTCATCTATACTGACAAAGATTCTGCTGCACTTGTCAGCCTAAAAATGTTTTTTTTCCACACTGCCCTTTTGGAGGCGCTTTGGTTCCCCAGCAATTTTCACATGTTTTTGGCTCTTCCCTGCCACAGGTACTTGTCCCACCTATACAAGTGAGGTATCATTTTCACAAGGAGACTAAGGGAAATGTTGGGTGGTGGGAAATTTGTCACGGTGCGGGGATCCCACACAGAAATGTGGGAACACTGTGATTTTTTTTAGCTAAATTTGAGGTTTGCTGAGGATTCTGGGTAAGAAAACTATGGGGGATCCACGCAAGTCACACCTCCCTGGACTCACTGAAGTGTCTAGTTTTCAGAAATATCTGGGTTTGGTAGGTTTCGCTGTATGGCTGCTGAGCTCAGGACCAAAAACGCAGGTGCCCCTGCAAAAACAGGTCGTTTTGTATTTGGTAATTTTGATGTGTCCACATAGTGTTTTGGGGCATTTCCATTCAAGGGCAATAGGCCTACCCACACATGTGAGGTACCATTTTTATCAGGAGACTTGGGGGAACGCTGGATGGAAGGATGTTTGTGGCTCCTCTAAAATTCCATAACTTTCTGTCACTGAAATGTGAGGAAAAAGTGTTTTTTAGGCCAAATTTCGAGGTTTGCAATGGATTCTGGGTACCAGAACCTGGTGAGAGCCACACAAGTCACCCCATCTTGGATTCCCCTGTGTGTCTAATCATCAAAAATGCACAAGTTTGGTAGCTTTCCTTAGGTGCCTGCTGAGCAAGAGGCCAAAATCCACAGCTTGGCACTTTGCAAAAAACAGCTCTGTTGTCTTTGGGAAAATGTGATGTGTCCATGTTGTGTTCTGGGACATTTTCTGTCGCGAGCACTGGGCCTACCCACACAAATGAGGTACCTTTTGTTTGGTAGACTTGGGGGGATGCTGGGTGGATGGAAATTTGTGGTTCCTCTCACATTCCAGAACTTTCTGTCACCAAAATATGAAGAAAATGTGTTTTTTAGGCCAAATTTTGAGGTTTGCAAAGGATTCTGAGTAATAGAACCTGGTGTGAGCCCGACAAGTCACCCTATCTTGGATTCCCCTAGGTGTCTAGGTTTAAAACGTTCACAGATTTTGGAGGTTTCCTTAGGTGCTACCTGACCTGGAGGCCAAAAGTCCACAGCTAGGCACTTTCCAAATAGCAGCTCTGTTTTCTTTGGGAAAATGTGATGTGTCCACGTTGTCTTTTGGGGGCATTCCCTGTCGTGGGCGCTAGGCCTACCCACACAAGTGGGGTACCATTTTTATTGGGAGAAGTGGGGGAACACTTAGTGGAAGGAAATGTGTGGCTCCTCTCAGATTCCAGTACTTTCTGTGACCAAAATGTGAGGAAAAAGTGTTTTTTGGCAAAATATTGAGGTTTGCAAAGGATTCTGGGTAATAGAACCTGGCGAGAGCCCCACAAGTCACCCCATCTTGGATTCCCCTAGGTGTCTAGTTTAAAAAAATGCACAGGTTTGGTAGGTTTCCTTGGATTCCAGCTGACCTGGAGGCCAAAGTCGACAGCTAGGCTCTTTCCAAAAAACAGCTCTGTTTTCTTTGGGAAAATGTGATGTGTCCACGTTGTGTTTTGGGGCATTCCTTGTCGCGGGCGCTAGGCCTACCCACACAAGTGAGGTACTATTTTTATCGGGAGACTTGGGGGGATGCTGGGTGGAAGGAAATTTGTGGCTCCTCTCAGATTACAGAACTTTCTGTTACCAAAATGTGATGAAAAAAGTGTTTTTGGGCCAAATGTTGAGGTTTGCAAAGGATTCTGGGTAACAGATCCTGGTGCGGGCCCCACAAGTTACCCCATCTTGGATTCCCCTAGTCTAGTTTTAAAAAATGCACAGGTTTGGCAGGTTTCCTTAGGTGATGGCTGAGCTAGAGGCCAAAATCTACAGCTAGGGACTTTGCAAAAAAAAAACACATCAGATTTCAATGTAAAGATGTGATGTGTCCATTTTGCGTTTCCTGTCACAAGCATTAGGCCTACCCACGCAAGTGAGGTACCATTTTTATCGGGAGACTTGGGGAAACACAGAATAGCAAAACAAGTGTTATTGCACATTGTTTTTCTCTACATATTTTCCTTCCAAATATAAGACAGGTGGTCATTACAACCCTGGCGGACGGTGTTAAAGCTGCAGAAATACCGCAAACAGGGCGGCGGACAAAAAAAGGGAATTATGACCCTGGCGGTAACCGCCAACAAAGACAGCCACCTTAACACACCACCCGCCACGGCGGTACAGACAAGCAGCGCGGCGGTAACCGCCAACAGACAGGCGGGAGACAATGTACCGCCCACACTATTACAACCCGCTAATCCGCCACCTTTTCCGGGATGGATTTACCGTGGATAAAAACACGGCGGAAACAGCTTTTGCTACGGGAAAACCTACCTGCCCTTGTCTTTCTGCTCCTCTATGATCAACAGCTATGTAGGCACCGAAGACACCGGTGAGTACTGAATCTACGACACAGGGAGGGGGAGGCAAAAGTTAGGGGGACACCCACCAAACACCCCCACCCTCGCATATTACAACATACACACCAATGCATTCACAAAAATCACAGTAACAACCCACAATCCCCCCGGAAGAATGAAAAGACAATGCGAAAATCGGTCAAACATTGTAATGTGCCAATATACATGTCATACAAAAATATACAGATATGTATATATCAAAATCACTCTTATTTACACATACAATCTGAGAAGTAGTGCAGATATGTACACAACAATGTCCGTGCACCAACAGTCCAAAAATGCATGGGCGAGGCCCATAAACTATACCTGACCAAAATAGGAGAGAACGCTGCCGGGGCATCAGATAGAAACACTACAGGCACCTCAGGGGGAAGGGAAGGGGGGGCACCTCAGCCAGATTAATGCGAAGCCAAATCCACGACGGGGCTCCATGCCCATTGATGTATCCTGGTGAGTGCAAAGCCAAAATCTCTCAAGTCTATACAGTGGGTGGGTTGCCCACAGTGCCATCCTGGGGAGTGCAAAGCCACAGTCTCTCAAGACTCTACAGTGGGTGGGTTGCCCACTGTGCCATCCTGGGGAGTGCAAGGCCACAGTCTCTCAAGTCTCTACAGTGGGTGGCTTGCCCACTGTGCCATCCTGGGGAGTGCAAAGCCACAGTCTCTCAAGTAGATGCAGTTCTCTACTGGTACTGGGGGGGAGACTGGATGAGTCTCCCCTTGAAAGTTCATGTCCGGTCACTGTCCCAGCTGCACATGGGAGAAGAATGCCTGATGTGGCGGCCTTTTCATTCCTACACGGTGCATGCCCTGTTCAGCGGTGCTTTGCCATGGCGGTCTTTGCCCTGTTCAGCAGTGCTTTGCCATGGCAGTCTTTGCCCTGTTCACCGGTGCTTTGCCATGGCGGTTCTGGACTGTTCAGCGGTGCTTTGCCATGGCGGTCTTTGCCCTGTTCAGTGGTGCTTTGCCATGGCAGTTCTGGACTGTTCAGCGGTGCTTTGCCATGGCGGTCTTTGCCCTGTTCAGCGGTGCTTTGCCATGGCGGTTCTGATACGGACATTGGTGTGTGGCATGACGATCTCTACACTGGGCATTGGTGTGTGGCATGACGTTCTCTCCAATGAGCATTGGTGGGTGGCATGACGTTCCATCATTGCCCAGCGGGGCTGTGGCATCCGGGCCCTTCCTGTCCTGTGACTCCGGCGGTGGTTTCTGGACCAGTGACGATACTTGGGCCCTCCTGGGCTGTGACTCTGGCGGTGGTCTCTGGACCAGTGACAATACTTGGGCCCTCCTGGGCTGTGACTCCGGCGGTGGCAGTGGTCTCCGGACCAGTGACGATACTTGGGCCCTCCTGGGCTGTGACTCTGGCGGTGGTCTCTGGACCATTGACGATACTTGGGCCCTCCTGGGCTGTGACTCCGGCGGTGGCGGTGGTCTCCTGACCAGTGACGATACTTGGGCCCTCCTGGGCTGTGACTCTGGTGGTGGTCTCTGGACCAGTGATGATACTTGGGCCCTCCTGGGCTGTGACTCTGGCGGTGGTCTCTGGACCAGTGACGGACCTTGGGCCCTCCTGGGCTGTGACTCCGGCAGTGGTCTCCTGACCAGTGACGATACTTGGGCCCTCCTTGGCTGTGACTCTGGCAGTGGTCTCTGGACCATTGATGATACTTGGGCCCTCCTGGGCTGTGACTCCGGCGGTGGTCTCCTGACCAGTGACAATACTTGGGCCCTCCCGGGCTGTGACTCTGGCGGTGGTCTCTGGACCAGTGACGATACTTGGGCCCTCCTGGGATGTGACTCTGGCGGTGGTCTCTGGACCAGTGACAATGGGGGAGGCTGGACACAGGGACAATGGCTGCCATCAGTGCTGAGGCCAGAGATTGCAGGGTTCACTGAAGGACAGCCTGACCAGAATGAATGCCCTCCAGGAATGCATTACCGTGTTGCAACTCTCGTTCTACACCCTGGATGGCATTCACAATGGTAGACTGCCCAACAGTGAGTGACCTGAGGAGGTCAATGGCCTCCTCACTGAGGGCAGCAGGGGTGACTGGGGCAGGGCCTGAGGTGCGTGTGGCAAAGGTGATGCCCACCCTCCTGGGTGAGCGGGAACGGGGCGAACGCTGAGGGGCTGCTGGGAGGGCGGTGCTGGTAGGGGAGGTGACGGCTGTACCTGTAGAAGTGGGGCGCACAGATGGTGCCGCCACCACAGGGGAGCTCCCATCGGCGAACGAGTCCGTGTCGCTGGTTGGTGATCCGGTGGCCGACGTGAAGCTCCCCTCCCCCTCCGTCCCACTGGTGCATTCAGAGTTTGTGGTGTGGCCCTCCATGGCCATGTGGGATGCAGCTCCCTCGTACTCCGGTGCCACTGTCCCTCCGCCTGATGATGCTGATGTACAAAAGGACAGGGAGAGCAGGAAAAGGGGGGGAGTCAGAAGAAAGAGAGTTTTAACGCATGGCATTCCGCTACCGTTGGCGGACAAGACAGACGCAGCAGACCCCTGCATTGCGCCATGCTCCTGCCCTCTGCACATGCAATTTCTGGGATATGGCCTACATGGCAATGGTGGACATCTGCGCACATGGATGCCACAGGGGCAACTATACCTCAACTTGGCACTCTGGTGAGGTGGGGTAGAGTGCCACATGGCCTACATTATGGAGGGGCCTTGCCTACCGAATTCGCCCTGGCCTAGGAACACCCACAGCCCACTTCCCCCACTCAGACCCCTCCACTGCACGCAAAGTCCGCAGAATGAGGTTGTACTCACCCCCTTGTGTCTGCTGTGATGTCCTCAAGCGCCCATCAAACTCCGGGTAGGCCACCGCCAGGATCCGGAACATCAGGGGGGTCATGGTGCGACGGGCACACCTCCCACGTTGGGAGGCCATCCCCAGCTGAGCCTTCGCCGTCTTCTTGCTGCAGCGGCGAATGTCCTCCCATCTCTTAGGGCAGTGTGTGCCCCGTCTCTGGTGGGCCCCCAGGTTCCGGACATCCTTGGCGACGGCACGCCAAATGTCCCTCTTCTGGTGGGCGCTGACCTACATGACATGCACAAGGGAAGAGGTACAGTCATTACCAACTGCACCGTCAATGTGAGTGGCCCCCTCCCTACTCTGGCCATGTGGCCCATTCATTCCCATGCATAACTGTTCTATGTACTCTGCCCCCTTCCCTCTTCCACCCAGCCCTCTCCACCCAGGCCTAGCCCATACAACGTGCTCCCTCTGTAATAACCTGTTGGTCTGGAGGACCATAGAGTAGCGTGTACTGGGGGAGGACCCCATCCACAAGTTTCTCCAACTCCTGTGCAGTGAAGTCAGGGGCCCTTTCCCCAGACGCAGCAGCCATCGTCGCTTCCAGACCGAGGTCACAGCAGCACTAGCAGTGTAGGTCCTCTCCTGTCGAAGGTCAGGTATCTAGTGAGTGAACAGATAGAAAATGGCGGTGACGTCCGCGGCGGTGACGTCCGCGGCGGTGCGCATCATCACTGCCAGCGCACCTGTTCATTGGCTCCTGGGACCAATGTTAACCATTGCAGCATTGCGCTGCGGTCTACGACCGCCTACCGTGACGGTGTGCAACGCCAGCGCAGTTACCCCACAATCCCATTGTCCCAGTTTAGAGGTCAGGCAGCCGCCATTTCAGGGGCCCACATGGCTTCATTTATTACTGCGTCACACATAGCTAGGCCTACACTCAACACACATACAGGAAGGGTTTTGTGTCTGGTGTAGTCTTGTGTGTAACAGTGGGTACATACCTGGAGGATTAATGACTGGTTCTTCGCTGTTGTCCTTCGTAGGCACCGTCAGCTGGGACATATGAGAAGATGGCGGAATCCTCCGGTGTACCGACCGCTGGTGGACCTCTTGACAATGGAAGAAAGACATGTCATCGTCACCTACAGATTTGACCGTGCCACTATCCAGGAACTATGTACCCAGTTGGAGCCAGACCTGATGTCACCATTCCGCCATCTGACTGGAATCCCCCCTGACGTACAGGTGCTGTCAGTGCTCCATTTCCTTGCAAGTGGGTCATTTCAGACAACAGTGGCCATGGCATCAGGGATGTCCCAGCCTATGTTTTCCAACGTCTTGTCCAGAGTGTTGTCTGCCCTGCTGAAACACGTAAGGAGATACATCATATTCCCTCAGGTGGAGGATTTACCTACAGTGAAAGGTGATTTCTATGCCCTTGGACATATTCCCAACGTCATAGGTGCCATTGATGGGACCCATGTAGCTCTGGCCCCCCCCGCAGAAGTGAACAGGTGTACAGGAACAGGAAGAGTTATCATTCTATGAATGTCCAGATGGTCTGTTTGGCAGACCAGTACATCTCGCAGGTAAATGCTATGTTCCCTGGCTCAGTGCATGACGCCTACATCCTGTGCAATAGCAGCATCCCTGATATGATGGGTCAACTCCAGAGACACCATGTATGGCTATTGGGGGACTCTGGTTACCCCAACCTTTCCTGGCTATTGACCCCAGTGAGGAATCTCAGGGCAGAGGAACGGTACATTGATGCCCATGGGCGGACTCGGAGGGTTATCGAACGCACCTTCGGCCTCCTTAAGGCCAGGTTCAGGTGCCTCCATATGACAGGTGGATCCCTATTCTACTCACCGAAGAAGGTGTGCGACATCATCGTCGCCTGCTCCATGCTCCATAATTTGGCATTGCGACGCCAGGTGCCTTTTCTGCAGGAGGATGATCCAGATGACGGTGTTGTGGCAGTTGTGGAGCCTGTGGAGCCTGTGGACAGTGATGAGGATGAAGCTGAGGAAGAAGAAAACGACAACAGGGATTCAGTCATAAAACAATATTTCCAGTGACACACAGGTGAGAAAAGTTTCTGGTTTAACATTACATTAGCTTTCACACGTCTACCTCTATCCTGTACCTCCATTTCACTCACTATTTGTTAATTGAGTTGTACCCTTCCATTTCAGTTTCACAAGTGTGGTAACCTACGTGTCAACTGCTTGCATCCTTGAAGGGCTTGTGATGTGTGACATTGGTATGTTGGCCTTACAATGGGTAACCCATTATGACACTGTAATTGTTAATACAAAGTTCCAAATCATAGACTGACTCCAGATTGTTTTGTGTTTCAAGTATGTTTATTTAAGTGATCAAAAAATGAAGGGGGGTTGTAAACTGGTGATGGTGGAGGAATGTCCATGGCAGAGTCCAGTCTATTAGTATCACAGGTGCACTGGCCATCTGGGCATTGGAAGTGGAGCTGGGGCAGTTCAAGTATGGACAGGGTGACAAAGTGGGACAGTGGGAGGACAATCAGGGTGGTCTTATTTCCTGGCGGGGTCTTGCCATCTTGCTCTGTCCTGTTCCTGGATCTCAGAGACCGCTTGCGTGGTGGTTGTCCGTCTGCAGGGGATGGGGTGCTGGTGTGGTGGTCCTGTGGTGGGGCGTCCTGTCCACTAGCGCCGGCGGAGGTGGTGGGCAGTTCATCGTCCATGCTGGTGTCAGGGGCCCCTTGGAGTGCCACGGTGTCCCTCAAGGTCTTTTGAATGTCCGTCAGCACCCCTACGATGGTGCCCAGGGCGGAGCCGATGGTCCTGAGCTCCTCCCTGAACCCCAAATACTGCTCCTCCTGCAGGCGCAAGGTCTCCTGCAACTTGTCCAGGACCGTCGCCATCGTCTCCTGGGAGTGGTGGTATGCTCCCATGATGGAGGAGAGGGCCTCGTGTAGAGTTGATTCCCTTGGCCTGTCCTCCCTCTGTCGCACAGCAGCCCTCCCAGTTCCCCGGTGTTCCTGTGCCTCCGTCCCCTGGACCGTGTGCCCACTACCACTGCCCCCAGGTCCCTGTTGTTGTTGGGGTGGTGGGTTAGCCTGGGTACCCAGTAGTGGTGGACACACTGCTGATTGACCTGTCCTGGGTAGGGAGGTTTGGGCCCGCTGGGTGGGTGCTGTGCTGGTGTCACCAGAGGGTGGCAGCTCGGTGTTGGGCTGTGGCTGGGCAAGGGGAACCGACTGTCCGGAGGCCCACAATGGTCCGGGCTGGTCATCAAGATCCAGTGGGGCAGAGCTGCTGTCGTCACTGTGGGCCTCTTCTGGGGGTGGAGTGGTGTTGTCTAGACCCTCTGGTGTGGTGACGGTCCTTCGGGTTCCTGCAGGGGTATGAAAACATGATTATTGCATGTGTGTGTTTCATGGTGTGCAATGGGTGGGTGTTTGTGTACCCCAGTGCAAGCATTCCTGTGTGGGGGCTTGTGTGATGAAGGTTGGGCGGGTGTTCTGGGTATGTGCAGTGAGCATGCTTTAGTGAGGGGTGCCCATGCTTAGTTGTGTCATGCAGGGCTTGGTGTTGGGATGGGTGGTTTGTGTTATGGGTACATTCCTGAGGATTTGGGATGATAGGGGAGGGTGTGAGGGTGGGGGTGTGTGATAGCATGCGGGTAGGGTGGGGGATGTGATAGTTAAGATTTGACTTACCAGTGTCCCATCCTCCACCGACTCCTCCGAGGCCCTCAGGATGCAAGATGGTCAAGACTTGCTCCTCCCATGTTGTTAGTTGTGGGGGAGGAGGTGGGGGTCCGCCGCCAGTCCGCTGCACCGCAATGTTGTGCCTGGATACTGTGAAACGCACCTTCCCCCGTAGGTTGTTCCACCTCTTCCTGATGTCCTCCCTATTTCTTGGGTGCTGTCCCACGGCGTTCACCCTGTCCACTATTCTGCGCCATAACTCCATCTTCCTGGCTATTGATGTGTGCTATACTTGTGAGCCAAATAGCTGTGGCTCTACCCGTACGATTTCCTCCACCATGACCCTGAGCTCCTCCTCGGAGAAGCGGGGGTGTCTTTGGCGTGACATGGGGTGGTGTGTGTGAGGTGTGGGGTGGTGTATGTGGTGATGAGTGTGGTGAGTGTAGTGGTATGTGGTGTTTTGTGCGTGGATGTTGTGTGGGTGATGGTGTTGTGTGCCTCTGTGTGATGGGGTTGTCAATAGCTGTGCTCTCTCTCTGGCCTTCTCTCAGAATTTCTGGTTGTAGGGGTTTGTGGGTGATGTGGGTTTGTGTTTTATATTGTGTTGGGTGTGTGGGAGTGTTGTTTGTATGTGTATCAGGTGTGTGTATTTTGAATTGTCCAATGTGGCGGGGTTTTGGAGATGTGTGTGTATTTTGAGCGCGGCGGTGTGTACCGTAAATGGAATACCACGTGGATGTCTGAATTTCGGCAGATTCCGTGATGTGTGTCATAATAGCTGTGGCGGTCTACCGCCGCTGCGCCGGTGTATTGGCGGTCTTCTGCACGGCGGTAAGCGCCTTATACCACCAATGTTGTAATGACCCCCACAGTGTGTAAAAAAGATGTCTATCTGAGAAATGCCCTGTAATTTACATGCTAGTATGGGCACCCCAGAATTCAGAGATGTGCAAATAATCACTACTTTTCAACACCTTATCTTGTGCCCATTTTGGAAATACTAAGGCTTTCTTGATCCCTATTGTTCACTTTATATTTCAGAATATGAATTTCTGTATACCCAGTATAGAATGAAAACCCATTGCAAGCTGCAGCTCATTTATTGGCTCTGGATACCTAGGGTTCATGATGAACCTACAAGCCCCATATATACCCACAACCAGAAGAGTCCAGCAGATGTTACGGTATATTACTTTAAAAAATCTGACATCACAGGAAAACATTACAGAGTAAGATGTGGAGAATAATGGCAGTTTTTTCACCTCAATTTAAATATTTTTTTATTCTGGCTGTTTTCTGTAGGGAAACCTTGTAGGATCTGCACAAATTACCTCTTGCTGAATTCAGAATTTTGTCTACTTTTCAGAAATTTTTAGCGTTCTGGGTTCCAGCATTGGTTTCACACCGATTTCTGTCACTAACAGGAAGGAGGCTAAAAGCACAAAAAATAGGAAAAATGGGGTATGTCCCAGTAAAATGCCAAAATGTGTTGCAATATGGGGTTTTCTGATTCAAGTATGCCTGTTCCTGACAGCTAGGAAGAGGGTGATTTTAGCACCACAAACCCTTTGTTGATGCCATTTTCAGGGAAAAAACCACAAGCCTTCTTCTGCAGCCCTTTTTTCCCATAAAAAAAAAAAAGAAATTGTCGCTGTATTTTGGCTGATTTTTTGGTCTCCTTCAGGGGAACCCACCAAGTCTGGGTACCTCTAGAATTTCTAGGATGTTGGAAAAAAAGGATGCAAATTTGGTGTGGGTAGCTTATGTGGACAAGAAGTTATGAGGGCTAATGCACGAATTGCTCAAAACAGCCAAAGGCTTGGCACCTGAGGGGGAAACAGCCTGGCAGCATAGGGGTTAGGGTTACCTACATTTAGCTAGTTTAGGCAAGGGAAAACCTACAGATTAGCCAATCAGGGATTAACATGTGTGAGGCTAAATAAGTGTGGGTAAAAGGGCAAAATGCACACAAAGGACAAAAATAATTTGGAAAGAGGAAAATTAGGGTAACAGGTTACTAGCTAAAGTAAGAAAAAAAAATGAGAAGGCATAGCCATTTCAGAAGCTCAGCAAGAGTCTTCGTCCCAGGGGCAGGGGAAAGATCTCTAAGGACCTGATTTAGAGGTTGGTGGACAGGTTACTCTGCACATATATTACTACAATTTCTACATTTGCACATCACTTTTTCAAAGGCTTCTTGTGTAAAATCTATTATTGTTTTAGTGTACACCATTAGTTTACATCATGAATTAGTACATAATGATGAATTAATTCTTTAAACATGGAATTAAAATGCTATACCACCCACCTTTTGACCATTGTCTTAGAGTGTAGCATATCAATATGGCTTTTCAGTGCACCACTTTACAACTAAAATATGAATACATTAATTAATAATATAATGTGTCAACTGCCACACAGATGATCATTGTGATATGAGGGACAATACTAACATTTCAGCTACGTCAGGCTATAATATTTTGATGAGTTTGCGCCTTCTGTGCAGTAGAGGTATGATGCTTGCTTTGTCCGCAATGACCAGAGGGACCCAAAGTGCAGGGCATCCTTGACTTCTACCTCATCTCTCACAATCCCTTCTAGTTCACTTTAGGACTTTTCATCTATGGAGATGCTGATGTATCTTTTACAAATAAAAGCACCCTTAACTGAAAAGATGTGCAAGTACATGAAAATAAAAATGTACATTTGAATGCAAATTTGCAGTTAGCAACAATACATAGACAATAAGAGTATAGAAGAAATAATAATGTAATGACTTCTGTTAGCTTAACTATTGATGCCATTTTAACTGAAAATAATTCAGTAACTTTGAAAGGCCTTTTACACACTGAGGCCCATGTTTATACTTTTTGACGCAAAAACGCGCCAACGCAGTTTTGCGTCACAAATGTTAATGCCAGCTAACGCCATTTCATTGTGCCACCCGGGTATCAAATTTATACTTTGACGCATGGCGGCGCAAACCACTGGTGAGAGTCTATTTTTTTTTTACTCAGACCAATGCCCCACGCCATAAATAAAAACGACGTTAAAGCGGTGCAAATGACTTTTATCCGGTTTACGATGTCGCAAACCGGATACGCACCATTTTTTGATGCAACAGCGCCAAAAGCGGTGTAAACACTGCAAAATGTGCAAAGGAGCCCCAAAATGGATTCCAGAAGCTATGAGAGACCCCAGGAAGATGACAACCAACCAGAAACCAGCCAGAAAGACCCACACAAGACCCAGGAGAGGGAAAAGAAGAAAAGGAAGTGTTGGTTCAGTGCTGAGGAGCATGAAATACTGGTGAAAGAGGTGACGGAACACCAGCACCCACTATTTGTCACCTCCAAATTGCCAATTGGGAGGAGAGAGGCAATTTGGCAAAAAATTGTCTATAAGATCAACAGTGTGGCAGAAGTACGGAGAACAGTCACCGAGTGCAAGAAACGCTGACATGACTGCAAGCGCAGGACCAAGGAAAAGATGGCAAGGAACAGGAAGGCAGCACGGCAGACTGGAGGTGGGAGTCCAGCACCGCAGGAGGTCCTGGACCACATGGAGGAGTAGGTGGCAGCCCTCATCCCAGAGGAGATCGTCACAGGGATTCAAGGACAGGACAGCGCAGACTACCAGAAAACAACACAGATGCAGGGTAAGTTGCATGGGGAACTAAAATGCCTAATTGTAAACTGCAAGCGGGGGGGACCTACCTACTACACAATGCATGTAAGCCATGATAATCAGGTAGTGGAAAGGGCAAAGGGGCATGGCACGGGGGCATGGGCTGTGCTGGGCAAATCTGGGGTACATCACAACACTACACCAACAACCGTTGCATGGGGGTATGCTGTCATGCCAAGGATGTTGGAAAAGCAAAGCCAGTCCAGGAGGGTAGAGTACAATGTAAAACTGGCATGCTGTCACACGACAGCTGGTATTGTCGCTTTTTTGAACTATGCCTAAATTTCCCATCTCAGGCCATATCCGCAGGTGGAATTTAACATTGACAACAGTTGCCTCTACCACCTCTGCTGTGTGTGCAGGTCAAGTAGCTAATGGCAGTTACGTGCCCATGGATCAAACACACCCAAATTAGAGAGTTCAGGATGACAACGTGATCAATCCCCTGTAATTAATAAAAATGTGCTAATCCTGTGAAATGTTAATGTCCATAGCCGCTACAAACATCAGGCACTGTCATAAACATTACGAGGTACACAGCAGTAATGTCATACACATGCTGCACATGTCAGGGTCTACTCTGTGCCTGGGTCACTATAGCTGCAATGCCACCATGCAACATCCCAACTGTCATACTGCTAAGACAACAGCATTGAGGGGGAGGGTATATTTTTCCAGCTTGTGAAACACACCCGCACAATCAGAAGAGGAATGGAACACTGCTAGGACCATCAGTGCAATCCAATGTAGCACACATTGCCCAACATCAGCAGTACACACTACCAATGCTGATACCCGTATTGTGCCATGCCAATGCTATACATAGTATGTGCTAGGTATCAGCATCATATAGCTGGAAGTGAAATATCTGAGACTGGGTCAGTTCCAGATTGTTCAGTGTGGTGCAAGTGCCATCAGAACACCCACAGCCAGTGCAAGGCCACACCATGATAATTAGAAGTAGACGGAGGGTTGAGTAGGACAAGAAGGTGGCAACATACAATTTGGGCAGAACCTACACCTAGAGGGTGTGATGCAGACATTTTCCCAAACTGCCCACACTACATGTGACATGCAGGTGCGGCATAGGCCTGGGAGAATGCCAATACTGATGAGAGTAACAATGAACAGGAACCAAGATCACAATCTGCAACTAATAGGAACTCAGGAAATTCACATTACAAATGCTACAATACAGACACACTTAGGCCCATATTTATACTTTTTGATGCAAACCAGTGTCAGTGCTGGTTTGCGTCAAAAAATTACCGCCGACTAATGCCATGCCAACGCTCCAGGACGGCGCCTTATTTATGGATTGACGTTAACTGGTGCAGCGGCCTGGTTAGAGTAAAACAAAATGACCCTAACCGGACAACGCAGGCATAGGAAAGAATGGGGGTTGTGCGTCAAAAAATGCTGCAAGTCAGGTTAGAGTAAAAAATCATGGCTCTAACCGGATTTGCGCCATTTTGTGACGCACAACCCCCATTGAAATGACTCCTGTCTTAGGAAAGAAAAGAGTCATGCCCCTCTGCCCAATGGCCAAGCCCAGGGGACTTCTGTCCCCTGGGCATGGTCATTGGGCACAGTGGCACGTAGGGGGGCCGAAGTTAGGCCCCCTGTGCCACTTAAAAACAAAGAAAAACTTACATCTACTTACCTGTACTTACCTGGGATTGGTCCCCCCATCCATGGGTGTCCTCCAGGGGTGGGTGAGGGTGGCAGGGGGTGTCCCTGGGGGCAGGGAAGGGCACCTGTGGACTGCTTCCATGGTTAGAGACCATGGAAATAAGCCCACAGGTCCCTTAACGCCTGCCCTCACCCAGGCGTTAAAAAACGGCACAAATCAGTCTGTGCGCCATTTTTTAAGGCCCGCCCCCTCCTGTGTGTCACAATGACGCAGGAGTATAAATAAGGCGCACATGCCTTAAAGTAATTTTTGGGACGGGAACGCCTACCTTGCATGTCATTAACGCAAGGTGGTTTCACGCATCCAGAAAATGATGCACACTGCTGAATTTTGACGTTCGCGGGGTCTGGCGTCAAAATATAAATATGGTGTTAGGTTTGCACCAAATTAGCATTAAAAACTTTGACGCAAATTCAGCACAGACAGAGTATAAATATGGGCTTAATTGTACAATATCTCATTGCAGAGAACAAAGGCTCTCCTGGGGATATGCCTGTCCTGGACTTCCATGATGACATGGTGTCAGGATACTTCTATTCGATTTCCTCAGAAGCAGAAGACAACTCCTCAGTCCCGACCCGAGCTACTCACAACGAATATTAATCCTTCGTGCTGAGTACCCCGGAGGGGGAAAGGGGAATGGGATGGTAGAGAGACTGCCACAGAGATGATGAACGCCAGTACCCAGTCTGCCTCTTCACATCTAAGATTGGATACTGCACCTGCAAGAGTCACAGTCGCAATTACTAGGGACATACAACATCAGTTTTTTCACTTTCTACTCTCAACACTTAATTCTCTTTATTTCTATTATTTCTTCACTCACCCTGAGTTCTCTGTAGCCTTGCTTCTCTCTATAAATGATAGCTCTTCTTAAAAAAAATGCTTATTACTGATTCTGGAAGAACTTCTCAACCTTTGTTAGAGATTGGTTTTAAGTTGCTATTTATATATATATAGTTGGTGATAATGCGTTCTTCAAATCAGCTGATGTTATTTAATTTCTCCTGTCTTATTGTGACTTCTGTCAATACTTGTATTTGTAAATGCTTGTTTATTAAAGTTTGTTTCTCCTTTCTTACTTCGACATTTGTTGATAACTTGTATTTGTAAATGCTTGTTTATTACAGTTAGTTTCTCTTTTAAACTCTGTTTTGGTTTATTACCATTGAATTTGTAAATGCTTATTTGTTAACAGTTCGTTTCTCCTTTAAACTTGGCCTTTGTTTATAACCTTGACATTTGTAGATACTTGCTCTTTTAAAGTTCGTTTTTTCTTTGACTTTAATATCTTAAACAAGAACCTTGTAAACTTAAGGTTAATTCATACATTAACTCTGTAGCCTTGCCGACTTGCCTTGCCGGGAACGGTCTACTATCAAACTCTTTGAATAAACCTTCACAATATTTATATTTTTTCTGTAATATAATCTTCAAATGTAATTTTACCTCACAGGAGTTTCTGTTCTGAAGCGCGCTCTCTCTCCACACAGCTGATTCCTGTCAGACCTCAGTTGAAGTGCAAGGCTTCCAGCTGGAGAGCTCGTAACCTAGCAACCAACCGATTGCAAGACTAGAACTGTAACTAACCTTCAGGACTCACAGCGGCCATCTTGGATCTTCTCTTCTTGATTCTTCTTTTGAAATAAGCGCAAGATTACTCTGCAAACCTTCTTCCAGTTTGGGCTTTGCTGTCTCCACTGAGGATATCTCTTTGCTTTTCTCATGCACTTCTTTGTTTTGACTTGGCAGGTTTGTGTGGTCACGACACATGGATGAGGAGCTAACAGACATCAGCCAGCAGACCCTCCAAGATGTCCTTGGAACCCTCCAGACCCCACCTTGAGTCGCAAGGAGGAGCACAGAAGTAGAAGCCATCACAGAGGACCCACCCACCACCCCAATTGTACGACCTGCCAGCTCCAACCCAGTTGAGGACTCTGATGACACTGGCACCACCTTTGAGAGGACTGTAGTTGGAGTACAGCAGGAGCTGGCCAAGAAGGTGCGGGTGGGGATGCAAAATATGGCAGCCAGCCTTGAGGAGATGCTTTTGTGCATGATGTCATCTGCAGAACGGACAGTAGCAATACAAGGGCGGACATCTATCTTGCAAGAACTTCAACAAAGTGTGAAGGAAATCAGCACAGCAGTAAGGGAGTTGCCACAACACCTCGCAAACCAAACCTTTCACTGCGTGCACAAATGCAATATTGACCCCCTCCAGGATTACCTGGCTGCCTACCTGTCAGCGAGACCAGATACTCGGGGTTTGCGCCTGTTCCCAATATGTCCACCTCTTGGCAGCTCCAAACTCTACTAGCTATCATAGCACAGAGTTAAAGAATGGCCTAGTGGGGGATGGGGTTTTAGGTTGGGAACAGTGGGGAAGGAGACCTGTGAAAGCAAGAGTTAAGAACACAATAGCAAGGTTATTCACATTAATCTTCATATACTTTGTTTTAATTATCTATGATCTAATAACATGAGAGATCAAGAATTTTTTAATAACGTGACCTTTTTATAGACATATACTCTGAACATTGAACTCTCTCAAGTTAGTCCTTAGAATAGCAATTATGTCATAACAAGAATCAATCAGTACATTAGTTCCCAAAGAATGAACTGCTATAAGATTCATGAATGATACTGTAGAATAGGCAAACTGACTAAACGTGTTTTGTCTAGAAAGATCACACTCTGTTTGATCTGAGTTTCAAGATTCAATTGCCCAGAAATTATTGTGCACTTTATTGCCAGACTGCACATCAAGACTCAAATACCTGGAATGATCGCACGCTCTGCCGATCTGAACGGTAAGGGTTAATTGCTAAGAATGAATCTTGCACACTGTTGCCGATTCAACCATCAAGATTCAAATGTCTCTAAATGATTGCGCACTCTGCCGATCCGAACTGCAAGGGTTAATTGCCAAGAATGAATCGCGCACACTGTAAGTCACAAGGTCAAAACTCAAATGTTTTTAAAAATGGAGTCGAGGGCCTACCCCGACCCCCGCCTTACCGCCCTGCTTGACGATCAGCAAAATAATGAGGACAGGGCCAGGTAAATGCCTAAGTAGGTCTCCGGAACAGGAGTTCAGGAAAATGCTGCTGCTCTGCCCCGGGACATCTGAATAGTGAGCACGTCCAGCTGGGCTGGGTCCTTTAAATAGACCTGAGCCCCGCTCACATGCCACACCCAGCCAGGCTGTAGGATAGGCTTCAAATTGAACAATACATTACAAACAGCATTAATGACATTTCAAGATAAATGCCTGCAATGCAAAAGGTTAACATACAATATCAACACATAATGCATGAATCATTACATTGCATAAGGTTTTTCATTTTGCATTATGCTGCCCGTAGAGCGTGCACTGCCCTGGTGTTGACAGTACTCCCCCCCTCCCGAACGCGCTCTAGGGCCTGGCTTGTCTGGGTTTAGGTGGTTAAAACACTGCACTAGTCTTGGAGCATGAATGTCAGATGCTGAGACCCATGAGTCGTTCTCAGGACCGTACCCTTTCCAAGATATTAGATACCAGAGAGTACGACCTCTAAATTTTGAATCCAGAACCTGTTTTACTTCGTATTCCAATTCTCCTTGTACTAGTACTGGAGTTGGTTGAGAGCGAGTTTTCTGTAATGCTCTTTTCAAGAGAGAAGTATTAAACACTGGATGAATACGTAGCGATTTTGGTCAAAACTGTAGTTTGTAGGTTACTGGATTGATCTGTTGAAGAACTGTGTAAGGACCTATATATTTGGGATTAAACATATGTCTTTTCTTCAAATCAATGTGGCATGTGGAAAGCCACACTCTATCTCCTGGCTTATATTGTGGACCCTCACAATGTTTTTTGTCATAATGTTTTTTATACTTTTGTTTTGCTTTGTTTAGATGTTGCTGGATTTGTAAGTGAACTTTCTTGTGGAATTGTGATTGGCAAAGTATCTGGGTGATAACCAAATAAACCAAAAAAGGGTGTTGCTCCAGTAGAAGTATGATACGAGTTATTGTGGGCCAGTTCAGCTAACCAAAGCATTGATACCCAAGAATGGAGTGCTTTTTCAGCGTAAGCAAGCAAATATTGTTTCAATGTTTGATTTAGTCTCTCAGTTTGGCCATCCGTTTGAGGATGATGACTGGTAGATAATGTAGATGTAACTTGCAGCGTTTTGCACCACGTTTTCCAGAAGTTAGAGGGAAATTGTGATCCTTGATTGGAGAGAATTACTTTTGGTAATCCATAAGAACGGACCACTCAATTTAAAGTATTGTTGCCAGTTCACTGGAGGTAGGCAATTTCCTGCAAGCAATGAAATGTGCATATTTTGTGAGACTATCTACCACTACAAGGATTACTGAGTGATGTTGAACAACTGGCAGTCCTGTAATAAAGTTCATTGATATGCATTCCCAGGGTCGGAGTGGAGTTGGGAGAGGCAGTAACAGTCCTTTTGGTTTTGAATGACTTGTCTTGGTATGAGCACAAACTTCACAGTTACTTACCATTTGCTTGACGTCTTTTGTCAAAGTAGGCCACCAAAAATATTGTTGGATTAGTTCAAGTGTTTTAGGAATACCTGAATGACCTGCCGTAGGTATAACGTGCAACCAATGAAACACTAATTTGCGCAACTTGGTAGACATGCATCATGAAAAGGTAGGCGTTGTTTGATTGATCTTTTGGGGTCTGCTTGAGCCCATTTCTGCCATTTTTCGATGGTGAAAGAATTACAAATATTTTCATAAACATCTTCAGTTTTAATGATACAAAGGATTTTGTCTGGAGCAATGATGGGGGCTGGATTGTGGGTAACATGATAGAGTCTTGTCTGGACAAGGCATCTGCTTTGCGATTCTCTTTGCTGGGATGGAAGGTTACCACAAAATCAAACTTGGCAAAAAACAGCATCCATCGTAATTGTCGAGGAGTTAAAAGTCTAGCTGAACTCATGAACTGGAGATTACGATGATCCGTGTATACTGTAATAGTGTACTTTGCACCTAGCAAATAGTGTCTCCATTATTTGAAGGCATCACGGATTGCTAGAAGTTCTTTCTCAGCAATGATATAATTTTGTTCCGCTTCGTTCAGTTTTCGAGACATGTAAGCTGTAGGGTGTAGCTGACCGGTATCTTTGTTGCGTTGCGATAACACCGCACCAATTGCCACATCTGAAGCATCTGCTTCTACTATGAATGGACTTTCAGTATCTGGGTGAGTCAAGACTGGGGTGGTGGAAAAGGCTTCTTTTAAGGTTAAAAATACCTTGTCAGCTTCTGGAGACCATACAAATGGTTCTTTCTTTCGTAGCAACTTGGTGATTGGTGCCACTGTCTGTGAGAAATGGTCTATGAATCTGCAATAGAAATTTGCAAAACCAAGGAAGCACTGAACATCTCAAACAGTTTTTGGGATTGGCCAATCAGATACTGCTTGCACTTTTCTTTCTGCCATGACCATGCCTTGAGGGGTAAGGATGACCCCTAAAAATTCAACGGTGGTAACATGAAATTCACATTTGCTTAATTTGCAATATAAATTATGTTTTCGAAGGGCTGTGAGAATCTTCTGGACATGCTATACATGTTCGACTTCGTTATCAGAATAGATTAGAATATCATCAATATAAACTATTACAAATAGATCTAGATATTCTCTAAGGACATCATTCAGAAAGAATTGGAATGCTGCTGGAGCATTACAAAGTCCAAAGGGCATGACTGTGTCTTCAAATAGAACATATCGAGTTTTAAAGGCAGTTTTCCAGTTGTCGCCTTCTCTCGTCCTGACTAGGTGATAAGCTCCTCTTCGGTCTAACTTGGTGTAGATTTTGGCTTTTTTAACTTGGTCCAACAGGACAGGAATCAAGGGTAATGGGTATTTATTCTTTATTGTGATTTTATTTAATCCTCTATAGTCTATACAAGCCCTAAGATCCTCATTAGCCTTGGGGACAAAAAAAAGAGGAGATGCTGCAGGAGACTTGGAAGGGCGGAAAAATCCATTAGCTAGAAATTGATCTAAATAGCTTCTTCGATATTGATTTTCGTGTTCAGACAGGGCATACACACGACAAGTAGGGAGTACAGCACCAGGAGTCAGATCAATTTGACAGTCATATGTTCTGTGTGGATGCAAGGTTCCTGCTTCATTTTGGTCAAAAACATCAGGGAAGGATGAATACTGCAAAGGCAGCGTTACATCTTTGTCAGCGGCTGTGGCTATGTGGGATTTGTGAGAATCTGTGACACTTGTTGTCTAGAGACATTTTTCTTTACACAGAAGTGAAGAAATCATGATTTTCCTTTCTTGCCAATTTATTAAAGGATTATGGTAACTTAACCAAGGCATTCCTAGGATAATTCCATAGTGAGGAGCATGGATGACATCAAAGATTATTTTTTCTACATGTTTGGTGTCTTGATTTCCCCCTTTACAGATCACAGACAAGGGGAAGGTCAGCAGAGTCACCGGACCTCCAGCTAGGAGTTTTTCATCATCGGATTGTATTATTTCTGGTGTTTTCTTCTTCTGACATGGGATCCCCCATGTTTGAATCAATTGTGTATCGATAAAATTACCAGTAGTCCCGGAATCTACTAAGGCTTTCTTTAGATAAGTCTTTTGTTTTACCAGTACTTTTAGATCTAATTTTAAATATCTTGACTTGAGTAAAATGTTTCTACCATCTTGTGAAGAGTCCACGGTTACAACCAAGAGCAACCCTTCCTTACACCTTGGGTATTCTAGTTTTCCTGCTTGATCTGTGCATTTGCTACAACCTTCTTGGTAGGGGTTTGTTTACTTTTTGGTTTTGCTGGACATTCTTTAGTGAAATGGCCCTTTCGACAACAGTACAGTCACTGGCCGTTTTTTCTGCATAGATCTTTCTCTTCTTTTGTTAAGGGCTGCCTGATGGTTCCTATTTCCATTGGCTCATGATTGCTGTCTCCATGAACTTGTGATTCTCTATGCTCATGAACACACCAGGAATTTTTCTCAGTCTTTTTGTGTGTTCCCTGTCGTTCTGCAAGACAATGGTCTAATCTCAAAACAAGATTTAGAAGATCTTGACAATCCATGGGTTGAGGATCAATCTGTGAAAGAATGTCTTTTAACTCATCTTTGAGTCCTTGATTGAACAGGGCTGATCTCTTTTCCTTAGGCCAGGCCGTTTCTGCTAACAGCCGATTAAAGTTAGCCAAGTAAGAGACAAGATCCTTATTTCCTTGTCGCAATTCTAACAGTTCTCGGTCTGCGGACAGAGTAACTGCTCTTCGATCAAAAACACTTTCAAATTCTTGGACAAAGTCTCTCCATTTATAAAGCAAGGGATTATCTCCATGCACTAGAGGGATTGCCCAGGTGGCCGCGTCTCCAGTCAAATAGGAAATCAAGAAGGCCACCCTGGATTGGGGATGAGGGAAGGTGTTTGGTCGACAGATGAAATTCCATTCTCCTTGAGTCAAAAAGGATTGTACCTTCTGAGGATCACCTGAAAACCTTTCTGGGGGAGCCAAAGGAATGGGGGCGGGAACTGTGAGTGATATGTTAGTTGATGGATTACCTCCTGAACCTTGAGGAGGAGGATTAAGCCAACCTGCACCCAGAGGACTTTGCTCCTTCTTTCCTAATCTCTCTTGTAACTGATCCACCCTTTCAGCTAGATTGCCTGCTATGTTTTTAGATTCAACTACATCCAATCGAAGCTGCGTAATTACCTTAAGTAACTTGTCTAATGTGGCCATATTGAAAACCTAGCACAAACCAGGAGGATTAAAATTAGTGGGCTCACTATTCTGTCAGCGAGACCGGATCCTCAGGGTTTGCGCCTGTTCCCAATATGTCCACCTCTTGGCAGCTCCAAACTCTACTAGCTATCATAGCACAGAGTTAAAGAATGGCCAAGTGGGGGATGGGGTTTTAGGTTGGGCACAGCGGAGAAGTGTTTTTTTGATACAATTCACCGATACAACGAAACTCCGCGCGAGTATTCGAACGCGGGTTTTGCATCACTGATTGCTTGCTTGATAGGTCAATTTTACAATATATCTCATTAATACACGCTTGGAATAAATAATTTTGGAACATAATAAGATTCTCTAATCGGTTAAGGGATTGGATTAGTAGTTTTAGAACTGCTATGGCGAAGCCCTGATGAAGTCTTTGAGGTTATTATCTCATAGGACGAAACACGTGTTGGCGGTTGGCTGTTGTTGCTACATGGATATTGATTCCAAGGACGACTATAGTTGCTGTGATGAACTGCTTATTTCAAGAATAAATTGAACTTTGTTTTTTCACAAATCCTGGTCCGACAGCAAAATTTATTGGACACTGGCATTCAATACTTACTACTGGACCACAAGACACTTACTTAAGATTGAACTTTTAATACACGAGTGCCCTGACATTTTGGTTATTCACAGCGGAGAAGTAGACCTGAGGAAGCAAGCGTTAAGAACACAATAGCAAGGTTATTCACATTAATCTTCATGAACTTTGTTTTAATTATCTATGCTATAATAACATTAGAGATCAAGAACTTTTAAAAAACGTGACTTTTTTATAATGATATACTCTGAACCTTGAACTCTCTCAAGTTAGTCTTTAGAATAGCAATTATGTCATAACAAGAATCAATGAGTACATGTGTTCCCAAAGAATTAACTGCTATAGGACTCATGAATGGTACTGTAGAATAGGCAAACTGACTAAACTTGTTTTGTCTAGAAAGATCACACTCTGTTTGATCTGAGTTTCAAGATTTGATTGCCCAGAAATTATTGCGCACCTTATTGCCAGACTGCACATCAAGACTCAAATACCTGGAATAATCGCGTGCTCTGCCGATCTGAACTGCAAGGGTAAATTGCTAAGAATGAATCGCGCACACTGTTGCCGATTCAACCATGAAGATTCAAATGTTCCTAAATGATCGCACACTCTGCCGATCCGAACTGCAAGGGTTAATTGCCAAGAATGAATCGTGCACACTGTTGCTAATTCAACCATCAAGATTCAAATGCCTCGAAATGATCGCGCACTCTGCCGATCCGAACTGCAAGGGTTAATTGCCAAGACTGAATCGCGCACACGGTTGCCGATTCAACCATCAAGATTCAAATTCCTCAAAATGATTGCGCACTCTGCTGATCCGAACTGCAAGGGTTAATTGCCAAGAATGAATTGCGCACACTGATGGCGATTCAACCATCAAGATTTAAATGCCTCGAAATGATCGCGCACTCTGCTGATCCGAACTGCAAGGGTTAATTGCCAAGAATGAATCACTCACACTGTAAATCACAAGGCCAAAACTCAAATGTTTCTAGAAACGGAGTCGAGTGCCTACCCTGACCTTCGCCTTACCGCCCTGCTTGAAGATCAGCAAAGTAATGAGGACAGGGCCAGGTAAATGCTTAAGTAGGCCTCCAGAACAGGAGTTCAGGAAAATGTTGCTGCTCTGCACCGGGACCTTTGAAAAGTGAGCAAGTGGAGCTGGGCTGGGTCCCTTAAATAGACCCAAGCCCGCCCACATGCTACACCCAGCCAGGCTGCAGGAAAGGCTTGAAATTGTACAATACATTGCAAACAGCATTAATGACATTTCAAGATAAATGCCTGCAATGCAAAAGTTTAATATACAATATCAACACATAATGCATGAATTATTACATTGCATAAGGTTTGTCATTTTGCATTATGCTGCCCGTAGAGCGCTTGACACTACCACAGTTATCTAGCTGCTATACTTAAAAACCAGCAGCTCCTCCTTGCTGCAGTAATGCCCTTAATAACCCCACAGTTGGCAGCTACCGGGATTTCTGACTCAACGTCTTCAAACACTGAAGTGTGTGTTGCCCCTTCAAACCCACTACCACCAAGGGTAGGGGAGATGACACACACACCAGAAGATGAAGACGTGGAACAGATCACCTTCACCCATAAGAGTACCCAGCAGCACAAGTCCTTGCCACATGGGCACTGATATCCTAAGTCCTGTGCTTCGTAACATGCCAGTCTTGCAACTGCAGCTCACATGCACTGTTCTCCAGCCCACTGTTTACCTTAATTCTATGCTCTGTGATTGTCTCTCATTACCTCATTGGCAATTCATGTTCCTCTGCACTGTATGACACTTCAACCAAGCATGTCCAATGACATGACCTTTTGCACTTATGTAGTATCACAATAGAAGGCGTCACACTAATGGACTCACAATCCTGGACTATGTAAATATAGCACTACAGCACTTTAAAATAAATAGCACTTACACACCCACTTTGTCTCTGTGTAATGTGACACATCAACTGTGTGGGAGATTAGTGATGTTTTCCTCTTGTCGTTGGCCATAGAATGTCAATACAACTGCCTTGAAAGATTGTGAGCTGATAACTATGCACTGCGGTCTGGATTGTACCATTATCTGCCCTTCCTGAGGGTTATTTCTGAAGTACATAGAAAATTTACAGTATAATGCTGTGTTGGACAGAATAAGTCTGCTTCATGGGATGTCTAAGCCGAAAATCAATGTCTTCAAATTTGTCTTCTAGACAATTTTTAGGTATGTGACATTTGACTCTAAAATTTCATCACACACACACCATACAGCAGGAATGGATGTGTACGAGTGTACGGACAAATAAGTAACCTGGCAGTACAATGCAAGAAATGATAGGTGTGAGATATGTATACTGTACTACATAAGATTTTACAATCACTCACCTTATCAGGGTTCACATGAACATTAGGCTGCAGGCAGACGTACCACAGTGTCCCAGAGACAAAATCTGGTCTCAAAGTATGACAGATTGAAAACATACATCCAAACTTAACACATTGGGAACCATAGTAACCTTGAGTGGTGAGTGCAATGGACGGCAGATGCATTGAGAAGTAGCTTTGCTGTAGCTGCCAATGTGACAGCTTATTGGGATTTGGATGCAGGATGGAACACAAATGCAAATACTAATTGACACTGTTCACCCATGCCAAGGCCCTGATCCCCAAGCATATGACACATACTGTAAAGGAGTACCTAAATATTTATTGAACTGTAAAAAAGGATAATAAAACTAGAGGAAACACCTTAACTAACCTAACCTATCCTAACTACACATTACCCACAACTGGCCCTAACTACCCTAAGCTAAACTTACTTATCACATTTAACTAACCACTCGAAACATCAACCCCCCAACCCCCTTATGGAGGACAACATATAGTAACCTAAACACATACTATCTTATCCTAAACAATTATATATATATATTTTTGTTTTTATATATTTTTTGTATTTCTTTATATATTTTTTTAATACACAAAAACCCCAACATCATCAACAAAAAAAACATGTAAAAATATCATACCCTCCACCCCCAACCCACTTATTCTAACTAAACTAACAGCCTATTCTAACCTAACACTGAGCCCCTTAAACCCACTAAATATAAGAACCGGGAAAGAGGAGGGAGGGGAGGGAATCATCAGGGTCTCAAAGTCACAAGATTGCCCTCCGCAGGATCTTTTTTATCCCATGCACTCTCCTGTTAATCTGGGACACCTCCTGCTGCAGCCTGTCCATTCTGCGCAACATCCGTTGCATGTCACCTTGCATGTTCCTAAAATCAACATCGTCAATGACCGCAGCAGGGGTGGTCTGTGTGCCAGTTGTGGATGGTTGTGCTGTTGCCGGTGCCATGCTTGGAATGGGAGGTGCAGGGGCTGCTGTCAGTGGTCCAGGAGCGGAGGATGTAGAGGGGCCTGCAGTGCTGGCTGTCATCCTTGGTGCCACTTGGGATGGAGTGGTGGTGCTGGTGGTGGCGGCTGTTGTGGACAAGGTTGGGCTGCAGTGGGCAAATGCCCTCCAGACCCCTGTGGCTCTCTCATGGCAATAACGCTGTGCCATGTGGCGGAACCCAGACTCAACATCCAGAATGTGGCGGTAACGCATCGCCTTCCTCTGAAATTCGCAGATCTGATTGGCATCCATATTGGCTGCTGTTAAAAAGATGAAGCCATACATTAGTTACATCATTGTGTGATACAGCTACTGATGATATTCAAAAAAATTCCTCAAAATTAGCTTAAACAGGCCAAATCACAGTACAGATCACAGAGTGTCCCTCAGGAAGTACATGCCAACGCAGCCTACACATGTCCTATTTAACAGCAAAGCAATGCTCAAAAAGATGTCTACCTACTTAAAGGATCTAAGCATCATTGTTCTGCCATTAGTCACATATCAAATGCTACAAGACCTCCACGTGTGACAGGCCAACTAATGACTATCTTCTGGATGACAATCAAGGGCCACAAGATCTGTGATTTGTTAATGGAGTTGCCAGGATGGTATGCAGTTGCTAATCATGAGGGGGGTATCCTAGGTTTGAACCAATTAATTTATAAATAACATGTCTGTGTACTACACTTGGATTCTCACACCTATGTACACATATTTCATAACCCTAAGCCTGTGCCTCAGAGGGAGATGGACATGCAACACATACTTTCAAACATCAAGGACAGCCAGGAAGCTTTGGACAGCTGTCCATGGGTTTAGTCAGTCCACCACAGGTATGGAGGGTGTCCAACTATGATAGACACAAACATTGTACAATCACATCCACATTTATGTTCCTGATTGTGGACAGTTGTCAACATCATTTGATATCATCAATACCTGTCCTACAACAAGCATATAGATGCAAGCACCCATCTGGGCTTGAGCTGCATGCACACCTATGACGTTCTACCCAAGTGCCACATAAACGTAATACAACATGTGGAGCTAGATGCTGCTAGGAAGTCAAACATACAGTAATACATGTTTATTAGTTAAAAGGGAGGCTAAAGTCTGTGGGTAATACTTCAGCATCCCTGCTCTGTGTGATTCAGGGTAGGACTTGCTGACTAAATCATGAAAATGACGACCTCCAAATATTTAATTACAAGAAAAGTAACAACAAATATCACCCTATTCACATGGCAATTCCTAAAGCGTTGCACTACTATCCCAAAGGATGACTCTACGCCACTGATTGTCCAACTCAAATATGGCAAAAAAAAGTCAAACTCCAGTCAACTCACATATCAGATCATGTTCCAGCACATCATGCCTTAATATGTGTACAACACACAGGAGTCAATCACACAACAGCTGCAAACACACCACATAACTGAAATATCAACACTTACTGGATCTGTCTGGGTCTGCAAATCGAGCCACTTCTCCAGTTGTGTAGGGGGCAGGTCCACCTGTAACACATGGAAAGGTGAAATGTGCTCAGTGTCTGTGCACTGTACAACATTGTGAAAAAAAAATACTGTGTGTGACAGTATATCTGATAGTCCAGCCCCTCAGGCATGATGACACTCCAACAGACATACAACTGCAAACATGTATTGACCCTGTCACTCCAGTGAGTGAAACACACACATATGCACACATACAGTGGCCCTAACAATCATGTGGTGACAAACATGATTCCTCTATTGGTTGCAGATTCATTTATGAAGTGTACTCCATTTATTCATCTGTTGTTACGTGAGACATGCAAAGCCGCGTTCCTGGTGCACTGCACTACCAGTCACTCAGGTATTGTGCCTTGTGCATCGAGGGACAATCAGTTACTGTGTGATGCTCATGCAGGTTGAGTTTAGCTCATGAATTAATATGCTATCTATGGTCTATTACATGTGGGCCTGTTTTGTCTATAGGTTACATATGCTACATTGACAGTGTACCCTGGGCCACATATGCCCCCTAAGACACCATAATGGCAGGGATCCTGTGTGTTACTTGATGACAATCTGACGCTAAACATGGATTGGCAATTTATCTAAATAATACAACAAAGAAATATATGCTGACAGTGTCTATTTTGGTATTCCGTGACAGAATGCATTGGCACAGGTGTAGTCATTGCACCTGAAATGTGTCACTCATTGCCCTGTGTACCCATATCGGGTATAGGAATTCGCAGTTAGCCATATTCATCATCTTATATTAGCCAAGTTGGATGATCTGCGGGTATACAACAAAGTGACACTGTTTCACCATTGAATCATGGTTTAGCAAATGTCCGACTGTGGCAATCTTGATGATGTAGGTTTCTATTTGTATGCACTTTGGGAATTGCAGCAGTCACAGGAATGCGGTTCTTCTGATCTTAGCATACACCAATGTCTATGATAGCCTTCATACTGGGAAGTTAGCTTTTGTACATATGCTGCACTAGATCAGCAGGGGTGTAGCAAACATAAAGTAGCAAAGTATTTGGGCACTTTTTATATATGATGGTATCGGTCAGGGGTCCCTTGCACAACATCATGCAAGTAATAAATTGTGAACATGCAATCACCAACTTCAGGTATCCCTTGATGACCCAATAACTTAAGAGAATTGCATGGCTTTAAAGTGACACAGATGGCAAATGCATCAGCTTTGTTCCAGCTATTGTGCCCAAGGCAAATTAAAACACACAGGGACAATGAACAGGGGCCAGAGATATTTTTGTATTCCTCAATTTGTAGCATTTGCTTCATGTTTTACGCTACAGCAATGGAAAGTAGCACCAAGCATGTAGATATGAACCTGTGTTCATTACTTTGGCATCCATTTCTGATTTAATTGTGGCACAAAGCAATTCAAAGTATCAGCCTAAGATATTACCAGAGGTTAGGAAGAACTTTGTACGTATGGCCAGGAATACAGTTCAGACATGTATTCCAAATAATTGGGGACCACATTAATTCCTTGCTTTAGCTTGTGAAATACATCTCTTTCTTGGTACACTCACAGACCATGAATGAAACATATGTTAGAGCCTCATTCCCATCATCTTTTGACGTCAAAGCAGCACTAAATTACAAGATCAAGTTGTGTTTTGTAAGTTTATGCAGCTGTTGCGTCAACAAATGATGGTAATGTGTAGCAAATATTGTATAAATCAGGGCCACTTTATATTTAACTTGCATTCCACATGCCAAAAAACATTGCATGCAGCATATCAACAAATCTGATACTGTCACTACAGAGCATTTATATGTGCACATTAGTCTGAATTGTACTCACCAACAGGGCCACCAATCACCACACCCAGGTGGTCCAGCAGGTCTTGCTCTCTGGCAACAAGGTCAGCCCAGCGGTGCTTGAGTTGGTGGTTGTTGCACGGTGTGTTGAAAATTCAGCACCTTAGACCACCTGAGCATCCTTGCCTCCGTGTGATGCCCCTGTATCACCCTTCTACCAGCCTCAATCATCAGGGGCGGAAGAGGCACACCAGCCAAATGAATGCCCCCAGCTCCTCCTCACCCATTCTTCTCAGACGTGGCCTGCCCAACATGACCAAAATAATATTAATAGGAAAGGGTAAAGAGGAAAATACAGGGAAAAGAGGGAGGAGAATGAAAGTTGAGTAACCCACAAACAGCCCAACAATCCCCAAACTAACAATACCCACTACACACTCCCAACAGTACAAAGCCAAAATTAGACACCAAATATGACAAAAACACACTTACAATGAACAACTGAGACAATTACTAAAACAACAGACGACAAATAGGATGGCACACACGAGACAAAAGCACACTTTGGACAGACAAAACTCTCAGCAAAGCCACACAGTCTAGAACAATCACAGATTGCAAAGTGAAAGTGAAAGTACATCCAATGTACCATTTCTGTAAACAGGATATCCTATTAAATCACTTCCTGTCTCAAATGCGGTGCGTTTTTCTTATGATGCGTGAAAAAATTTTTACGCTTACGGGCTGTGCATCAAATTATTTTGACGCAAATGCTTTAAAACTCCCCCACATTCATAGTTCCAAATATTTTTCATTGGTAACCAATTTCAAGGGGTACAGTGTAGGAATTACCGTTCGGGCCCAATGGATGTATACTGGCTGTGAGCGTCATTTTTCATTGCATATGTGGCGAATTTTGACGCATATGCGTCTTTTTTTACGCGTTTGTGTCAAAATATCTGTCTTTTACTGTGTTTGTGCCATTTCTCTCATTTTTTTAAGTACATGAAAGCTGTAACTGTACAGAGATAGGCTGTTTGCACCAGCATTGTGTGTTCCAGTGTTTAGGCACATGTGGCAGACCACACTACTGCGGACCATAATTCTCATGTTGTTGTACCGGATGAGCACTCTTCACTGACGCAACAGCTACCCAAACATTTTGAATAAAAATTTGTATTACCCAGTTTGAGCAGGTTGTGCGTCAAAAAAGTATAGCAAGGCTACACAACTTAATACATTCAATCATGGCCTGTGTGTTAATGTCTGTGAATTGGCAATTTAAATTATTGTTGGGCCTCTGTGTGAACGTCACGAGACGTTGCTTTCATTAATGAGCTTGTATGCATGTGTTGTAAATGTGGATAACCATCAGATGCTATTCAGTGTAGAAATGAGTCAGGATATGTGTTTGTCAAACAGGTAGCGTTGAATGTTGTGTGAACTTCCCTGACTTTTGGTACAAAACATCTCCCATGACAAACTATGCCAAGGATAGATAGAGGACGGTTGATAATGGCAATGAAAAGGATCACATGTAAAGGAATGTTGGATACCACATCCTGGTCACTTGTTTGTATACTACCCATGAGTCAGGCATTTGAAAATGCTATGTAGGTACAGTGTTTGTGACATAGAGTCCCAAAACCAATCCAAAAATGTTATGTCACTCCACAGTTTGAGTCATATATATGACCTATGTTTCTCGTGTGGCAGTGGAGGACCATCAGACCAAGCTACATGTGTTCACATATTTTCAGTGGTTAATTGCACAAAGGTGTCCAGTTCAAGTGTGTGGCCATGTGTACCCTGTGTCATTATTGGCCTCCATGTTGTCACAGTTACGTGCAGGTCTAGTCATGAGTCTGTGGAGCCATTCCCTGCATTAACAGAGTATCCTTCAAAGCAGAATTGACCGAAAGCCAAAGAGGAATCGACAACACACATGGGGATAGTCCAGCTATGGCACTGCAGAAGTTTTATGAGGCTGACAACAGGGCAGCTTTGGTGTGCTCACAAATGTAATGGATCAGTAAATAGAACCCGTCAGGTTTCATCCCAACATTTGTGCACAGGGCAGCTTCAAAAATTCCCACCGCAACAGGGAACATCAGTGCCTCTGTGCTAATTAATCTCAAAGCTAGTCACCAAGCAAGCACCATCATTGGGTTGCAGCCAATGTGAATCTGTGTGTTGACCGTCAGGGCACAAACATGTTTTGTCCTTTCATGCACATTAGCAAACATTGTTTACTGTGCTGGAGACACCATACTCAATCCATGCATACAGCCATAGTACACTGTCACTGTTTGTCACTCATGCATATATGAAACCCAGACAAGGGATAGAGCCGGGATTAGGCTATTTGAATACATGTCCCAAACCATGATACGATAAGTAAACTGATTACGCTATACAATATATGTGAGGATTCATCTTAGACCTACCAGACACAATACCACAGGAGGAAAGTGAGGGCATGGAAAGCAACCATGAGACAAATGTAGCCACAGGAAACCTCTATGGTAACACAAAGACAGGAACCAATCAGGCTTACGGGATGCACGCTCTGTCAGAAACTAACATGAACAAGGCAAATGCACAGTGAGCAGACTCTGACTGGGAAAAGCTGGAACAACACTGTGGAAAATAAAAACTGAATTTGTGCTGTGGGCTGTAATGTTACACAATAACCCAAGGGCTGTGTTACACAAGTGGTTTATACAGCAATGCACAATAATGATATACATAAAATGGCAGCTTCTAAGCAGTTCCAGGCAGAGGCAATGGCAGTGCAGGGTCAAATGGCTGGTCTGCATGTAAGTGCTCACAGTTGTGTGATGCTTCAGTCTCTCACAAGTTCTGTATGTGAGAATCAAGTTCAAAGGGCCTACAGTACCTTTCACATGGGAAGCAATGGACATGTGATTACAGGTCCTACAGACTACCAGGCAGTACATTTTCAGACCTGAAGTCCATGCAGACAGATGAACTAGGACTATGGCATGCCATACTAAAGAGGGAAGCACACTGGAGTCAGAATGTGAGTCTGGGTGTGTGTAGATGAAGGATTATCAGAGTACAGATAGTTCAGTTACAGGGCCCCCTAGAGAAGGGTGGGGAGAGACTGAATACATGCCTGTGGCAGAACTTATAACCTGGGATTGCATGCACAGGGCATGCCTTGTGAGCAATGCTTGTCATACCTAGGGCACTCGTGCTATCCATTTGCAGCTTGCATGGACTTCTTGTCACACATGCTCCTTGCAGAGATAGCTGATGTCACACTTACTTCTGTCAAGGTTCTGGTCATACATTCCTGTTACCAATGCAACAGCACATCCACTGCCTCACGTATGAAGCAGTTTCTTAACTTATGATTGATGGTGTCTTAGTTGTGTGTCGTATGCTGCGATGAACCATGTTGCCAACATGGATGTGTGCCATAGCTGTGATACTCTGATATTGCCCTTCAAATGTGAAATGAACACGATATATGTCATTTACACCGTGTGTGAAGATGGGTGTACATTCATACCCATCAAATGTGATGTGGCTTTTTCAGTATCCTAATCTGCATTACTGCACTGCTCCATAAGGCTAAACTCTGATTGTGATTCCCAGGGATCATGTGATGCATACATAATTACCAGGACCATGATTTAGTGATTAAATGAGGTGTTTAATGACATATGGTAAGACAGTGTTGATGGTGACTAGGGTTAAAAGAAGTTTTGTACAATGTGTTGTCTCCGACGCAAGCCTGCTGCAGTGTTTGGATGGTCCCCCTCATGTTGATGGACAACATCCTCCTCTTCCTCCTCTTCAGGCATTTGTGGCTCTGGTTCATAGAGGGGGATATTCCTCCTTACACATATGTTGTGCAGGATGGCACAGGTCATAATGATCTTGCAGACCATTTCCGGTGAATATAAGAGGCTGCCTCCGGTGATGTTGAGGCACCTGAATCTTGACTACAGGATGCCAAAAGTCCTTTCTACTATGGTGCTTGTACTCCGATGGGCCTCATCATAGGCATGCTCTGATGCTGTTCTTGGGTTGGCAAATGGGGTCATGATCCATGGCTGGATCCCATACCCCTGATCAGCTGAAAGAGAAAATGAGTGAAAAATTGTTGATGGAGCTTGCATCATGATTATTACTTTGCATGGCAGTTGTTATCTTGTGTTGACTGTGACTCATCTGTGTTTGTGTTATTGTGTGGAATCCTAGGCTTCAAGGATGTACCATCGGCATTGGGTTGTTTCATTATCTAAACTGGTGTTTCGTTGCTTGACCGGATATCAGTGGTATTTTTGTACACTTGCAGTACATTGTGTACTCCCATGCATTATGTCATGTGAAAGAGGTGTCCATGTGTCTTCACTGGGGGTGACATGATTCTTCCACACACAGAATCAATTCCACAGTGGTGGTAACACAGGTGCACTATATGACCTGAACATCCCATCCAATTCAACATATGCAATAGCTTGTGAAGAACAATTAGGCCCTTTGATTTGGCTAGGTGACAATGTACAACATATCTCCATAAGTTGGCAGCACCAACGTGCTGACAATTGACAATGCACAAATATCCCATGTGTGACAAGTGCTATGCAAACCTATTTTTGTGCCCTCACCAAGTTGGCTCATGTTCAAACGTGTACCTACACTACTGAACCTGGTCCAGGTATGGTGGCTAACTTTGAAAGGTTTAATTGTCAGTACATCTGTTATGTATATGTGTAATTGTCTCAGTCCGTATGTGTAGCAAGTGCACTTTGCAATATTGTCACATCAATATGTGTTCTTAGCACAGTCCACTTCCTTATTGGTAGCGGCCAATGTCAGCCCAGGAGTGATGTGAAATGTTGGTACAGCCTCAATGATTCCATGTTCCATTCATTAGAGTCATCATCATCATGCTATGTGTCTCATGGTGTTTGACCTGCAGCGAAACACATTACACACCCCTTACACAGTACGTATTGCTTGGAAGGGTGTGTGATTGAGTGTTATTGATGTGATGTTGGAAGGTTTATCTTCCAAGTTGTACTGCCAGTTAAGGTCATGTCATTATTACTGTGTGGTTTTAAATTGGTCCCTTGTGTCTCTGGAGTGGCATCTGTTGTTATTTGCATCTGTCATTTGTCCTAGGTGTGTATCCCATTGGGTCAGGATATCAAACATGACTAGCAGTGTCACAAACTCAGTGTCTTCCTGGCCACGTGTCAATGTAGTGGTGTATGTGTTGTATGTCCTACAGGGTTTGCTGTGCTGTGTGTATACAACTAGGTTTCTGTACTTACCAACAAGTAGGCCATTTCCATATTGTCCATCCTGGAAGAGTTGACTGATTGTGTAGTGGCGGAAGATGAATGAATCATGTACACTGCCAGGATAATTTGCCACGATGTTGGTGATCAATTCCTGGTGATCCACAATGGCCTGCACATTGATGGAGTGTGTGTGCTTCCTGTTGCGATATAGATGCTCGGTTGCAGCAGGTGGCACAATCCGTACATGTGTGCAGTCAATGGCACCAAGCACATGTGGAAAGCTATTGATTTGGTAGAAGCCCTGTTTGGTGTCCTGCTGCTTCAGATGTGTGTTGGGAAAGCTGATGTGGTGGGGTGTAAGGGAGATGATGGCATCCAGTACCTTGGGTAGGAAGGCAGAGAATGAGGGCTATGAGATCCCGGCAACCAGGGTACCAGTGGTTTGAAAAGAACCACTTACCAACTTGTGGAGGATAGCTAGCAGCTTGGTCTCTGGTGGAATGGTGTGGGGTGTCTGCAAGCTGGGTGCCAACTGTGGCTCAATGTTGCGCAGCAGCTGCTGTATGGCTTGCCAGTTTAGTCTGTACCTCTGGATGATGTCATGTTCCCTGAGGCCCAGAAGTGTTGTCCTGGTCCTGAATATCCTCTCTTGCCTTCTGCGTTGCCTTTGGGGTCCCTGCTGGTGTGGCAGAAACTGTTGGTGCTGGTCATGTGCTCTGCGTCTTCGTGCATGCTGGATGAATAGCACCTCCATGTCTTCCTTTTTGAGCTCTGATGTTGCTTCTGTGTGTTTTCTGTAAGTACTGCTGTGTTTGGCCCATTTTAACGCCTGCCCTAACCCAGGTGTTATTTTTTTACGCAAATCGGGCTGTGCGCCATTTTCCGCCTCCACCTCCCAGCCGTGCATCATTTTTGCACGGTTGGATAAATATGGCGCACAGGTGTTTAAGTAATTTTTTGGACGAGAATGCCTACCTTGCATGTCATTAATGCGAGGCGGTTTCCCGCATCCAGAAAATGACGCACACAGTGGAATTTTGGCGTTCGCGGGGTCGGGCGTCAAAGTATAAATATGGTATCAGGTTTGCGCTGAATTTGCATTAAAAAAATGAGACAAATCCGGCGCAAGCAGAGTATAAATATGCCCCTGAGTTGTTGTTTGCACAAGATGTTTTCTTCTTTTTTAATGCAGGTGTTGTAAAGTTTCCAGAAGCCTTCTGTTAGTTAGTGAATAGCCATTTATTTTGTGTTAGTCAATCAATAGTGAGGTTCTCACCACGAGTCAACAGGAAGGATGATTCATGGGAAGAGCAGTCTGAAATGCAACATGTGAATGATATAACTTTTCAAGGACTAATGTCTATAGACCATTGTACAGATGTGAGAAAATAGGGAGTTCATCTATTCCCAGGAGTCCATTGAAATCTTTTGGGATAATGTAGGAGGCGAAAGGAAACATGTTGCCACCTATAATATTGTGAGTTTACATTAGTGTCTGTTCCTACGGTAAGGTGGGGCATTTCACTTTGAGCTTTCCTGTTACAGGGGTTTTTCTGACTGGCATTTACAGGAGACACGTCTCTGAGCTGCCTGAAATTATACTTCTATTCTTGGGAGGTGTTGATCCTATTTTGCTGATTTGAGGATTTATATCCTAGAATGCTTAACAGCTTGATATGCAAAGACTTTCAGCTTATGCATTGATTCTCCCATCAGAACTTTTTTGGGGGTATCTAAACTGTTCCTTATGCTATATTGATTCCTGTTTATTTAGAGTAGAGAACTTCTTTAATGGAAAGTGGTTGCTGTATTATTACAACATTTACTGTAATTTTAACTCACATGGTATTTTACCTTATATTGAAATATCAATTATTGAATTATGTTAATTTCTAACGCTGAAGCTTAACAGACTAAGGGGGTCATTCTGACCCTGGCGGTCAAAGACCGCCAGGGCGGAGGACCGCGGGAGCACCGCCGACAGGCCGGCGGTGCTCCAATGGGGATTCCGACCGCGGCGGTAAAGCCGCGGTCGGACCGGCACCACTGGCGGGCTCCCGCCAGTGTACCACCGCCCCATTGAATCCTCCACGGCGGCGCAGCTTGCTGCACCGCCGCGGGGATTCCGACCCCCCCTACCGCCATCCAGATCCCGGCGGTCCGACCGCCGGGATCCGGATGGGGTAGAGGGGGTCGCGGGGCCCCTGGGGGCCCCTGCAGTGCCCATGCCACTGGCATGGGCATTGCAGGGGCCCCCGTAAGAGGGCCCCTACATGTATTTCACTGTCTGCTGCGCAGACAGTGAAATACGCGACGGGTGCAACTGCACCCGTCGCACAGCTTCCACTCCGCCGGCTCGATTCCGAGCCGGCTTCATCGTGGAAGCCTCTTTCCCGCTGGGCTGGCGGGCGGTCTGAAGGCGACCGCCCGCCAGCCCAGCGGGAAAGTCAGAATTACCGCCGCGGTCTTTCGACCGCGGAACGGTAACCTGACGGCGGGACTTTGGCGGGCGGCCTCCGCCGCCTGCCAAGGTCAGAATGACCGCCAAATTCTTATTTAGCAAATAATGAAAGCAAAAAAATATGATTAGTAAAACCTTTTAATTCATACAAGACTCTCTTTATTGGCTATATTAAAAAGTCATTATTAATTTATAATGTTATTGATGATGTAGATACTTGCTTCATTACACGTGTTGATGAACAAATGTCAGAATGACCAGTGGTGGGGGTTATTTAATTATTGCACTGCACAAATTGAGTTATAGAAATCCCCACCCTCTCATGTTGCACTTCACTATGCGCTGTTCCTCCATAACCACACCACCCTAGGACCTGACCCATATTTCATAACACATGCTGGCTTAAAGTCACTGGCACAAACTTAGTAGATGCTCTATACTTGCCATCTTCTCTCTTGTCTTCTGTCCTTCCAACTTTATGCAACGGCTCGTGATAGCTTTTGATCAGACAGCTTGTCTTATGAATGCTAACAATACATGCAGTTGTGCTTCCTTCTGAAAGGATGAATTAAGAATCATAAACATGCTTGTAAAGAGACTGAATCCAGCTGGAAGTAAAACCATAGGAACTCATCCAAATGTCCTTTAAATTGCCACAAGAAACACCTAGAGGTCCATCAATCTGCCCCCCCACAAGATTCCTATCTCTCTTCTCTCTCACAGTTTTTATCCTTTTTACAGAAACATTCACCGTCTACAAATTTGGATACTTTTGGGCCTGCTACTACCACCTCCTGAATCCCAGCTGAAAGAGTTGTGAAGTTAGTGCCAGAAGCCATTATCTCTATGTTGATGGAACAGGGAAGCAATTCTTAAGGAGGAATTTAGTCCCTTTGACACTGCTTCTCAAAAGACCCAACCTCAATCCCGACACCTACTTCAACTATCAACCAGTCTTTCTATTTCACTTTTCCCATGAAGGCCATTGAACCCGCTGCCAATCTCCAACAAGATTTTCTCTTGAATCACATTGTTTCTTGATCCCCCAAAGGCAGGTTTCCGTCCTTCATGAAACACTGAAACTTTACAGAATGCTGCTTTGACTGAACTCTACCTACTATGGTTGTGTGGAGGGCTAATCACCTTATACCTCCTTGAACTTTTGACATGGCATCCCATAATGTTTTACCCTCCTGACTGACATAGGTTGCATGGGAAGCTGTTTGCTAGGTTGACTCCCTTCTTCCTAGCAGACAGTGAACAGGCACTTTCTAGTTTACTGCTTTGCTTTTCTATAGAAACTGGTTATTCACAACCTTACAGACTTCTCTCCGTGTCAAGCCCTTGTTAATATTTACATTACCCTGTGGATCAGATTATTAGGTCTTTCCACTTTCCTTTTTTTACCTTGGTGACACTCCATTGAATTTAAAACTGCAGAAGTACCTTTTGTGCTCTAATCATTGATTCCATGAGCGTGCTTGCACATGGGATGCAGGCCACCCAGCTTCTGCTTCAAAACAAGACTAAAGATACTCTTCTACTTGCTCTGGTTCATGGCTATAAACCTGGCCCAGGTCAACTATCTTAGAAACCTTAGCATTACATTTTTTACAGGGATATTTCATTTAAGCAATGTTTCATGGATCTACTTGCTCCCTGCTTTCTTTGTCACTGAGCACTCAGAAAGATCCTCACTCTTTTTTCTTCCAATTTTAAGAGGACCCTGATGCAGGAGATACATCTGTCACATCCTGGCTATGTCACCTTTGTTTTCTCAAACATGTGTTTATTTATGCACCTATCTGCAACATGGCAAAAAGGTTAGTCATAGGTTAGTCATAGGTCTCTCCCATTGAGAGAATATTTCAGCACATTTAAAGCATCTCTATTGGCTCCCCATCCATAAACAGGTTATCTTCAATTTCCATGTAGCTACTCAGGACCCTAGTCCTATATTTTTACACACAACATGTCATAGCTTCAACCCATCCAGAAACGTTTGTTCCAACACCTCCCATTTTCTTTTCATTTCTCACAACTACCATTTTTAGAAAAAGTGGCAGGGCATTCTCTAACATGACTACAGAACTTTGGCATATACTCATGAATAGCTGTCGGTTAGAAATAGGGACGCCAGTTGGTAGGGGTTAGCATCCTGTTCAAGGAGGGACCCTCACTCTAGTCAGAGAGCCACACAGCTAAGATAACCCCTGCTCACCCCTTGGTAGCTGAGCACAAGCAGACATGCTTATCTCAAACGCAATGTGTAAATTATTTGTACACACACACACACAATAAAACCTTGAAAACACCACAAAAGTACTCCACACCAGTTTAGACAAATTGCCAATATTTATATGATTAAAACAAAACTAAAATGATACAAATCCAACATACACAAGCAAAGATACACATTTTCAAATATTAAGTCTTAGCATAGCACTTACAACCCAATAGCTCCAACTAGGGCTATCACTGTGTCTTGACGGAGTTGCTTTCAACAGTCCAACGCCACTCACGAGGGAGTGCGGGCTGGTCACAGAGTCGCACAGACCCTGGGTACAGTAACTTGGAAAACTATGAGGAAACAAAGACATTGCAGGGGGTCGGGGAGGTGAGGCATCGTTGAAGCCGGTGCATGGCGGTTCCTTCCTGTTACCAGGGAGGTGAGGCATCAGTTCTTTACTGCTAGGCAGAAGAGGTGAGGTGTCAATTCTTTACAGTTGCAGGGGAGGTAATGCCGCATCCTTACGACCAGGCAGGGTCGATTAATCCATTAGGTCAAGAGGCAAGGCGATGACTTTGTGGTGTCGAAATCACAACACGGGCCACAGATGCTGCGGCAGAGTTGGAGTCGAGTGCCACGGACTTCGATGACACAGTGCTCTGGACTCATGCTGTGGCAGGACTTTGGAGGTGCTCCGGCCGGCCTGCAGTAGAGGTTGCGGTCTTGCACTCAGTGCGCAACACGGCTCTGGTGAAGGCAGCGGCGTGGACTCAGAGAGTGACATTGGTACTGCTGTCATCCTGGACGTTTATACACTAGTTCCTTATTTGTTTCACCAAAATTTACTCCCAAAGGCCCTGGAATTGGATTTGGCACCACTTGGCAAGTCAGGACTCTCAGCAAGAGAGCCCAGGAACTGGCAGGTGTCTTCTTTGATGTCCCTGAGACTTCTGAACAGGGGTAAACTCAGTCCAAGACATTGGAGAACCTTTGGGAGTAGGATGTAGAAAGCCAAGTCCAGTCATTTCACTCTGCGGACAGAAGCAGCAATCAGCTGGCCATCACAACAATGGAACAAGCAGGCAGCAGTCCCTCGTACAGCATCCAGCTCTTCTTCCTGTCAAAAGTTCCTCAGTCTGGAATGATCCCAACTATGTGGTGTCAGAGGTCCAGTACTTATCCTCATCTCTGTCTTTGAAGTAGGCAAACTTCTAAGAGAAGTCTTTGTAGTGCACAAGGCCGTGCCTTTCCCTGCCCTGGACCCAGACACAGCCCAAGGGTTTGGAGACTGCTCTGTGTAAGGACAGGCACAATCCTATTCAGGTGCAAGTGCCACTCTAGCTTAGGAAGATCCATCAGCCTGGTGGTGGACCATCAGGAAATGCATGGCACACCTCAGCTCCCTTTGGGTGACTGCCTAGAGTAAATGCACAAACAACCAAACTGTCAGCCTGACCCAGACGTGTATTCAGGAGACAGACAGAGGCACAGAATAGTTAAGCAAGAAAATGCCCACTTTCTAAAAGTGTCATTTTCAAACTTAGAATTCAAATATCAACTTCACCAAAAGATGTTTTTTTAAAGTGTTAGTTCAGAGACCTCACACTTCATATCTCTATCTGCTCCCCAGGGAAATTACATTTAAAATATATTTCATGCCAATCCCCAGGTTACCCTGTTAGAGAGTTAGGTCTTGCAAAGTAAAAACTGAATTTAGAAATGTTTCACTATCAGAAAATGTAAAACACACCAGTTCATGTCCTACCTTTTAAATATACTGCACCCTGCCCATGGGGCTGCCTTTGGCCTACTTTAGTGGTGACTTAGATGTAGTAAAAGGGAAGGTTTGGGCCTGGCAAGTTGCCTGGTCGACATGGCAGTGCAAAACTGCACATACAGACACTGCAGTGGCAGATCGGAGACATGTTTGCAGTGCTACTCATATGGGTGGCACAATCAATGTTGCAGGCCCTCTACTAGTATTTGATTTACAAGCCCTGGGCACACTATATTAGGGACTAACTGGTAAATCAAATATGCCAATCATGGATAAACCAATCACCAATAGATTTTAGACAGAGATCAAATGCACTTTAGCACCTGTCAGCAATGGTAAAGTGCCCAGAGTCCTGTAGGCAACCAAAAAAAGTCCGAAAGAATAGGAGGAAGGAGGCATAAAGTTTGGGGATAACCCTGCAAAAAAGGGCTAGGTCCAAACTTTTACTCTCTCTTTAACCATCTTCACTTCCGGAAGAGGCTCAAATAGTGGCTTTTCTCTTTACCAGCCACACTCTGATCAGTTTTCTCACCCATCCTATCCTCACCATTGGCAGGATAGCTTTCAATCTCACTGCTGAGCTCTGAACATTTCACTCATCGGTTCATTCACTAGAACTTTCGATCCACTGAATGTAGACTGTTCTAAATTAAACAGTGAGAAACAGAAAGCCACCCACTGGAATGTTGGAGCAGAAGGCCTAAACTACCAAATATGTCCCTTTTTCCACCCCTCTGTCTTCAGTGGGCTTCAAGGATTCCAGCCTTTTTCTTCAATTAATTTAAGAATTTGTATCGCAAATTATTATTAAAATGAAATGTGCTAGCATTTGTGGACAACTAAGTGTAAAATATGTTTATGTTAAATTACTTCCACCTATGGCATCTGGTTTACCTTTTTATTTCGTGTTCTTCACCTCACTTTGTATATGCTCTTGTAAATTGTCATACATTAATTGTGTGCACACAATATACATCAAAAATAAATATTTGAACGACTGCAGATTTAGAAGCAACATGTTAATTTACAACATTTAGGGTGGCGGACATGAGCTGGTGAATTAGTATGATCGTCTGAGTGTACAGCGTACAAATGTTGCAGCATTTAATTGAGAATGGCCATGACATGCATTGCAATGCCGGCTCTATTTGTAACATTATGAATGAATCTCAATGAATGGCAGCGTGCGCGCATGAAAAGCTAGGTCATTAAAGATTCATTGTCAGCTGCTGATTTATTGCACCATTGGGACCTTAAGTGCTGTCATACTGCCGTGCTCACGTACGCGCAGCTCCAGCGCAAATGAAATAAAAGACAACAGGAACTTGAAATGTTATTAGAAAAGAAATCTAGAACCGTATTTCTGGAAATAAACTTGAGTTAAAAAATCGAAAACCTGGGTGGTGCGTTGCCTGCTCAATTTGAAATCACAAGGGTGTCGTTTTTATTATGATAGTGTACGTCACAATTTCTATTGCATGCCGAAATATGTTTTTTTTTTGTATTTTTTTTCCGCTCACAGAGCTATGTAGTAGGCTGGAGGTGAGCTACTCTGAGCCGTAGAGCGTCAATGAATATAAACAATTGCAATTAATCATCAGAACAAAGCAAAGCAAGTCATAATAACTTTTCAAATTATGTTTTTGATTTCAAGTTTTGACGCTTGGATTCAGACGTGAATTTGACCTTTTCGTAATGGGCTGGGGCATATTAAAGCATATCATCGCCGCACTCTGTGTAGGCTCTTAAGGGCGTCATGCACACAGCTGAAGAAACCAATGAAGGTACATAAAGTCCGATTAGCGCGGCTTTGTAAGTATTGCACTGTGGGCATGAAAGACATTCCGCTTTTTTTTTTACTTATCCTCATGCAACTCGACAATTCAAACCCACTTAAAAGCTGCACTTATTCATATTTGTTCTGAAGAAGAGCACAAGAAGCCCAACGTCTTACTCACTGTTCGCAAAACCAGGGAACCTAAGTCACACTCCAATGAACAGGAATGCAATTTTTGATGTGAGCCATGTAATATCAAAATCCACATCCGTAGCTGGTCTGAAAACTAACTCTGTGTGGATATTAATGAGGTGTAATTCTATTTGTGGCACTCTGGTTCCGAACGCAGGAATGGTGACCTACAAGGGGCAGCAGACCGCCGTAACCATGGGCCAGATGTAGCATTTTCCGATTTTGCAAATCGGAAATAATTTCTGATTTGCAAAATCGGATGCAGTACGGTGTCTCAGACACCGACTGCGATCGCAAAGACCCACCTCATTAATATTAATGAGGTGGGTCACATTTTGCGACCCCATAGCGAGTACCTGCACTCAAAGGGATGGTTGCCTGCTGAAGTCAGCAGACCTCCATGTCTGTGACTGCTTTTTAAATAAAGCAGTTTTTTATTTTTATTTTGCAGCCCGTTTTCTTTAAAAGGAAAATGAGTTGCAAAATAAAAATATAACGAAACCATTTGGTTTAGGTTTTTTAGAGTAGGCTGTGGTCCACTGGACCACTGCCTGCTCTGAAAAACCCTTTTTGGCAACATTCACAAAGGGCAAGGGGTCCCATGTGGACCCCTTCCCTTTTGCGAATGGGTTATCACCAGTGTGACACTGGTGGTAACTGCGAATTGCTTTGCGACCGCATTCGCGGTCACAAAGCAATTTAGCATAGTGATGCGAGTCACAAATAGGAAGGGGACACCCCTTCCTATTTGCAAGTCGAATTCACAATTTGCGAGTCAGAACCGACTCGCAAATTGTGAATGAGCATCGCATTCGGCATTTTGCATGGCGCAAACTGCGATTTTCGCAGTTTGCACCATGCATAATGCATGCTACATCTGGCCCCATGTTCGCCTTTCCAAATGGGAATTATTGGTCTGAAAAGTAGCTCAGCCCAGGCTCCTTAAAAGAACAGTGTTAGACCTGACAGCCTTAGGGTGGTCACCCCTAACTTTTTGCCTGCCTCCCTCAACTTGTTGCTAATGTTTGCTAATTTTTAGACTCTGCGCACTATACCACTGAGAACCAGTGCTAAAGTGCGTATGCTCTCTCGCTTTAAACATGGCAACATTGGATCATACCAAATTGGACTATTTAATTTACTTATAAGTCCCTAGTAGAGTGCACTATATGTGCCCAGGGCCTGTAGATTAAATGCTACTAGTGGGCCTGCAGCACTGATTGTGCCACCCACTTAAGTAGCCCCTTAACCTTGTCTCAGACCTGCCATTGCAAGGCCTGTGTGTGCAGTTTCACTACCATTTCGACTTGGCATTTAAAAGTACTTGCCAAGACTAAAACTCCCCTTTTTCTACATATAAGACACCCCTAAGGTATGTCCTTGGTAACCCATAGGGCAAGGTGCTATGTAGGCAAATGGCAGGACATGTACCTATGTAGTTTACATGTCCTGGTAGTTTAAAACTCCTAAATCCATTTTTAAACTGCTGTGAGGCCTGCTCCCTTTATAGGCCAACATTGGGGTTGCCCTCATACATTGTTTGAGTGGTAGCTGCTGATCTGAAAGGAGTAGGAAGGTCAAATTTAGTATGGCCAGAATGATGATAGAAAAATCTGCTGACTGGTGAAGTTGCATTTAATATTACTTTTTTAGAAATGCTACTCTTAGAAAGTGAGCATTTCTCTGCACTCAAATCTTTATGTGCCTTACAATCCACATCTGGATGTGTTTAGTTGACAAACACAGGATACTCAGCCTCACTTGCATACATCTGTATTTTGAATGGGTCTTCCTGGGGTTGGGAGGGTGGAGGGCCTGCTCTCACACAAAGGACTGCCACACCCCCTACTGGGACCCTGGGTGACAGGATTGAACTGAAAGGGGACCTGGTGCACTTCTAAGCCACACTTTGAAGTCTCCCCCCTTCAAAGGCACATTTGGGTATATAAACAGGGGCTCTGCCCCTTCCAACTCAGACACTTCCTGGAGAAGAAACTTGTAACCAGAACCTGCATCCTGCCAAGAAAAACTGCCTGGCTGCCCAAAGGACTCACCTGACTGCTTTCTGTGAAGGACTACTGCCTTGATGTTGCCCTGCTGCCTTGCTGCTCTCCGGCTGTGGTGAAGAGGTGCTCTCCAAGAGCTTGGATAGAGCTTGCCTCCTGTTCCCTGAAGTCTCAGGACCAAAAAGACTTCATCTCTTCAAGAAGGACTCCTTGTGCAGCGAAATCTGATGCACAGGCTGCCAGAAACGACGCACACCCTGCACCACAGTGAAAATTTCACCATCCGCCGAACCGGAACAACGCAGCCCAACTTTGAGACAAGAAGATTGATGCAGCACCAGCGTAGCGGCTGGAAATTCGACACATGGCCCACTGGATCGATGAATAGCTGAGCCGGAATGACGCAGCCCGACTTACAGAGAAGAATCGACGTAGCACCTGGTGTTCGTAAAAAATTCAATGCAACGGCCACTGGATCGACACAGCTCCTTTGACTTCGTCCTGCCACCGCAGGAAATCCACGCATCGTCCCCGGGGCATCTAAAAACCCCGCAAGAGGATCCACGACCGAGCGCCGGAAATCGACGCACAGCTGTCCCCGAGTTGAAACTAAATGATACATCGCTGTGTGCAGCCCGAGAAATCGACGCACACCCCCTTTTGTTTCCACGCTTCTCCCCCTCTGCGGCCCTTTGTGAATATTTTTCACGTGAACCAGGTACTTTGTGTTTGAAAGAGACTTTGTTTACTTTAAAAAGACTTAAGACACTTTATATCACTTTTCAGTGATATCTCTGCATTTACTTATTGCATCTTTGATCCTTTTGACCTGCATTTAACCAGATAAACATTATATATTTTTCTAAACACTGTGTGGTATATTTTTGTGGTGCTATATGGTGTTATTGTATGATTTATTGCACAAATACTTTACACATTGCCTTCTAAGTTAAGCCTGACTGCTCAGTGCCAAGCTACCAGAGGGTGGGCACAGGATAATTTGGATTGTGTGTGACTTACCCTGATTAGGGTGAGGGTCCTTGCTTGGACAGGGGGTAACCTGACTGCCAACCTGCCACCCCATTTCTAACATTGGTGATCAGCAGTGAGGATAGGACTTGTACTTGTGCAGTGACATACAGTAGCTAAGTATTTCACTACCTTCCCACAGTTGAAGGTCAACATGATTTTTATCTTTTTTCCTGCAATTTCGTTTTTCCTGTCAATTTTGTGACCAGAATCCTCACTCAACATGTCTCAGGCTGGGTCTTAAGCAGGAGATTTTAACCTGGCCCTGTTGGAGACATATACTGTCAAACAGCTGAAAGCATTCTGCAGGGATATGGGAGTACCCACCAAAGGTGCATCCTGAAAGAGGGAATTTCAAATGGCACTGAGGACCCGGTCAGAAGCACATTCAGAGGCGGATGTTGAGGAGCCAGAAGATGGCTTCCCAGAGGATTTTATGCCATCAGTGGATGACGTTACCACTGCAACTCTGTCCCCTGCCAAACACAGGAGCAGTGTCTCTGATCAAGGCCTGACCGCAGAGGAAAGGAGAGAGGAGAGAGAGTTTCAGTTGCAAATGGCAAGGCTAAAAATTGAGGCTCAACAGCAGGAGGAAAGGAGAGCAGAGAAAGAAGCCAAGCAAGCTGAGGCTGAAAGAGTAGCCAAATAGATTGAAGCTGAGAGAGCTGAAGCTGCAGCTGAGAGAGCCTTGGCTGAGAAAAAACTTTTGTTGGCTCATGAACTGAGTCTCAACGAGCTGGCGATCAAGGCGAGAGAGTCTGAGTCCAGCAGTGATGGTGGCAGCATACTTGCAGGACCTGTTGGAGAGGAAAAGGTTTGTATACCCAAGAATGTGTTGTGCCAGGTTTGGTGTGGGAGATGACATTGACAAGTTCCTGGCTGCCTATGAAGTTGCACTAAGGGCCCATGGGACCTCTGAGGAGCACTGGGGGCGGCCATGTGGTTTTATGTACCAGCAGTGGGGAGGGACACAATTCTTACACTTGCTCCATAGAATAGAAATGACTACCCACACATGAAAGCCACTTTACTGGCCAAGTTTGGGCTGACCCTTGAGAAATACCGTCAGAGGTTCAGGGACAGCACCAAACTTTCAACACAAACTTGGGTGGATTGTTATGATTTCTCCAATAAGGCACTGGATGGATGGGTGAGGGGTAGCAAAGTAGATGATTACAAAGGGTTCTATGACTTGATTCTGAGAGAGCATATGCTCAGTATTTCTTTTACAGAGTTGCGCCAGCACTTAGTAGACAGCAAGCTTGCTGATCCCAGGAAGCTTGCTGAGGAGGCGGACCTCTGAGTTAGCACCAGAGTGTCCAAGAAGGCATCTGAGAGGGGACACCCAAAAAGGTAGTCAGGGTTCCCAACAGAAGAAAGAGGGGGGAGAAAAACTTAAAGGTAAGGAGTTCTCAAAAGGCGCCAAAAGAATTCCCAAGGGGGGGGGGTGGCAACCATTCCTCTTCTAGATTTGGGAAGAAGCCAGGGTATTTTGACAGAACATTAGGGAAATACATCCCCAAATGCTTAGAGTGCTACCAGCATGGACACTCTAAGGGCGACTCCCAGTGTTCCAAGAGAGCACAGTCCACTACTGGACTGACACCTGGGTTGGCTAGTGTAGCGTTCGGGGGGAAACAGTCCCAGTTAGCTTTGGGGGACAGGCAGAGCTTTCCCTAGTGTCCCTGGGAGAAAGAGAGATGGTGCCTAAAGCCTACATGCCAGAAAATACTTCCAAGTATAGGCAGTATGTCACCATTGATGGGCAAAGGGTGGGGGCTCTGCGTGGCACAGGAGCCAGTATGACTACTGTCAAGAGTCAGCTGGTGTCATCAGAGCAGATAGTCCCTAAATCATTCCACCAGGTCATAGTCGCTGACAATCGTGAGGGTCACCTACCAGTGGCTCTGGTTCCCTTTAAGTGGGGGGGTCTCTGGTACTATGAAAGCAGCTGTGAGTCCTGCCATGCCTGTAAATTGTCTGTTAGGCAACGATCTTGAGCATACTGCCTGGAAGGAGGTGAGGTAGAGCTCAGATCCCACCTGGAGATGTTTGCCTGAGTGGGTCTGCATGACCACACAGTCCATGGCTGCCAGGGAAGGGAGTCAAGGGCATCTGGAGCCTGGAACATTGGCTCACACAGCTGCAAAGAGGAAGGGCAAGAGGTGCGGGAAACCCGCCTCAGGTGTTCCCACGGTGGTAGAAGGGGCCCATGAGGAGGAGGAGGCCCCTTAGCCGACTGGGGAGGACATAGCTGACCTGGGTAACCTGCCTGAACTTGCTGGCTGGCAAGTAGAGGGTGGGCCAACCAGGGCAGAATTCTGCAAGGTGCAGAAGGAATGCCTCAACCTTGAGTATCTGAGGCAACAGGCCATAGCACAAGCAGCAGGTGACGCCTCTGGAAATCACAATATTTACTGCGAGAATGATCTCCTTACAGAGAGCCTAAGGTTTCATGTCCTGGGGCAGCACATATTCTGGCGGTCCCCCAGTGTTACCAGGCCTTCCTACTGGGTCTGGCTCACGACATTCCCCTGGCTGGACATCTGGGCCAAGACAAGACCTTTGACAGGCTTGTCACCCACTTCCATTGGCCCAGAATAAGGTTAGCCTCAGATAATTTCTGCAGAGCTTGCCCCACCTGCACGCTAATGCGAAGACAGGAAAAAAGCTCAAGGCTCCCCTGCTCCCACTCCCCGTCGTTGGCACCCCCTTTAAAAGGGTAGGCATCGACATTGTTGGTCCCTTGGACCCCAAAACTGCCATGGGCAACAGGTTTATCCTGGTTTTGGTGGACCATGCCACCAGCTATCCAGCGGCAATCCCTCTGAGAACAGTGACTGCACCAGTGGTGACCAGAGCCCTGTCGGGAATATTTACGTATGGGGATTCCCTAAGGAAGTTGTGTCTGACAGGGGTCAAACTTCATATCTGCGTACATGAAGTCCATGTGGGATGAGTGTGGGGTGACCTACTGGTTTACCACCCCTTATCATCCTCAGTTCAATGGGCTTGTTGAGAGATTCAATAAGACCCTGAAAGGCATGGTGAATGGCCTGACTGAAGCCATGAGGCGTAAGTGGGACGTCCTCTTACGATGTCTGTTGTTTGCTTATAGGGAGGTGCCCCAGAAACGGGTGGGTTTCAGCCTCTTTGAACTTTTCTATGGTCACTCTGTCATGGGACCTCTAAGCATAGTTAAAGAGGGCTGTGAGAAAGCTCCCAAGACACCTCCCCAGGATGTGGTCAGCTGCGTGCTGGCCCTCTGCAACCAAACCCAACGCTTCTGGAAGCAGGCCAAGAGTAACCTTGTGGCCAGTCAAGAGGTGATGAAGCAGTGGTATGACCCGAAGACCACTCTGGTTGAGTTCTCACCTGGAGACAAGGTTTGGGTGATGGAGCAAGCAGAGCCCAGGGCTCTCCAGGACCGCTGGACTGGCCCATTTGAGATTAAGGAGCATAGAGGAGAGGCCACTTACCTAGTGGACCTCAAGACCCTTAGACACCCCCTAAGGGTCCTCCATCACAACAGATTCAAACCTCACTTTGAGAGGTCTGAGATCAGTATGCTCCTGGTCACAGATGAGGGCTTGGAAAAGGAGAGTGAACCTCTTCCGACCTCCTCTCTGCCAAAGAAGGTGATGGGTCAGTGGAGGGTGTCATTCTCTCTGACTCCCTGACTCTAAACCAGAGAGGAGACTGCTATGAGCTGTTAGAGCAGTTCTCTTCCCTGTTTTCCCTTACTACTGGACTGACCCATCTATGTGTCCATGACATTGACAGAGGTGACAATCCCCCTGTGAAGAACAAAATTTACAGGTTTTCGGATGAGGTGAAGGCCAGCATCAAGGAGGAGGTCTCCAAGATGTTGACTTTAGGGGTTATTGAGAAATCCTGTGGTACTGGTTCCTAAGGCTGCTGCCCCCGGTGCGAAGCCAGAACTCCGGTTCTGCATGGACTACCGGGGTCTCAACTCAGTCACACGGACTGATTCTCACCCCATCCCCCGAGCTGATGAGCTCGTTGACAAGCTAAGTGCTGCCAAGTTCCTGAGTATGTTTGATCTTACATCAGGGTACTGGCATATCGCCCTGACTGAGGGGGCCAAAGCAAGATCTGCATTTTCAACACCTGATGGCCATTACCACTTCCGGGTGATGCCCTTTGGGTTGAAAAATGCCCCGCTACCTTCCAGTGGTGGGTTAACTGTGTCCTAGCTGGCAAGGATGCCTACTACGCAGCCTACCTAGACGACATAGCTGTCTACAGTTCCAGCTGGAAGGAACACCTGCTCCACCTCAAGGAGGTGCTTCAGGCTCTGCAACAGGCAGGCCTGACCATCAAGGCTAGTAAGTGCCAGATTGGGCAGGGTTCCGTGATGTACCTGGGACACCAGGTAGGTGGTGGCAAGGTGCAGCCACTCCAGGCCAAAATTGAAACTATCAAAGCCTGGCAACCACCTAGAACACAGACTGAGGTGACAGCCTTTTTAGGCCTCACTGGATACTACCATAGATTTTTCAAGGACTATGGTACCATTGTGTCACCCCTGACAGAGCTGACTTCCAAAAAGCAACCTAGGTGGGTAAATTGGACAGAGGCTTGTCAAAAAGCCGTTGATTCTCTGAAGGAAGCCATGTGCACGGCCCCGTGCTCAAGGCCCCTGACTACTCCCAGGAATTTATTGTGCAGACAGACGCTTCAGAGCATGGCATAGGGGCTGTTCTAGCACAGCTGAATGAGGATGGCTCAGACCAACCAGTAGCCTTTATTAGCAGAAGGCTATTACCACTGGAACAGAGGTGGAGTGCTATTGAGAGAGAAGCATTTGCTGTGGTTTGGGCACTGAAGAAGCTGAGACCATACCTGTTTGGGACTCACTTCCGGGTTCAGACAGACCACAGGCCCCTCAGATGGCTCATGCAGATGAGGGGTGAGAATCCTAAACTCTTCAGGTGCTCAATTTCCCTATAGGGGATGGACTTTATTGTGGAACATTGCCCGGGGTTTGACCACGCCAACGCTGATGGTCACTCCAGATACTTCAGTCTCAGTGATGAGAGCTCCCAGGAGGTTGGGGAGCTCTCCCCACTTTCAGCTGGGGAGACACATGTTAGACCTGACAGCCTTAGGGTGGTCACCCCTAACTTTTTGCCTGCCTCCCTCCACTTTTTGGACACTGTTTTGCTGGTTTTTAGACTCTGTGCACTTTACCACTGAGAACCAGTGCTAAAGTGCATATGCTCTCTCCCTTTAAACATGGTAACATTGGATCATACCCTATTGAGCTATTTAATTTACTTATAAGTCCCTAATAGAGTGCACTATATGTGTCCAGGGCGTGTAGATTAAATTCTACTCGTGAGCCTGCAGCACTGATTGTGCCACCCACCTAAGTAGCCCCTTAACCTTGTCTTAGGCCTGCTATTGCAAGGCCTTTGTGTGCAGTTTCACTGCCATTTCAGCTTTGCATTTAAAAGTACTTGCCAAGCCTAAAACCCCCCTTTTTCTACATATAAGACACCCCTAAGGTATGTTCTTGGTAACCCATAGGGCAGGGTGCTGTGTAGGCAAAAGGCAGGACATGTACCTATGTAGTCTACATGTCCTGGTAGTGTAAAACTCCTAAATTCGTTTTTACACTGCTGTGAGGCTTGCTCCCTTCATAGGGTAACATTAAGGCTGCCCTCATACATTGTTTGAGTGGTAGCTGCTGATCTGAAAGGAGTAGGAAGATCATACTTAGTATGGCCAGAATGGTGATAGAAAATCCTGTTGACTGGTGAAGTTGCATTTAATATCACTATTTTAGAAATGACACTCTTAGAAAGTGAGCATTTCTCTGCACTTAAATTTATCTGTGCATTACAATCCACGTCTGGCTGGGTTTAGTTGACAGCTCCTTCTGCATTCACTCAGACATGCCCCAAACACAGGATACTCAGCCTCACTTGCATGCACCTGAATTTTGAATGGTTCTTCCTGGGCTGGGAAGGTGGAGGGCCTTATCTCACACAAAAGACTGCCACACCCCCTACTGGGACCCTGGCAGACAGGATTGAACTGAAAGGGGACCTGGTGCACTTCTAAGCCACTCTTTGAAGCCTCCCCCACTTCAAAGGCACATTTGGGTATATAAACAGGGCCTCTGCCCTTCCAACTCAGACACTTTCTGGAGAAGAAACTTGCAACCAGAACCAGCATCCCTCCAAGAAGAACTGCCTGGCTGCCCAAAGGACTCACCTGACTGCTTTCTGTCAAGGACTGCTGCCTTGCTGTTGCCCTCCTGCCTTGCTGCTCTCTGTCTGTAGTGAAGAAGTGCTCTCCAAGGGCTTGGATAGAGCTTGCCTCTTGTTCTCTGATGTCTCAGGACCAAAAAGACTTAGGGGGTCATTCTGATTCTGGCGGGCGGCGGAGGCCGCCCGCCAGAATTCCGCCCCCATTATACCGCTCCGCGGTCAGAAGACCGCGGAGGGTATTATGAGTTTTTCCCTGGGCTGGCGGGCGGTCTCCAAAAGACCGCCCGCCAGCCCAGGGAAAAACTCCCTTCCCACGAGGATGCCGGCTCGTAATCGAGCCGGCGGAGTGGGAAGGTGCGACGGGTGCAGTGGCACCCGTCGCGTATTTCAGTGTCTGCAAGGCAGACACTGAAATACTTTGCGGGGCCCCCAGGGGCCCCGCGGCACCCCCTACCGCCATCCTGTTCCTGGCGGGCGAACCGCCAGGAACAGGATGGCGGTAGAGGGTGTCAGAATCCCCCATGGCGGCGCAGCAAGCTGCGCCGCCATGGGGGATTCTAAGGGCAGCGGTAAACCGGCGGGAGACCGCCGGTTTACCCTTTCTGACCGCGGCCAAAGCGCCGCGGTCAGAATGCCCTGCGGGGCACCGCCGGCCTGTCGGCGGTGCTCCCGCCGACCCTCGCCCCGGCGGTCAAAGACCGCCGGGGTTAGAATCAGGGCCTTAATCTCTTCCAGAAGGACTCCTTGTGCAATGAAATCCGATGCACAGCCTGCCAGAAACGACGCACAGCCTGCACTGTGGTGAAAATGTCACCGCGCACCAAACCGGACCGATGCAGCCTGACTTCAAGACAAGAAGATGACGCAGTACCAGAGTAGTGGTGGGGAATTGTACGCATGGCCCACTGGATCGACGCATAGCCAAGCCGGAACGACGCAGCCCGACTTCCAGAGAGGAATCGACGTAGCACCTGCCATGCGGTAGAAAATTTGACGCAACACCCACCGGATCGACGCAGCTCCTTTGACTTTGTCCTGCCAGCACAGGAAATCCACACACCATCTCCGGGGTGCCTGAAAACCCCGCAATCCGAAGAGGATCCATGACCGAGCGCCGAAAATCGAAACACAGTCCTCACCTGAGTGGAAACTAAACAACGCATCGTCGTTTGCAGCCCAAGAAATCGACGCACACCCCCTTTTGTTTTCACACTTCTCCTCCTCTGTGGCCCTTTGCAGAGATTTTTCACACGAACCAGGTACTTTGTGCTTGAAAGAGACTTTGTTTACTTTAAACAGACTTAAGACATTTTAAATCACTTTTCAGTGATATCTCTACATTTACTTATTGCATCTTTGATCGCTTTGCTACCTGCATTTAACAAGATAAATATTATATATTTTTCTAAACACTGTGTGGTGTAGTTTTGTGGTGCTATATGGTGTAGTATGATTTATTGCACAAATACTTTACACATTTCCTTCTAAGTTAAGTCTGACTCCTCACTGCCAAGCTACCAGAGGGTGGGCACAGGATAATTTGGATTGTGTGTGACTTACCCTGACTAGAGTGAGGGTCCTTACTTGGACAGGGGGTAACCTGACTGCCAACCAAAGTCCCCAAATCTAACAAACAGTTGCTGCGTTCTCACTTGAAACAGAAATATCAGACGAGCATATATGTGGTCTCAACTGCCTGTTTATCTTCTTCCTTTATAACAAGTTACCAAGGGGCCCTGTCTAAGTTCAGCACCCAACTGAAACTCACCACAGAAGGTAGGGTATGTGATTGATTTAAAATAAAGCTATTTTTTTTAAGGCAGCTTGTTTTTCTTAAAGGAAAACAGGATGCGTTTCAAAAAGAAAAATTTTAAGTTTTCTTTTCATTTGTTAAGGATAGGCAGCGATCTGTGGTACCACTGCCTGCTCTTAAAAACTTTTTTACACATATTCACAAAGGGGAAGGGGTACCTAGGGAAGCCCTTCCCATTTGCGAATGGGTTACCACCAACTTGAAGTTAGTGGGAAAATGGGAATGTTTTGCAACCATATTTAGATCATAAAACATTCACACATATCACTGCGATTCGGTATTAGGATGGGACACCCTAAACACACCCCTTTCTAATAACCAAATCACAAACCCAATTTGCAATTTGGTAATAAATTACTGAATTGCAAATAGGGCTTTGAATATGGTAGAAATCATCTTTCTATGAGCAAATGGTTTGGTTCTGGAAATTGGGGCATTTGCAAGCAGAAAAATCCTCTGTATATTTGGCCCCTAGGTGATTAAATTCTCTCATTATCACTTTGCTCTCTTGAAAAAAAAAAATATTTTTGTCATACACATCATACATCATATTGAGAAAACCTCTGTTTTGCTGTATTACCATCAAGTATAATGGCTACCAGTGGAAAAAAAGCTCAATACAAAATCCTCATTCTAGTGGTTGAAGCCTTCCACAGCACTGTAAAAGCCTTAATTTCTGGTAAAGTGCTTCTTAACATCACCAAAAACACTATGTACTACTTCAGTGTGTAAATGCTTTCCTGGAACCAAGATGGATCACGATTGTTCAGGTCCAAGACTTTAAAAAATATTGTCATTCTAGTGGTTAAATATGTCCACAACACTGCACCACCCCACATTTCTCATTTGGTCTAATGCCGCTTCTCTAGCTGCTCTTAACCCTCAGCAAACTTCAGTCTTCCAACAACAGCAAAACCATGTGTACCACTTTAGATTTAAATGCCTCAGGCTCCTTGCCTCTTCGCAGGCCCACACAATCTCTTCTCGAGTTTAATTAAAACCTCAAAATCCATTTAATTGAGTTAGAGATCCAAAAGCCATTAAAAAAAATCAGCTATGTCTAGCCACGTGAGAATTACTGCTTCAGCAGTCAGAATGTAAAGAATGTTGCGTCTGCCCATAGTAGTTGTAATTCTTTAATGCTGTACTGTCTGTGTCTATGTCTCGCTACTCAAATCTTCATATACCAGTGCTTATCTCGCAGCAACTATTCCAAATGACAATAGTCCTATAAAGTTGAATAAACTATGTGCAATGGTGTTGCTAGTTAAGTTCCATTAGTGTCTATGGGACTTAAGTACAGATTCACTTGATTTTGAAATTACTTATTTTGTATCCTTGGCTCTTTAAATATGGCAATTCGAGCAGTCAAAGGCTATTCCAGACAGGACTGTTGGGTTTCACTTATAGTATTGCACAGTAATCACATGCATGTATGTCCTCATGGCTGCAGATTTCTGAGTCCTCAGTTATCCTTGGAAACTCTCAGGTTTTACTCCTGATACTATTTATTTTTTACCTTTGCCGAGAAGCGTAGCTAATGGTGAGAGGGAGAATGTTACAATGTATCAAGGGACAAACTTAACAAAGTGTTGTGGCGCTCTTGCACCATGCAATGGGATGCAAGAGCGGCACCACTCCTAATTTAGATTTATCAAGCCACCCAAAGCCTTTTTGTGTGGCCAAATCTAGAGTAAAGTAATGCAGCACAAATCACTGAATTGGGTCACTCTGCCCTGGGGCGGCATTCCATGTGTGGATCCTGGGTGTTCCCAAACATCCACCCACGGATTTTGGGTATTCCCAGATTTACCATTACTGGTAGACCTGGGAATATGTCAAAATCCTACGCTTCCCCAGGTGCGGCGTAACAAGGAGAACTATTTTTATTTCTCCTTGTTACTTCCTCTTTCTATGTCTGCTGAATTCTGCAGCACACAGAAAAAGAGGAAAATGCCTCTCAGGATTGTTTTTACACAGGAAGGTGCCGCACAATGTACAATGTTAACTACTGCACATTCCTGCCCTTTCCCATCACACAGTGCAGCACAACATATCAAAATGATGTGATGCACTGCATTATTTTTTGTTCAATATGCCTCCAAGTATTTTGCATTTTGCCACTGTAGGTTGCTGAGAACCTTCTTAAAATGTCAAAAAACATCTACATATATTAAGCATTGAAATTATGAATCCAGATTGAGCTGGAACCTCTATCCATAGAAAATAGAATATAGACATAATAGTGACCAGTTTATATGGCCATTCAAGGTTGTGTTTCACGATGGAATACAGTGAAATGAGAGTTAATTAATGCTCCAACATCTCTTAGATATCAGCCTCAACGGGAGGATTAATGGTGCTTTGAATGGTCAGGAAATGCTCTTGCAGCCACACTAGGCCTCACTAGATACCCAGCAGTACCAACGCTGAAGAACGGATGGTCAAGGCCAACAGTTTTTAGTGGTAGGCATAATCACAGAAATAGGTACTCATTGAGCCAAATAGTTGACAGTCAAAACCAGATAACTAGGATTTTGGGATAAGCTGCATTTGTGCCATGAAACTGTTACATCCAAAACCATGAAGAATAGAGAAATGGCTCAACTAGTTTTGAGATTTAGGTGACCTGCTTCAACCAAATGAACATCCTAAGATGTAAGGCAAATATACATTCATTCCTCTTGAGCTTAAAAATGAATGGTCAGTCTTATACTGATCTTGTTTATTTGAACCTAATTAACAGAAAAGGGAGGGGGTAAAAAAAGTTGCACTTCCCATTTTAATTCCTACAGAACTATTAAACACGACTACAGCCCCAACCAGTGGACGGAATTACACCAAATTTGTCAGAAAACTAGCTTTCGGTACACAGGTTACACTTTCACTTATTTGGTATAAATCTGTGCAGCAGTATTTGAGATATGAAAGTAAATCCAAATGTGTATGTCTGTGATCGCGAAGACCTTGCGAACAATGATGTGCTCATGATTGGCTGTCAAGACTTCAAACCAGGAAGTGTTGGCAGCCATCTTGGGACTCAGCTTGAGCTTAGTTCCTCAAAAAAAGTGTAAAAAAAAAAAAGACAAAGGGCCAGGGTAGAGTTACCCTAACCCTTTAGCTCTGGTGCTGGGGTCGCAGAGGGACCCCCCACAGGAAAAAAAAATAAAAAATTACAAAAAAAATGTATCATAAAAATCGTGTCGACCTTGCAAATTCATGGGAAACTGAAAAAAAAAAACAAGCTCGGACTCCTGCACTTGTTTTTTAATAAGCCATGACAGGGCCAGGTCCCAGGTGCCTTATTTTTTTTTTAATAGGGCCCCTCTCCCACAGTCCCGGACTCCTCTCCCTGGGGATTTGAACTAATACAGTTAGGGGGGGCGGTGCGCCGGGGGGTTTGCAGAAGTCCGGTGTGGGGGGACCAGTCTGTTTTGGACCCCCCATTGCCCCTGGGATCACCACCTCTGTGGGGCCATGCTTGTTGGAGTGGGGCCACATGGCTCCCCTCAATCGGCTACTGATGGCCCTGGGGACCACCACCTCTCTGGGCTGGCTCCTGCTGTGTCCTGGGGTGCCCACTCGAGACATACCTTTTAGCTTTTGCTTGGTGGGAGCTAACAGCTCCAAACAAGCAAAAGCAAACATAACTGCTCATTCTGACAGCAGGACCTGTCAAACAGGTCCCACTGTCAGAAAGCAGAGTTTTAATGCACATATACATGCAGGGAAGGCAGATGAAAGCAATGCTGGAGCAATGCCAGCTCATGCAGGAAACGTGAGACAAGTGAGATCACGGGGAGGCCTTGAGGCGCTCCTCGCAGTCCCAGGTAGACCATAAAGGAAAAAACATGTAAAAATAAAAAATTGTCAGGGACCATGGGGGATGCCTTGAGGCTACCCTCCATGGTCCCAGATAGCCCGTAAAAGGCAAAACATGGAAAAAGAAAAACATTTAAAAAATAATGGCCTGATGGTTAAGTAGTCAGTCCTCCACACTGAAAGTTGAGGGTTCTATTCCAGGTGTGTCCATGATCATTTCCCTCCAACATTTAATTGAAAAATACATTTTTCATTTTAAATTTGTCCAGAAATATCTCATTCTAAGTATATCATCCATCAAAGCATAAAAACTCTTCATCTCTCTCTCTCTCACCCTGTTTCCCCTGTCTCTCTCTCACTTTCAATCTCTGTCTCCACTCACACCCTTATGCACCCACTCACAGACCCATTCAGACACTCACACACCCACTCACAGACCCACTTAGACCCTCATACACCCACTCACAGCCCCAGCCAGACCCCCACTCACCCACTCACAGACCCACTCAGACTCTTACAGACCCACTCACAGACCCACTCAAACTCTCACACACCCACTTACAGACCCACTGACACCCTCATGCACCAACTCACAGACCTACACAGACACTGATGCACCCACTAAGACACTGATGCACTCACTCACACCCAGACAGAGACTCTCACTTGCACTCTCACCCCCAGATACACCCTTTTACACCTATTCTAACACACAGAGAGATAGGCTACAGCCAACTCCCGCCTGCCTGCATGGCCAAGGGGCTGTGTGCAGAGTAGGGATAGCTAGTTAGGGTGGTTGGCCGCAGGGACTGGCTGCAGGCCAGGCCTTGCAGGCAACCCCTGCTGCGCACAGACGAAGGCCACACACGGTGTAAGGTTGGGTGCTTATACAGGGTTGGCCTCAGGGCCTGGCCACAGGCCTGTGTGGCTGTGGTTGGATTAATGTAGAGTAAGGAAAATGAATGTTAAAAAAACACATAGAAATTCACTGAAAAAAACAAAGGTTACGGGAACTTTATATTTCAGAAATAGGATTAAATAAGTCACTGAAAAACCCAAAGGGTGCTGGGACGTTAAAGTTAAGCACACATTTTAAATGTACAAAACCATAGAAATTTACCTGTTATAGCTAGAGTTATCTCAAGTAACTATAACTAGTGCCCTAAGGTAACTATAACTCTTGCCCCCGGGGCTACAATAACAAGAATAATAGGGGACCCCACCAGGGACCCCACCAGGGCCACCCCCGGGACACAGCTGTTTGCTTTTGCTTGGTGAGGGCTTTGACAGCTACCACCAAGCGAAAGCAAACAAAGTCTGCTTTCTGCAAAAGAGAGCAGTCAAACAGCTCTTCCTTGCTGATAGTGAGTTTTCCCCTGTCTTCCTCTTCATGCAAATATGCAGGGAAGACAAGTGAAAACATTAATTCCACATGCGGGGAGCTACTACTTGAAGCAGCTCCCTACATGTAGGAGCAATGCTGGTTCCCACATAACATGGGGAGCCGGCTAGGACCACGGAGCCTTGAGGCCCTCCCCTGCAGTCCTGTCACTCTCTTTCTTCCAACCCATAATGGAATGGAAGATAGAGAGAGAGATAGTCATTGCAATGGTCTCTCCATGCAATGACTACAGTAAATAACCATTTGGCATAATGGTTAAGGTCACAGACCCTCAGACTGCGCCCTAGCCATGCTGCTAGGTGCTAAGGACACTATATATTGGGGGACTGCTAAGTACCCCATATATTACAGCAATCATGACATCTTATATGACATCTTTTATAAAATCATTGATAATATCACTGTAACATTTGTTGTAAAATTATTCATTTAAAAACTGTGAATGGCGGGGATGCAAGTTATAGTTACCATAGGGCACGAGCCATACTTACTTGGGATAACTCTAACTCTAACTTTTGAATTTCTGTGGTTTGGTACGTTTTAAATTTGAGCCTAATTATAATGTCCTTATAACCTTTTGTTTTTTTATGTTAATATATATTTATACATACAGTATATATATATATATATACACACACACACACACACACACACACACACATATATATACATATATATATGCATTTTCTTCGGTTCTCAACCTTCAAATTAAACGAGAACAGCAGTATAACCATACATGATTCAATATAAAAGCCATAACCACATTAAAACATCACAGATTGCCATATTTAAATGCAAAAAAACGACATTTACATAATTAAAAAGTAGAATTAATACATGATCCTCTCAGGGTACACACTGCATGCAAGCATACCACCTAAATTGTTGAAAAACTCTATTAATTAATTAACCTCCTCAAAGAAGCCATGGTTAAAAATACAATACAATATCTGGTTAAAGGAAAAAAGTACAAGTATTCAATTGTAAAAGCATAAATCAATCGCAGGGATAGGTTTCCCTGCCAGCAAGAAATCCCCCTACTAAGTGCTCTGCTGAATTCTAGATCAATTCTCACAGTATAGTCATACTTCATGGGTGGTTCCAAAGTTATGAGCTTGATTAATCGTTATAAATAAAAATAACAATAATCCCTGGACACAGCGCAATCATGCGGTACTCGACCCAGAAAGATAGTCAATTTAAACGTAATCCCAACCCAAAAAAATGTATTTAGATTTTCTACAATATCATTGCAATAAGTTAGAGAACCAAAGTCGTGAACTGTAAAGCAAAAATTAGCAAAGCCAACCGTTGAACCATCTAGTGCTATCACATTACAGTAGGGCTGCAATTAAGACTTCTCATGCTTATACCAAACATTCAGCAGGTAGTGAACACTGAAAATACAATTGGGCCCGAGGTGTCTGCCATCAAAATTAATTGGGCCTCTAAGCAATGAGTAACCCCCATGGATAGGCAGAGTGGATGCAACCATTTACGGCACAAGCCATGATACCCAACACAAACAAGATGTTATGCACTGTCTCCGGGGACATACCACAAATGGGACAGCAGTCCCTATGCTGGTCATTATTCGAGCATCTACTGGATGTTCTAAGAGGGAGGCACCCCAATCTAAATCTTAGGGATCAACTTTTCGCCAGCGGTGGAGTAATACTTTCTCAAAAAGGTTCAAGTGCCAGTGTTGGCTTGAAATCTAAAAACTGTTCAGTCAAGTGATCCAGGTTACCACCCATAACCAGTTGTTCATGCACATATGACTGGTAGCTCATAATTAAAACCTTCCTATCTGTACTGCAAATTTGTTCAGGTGCATTCTAAAATTCAATCAAGCCCAGTTTTTTCTACCTACCAACCAAGATAAATCCCATCCAGAGTACTTTTAAGGCTGAGTCCAGTTTCAAAATATCTCTTAAAGAGTCTCTGTAATTAGAAAGTTCAGGAGTCATCCATTTCAATTGGGCCACGTCCGATAGATAATATCCAGGTCACAATATTATGGAATAAGTGGAGTACTGATGGGTACTGCAACCAATGCCTTTATGAAATTGTTCTCTGCTATAGTCAACTTGTTGATGTTAGCATAGTCCCATATTTCTGCTCTATAAAGGACAGCACTCTGAGCTTTGACACGGTAGGATTTTGGGCAGGTGAAAAAAAGTGTGAATACGTTTTCTTATGGAAACGTTAAATAGGTTTGAATCTACTCTCTTAATCAATTAGCATTTGTTTCTTACAAAACAAATTGTGTTTTCTTTTCTAAGTAACCCTCTCACTGCTTTCCTGTATGTCTGTATTTAAGTGTGCTACAGTTATTTTAACTTTTTATAGCATAAACATCTTTAGGCACGAATCAGAAATCACAGTTCTACATTGTGTAATGCTTTTTCTTCAACTAATATTGCATTGCTATGCTCCAAGTAAAGAGACATCTTCTGTTGAAAAATAGAAGGGTGAATTGATCTTAGGGTGACAGCAACCAAATCAGAGGATACGGTATATTCTTCAAGAAACAGACCCGGTTGAAAATCGTATCAAAATAATTTGCAGTAGAAATACCCATGTAGTAAGGAATCTTGGTGATAATATCAGAAAACATGGCTCTAAAAGACTGATGGAAGAGCAGGACTGAATCAAAGCAGGCCCGGTTCTAGCAGGGGGTCCCAGTAGACCAGGCCCACCCAAGCTAGCCCCCTGGCCCTCCCAAGGTCCAAATAGAAGTAGAAAAACATATTTTGTTTATTTTCTGCGTGATTCATGTGGGCCTGCAGCCTCACTTTCTGAACCTAATTGGTAAACCTCCGGACAAATACCAGGGAGATGGTCTACCTGAAGTGCCTGGGGCAGGTTTGACCTCCGTGGGATGGTTGCTGTTTAAATGCAAACGCGAAAAGCGGGGGTACCTTTGACATGTTTATTGTATCAAAAGACGCTTGCAAACTCCAATTACACATTACTTAAGAGATGACATATAGCCAGAGCAATGGGATTATGTGATCTTGCACATGTGAATTCCGCATATTTATGGATTGGCTGCATTTGTCACATTGTGCAATTTGTTTGCAGATTTTAACAAAAAAGGTCTCTAGTTCAAATGGCTCAAAAGTAACTAAAACGCTACCACATGTATTGCCATGCAGTAACAGGCCTTTTGTCACGAACAGTAAAGTCACTTCTCTGTTACAGATTGCTATATTTAGATGTTAAACTGATATTAGTGAGGTGACATATTTGCCCACAAAGAGGTAACATGTGTAAAAATGAGAAATTGGAGAATACTGCTTCAAATTATGCCATATTAGGCAACATATTTGACCTTTCTTGTTACATAATTTAATGCACCTTGCTGCATTATTTCGTCCTCCCTTGCCAGGTAATAACAGTTGGCCTTGGATATGACAGAAACAATATGAAAGGATTTTCCAATCCTGAGAAAAGTTATTGAAAATATGCATGCAATCAGTTTATATCTTTGTAGTGGTTTTAGTTTCTTTCTGCTATGCCCAATGCCATACATTTTTACTTTTCTGAATTGAAAATACTTTTTTCAAGTTTCACTAACAGAACCAAGATACAGAATGAACAGGAGCAGTGAGGTTCCTGTTATTTAAATAACAAACTGCATTTGCAGGTATTCTGTGTCAGCACTGGCAACATATGCTGCCACTGTCCTGCCTACTCTAGATCTCCAGGGGTGACAGCGGAGTCTAACATAAGTAGAAGGACAGGAAGGAGGAGACATCACCCTTTAGGGCACAGGGAACTATGTATTTATTCTTTTCCAACAAATTATCTCTTTATGTCACATGGATAGAAATGGATTGCAGGGCTAAAGTAACACATTGGTCTTAAACCAATAAGATTATTTGGTGGCCTAATGAGCTTGCTACTAAGATGCTCTTACAATCTGTGGAGTACAAATATAGCTATTCAGCCTTTTCATTTTGAACTAGAGATTGAGACAGCAGATGCTGTAAAAATTGTATGTCCTCACATCAATCTATACATTCTGAGCTTCTAGTGATGGTTGCCAGACAACACATTTATTTAAACTTCAAATAATTATGTTACGGGGCATTTTGAAAGGACAGAGCACATAACCAGCTTAGACCACTAATGTTATCAAATATCAAATACCTCACTGCTATTAATGTGGTGGTGGCCTTTTGTTAGAAGTTCTGAAAAACCTAGGTCCACAACTTCCACCACTGTGGCTTTATAGAGCAGTAAACTTAATAAAAGAAATCTAGGTTCTTGACAAGAAGAAAAGGGGATTGGAATGGTGCAGAGATGAGCTATGGATAATAATTAGAGCAGAGCGTGAGGACAGAAAAGATGAAGGTAAGGAAAAAAGGAAGGATAACAAAAAAGAATTGTTAGAAAAGATGTTGATAAAAAAAAGTAAGGTAGTGAGTAGAACAGAAGAGTAAAGTAGTGAGTAGAATAGAAGAGAAAATATGACATAAGGATGGATTGGGGAGGAGTAGGCGAGTTATCTGTGTCGGAGGTTGGAGAATGTGATGATGTGCTAGAGCTGAATGAATAAAGATATAGCAGGAGAACGATGAGCAAAGTGGGTGATGAGAACAGGGTGAATTATAAATTTGAACTGAGAAAAGCATAAGAGGTGATTAAAAGGGGAAGGGTGAAGGTGATAGATAAGACTGATGAAGGATTAGGATGATGAAAAACAAAGGTAATCACAGAGGAGCGATATGAGCATTTGTTAAATTGTGTTGGGGCAGAGAAGGCGTGTTAAGAAGAGAGTGGTAGAGCGGAAGGGAGAGGAGAATGATGGTTGGGGAGGGTGATGGAAACAGAAGGTGATGGAATAGCAGAGTCTAGAGAGAGAAAAGAAGAGGAGGAGATATGCCAGTCACAATTTAGAAAAAAACTGTTCAGTCTAGAGGTACCCACATGAGCTATACATTTCCACAATGTTCCCCTTAAATTACTTTCAACTCAAAGGACTGACAGCTCACTATTGGCTTAAAAACAAACAATCAAATTACAATTCCAGTCTTAATCCTGCTGTTGACACTTTGGGCACTGACATTTGATGTTTGGCCAGTTGCCAACTTTTGCTGCTCTTTTAATTATTAGATTTATTTGAAGTAAATGGACAGCAGTAGGATCTTCAAAGAGTCGCACAGCCCTTTACAATGTTTCTTTAAAATATGTAGGTCTCCCAAGTCTTTATAGATCTTCTGCATAAACACACTGTATAAACCAGGCCTTGGTGCTACTGATGTTTGAAATGCTGAGGGATGCCAGTGGAGAACAAGTTCGTACAGCAGGATTACAAAGTCCATTTAGGCACACCCACAAACCGCTTGTGCAGAAACAGTTCAAGCTTCCTTTACATACACAAAAGTATTACCATGTAGGCAACAACAGTGAAGGTAAGGCTGACAGAAGCGGGTGAGCTTGTGACAGTCAAGGTTAAGATAGAGAGAGAGAGAGGAGGTTGTCTTTCAAAGAGGGGGTATTGAAGCAGGAAGAGGGGTGGGCAATAGACAGGAACGTGCGAGAGAGATAGGAGGGCCAGGCAAAGAGGCTAAGGATACTGAGGAAGAGAGTGAGGCTGGAGATGTGAAGAAAAGAAGCAGGGGAGTGAGGGAGAGAATACGAAAGGCCTGTAGAGAAAGAAAGGTAAGTAACAGACAGAAGAATAAAGTGGAAGTACACTGAGAGGCTAGTAAGGTAAAGAACAAGAGGAGATTGAGGCAGAAAAAGAGGATGGTGACAGGAGAAAGAGACTAGGATAAGGTGGAGAGAGAGAAAGAGGAGGCCACTGCAGGGAGACAGGAGGGGGAGAAGGAAAAAGATGGTTGAGGTGGAGAAAGAGGAGGGTGAGGTGAAAAGACAAAAGTGAGGCAGGAGGATGCAGATGGTGAGAAGAGGAAGATGAGGTGGAGACAGATGAGGGTGATGCATAGTGGAAGTAGGATGAGGTGTAGAGAAAGGTGTGTGAGGCAGAGAGAAAGAGTGAAACAGAGAGAAAGGAGAGTGACAGACAGAGAGCGAAAGAGATAACCTAGCTACAAAACAAACAGGTAAAACTAGTAAGAACTACCCCCAGATTATGCAGCTCATACCTCTGCAAGGTTCTCCAGCATGCCCATACCCATATCGCAGACAACCAGGAGATGCTACACAAATCCATTTATCATCATGGCACAGCCATGCTTTTCCATTGCCCTCCCATATCCCGAATCCTAGAGCTTGAATCAAAGCAAAGAAAACCATTAAACCATTTGGTAGAAACAGGATGCAGCTTGGCAACAGAATATTGGATTTATGAGCATGCAACAACGCAAGGGGGCTGATGAAGGCTAGGGACTGATAGCGCGTCAGGACCTTCATAAGTAAACTTACAAGGAGACACGCCTACGCCGATTAACCTTTTGACCATGTTCGGAGATTTCCCAATTATGGGGTATCTTTCTGTCATCACAAAATCAATATGACAATGATTCAATCAATATTCACGATACCTAATCATTAAGCTAATCAATAACATTTAATAAGAAACAATATTTGAAAACACCATGACCTTTCAGTCATGAAAAAACCACACAAATATAATTGTTAGGATATTTATTCCCTATTGATTACAATCTAATATCATTTCCGTTAATCTCATTAGCAATCAATCTCATTAGTAACTCTTAAGATACATAATTTGAACACAGTTAATCAACGCATAGAGAATATTCATTAAGCATTAACACATCATTAATAAGAAGCAGTTTAGCAAAGTCACAGAGTACAAGATTCAACAAAGCAAGAACTCAGTCATTTGTCTATTTGCGTCAAATTTTTAGTGAGCACCTTAACTAACCTTGAATTAGCATCAGCATGTTGGGCTTCATGCAAAACAATTTAGCAAACACAAATTTGGAAAACATCTAACTATGGCCTCTATCAAAAGAGCTGTTGGTACCTAGAAAGGAAAGGCAAACAGACAATTACAATTTTCATCAGATAGTTACCCCTCCAACGAATCAGCAAACAGCGTCAGTTTTCGTCCTCAGGACATCAGTCGATTCACCATCAGCAAAGATAGGACAAGGCAAAGTCTCAGTATGGCATGGATAAAGAATAAGGCTCTTCCCTCATATGGAGGAGAAGCTAGCATCCGCAAGGACTTGGATAGAGGGTGGTTTAAAGTATCAGGAAGAATAAACAGCAAAGTCTCAAAATGGCAAAGTATGGCTTAAGGCAGAATGTCAGAATAATGGCAAATAATGTCCGAATAATAGCTGATTTCTCCTCGGGTCATGCGGTTATATCAAAACTGTCGAACTAGCCCTTAATTCCCCATTGGATAATATTTGGTGCATCTTTATCTCTGTCCAATAATTCTTCACACACCTTACTAGAATCTTCCATGGAACACAGTTCTCATGCCGTTGATTGGCCCATGTTATTGACGTCTTCATCGGGTGGAATGTCAGGTAAGAAAAGTTACACTTTACGCTCCAGTCAGTAGTCCTATTGTTTTCTCCTAGTCCAGGCAGCCTTGCACCTGTTACAAATTACACTGTTGCATTCAGCAAGAATGTCTCCTTGAGCAAGTTGGGTCCCATGAGAAAGAATTTACTACGGCTACACACACACATCTCTAGCTTCTGGAAAAGTACAGCTTCATGTCCTTCAGGAAGACAGCACATTGCACGTTAGGAAAACAAACACTTTAATATGAGACCAGGCATCTAGGCCCAGACCCTTGCTAACTAAGGCCTAGTAATTTAGTCAACAAACCCCTAATATATTACTCTAATTATAATATGCAAATACAAATTCAAAACATTAGTACATAATTAATCCATCATTTAATAAGTTCCATCAGTCTTTGTTTACATTGGTGGACACTCCCCGTGGGCACATTCAAACAAGTGCATTATTTTCTACGTTAACACAGTTTCTATGCAGCTTCATTACACAATATATTGCAAGCCTTTGCATGTTAATATTAATTTAAAAGACACACTTCAACAATCCCTCCTCTGATGACTCTTGTCATCACACAAACCTTTCCCCTCGAATTTTACATTCTAAAATTCCTTCATTTCAATTTCTTCTCTTAACCTTTCCCCCTGTGATTTTGCCCTAAACAATTTTTCACTTTGTTTTTCTTTCCTCCTCTTTTCATTTTTCGCCATTTTCAATTTTATTCTTTTACTTAATTTACATGCCACCCATATTCCAAATAAGCAAGCTATAACAATCAATATTCCCTGTATTATTTTTGCCAATATCCCATGCCAAATACTACTAAACCAATTTCCCACTGAAGCAAATCCCTTCCCAACCTTTTCCCAAACACTTGGTTCTTTCATTTCCTTCAAATCTGTACTATCCCTAGTTAAGTTAGTAAGCATACTCCTAATCTCATTACTATTGTCTGGTATGTAAGCACAGCAGTGACGCTCATTAAGCATCTTACAAACTCCACCATTTTTCGCTAAAAGAATATCTAAAGCAAGCCTGTTTTGAAGTGTCATAGCCTTCTCCGCAGCAAGTTCACTATCCATCAGGAGTATAGCCCCTGTGAAATTTGTCAGCATGTTATCCACAATAGTAGACAACTTTCAAATCTTTATGGAGTTTAAGATAACTCCCACTGAAGGAATTATCGCCCCAAATATGTCTCCTACTACACCAGCAGCAGTCTCTCTCTTCTGTCTAGTACGATGTAATTCAGACAATTTCGGAAACCTTTTCAAATCGTTAAGTTGATATATCTTTGGGAAAACTATTCCCAAATAACATGTCCCATACCATCCCTTTGGAAGACAGTAATAAGCATTTAGTCCACATATATAGTAGATCCCAGGGATCGCTGGATCCTGTCCATTTAACATGAACGTCCACTTACTCTGAAACAAAAACACATGCTTACATTCACTCATTCCCACAAACACATTGTCATAATATGACTTCAGCCTAGATATGTAAAGCTTTCCTACATGTAGTGCATCTAAAGCTTATTTCCCCTGTTCCTTAATTGCACTATAACCCTCACTACTAGCAAAAGCTTGCTGCTCCAATCCTTTCTCCAATTTACCCTTCAATGCCCTTCTTCTATCTTCCGTTTGGTCTAAAAAGCTTTTCTCTACAGATGTAACCAAGCATGTAAAATTATTGCGGTGTGCATAAGATGTACTAATTGTTAATGTCACCTCAAAGAACCCCTTTACTAATTTTATACTATAGTACTTAGCTACACTACTCAAATCCTCTATGATAGGCACATAAGAAAACACAAGGTCATAGTTCGAGTAAAAATATTGAATCTCTTCTTGGTTATAGAATCTTGTTAGTAACAGACTACAGCTTATCCCATATGTTAAAGGCAGACTATGATAGGTAACCCCCTCTTGTACCGAAACAGGAATCTGTGTGCACACAAAGCAATCCTTTGCATCCATTGTGTCAACATACTCACTCAGCAAGCAATAGAAAACATTAGTGGAGAGTTCCCCTTTTGCATTAGTTCCCTCATGCAAATATTTTGTATCCTGCTCAAACCTCTCCCAAGCTCTTAGTGCAGTGGTAGGCTCAGAAATTGTAGCATTGTTAGTCCCACTCTTATCCATTAGTGGCATACACACAATCACAACTATGATGAATATCACACACACAACACCCAAACCAACACCCAAATATTTACAACGCCTATTCCCTTTATCATCCCCTCTAGTGTTAGCCCTGATCTGTAAAGAATCAGAAACTGAAGGAAGGTTAATTCAAACAACAACAGAGGACAGTTAGAATGTTTTTTTTTTTTTTTTTGCCGCAGAGTCAAAACAAGCAAGTATTTACAGCTTCCACTTTCTCTCCCAGGATCCTTGTCAATTCAGGTTAGCAGCTTGTCAAATCTGGTTTCAAGTGTCAATTCATGTTATCAGTGTCACATCTGGTAAGTTATCAGTCTCTTTTCTCAAATTTTCTCTTCCCTTTAATTCATTTTTTTTTTTTACGCCAAATCAGTCTTTTTGGCCGGACTCAGGTACCAAAGTACTGACCTGGAACCTCTCTATCAAAGCAAAACGTCAATAACTCTTGTTGCCATTCAGCTGATGTTGCATACGCCCATTCAGGACCTGCGTACCTTCTGTTTGCTACTCTCTTTCTTTTTAACTTGCGATCACCTTGCAACTCTCCTTCACTTAGATCTTCTCTCCTTGTTGTATCAACCTCTTCCTCTATTGCATCTTCAACAGCCACTTTTCCCTTCTTCACTTGCAACTCTGGCCACTTATCTCCCTTCAGTGTCTCTCTGGCCTTTGATCTGTGGCAATTCTTCGCCATTCTCTGACTCTATGGAGTTTTCTCTTGATGGACCTGCAATTTGCTCAGGAAGAGTCTGGACACTCCAACTCCCTTCCGCCTCAACTCCTTCGCCTTCTGGGTCTGTCAGGGGCTCTAGCTCATTTCCATAATCGTCTGCTTCTGGGAGAACCTCCCTTTGATTCGGCTCTCCTGGTGCCTCAGTTGAGATAGGCTCGCTGTCACCCCTCTGGGTCTCTTCTCCTTCATCTCTTACTGGAGTGACCAAGCCATCCTCAATGGGCTCTCCTTCGGTCTGAGTTCCCCTTCGATCACTCTCCGGCCCTGAGACTTCCTTCTCTGTTGTTGGTACTTTCAACAACTAAACTTCCTCATCAATTGGACACGTCACCTTTTTCGTGTGACTGGCATGGATCCAGTTCAGAATTCCCGCACACTTCACAGCGGTAGTAGTCTTTTATATTACTTGATATGGTCCCTTCCAATGTGGCTCCAAACACAACTTCCTTACATGTTTCTTGATGGCAACCCAGTCACCAGCTTTCAGGTTGTGTCCTGGATCATTTATCGGTGGCAGGGTGGTAGCTTCCACCTGGTGAGAAAAAGAGTGAACCACGTCAGCCAGACCCTTGCAGTACTCCAACACCATATCATCCCTGATATTCACAAGAGCATTCGCATGCACTGCGGACAGTCTCATAGCCCGGCCCATGAGAATTTCATGAGGGGACAGTCCTGTTTTCTTGTTAGGTGTATTTCTCATTGATATTAGCACCAAAGGCAACGCATTGGGCCATTTCAAATTCGTGGCTGCACACATCTTTGCCATTCTCGACTTCAGGGTACCATTCATCTGCTCCACTAGTCCTGATGCTTCAGGGCGGTAACTACAATGCAACTTCTGCTCAATGTTCAATGCTGCACACAATAGCTTAACCACCTCGTTGTTGAAGTGACTTCCTCTATCTGATTCTAAAGAGATCGGAAACCCGAAAAGTGGTTTCAGTTCCCTAAGCAGCAGCTTCACGACTGTGAGACTGTCATTCCCACGTGTAGGGTATGCTTCAGTCCAGTGACTAAAGATACACACAATCACCAACACATATCTCAATCCTTCACAAACAGGCATCTCAATAAAGTCCAATTGCATTCTGCTAAATGGACCTCCTGCTCTCCCGATGTGGTTCAAATTCACCACTGTTCCTTTCCCAGCATTCATCTGTTGACAGATGATACACCTATAACAGAGCACTTCTGCAGCTTGTCTGAACTTCGGGTTAAATCAGTCAATTTTGAACAACCTGATCATGGCATCCTTCCCAATATGTGCTTGACCATGATAAAACCTTGCAAACTGTGACAGGAGACTGTTCGGCAAGACCATTTTCCCTTCATCTGAAATCCACAAATCATCTGGTCTTTCTACACATTGCATCCTAGCCCAAGAACGCTTCTCATCTTTGCTGGCACGTCCCTGCAACAATCTCAATTCTTCTAACGTGTCAATCACCCTTAATGCGTAACCTGTGCATGTCTCATTTTCTGTCTCAGGTAACAATTCCCACTGATCTTTAAACAATATACAGTTCAATGTGCAAAACCTTGCGACTTGATCTGCATATCCATTTCCCATTGAAACAAAGTCTTGTAATTTCAAATGAGCACTGCATTTCACCACGGCAATTTCATGAGGTAACTGAATCGCGTGCAACAACTCCTTAATTCTTTCACCATTTTTCACTGGAGAACCAGAGGAGGTCAGGAAACCCCTCTGGGACCATAGCTGGCCGAAATCATGGACAATTCCAAATCCGTATCTGCTATCAGTATAGATAGTCACCCTCAGCTGGGCAGAAGCATGGCAAGCTCTAGTAAGAGCAACCAATTCGGCCACTTGAGCAGAATATACTCTCTCAAGCCAAGATGCTTCCAGGATATCAGACATCGTACATACAGCGTATCCGGCTCTCAACGCTCCTACTGAGTCTCTCAGACATGAGCCATCAGTAAAGATAATTTGTTCATTTTCTTCCAATTGGGTATCTTTAATATCAGGCCTCGGTTTGGTGCACATTTCCGTTACCTCAAGACAATCATGTTCTACATCTTCAACTTCTGTGTTTTCATTTGGAAGCAAAGTTGCCGGGTTTAACACTGTACATCTTTTCAATGTTACATTTGGTGACCCCAATAAAATAGTTTCATATTTTGTTAATGTTGCATTTGTCATATGTTGCTTTTTGGTTCGGGTTAACAGGATTTCAACTGAGTAAGGGACCATGACTGTTATAGGATGTGCCATCACTATGCCTTCACACTGCGTGAGGCTTTGACCAACTTCTGCTTCTGCACGCAGACAACCTGGTAAGGCTGCTGCAACTGGGTCCAAAGTAGCTGAAAAATATGCTACTGGTCGGTTTACACCTCCATGGACCTGTGTCAGGACAGACAAAGTACATGCATCACGTTCGTGACAAAACAGAACAAAAGGCTTTGTGTAATCAGGCATACCTAAAGCTGGAGCCCTGCACATGCTCTCCCTCAATTCAGTAAACGCCTTCATTTCCTTTTCTAACAGCGTTATGACATCTGGTTCTTCCTTAACTGTCAGTCTCACCAATGGCTTGGAGATGACTGAGAAATTCGGGATCCACTGACGACAGTAGCACACCATTCCCAAAAACATCCTAACATCTCTCAGTTTGATTGGGGGATTCATCTGTAATAATGCAGTCACTCTTTCCCTGGACAGTTTCCTCGATCCTTTCTCAATTTGATGACCCAAATACTTCACCTCTTTCTGGCAGTATTACAATTTCTTTGGAGACACCTTGTGCCTGTTCTTCCCCAAGTGGTTCAGTAAGGCAATCAAATCATATTTGCTCTCATCCCTCGTTTTGGATGCGATCAACAGATCATCAATGTACTCCACTAGAGTCGATTGGAAAGGCAATTCCAATGACTCCAAATCCTTCTTCAGTATCCGATTAAAGATGGAAGGTGATTCCAAAAACCCTTGAGGAATTCAACACCAATTGTAAACCTTATCCAGGAATTTGAAACTGAAGAGAAATTGGCTGTCCTCATGAAGAGGCACAGAAAAGAACGCTTAGGACAAATCAATTACTGTGAGCCACTCTGCATCACATGGAACCTGAAACATATTCACAGCTGGATTTGTCACCACTGGGCAGCATTTCACCACTAAGTCATTAATCTTTCTCAAGTCTTGGACAATTCGAACTTTCCCACAAGGCTTTCTCAATCCCATTATTGGTGAATTACATGAACTGTTCATCACTTCCTTCAAGATTCCCTGTTTCACAAAGTCTGCAATTAATTGTGCCTCCTTTATAAGAACATCTTGCGCCACATGGTACTGCGGTACCTGGGGAAACAGCATTTGGCTTCACACTGACTTTAACTGGTTCTACTCCTTTAATCAGTCCTACTTCCTTTTCTGTCAAATCCCACACTTTCTCTTGGACTGTTCCCTGCAAGTCTGCCGGGAGATCAGTCACTGTGAACATTGGGAAGGAGGTAATCAGGGGATACTCCTCGTCTGTGGTCTCCATTTCTGGCTCTGAAATCTGCCCATCATCTCCTTCATCATCACTGTTTGTCTGAACCTCAATTCCCTCAATGGAACCTGTGATAGAATATCTTGTCTTGCACAGTAAGGGGGTTATTCCAACTTTGGAGGAGGTGTTAATCCGTCCCAAAAGTGACAGAAAAGTGACGGATTTACCACCAGCCGTATTACGAGTCCATTATATCCTATGGAACTCGTAATACGGCTGGTGGTATAACCGTCACTTTACCGTCACTTTTGGGACGGATTAACACCTCCTCCAAAGTTGGAATAACCCCCTAAGTCTCTTCCCAGTAGGGACACGGGACTCAAATCGCAAACCACAAATCTGTACAATCATTGGAAAGTGGCATGCTCAACCTGTACCGGATCTGTAATCGGGTTAGTTAGGAGCTGATTTGCCTACCCCTACCACCTTAACTGTACGTCCTGAAAGGGGCAGTTTCGGAACCTCTGCACTCCTGACAGGAGCATGTAGCTCCTGTGTCAACCAAAAATGAAACCTTGTGACCAATTACTTTTCCCTAAACATAGGGCCCTTTCTGATCTAACTCTAAGGACGCTGCAAGCCTAACTCCTCACTATCTGAACTCCCATCCGACCATTCATCATTTGTTTCATTCTCACCACGCAATGGGAACTGTTGCACTGTCTTATTTTGACTCATTCTTTGACCTGTGACCTGTTGAGGAAGCATCACCTGTTGCTGTTCCATTGGCGCTAAGGGCACTTGCATTTGCTGTCTGGGTACCATAGGAACCTGCTGCTGCATTTTCTGCATCTGCATCGGCTGTATACGTGGCATCTGCATCTGCTGCATGGTTTGGAAACCCTGCATCTGATTCATGTTATTCTGAAATTTTGGATTAGGACCTCTCAGCCTCGGTCCCTTCACATTTTGAAATGCACTGACATCATTGATTTGTTGAACAACACCCTCCTGCACCATCATCGGGCACTCCCAATTCCAATGTTCAACGACCCCGCAAGCATGACAAGGTAACATCTTCTTCATTCCCTGTACATCGTTTTGAACTACTACAGTGTTCAGATCCGGACCCCGATTCACAAAACCTCCGCGACCTCTGCCTCTCACTTGCGCCTGAAACATCCTGTTTCCTTGAGGCTGTTGCACCATCTGTTGTAGACAACCTCCCTGCATTCCTGATTGTGCTGCCTTAATTTGCATCACCATCGATTTCTCCTTTAACTTTCTCTGCTTCAACTCAATTTTGTCATTACAGTCCTTCGCCTACTGCAACACCTCGTCAATCGGCTTGGCTTGCCAGCAAATCGACTGGTTCTTAATCATCTGACTAATCTCAGGTCTCAACCCTTCGACAAACCTGAACACAAGGTGATTCATGTCCTTAGCCTCAATAACCTCTGTACCACTGTAGTGCTTGAACGCTTTCAACAACCTCTCATAATAGGCATGTATCAACTCTTTGGATTCCTGAGCTGTCCGATCAATCTTTTGCCAATCAATATTCTGCGGCGAAACTCTCTGTTTCAAGAACTCAATCACCTTATAGTAGTACCTCATCACCTCAGGAGACGGTGCTCCTGTTACTCTGTCCCTTGCCTGTTCCGCTGTTGGCCAATCCACACTCCTCTTGCACTCAAGCCACAAATCAGCTGGAACTATGACTTCAAAGAGAGTATTCAGGTCTTCCCAGAGACATTTTGCAAGTTTCACAAACCTGTCCGTCTGCTGATTCCACTCTATCGGCTTCTCCCTCAGCTTGGAAAAGTCATTCGTAAATGACAGAATATCACCTCTAGTCCACGGCACATGGACAAAGACCCCTCCAGCTGTTTCTCTCATTGGTAACATCTTTACCGCACCAGCATCCTGTGAATTTTTAGCTGCCGGCTCTATGCAATCACTTTTCCTCTTATCTCTTTTCTTCGCCCAACTGCCTTCCCATTTCTCTAATGCTCCCCAAACTTATGCACTCTGCAGTATTTCTTTAAGGTGTGCCTTCATCCCAGTTGACCTCATGTGTTCAAAATCCTTAGGCTCAAAGTCTAACCTGTAACTCCTCTTCAAATGTTTGGTATTTTCTAAGTCTATTACATATTTATCTGCCAAATTTGCCAACCTCTGGTGCACCCTGCTCACTTCTTTAGTTATCTTTGGACACAAGTATCTCAACTCTGCTTCCATGTATGACTCTAACCTGTTCACTCCCATGCTCCCTTCAACAAGTTAATTTGCCTCCATGCACAACCTCACAAAATTCAGGTACTCTTCTCCTCCCGACCTCTCTGCTGCTGCAGGAGTAGACTGTGGTGAATTCAACTTATCTAACCAGTCATTCGCTGTTGGGCTATCAAACCTTGTAATGAAATATTTCCAGCCTGTACTATGGGTGTCAGCGGCATATTCGCACTCGAGATCTGCGGTGTCAGCAGTCCCAAACCTGATTGTCTCATGGCATCTGGAGGAGCCCCAAGCAGACTGAAGTCTAACAAAGACCTAGATCTTTCGAATGTCGGCTCCACTGAAGTCATCCCTCAAGAGCTCCCTATGAACCCTCCTCTTGTCATCTCTTAGTCATTATCCCTTGATCGGATACACTAGGTTTCGCCTGCGCATGCAATGGTACTGGCAGACCAACAGTATTGGGCAAAGATATGGCGGCTGGCGGCTGCCGACTTCCCAAAACCTGTGGAGCATTAACTCCTATATTCTGGTTTATTACTAGTGCCATGGCTGACTGTGGTCCTGTGACCGAAGTGAAATTCTGAATCATCTGTTGCTGTACCTGGGGCAGTAAAGGTGGAGTTGGATCATTCTGAATCAGCTTTGTCTCGTATATGCCGGCTCTGACGGCACCATCAAATTCGTTGTAGTCTCTAATATAGGGACATCAGGGTAAAGCCTCTGAACCTGCGGTGGCTGCAGCTGAGATGGCATCTCTGGAGCAGTGGACACACTAATGCTATTCTGCGCTGGAACTGGTGTGGAGACAGGACTAACCTGTACCGGATTAGTTGTCACTTTGTCTTGTGTTGAACCTGCAGGACATGTACTAGCACACGATCTATTGTCATCTATTGCATATGGCGGTGGTCGATCGTTCAGTAACTGATTAAGGACTCATCATCGTCTGAGTCATCCATCTCTGATCAGGGCTTCTTAGCCTCTTTGTCTTTAGAAGAACTTTTGTCGGTCTTACAAGTAGCTTTCCCTCCTTTGTCTTCACCTTCTTGAGCTATCGCTGAAAACATCCTAATTCAATCTATTGTTTCTCTCCTCCAAACTCTCTGTGCGCTATCCCACCTAGCCTCCGCTAGTGTCTTTTCTGCTTTCCTCATTCTCCTCTCAAATTTCTGTTGCTGTTGTCGTATTGCCATCAGTTCCCAAATTGCTAACGCCTCAAACTGTGCTGGCCTTGGAGGTGGCTTTAGCTCATTTAACACCCTTTGCAAATTTTCCAAAATTCTTATGTTGAACGTTCCGTGTTCCGGAAATGCCAAAAACCCTTCATTCTGTCGCTTTGCACCATTGCTTTAGCCAAAGACATGGCGTGACACCCCTTTCCTCCATTACGGTATAAGCTGGTGTATCTTCTGGCAGTGTAACTTCCCCTACACTCGCAGTAATATATGCATCTCCCCTCAAAGCGCTCTTTAATGCCTTGAAAAAGGTCATTTTCATGTCTTTTATTTTGTTTACAATCGAATCAGGAAGTGACTTTAATTCCCAGAACTCTCTTTGCCTACCTTCTCAACCAAGTGCCTCCCACAGATGGCTGCCAATCCGTGCGTGACCCCTCTCACTAACCGATCTATCCCAGCGCAGCTTCAATGACGTCACACTCACACACACTGCGGCTGACAAAGTCATGCAGCTTGTCTTCCTCACTCTCGATTCACACAAAACTAATGCAATATATTGCGAGCACCAACAAAACTCAAATTTGCCGGTTTACTACAGGAAAGGGTAACACAATCGCTTCAGAACTTTACAGAGATTTTGCTTAGCCTCGGCCGCTACTCTCTCCTTCTCAGATCCCAAATTTTACTCTCAACTTGTCAATGGGTTGTTCTAGTGCACTTTAGAACTCACCAAATCTCCATCGAAGTTTCCATTCACTCACATTGACTCAAACTCGACTCGCCAACCACGCCCGATCGACCTATTAAACCGCGCAAATTACAACATAAACCAAGTGTCTCATACACTTATCAATACACTCCGGAGTCTTAGACCATTCAGGATCCTTACATCACCAACCACATAGACAATTTTTTAGCACAAAGCGCCACACTCACATGAAGTTCGCCGACTTCCCTACTCTAATACTGCATAGTACGCATACTCCTACTAAAACATCATCATTTGGCCTAAAATCCTCACAGACTTCACACTTCACCTGCGATATGCATAAGCTGTGCAAGCTCAAACCCTACTTCATTCACACTATCACTAGAACGACGAGAACATACTCAAACTCCCTTCAGCAGGCTCTGAGATTCCGGGAAAGTCATCTGGGACTCAGGGGGACATCATCTCTCCAATTAGCATCATTGAAAAATAACAATTTTCCCAAAACCCAATTCTCTGATACACCTTGCTTACTTCCAAACTACGCTCATCAATTTCTACCAGACCTTCAGATCTTTTGAGTCAACAATCTTATCAAAACAGTAGTCCCTCGTCCTGGGGCCCCAAAGGGCCAAACCATTACCTCTGCTACCAAAAACTGATAGCGCATCAGGACCTTGATAAGTAAACTTACAAGGAGACACGCCTAGGCGATGAACCTTTTGACCACGTTCGGAGACTTCCCAGTACGGGGTATATTTCTGGCATCACAAAATCAATATGACAATGATCCAATCAATATTCACGATACCTAATCATTAAGCTTATCACTAACATTTAATAAGAATCAATAATTGAAAACACCATGACCTTTCAGTCATGAATAACCACACAAATCTAATTAAGTGTTAGGATATGTATTCCCTATTGATTACAATCTAATATCATTTCTGTTAATCTCATTAGCAAACAATCTCATTAGTAACTCTTAAAATACATAATTTGAACACAATTAATCAACGCATAGTGAATATTCATTAAGCATTAACACATCATTAATAAGAAGCAGTTTAGCAAAGTCACAGAGTACAAGAGTCAACAAAGCAAGAACTCAGTCATTTGTCTATTTGCGTCAATTTTTTTGTGAGCACCTTAACTAACCTCGAATTAGCATGTTGGGCTTCATGCAAAACAATTTAGCAAACACAAATTTGGAAAACATCTAACTATGGCCTCTATCAAAAGAGCAGTTGGTACCTAGAAAGAAAAGGCAAACAGACAATTACAATTTTTATCAGATAGTTACCCCTCCAACAAATCAGCAAACAGCATCAGTCTTCATCCTCAGGACATCAGTCGATTCACCATCAGCAAGGATAGGACAAGGCAAAGTCTCAGTATGGCATGGCTAAAGAATAAGGCTCTTCCCTCATATGGAGGAGAAGCTAGCATCAGCAGGGACTTAGATAGAGGATGGTTTAAAGTATCAAGAAGAATAAACGGCAAAGTCTCAAAATGGCAAAGTATGGCTTAATACAGAATGTCAGAATAATGGCAAATAATGTCTGAATAATAGCTGATTTCTCCTCAGGTCATGCGGTTATATCCAAACTGTCGAACTAGCCCTTAATTCCCCATTGAATAATATTTGGTGCATCTTTATCTCTGTCCAATAATTCTTCACATACCTCACTAGAATTTTCTATGGAACACAGTTCTCATGCTGTTGATTGGCCGATGTTATTGACGTCTTCATCGGGCGGAATGTCAGGTAAGAAAAGTTACACTTTATGCTCCAGTCAGTAGTCCTATTTTTTTCTCCTAGTCCAGGCAGCCTTGCACCTGTTATGAATTACACTGTTGCATTCAGCAAGAATGTCTCCTTGAGCAAGTCGGGTCCCATGAGAAAGAATTTACTACGGCTACACACACATCTCTAGCTTCTGGAAAAGTACAGCTTCGTGTCCTTCAGGAAGACAGCACATTGCACATTAGCAAAAACACAGTTTAATATGAGACCAGGCAGCTAGGCCCAGACCCTTGCGATCAAAGGCCTAGTAATTTAGTTAACAAACCCCTAATATATGAGTCTAATTATAGTATGCCAATACAAATTCAGAACATTAGTACATAATGAATCCATCATTTAATAATTCCATTAGTCTTTGTATACCTTGGTGGCCACTCCCCGTGGGCACATTTCAAACCTGTGCATTATTTTCTACATTAACACATTTTCTATGCAGCTTCATTACCCAATATATTGCAAGCCTTTGCATGTTAATCTTAATTTAAAAGACACACTCCAACATTACATGCCGTCAAACGAAAAGCAGTAAGAGAAATATAAAAGAACTGCTTTAGGTAATGCTGGAATCCAGCAAGTGCAAGCTCCAACTGGAGAGCCTAAGGAACTCACCTGGAAACAACAATTATTAGGCACTGAAGGAATGCTATTAACCTATTTTGAAGTGTCCTTACAATTGCATACGCTCAGTTCCTTACTGAGGAGACATTAGTCTTCGGAGCATGTCCACTTTGCAGCTGCAGCTTGAGCATGGACTTTCCTCAAACACCGAGCGTTGGTGCCTGTCATATACTGCGTTTCGAGCAAACCCCTGTTTCTGATTTTGTTTTTTTTAGTTCAGTACTGTTCTCAGATTCTTATGGACCTTGTATTATGTTAAGAAAAACGAGGTAATTAAGAAAAACGTAATTCTATACTTGTACTTTATAAGCACATTGTAGATTTTTCTTGCATATGACAATACATCATTTATTGAAAATTATCAAGATGGATGATTGCTTCTTATTGTATGTCTCCCTCTGAGTCTGTGATGACAGGTGGAAGGACAGGGTTATGCAGGCTCACTTCTCAATGTCTTACATCGGCTCTTGCAACTTAGTGTATGTGTTTCATTTTCTCACTTAAAAGATTTTGTGACGGTCCTGATGAGTATGGTTCATGACGTCTGCAAAGCTTTAGGTTTGTATTCTCCTTCGCCTAACTATATTTTTTTCTAATGTGCCTGAAGATTTATTAAGTGTTTGCCTAACACAGAATGCACATGAATGTCTTGCTGTGAGATGATTACTTAAAGTTACTTCACAACATTAAATCAAGCTTATTTTTTTGCCAGCAGTACGTCATTTTAAATATTTTGGGCCAGATTAGAAAAATAGCCAATATTTATCTGAAGAAAACAGACCAAAAAGACAAGCATCCAACATACACAATCAAAGATATGAATTTTCATAGTTTAAGGGGCATGTTTATACTTTTTGGTGCAAAACTGCAAAAAGTGACATTAGGCCGGTTAGAGTTAAAAAAGATGACTCTAACCAGCCTAGCATCATTTTCTGATGCAAAACCATCCATACCACATGACTCCTGTCGCAGAAAAGACAGGAGTCATGCCCACCACCCCAATGGCCAGCACAGGGGACCAGTGTCCCCTGGGCATGGCCATTGCACCCTGTGCCATGCAGGAGGCCCCAAGTTGGGCCCCAGATGGGTCTTTAAAAAAAAAATTTCTTAGCTATGCTTACCCTACTTACCTGGGATGGGGTCCCCATCCTCCTATGTCCCTCTGGTGTGGCTGGGGGTGTTCCTGGGGCTTAAGGAGGGTACCTGTGTGCCCATTCCATGGTGTTTAACCATGGGAATGGGTCCACAGGTCCCTTAACGCCTAGTCTGATCCAGGCATTAAATAATGCTGCAAAGCTTTGCACCATTAGATGGCCCCTCCTCCCACCCATGCGTCATTTTAGCAAGGGGGATAAATATGGGGTCATGGGGTTAGCACCATTTTTTAGTTTGGAACGCCTACCTTGCATCTCATTGACGCAAGGTAGGTTCACGCATCTAAAAAATGGTGCAAACGCCAATATTTTGACATTAGACTGGTCTAACATCAAAATATAAATATGGAGTTAGTTTTGCGCCGAATTTGTTTAAAAAAAAAAAGATGCAAATTCGGCACAAATGGGTTATAAATATGCACCTAAATCTTAGCTCTTAGCATAGCACTTAGAAACAAAATAGCTCCAACTGGGGCTATCACGATGTCTTGATGGAGTCATTCCTAACAGTCCGATGCAACTCAAAAGGGAGTCGCACGGACTCCTGGTACAGTACCTTAGAAAACGAGGAAACACAGATAATGCACGTAGTCAGGAAGGGGAGGAGTCACAGGAGCTGGTGTGGCATCACTTTGTTGCTGCTGCTGGGGAGGTGAGGCGTTGATTCCTTACAGCTAGCAAGGGAGGTGAGGCATCAGTACCTTAAGGTTGCGTGAGAGGTGATGTGACATCGGTGGTGAGGCGTTGGTTCCTTATGACAAGGTCGATTCAAAGAATCCAGTAGGTCAAGATGCAATTATGTGGTGTCAAGATCACACAACAGAGCCACAGGTGCTGCGTTGGAGTCAAGAGTCAGGTGCCATGTACTTCGGTGACATTGTACTCAGAACTCATGCTGTGGTGGGACTTTGGAGGCAATACAGCGGCTTCGTGCTTGTATCAATCAGTCACAGTCGCTCTACTCAGCAGGGACCACAGCTCTGGTGCAGGCAGTGGAGTGGAGTCAGGCAACAGCGCCAGTTTTGAAGTCGCTTTGGTGGATGTGCTTGTTTCTTCTTGGTTGTACCAGAACTCACTCCCAAGGTCCCATGAACTGGATTTGCCACCACTTGGTAAGTCAGGACTTAGCAGCAAGAGAAGCCAGGTGCTGGCAGATGAAGTCTTAGATGTCCCTGAGACCTCCAAACAGGAGGCAAACTGAGTCCAAGGCCTTGGAGATCCTTTGGAGCAGAATGTAGAAAGTAAACTCTTGTCCTTTCTCTCCCAGAACAGAAGCAGCAAGCAACCAGCCAGCACAGCAAAGCAGCAGGCAGAGTGGCAGTCCTTCCTACAGCCTCCAGCTCTTCTTCCTAAAAGAATGACCTCAGCCCAGAAGGATTTTAACTTTGTAGAGTCAGAGGTCCAGTACTTATACCCATTTCTGCCTTTGAAGTGGGTAAACTTCAAAGAAAAGTCTCTGCAGTGCACAAGACCTTGCCTTTTGTGCCCTAACCCCAGAAACCCCCAGTGGGTTGGAGACTACTTTGTGGGAGGACAGGCACAGCCTTAGTCAGGTGCAAGTGCTAGCTACGCCCGCCTCCCGTGCTTAAAAAGACCCATCAGGATATGCAATGCACACCTTAGCTCCCTTTGTGTGACTGTCTAGAGTGAATTCGCAAACAGCCCAACTATCATCCTGACCTAGACGTGTATTCAACTGCTGGCAGAGGCACAGAATGTTTAAGCAAGAAAGTGCCCACTTTCTAAAAGTGGCATTTTCAAACCTACAGATTAAAAACCATCTTCACCAAAAGATATATTTTTAAATTGGGAGATCAGAGACCCCAAACTCCAAATCTCTATCTGCTCCAAATGGGAAATTTCAAAGCAATCTCCATTTTACCCTACGGGATAGATCGGCTTAGCACTAGTGAAAACTAAATTTAGCTGTATTTCACTATCTGGACAAGTAAAACACACAGTACATGTCCTTTCTTTTATATACACTGGACCCTGTCCATTGGTCTGCCGTGGACCTACCTTAGGGGTGACTTACATGTAGTAAAAAGAAAGGTGTAGGCCTGGCAAGTTGGTGCACTTGCCAGGTCGAAACAGCAGCTTAAAACTGCCCACCCAGACATTGCAAGGGCAGGTCTGAGACATGTTAAATGAGCTACTCATGTGTGGCACAATCAGTGCCGCGGGCCCACTAATAGCATTTGATTTACAGGCCCTGGGCACCCATGTTCCATTATACTAAAGAAGTACTAGTAAATCAAATATACCAATAATGGATAAACCATTTACCAATACAATTTAGACAGAGGGTCCTTGCACTTTAGCACTGGTCAGCAGTGGTAAACTGTCCAGAGTCTTAAAGCCATGAAAAACGAAATGCAGCAACCGTCAAAAATAAGAGGTCAGAGGCTAAACGTTTGGGCGTAACCCTGCAAAAAGGCCAATTCAAACAGAGGGGCATTACATGGTTCATAAATGGGCTTTCCCATGCAATTACCAATGTTTTTTGATGCAAAACCCTATCTATTGATAAGAGTTACCAGTGTTTTGCTCCAAAAAAGAACATATCTTTAAAGCAGGCTTTAAAAGAAAAAGTAATTCCTCTTACGACGTTGCATGTGTGCTGCCCTGTACAAAACACATAAGAAGTAGGAAAACATTTGTCTAGGCATAGTATTTTGTATTGGAAGGGTACCATCCAGTACAAAAAACATATGCTCGACTCACACAAACAGACTTCCACTAGGGTGCAATGGTGTGTGCTTAGAGCTCGGCAGCTTGATTCTGCACCATCGCTAGGGAACAGGGAGGTGCGTGACATATCTCAGTAGATATCGCACTTTACTTCTGTCTCCCTGTTATGCAGGGCAGCAACTTTGGGTGCCGCACTGGGTTGTGTGACAGGGTCATAACTCTAGCCCTTTGTAACTTAAAGTATACTGTGCCCTATTTAAAATTGTATTTGACCATAAATACCCAAAAAACAGGCACAGAATATACAATGTGCTCCTTCTCTTGTATCTGGTATATTTGCTTTTTTTCCAATATCCTCTATCCTGGTGATACATCTTCGTTTTCTCCGCAGGACGCTTTTCGGTTTTTGGTATGTGGAAGTCCAGTAAGTTTATTTATTTTTATTTTTAATGTAGGTTTTACTAGATGGGATGATGTTAGGGGGGATCTGTGTTAAGCGTCAAGTTTAATTATTCTGTTTATCGTTTCGCTCAGTTATCTTTGTTGCTGAAGAGGTAGGATGAGATTGACTGCAATACAGGCCTCGGCTAGGACCTTTTGGAAGGAGAAGTGTTTTTTGGGAGGGAGGTTGGGAAGGTATGTGTTCCTGCACTGGGTTTTGTAATTCTTTGGCGTATGACTGTAGGAAGATAGCGAGGGCTGAGGACAGGAGTGTCTCCAATATTTTTTCAAATGTTTGCATTTTTCCCACTGAGGGCCTCTTGTGGCGTCGTGTTTTATTTAGATTTATATGAATTATGTAGAAATTTTTATACATGAGAACATAAGTGACCTGGGACAGCTGCTCAGGTGCATGCTTACTAGGCTTGGTCTGGCAACCATTTTGGTTATACTGCAATACTTTTACTATGTGCTGGGCAGGGTTAGCATGGGGCCCTGGATTGTGAGAGTTGACCTCAAATGTGTATTAGAATTTATATGAATTGTTAAAACATTATTCTTTTTCCGAAAGTGTTGGTCTTGGCAATATATTAATGTTTGATACATGGGTGCATGAGTCTCGCGGTATCTGAAAGTGTCCTTCCAGATTTATTTATAGTTTTTTTTTATTTGTGCTTCGTAGTGACCGAGTCCTTTCTTCAGAGGATTGCAGACAGACCCCTGGCCAGCGAAGTTGTCCTCCCTCCCTCTAACTCTTCAGAGAATTTGCCTTTGCTAAGCAGGTTTATTTTATGTCAAAGTGCCGTTTTGTTATGGAACCCATGAAGAGTATTGAACCTAGAATTTCGAATACCAGTAATGATCAAGGTACATAAGATATTTTTGTTGGTTGAAATAGAAAACACAACAGTGTAGTAGAACACCCCTGCGGGTGCCATGTTTGTTGCATCTGTCTTGCAAACCATCAAGAATAAACTTACAAAGCAGAAGTTTGTTCTTGGAAAACAAAGCTTCATGCATCAGCATAAGTCTGCAGTTTGGGGAACTTGCAACCATAATCATAATCAAACATTTGAGTGTGAATTCTGCAAATGTGTTTAAGTCTGAGAATCCTTCTGGTGGGGGCTGCTTGCAAATTTATATTCATGCTCAATATAAAACATATTGAGGTATCAGGGAGGTGGTGAAATACTCCATGTTAAACTTTAAGGCCCATATTTATACTGTGTTTGCGCCGGATTTGCGTCATTTATTTTGGCGTAAATTCGGCGCACACTTAACTCCATATTTATACTTTGGCGCTAGACCCATCTAGCATCAAAGTTATGGAGTGTGCAACATTTTTTGTACGTGAAAACCTACCTTGCGCTAATGACATGCAAGATAGGCGTTCCGTGCAAAAAATAACTCTAAGACATGTGCGCCTTATTTATCCTCCGACATCAAAATGACGCAGAGGAGGAGGCGGGCTTAAAACATGGCACCAAGCAGGATTTGCACCATTTTTTAATGCCTAGGTCTGGTCAGGCTTCAGGGGACCTGTGGGCTCATTTCCATGGTGGGAGACCATGGAAGGAGTCCACAGGTGCCCTTCCCTGCTCCCAGGGACACCCCCTGCCTCCCTCGCCCACCCCTGGAGGATATCCATGGATGGGGGGACCCATCTATGGTGAGTGCAGGTAAGTATTTTTTAAATTTTGTTTTAAGTGGCATGAGGGGGCCTAACTTGGGCCCCACTACCTGCCACTGTGCCCAATGGCCAAGCTCAGGGAACAGGGGGGCATGACTCCTGTCTTTGCTAAGACAGGAGTCATTTCCAAGGGGGTTGTGCATCAAAAAATGGCACTAGTCAGGTTAGAGCCAATATTTTTTACTCTAACCTGACTTGCACCATTCTTTGGTGCACAACCCCCAGTCTTCCCTTTGCCTCCACTGCCCGGTTACCATCATTTATTGTGATGCTAACCAGGCTGCAGCGCTTGCTACCATCATTCCATAAATAAGGAGCTTGGCTGGCGCATTGGAATAGCGTTAGCTGGCACTAAACCTTTTGACACAAATCTGCGCTAGCACTGATTTGTGTCCAAAAGTATAAATATGGGCCTACATTTTGTGTACTTCTCTGGACGCATAGAATGCACCATTTTGAGGGGTATGATTAGGTTAAACTCGCTCTCAGGACTGTGTATGCTAAAACTCCCCCGGGTGGGTGTGGACAACTATTAGCATTCTACTGGTGCGAGCCTCATAGTAAGGGACCCGGTCTGGCAAATTTGGAGATGAAATACATTTATGAATATGTGAGAAAACAAGGCTGATTGCAGAGGCCCCCTAACTTTTTGCCCCCATTTTCCACTAAGTCAACCTACCTATAAGTCCCTAGTATATGGTAGGGCATGTAGGTTTAGGGACCACAGCATAGGTAGTGCACCCATAGGTGCACTGCTGAGGTGCCCAGTGTCATTTTAAAGCCAGGCCTGCCTTGCTGGCTGCTTTTAAATTAAAGTTACATGCTAATTCGACTTTGGAATTAAAAGTAGTTCCAAAGTCCTAAACTACCTTATTTTTACACATAAGTCACCCCTAAGGTGTGCCCTTTGTGCCCCTAGGGCTGGGTGCCATGTAATTATAATCAGGGACCTTATAAAAATAGTTTTAGAAGCCCTGATGAGGTAAAAACAGCCAAATGTGTTTTTCCCTCATTGTAGTGAATGGCCTTCATAGGCTAGAATGGGGAGACTTTATTTTAATTTTAAAAGTCCCCTTAAATTACAGATTCGAAGAGTTTGGTATCTAATTAATTGTTATAATAAATCCCACAACTTCCAGTTGTTGGATTTAATATAACTTGTTCAGGTAAAGAGTTTTAAACTTTACCTGAAAAGTTGCCAATTTCAGCCCTGCTTTGTTTTTTCTGCTGTGCTCTGACTGGCCAGCCTCTGGCAGCCTGGCCAGACTGCCTTGATGAGGTGTGAAGTGGCCTTGCTTCACATAAAGAGATGTGCCTGTGGGAGGGAATCTCCCCTCAGCAGATGGTGAGGCAGGAAGGGGGAGGGCTGCCAAACTGGTCTTCAAAGGCAGAGAAGGACATTTGGAGCAACCCAGCAACACCCCCACATCCTGCAACCCCAGACAACTAGGTGCCCACATGATTAGATTAGGAGAGGGCAGGAGAGGGGTGTGTTTATGATTTTTAGCCACAGCAGTGGGTGGGCTCAGCCAGATGTAACCTCCAAAAATCATTTTCAGCCATGATGGATTTTTGAGGAATGTTGCCTCCTGGGATTGATTTTTGCCACACTTCCCAGGAAGTGGTCATCACAGGGGGAAGGACCCTGCACCTGATTGGAGAACCAGGACCCCCTTGCTTTTCACCCAGGAGCAAGGATAAAACTGGCAGACCTGCACCCACACCTCAGTTCCCTACCACATCTCTACCAGGAAGAACTACAGAAGAAGAAGGACTGCCCTGCTGGACCCCTGGCCTGCACCTGGACCCTGCACTCTGAAGGACTGCACCAGCTGCACACTTGGGCTTCACCACAAGAAGGACTTTGCCTGGCTTCAACTGGTTCAAGGAGGGACTCCCTGTTTGCTACAGGTGAAAAATGTATAACCAGAGTCACCTGCACCAACTCTTGAGGAAACCAAACAGCTGACCATTGTCCAGTGGCCAAAAAGGAGTATGAGCCAGGTGCATTCTGGGAGTTGTAGTCCACACCCCCAAGGATCATCTCAGAGCTTCTGGACCCTTGGGGTGAGCTGTGGACCCCAAAAGAACCTTAAAGGAACATCTCGGAGAAGATCCAGAAGTTTGGAGAAGTTTGGAGAACTTTTGAAAAAAAGCTCCATAGAGGGACCGACCTGCTGCGGCAACTCTAGCCGGCTTGCCTCAACCGCGACCCGGCCTAGTTTGCAGGTTCGTCCCGGTGAAGAAAATCTCCAAAAAAGAGACTAAGTCCAAACATACAAAGTTCACCAGGACCTCCCAGCCAGCGTATCCGAGGAGGGCTCCAAGGATGTCGGATCAAGATCCAGGTTTACCCCGGTCGAAGGATTTTCACCTTGAAAAAACAACTAAGTCTGAAGGTAAAAATCTCACCTGAGGATTCCCGCGACGTGTATCTGGAGAAGGGTTCCAGGAGGTCGGATTGGACTGGCAGGTTCGTCCTGCTGAAGAAAATCTTCAGAAAAACGACTGAGTGCAAAGGTAAACTTTTGACCAAGGCTACCCGCAGCCTGTAGCCGAGCCGGGCTCCATCGCGGTCGGCCTTAAACTTTGACTTTGCCCCGATTGGCGCTTTTTGTTTCTAGGCGCTAAAAAAACAATAATTCTTTAAAAATTCATATCTCCGGTTCCCCTTATCCGATTCTATTTGTTTTTGTGTCATTTTGAAGATTAAAGTATAATCTATTTTTATAAATTGTTTTTGGATTTTTACCTGTTTTCTGTGTTTTATTTAATTACTGTTTTTTGACATTAGAATGCTTTACACTCTGTCTCCTAAGTTAAGCCTTGTCGCTCATTGCCAAGCTACCAAGGGTTGAGCTGGGTTTAGTTTACTGAGACTTAACTGCACCTAAGTAGAGGTTAGTGGCCTATTGCTAAGTGTAGGTACCTACCTGCCCTTACCAATAACCCATTTTCCAACAGAATAACTCTGTAATATGTTACATCAATGTTGGTTTTTATACAAGGCAATTTTCAGTGGTGTCAGTGGTGAAGTCTGTGCTTATAATTTTAGGAACTTGCTGTCCAGCCTCAATTTCCATCAGAGATAGTCAGGTATTACTCACATCAAAGGCCACACTATAGATCACCCACGGACCTTGGATCCTATTGCTGCAAACGTACTCTGAATCTCTGATTTGGTAAGATCACTATCTTATTAAATTTCTATTATTATATTCAGTTCCACAGAAAATAATTAAAGGAAGCTCACATATAGTTGAAACCGGAGAGGAGTGAAACATGGTATTTTTGAACATGTTCTCCCTTAGGCTGTCCCTACTGCCAGTGAATTGGTGAAATATAGGCCCTCATTCTGACCCTGGCGGTCGGCGGAGAGACGGCGGTCGGACCGCGAACAGACCGGCGGTATTAAAAATGGCATTCTGACCGCGGCGGTCCCCGCCGCGACCGACCGCTACTTCTCCACTCCGACCGCCACGGCGGTCATGACCGCGGGGCTGGAGTTTGCGCACTCCGGCCCGGCGGTCGTCCCAAGACCGCCAAGGGTATTATGACCCTGCCTACCGCCGCGGTTTCTTGCGGGCGGGAACCGCCGTGCGAACCATGGCGGTAAGCACTATCGGGGCCAGGGAATTCCTTCCCTGGCACTGATAGGGGTCTCCCCCACCCCCCACTACCCACCCGAGTCCTCCCCCCACACCCTCCACCCCCCTGCCACCCCCCAGAGGTGGTACGAACCCCCTCCCCACCCCCACCCCGACATGCACATACATGTACCCCGACATGCACACACCCCCAACATGCACATATACACACCCCCTACACACACATACACAACGGGGACACATACCCGCACACATACATGCCGACATGCGCACCTGCCGAACAGCACACATTACCCATAGACACAGCAGCACCCCCCGCCCGCATACACGCACTCACACACCCCCTCTACACACTCACACGCACACCCCCATGCACGCCCACATCACACAACACCCCCCCACCCCCTCCCCTCACGGACGATCAACTTACCTTGTGTGTTGGTCCTCCGGGAGGCGACGGGAGCCATAGGGACGTGACCGCCAACAGAAGACCGCCAACAGAAGACCGCCACACAGAAATGTGGGTCGTAATTCTGTGGGCGGTGTTCTGCTGGCGTGGCGGTGGAGGTTGACCAGTCTCCACTTTCCCGCCGACCGCCAGTGTGGCTGCTGGCGGTTTTCCGGCGGAACGCTCCCAGCGGTCAGAATGCGCACAGCGGCACACCGCCGCGGTCGGCGGTCTTCACCGCGGCGGTAACTCAGCGGTCTTGCGAAAAGACCGCCAAGGTCAGAATGAGGGCCATAGTTTTTTAGCATACACCAAGTAGGATACTAAAGATGCAGGCACGCATGCTCCCTAAAAACACTCTAAAGTATGAAGAAAACTTGCTCCCTAGTTTATGGAAGAGGCAGAATAGCCAAGACAACTCTTCATTAAGGTAAGACGCAGTGGTGCCACACAGAAAGGATCTCAGAAATGTTTAATTCAGAAATGCTATAAAAGAGTATAAACCTGTGCTTAAGGTAAGGAAGCACTTCTTTTATTCTGATACGATTGCAACTTCCCACAACCCTATACAGGGTTCTCATTTGCTAAAGGCTCCAAAACCCCCCTCCCATCTCACATGCACTTCTGCCATCCCTGGAACTTTGCAACTCCCTTAACGATTACTTCATGGAAAACGTTTCACAAATAAGACTTCATATTGAACATGAACACTTTTCTTTGGTTAACGATAGACCTGGGCATATTCAACACAGACTCTATTATTTCAATCACTTTTCACAGCAGATCCTCACCTAACCCTGAGGGTGATTACCTTTAGAGCTCATTATGACAATGACATCTGACTACACTTATTCAGGGGACCTTTGACATCACTTATAAATGTGCATATATGATACACAGTATGGCCCTTAAATCATTGTAATAGAGCTTTGTTATTCCTATATTTAAAAAAAGAACATATATTGGTGACCTTAAAGAATTATCAACCTGCATCGCTGTAGCCAACACTGCTTAGATTTTTCAAGGCCATGATACCAGACAAATCTACTTTAGCATGAAATTTGAAAAATATTGGATGACATGCAAGGGGGCTTTCATTCTGAATTGGTTCTTCTTGCTGCCCTTGATAACCTCAGACAAGTAGTAGAGGTGGCAGTGTCAGCACACGGATAATGTTAGAACATTTGGTTGCATTTGCCACTGTTGCCCAAACATTCCAGTTGGATTGATTGTGCTCTGCTGGTGTTGTTGGCACAGTAAGCTTTGTCTTGATTATTCTTATTCCTTACAAGTAGAATAGAATCTGAGAAGCTTTCACCTATTACAGCAAGGGATCTTCCTCTGATTGGTGGGGAGCCTCAGAGTTCCACACTCTCCACATGTCTCTTTACTCACAGCCTGAAAAGAGAGATGATTTCCTTATGGTATATATTAATATGGCACGTATAAAGTTGGGTCATCAAAAAAGAGACCTCAGGTAACTAAAACGAAATGGCTTTTACTGTTTCACATGTTGAGATTAGGGTCCTTACATTTTTAAGCACAAGTGTGTTGGTTGTCGTATCTGGTGTTGCCATCATTACCATACAATAAATGGAAAGCTCTCTTCCAACGTGCATTAAATCTGAGTGCCTCTACTTCATGCCAGTTCTGTGATGGAAGCAATCTTGGCAGTTACTCCCATGAATTAGAAGGAACAGAAATTGAATAGGAGGTTATGCTCATGATAGCAAAAGAGGAGCTTGGTTCTGGTGTTGGTGAGACTGATGATCAAAAGAAACATCCTCATTTATCATCATCATCTACTTGAACAAATAGTCCCACAAAATACCCAGGCCCTTACAATGGCTGTGACCATGACTAGGCATCTGTCACTGGAAGCCAAGCTATTGATACATGTCAAGATGCCGTTCACATTGAGAATTCCAGTGACATTAAGGAATGGAAGCCACCTCAAAGGTGACAGCACATACCCTCCCAATTAGCTCTTTTTTAGTACTGTAAAGGAAAATGCACTACAGCATAGCTGCAAATACGACAGGGATTCAAGCCCTGACCCCCAGGTCACTACTGTTTACACCAGCAGGTATCTTGGTATCACCATCAAAACTGTGGCACAGCTATAAAAACCCATCCGTGGTTTTACATATTTTAGTCCTTCATAAAATCATTGATATGTTGAAATATGGAACATCTTCAGAAATGAGCCACATTGTGGAAAAGGGGGAACACCTTGCTCCTGAAGCAAACTGAGTTGATCGTAGACAAACACTCACTCATATGTGAAGCACACCTGAAGAGACATCATGTTGAACTTCAATGTTCTTTTCTCTGCCATGAATGATATGCTTTGCCAAGAAAGTGAATTACCACATGCATTTAATTCTAGGAGTGATCAAAGTAACTCCTTTTTATTGTTCACGTTATTAGAGAAGATACTCCCCAAGATTTCCTCTGTAAACAATTTATTTCATTCTTTTATTTTGGCTTTTTTTAACAGTGATTTAGACCCACCACCAAAATGTGATATTTTTGTTGTGAAAAATTATTTTCTAACGAATATTGAAATTAAACAGCCACTAAAAGTTGAGCCAACAAAATCATCATACAAAAGAAGACTCTGAGTTTGAGGTTTAAAGTAATACCAGAATCTAAAACCCCAACATTTCTCTTAACGTCACTTGTAACAAAAGGACCCATGAACCTGGCTAATCTTTTCTTGACCAACCCTCTTCACTAGTAAAACATCACTAATTGTCGAATCTCCCAAGGCTTAGACTTCACAGTGTTCCTATGATCATTTCTGGACTCTTATCTCTCCTGATACATTTTCTATATGAAAAAAAAACGTTTCTGTGGGTGTTCACTTCACATTTAGGGGCATATTTAAGAGCCCCTAGCACCATTCTAATGCCACATTAGCATAATTTTTTTAAGCTAATGTGGCACTAAAAGGCCAAAATCCATGCGTCATATCTACAAATTGGCGCTCTGCATGCATTGCACCACTTTGTAACCCTTTGTGCTACATTATGCCTCCGCCAGGTATAATGTATGCAAAGGGGGCATTCCAACATGGGGGGGGGCAGAAAAATGGCACAAAGAAATATAAGAGATTTCTTTGCATCATTTGTTTCGGCACTTTTAACACCTGCTCATAGCAGGCATTAAAAGGAGGCTTCATTGATTACAATGGGCCTCTGGGTGCTATGCAGGAATTAGCATCAGATTTTTTGACACTAACCCTGCAAAGTGCCAGACTAGCATCAAAAATTCTGATGCTAGTCTCTTAGCTACCGCCATAATGTGCTAAGGGGAACATTATGCATTCTGTGACTGCTCCACCTCTTTTCTTACAAACACCAGGGGAACTCCCAATAAAATAGGTAACCTTTTTAGGAGCTTTTAATAAGTAGTTGGGTGCCATTGTGGATAATAGATACTGCCCAGAGTGGAAAAGATTTCTGCTTGAGCGTAATTTAGATTTCAAAGGTCAGGAAATTTATGAACACTTACTGCCAGTACATGATGTATCTGATGAAGAGAATGACTTCAGTGAATATCAGGACATGGTAAAAACCTAGAAACAAAATTTGATATTCAACCAAGTTTGATCGTTCATAGACACAAATACTTTACTCATGAGCAGCACCAGGAATAGTCAACTGACTTGTACGTAGTAGCTCTACACATTTTAACTGCTGACTGTGAATTTGAAGAGTTCACCACTCAGTAGTAAGATGCTGAGTTTTAAAAAAAAGTCCAGGAGAAACTGCTTACTTTGAAAAACCCATCATTAGTAAAAAACTGTTGACATTGTCAAAAGTATCGAAATCTCACACAAGGAATCAAAAGAAAGAATAAAAAAACAGAATGCTGGGGTTCATGCAATATCAGACAATGACACAAAAGATCAAAATAATTCTAGTTTGGATCCCCGCAGGAGAAGTATATTGCTACATAAGGGGTCAAGAATCTTTTTTTTAAACAAAGAAACAGTTGTTTTTAGATGTGGTTTTCCACCCCATCCCCCCATGGGGCATCCTTGTCCTGTGAAAAATGCCACTTGCCAAATTTGTGGGAAGGATAGTCATTTCACCAAAGTATGCCAAAGCAGGAAAAACAGAGTGAAAGACATTGCTGAGTGTGAGAGCAGTGATGACACTTTTGAGATGTTGGAGAAACAAAAGATCTGGTGTTCATTATTAGAGATGAAGGTGAGTCTGATTGTATTGACCCTTTCACTGAGAGTTGTGTGGATGGAAAATCTTTAAATCTATTGGCCAATTCATTGGACTAAAATCACCCTTATCACTGTGGTACTGTTCAATAGTAAATGGTCAAATAAAGAGTTAATGGCACCTGATAGGTATGCAGTGTCTTACAAAGCAAAGAAGATGGATTTGATAGGGCACTTCGAGAGTTCCTTACAGTTCAAGGCTAAAACTATTTTTTGAAAGGTGTATGTGGTCAAGAAAGGGTTAAACATTGTAGGGTGTTACCACCAAGGTTTGTTTAGTATGACTCTGAGAGCAGGGAAGAAAATACAAGTCTCACTGGAGAGGGAGGACAGAAAAAACAATTCTTTGTCAGACACAATTGTAGCAATGAGTGGACTGAAAGATTTAAGTGAATTTTTGATGACAAACTTGGAATGATTAAAGGTTTTAAAGACAAAATACAGGTTCAGGAGAATATATTGCCTGTGAATCACAAGCTGAGAAATGTGCCTTTCAGCTTTAGAGGGCAGTTGTCAGACATGCTAGAGGAAATGGGTATTGAGAGAGTCATTAATACTGTAAAATCTTCACTGTGGTTATCCACTTTAGTTATTGCTAGGAAGAAAAATAGAGAATTGAGGGTCTGTGTTGATATGAGAAGTTTGAACGGGGTTATTTGGGTAGATTCCCATCCTTTGCCTCACATTTATGACATTGTGATGAGTTTTGTATGTATTTTGAGTACAATTTACCTGGCATCTGCATAGCAAGAAGTTGAATTGGATCAATTGTGCAGAAATCTTGCAACTTTCATTTTCCCAGTTGATATTTTTCAGTTTGTAAGAATGCCTTTAGGTTTGGCATTCGCTGCTTCAGTGTTTAAAGGCACCATGGAATGAATTGTGCAAAGAATCAAGGGAATAGTCACATTTCAAGATGATATTCTTACAGCACCAAAGGATATTAAAAAATACGATGAGTTAATGAAGTTGGTTTTAGAAAGACTTCACCAGGCTGGTATTGTAGCACACTTAAAAAAAATTGAATTTGCCAGATCACGCATGGCGTATTAATGTTATGTCATTTCTGAACATGGTGAAGAACCACGGACAGGGTTGGTAGATGCTATTAGAAATGCTCCCATTCCAGAAAACAAGAAACAGGTTTTGTTTTTCTGGGAGTTTGTGAGTTTTATGCAATGTTCATCAAAGATTTTTCCACCAAGACAGAAACATTGAGAGCTCTGTTAAAGAAAAACAACATTTCAAGGTGGGAAGTGTCAAATTGGATTTGTTATGTTGAAGGAAGAGATTGAGTCTGCTGAAATGTTAGCACTGTTTTATCCTGTTTGTCAGTGCTTAATCACTTTTGATGCTAGCAATAGTGAATTAGGGGAAACCTTGTCCCAAATGACCAATGAAGGTGAAAGAACTGCAGGTTGTGCTTTTAGGACATTGCATGACAATGAAAATATTTCTGTAATTGAAAAGGATCTGCTAGGGTGCTTCTAGGCAGGAGAACTGTTCACGTGTTTTGTGTGGGGGAGGAAGTTTATTTTACTAAGCCGTTGGTGAGTACCTTGTGTGGTTGTGTTATTAAGTATCATATGCCTAGGATTGACATATTGATTTCAAAATTGTTGCAATACAATTTTGACATCCAGCATACTCCAGGTGGGAGGAGCATTAGAGCAGATTACTTTGTCATGGTCACCCTTATCTGTGCACTTGTGGGGTACACAGGATGAGGAAGAGGAGGAGTGTCTTATCAATGCTGTTAATGTGTGCAATGATGGTGATATTGATGAAAATGATTGGGTTAATTGTTTGAAGAAGGATTAGGATTAAAGTTGGTTCAAACGTATGTCTCAAAAGAAAAGTCTTTGCATCTGAGGCCTCAACTTTATTTTAAGGTCATGGATGAATTACCCCTAGAGGAAATTAACATAGAGATGAGGGTTTGATACATTTATACCTCCCACTTTGTGGAGAGCCAAAATTATCTGTGATGGGCAGGAGGGTCATTTGGGGCAGACAGTGACCAAGAGGAAAATATGCTCTGTCTGGTGGTGCAGCATGTATGTAGACATTGTTCAAGCTGTCAGGTAGTGTTTAATTTGTTCAACCAGTGACAAATCTTTAAAAATGAAAACACATGCTTTTCATCTCGTTGAGTTGCCTGAAGGAGCGTGGTCAAAATTGGTAGTTGAATTCATTGGTTCTTTAAGTGTAATTTCCTACAGGTTGAAGTATGCGCTCATAGTAGTTGAATATTATGGCAAGTGGTGGGAAGTTGAATTTATTGATAATCCAAACACCAATGTGGTGATCACATTTTTCAATAAGATTATTCTTAGAGAGGGCTTTCCTAAGTAATTGGTATTCAACAATGGTATCCAATTGGTATCAAAGGAGATGAAAGAGCTCACAAAATGGTTGCTTTGTATCATCCCCAAGCTAATGGTTTAGTAGAAAAAAATAAATCGTACATTGGTCAAGTGTGTGCAATAGGCAGCTAAAAACATGGTGGATGCGCGCAAAGTTGGGGACAGTTTGTTACTTTCTCAGCATACAAGTCTCAATGGGGTAACTGGTAAGACCCTATTTAAAATTAGCAGAGGTCAGCTACCAGCATTTGAGATTAGCCCAGCATGGTTACAAAAAAATGGCAGTGTCGCTCAGAGCAAGAAGTTACCATGGATGTGAAGATCCATCCCGAAGTTGAGACTTCTCAGACGAAGATGAAGCAATGGTTTCATGATAAACATGGGGTTGTGTGCTTGGGCACAAGATCCATGCTGGCATAAGATTCAAGTAGGAGATTGGATTCACATTAAGGAACCATCATAGGTGCCAAAAGGGCAGTCAAAGTTTAGAGAACCTGTTCAGGTTGAAAAAGTCAGTGGATGTGCAGTCAAAGTAAGGGGTCATGAATAGTGGAATTGGAGAAGGTTGGAGAAGGTGGATGGTGAGGGCACCACTGAAGTCTATCTTATGCCGCATGTGAATAACAGTGGTTTGCAAGGTAAACCACATGAATGTATCACGTCACCAAACCATCCGAAAAATGTTCAAGATCATAGCAGATTGAGAAGAGTAATTAGGAAACCAACAAGGTTTTGTAATTAGATGTTTTTATTCCTATCATGTAATCACATTATATTAATTTTAATATCTAAGATTAGTTGCATGTTCTCACTGTATATTTTGAATACGCTTTTGTTTTTATCACATATAAGTTTGTGTTTTAAGTTATCTATGTTTGAGGGATTTATGAAATGGAGAAGATGTTGTATTAATGCTTACATTGTTGAATGTTCCCTTTTCTGTGATGGAATGTATTGTTTGAATAGAGAGGCAGTTGGTTCCTAGTTCTGCTCTGGATTTGACCTAATAAACTTCTCTGCTCAGAACATAAAGCTGATATGCATTGTCTATAGATCGCCACAAAAGTCCAATGCACTGAATAGCTTAGCACCATTAATCATTGCCACAGTCTCTGAAACTGTAGGTGAGGGTATCATCAAAAACATGAATCCAATTTTTATTACCAATCATCATGTATTGTGAACCAGAATCAGATAAAACCATTATTTTTTTACTACCTACTCTGATTTCACACGCCAGCATCTTTAAATGTAAAGGTTCACAATCAAGACTTTCACCTTCTCGGATGCTCAGAATCAATTTAACATCATTAGTGATGCAGTTCACATTCTACAACTTCCCATTGCAACACACCCAAGCGCAGTGGTCCACTTTCCATAATCCTTATACGTTGCAGATTTGGCAAGACACCCAGCACTATTTGAGAGATGACACTCACTCCAACATCTATAACATTTAACACATTGCCCATTAATGACATTCTTCACATCTTCATCAGTGCATTCGTTAAATTCACTACACTTATCAGATATCCTGTTTTCACTCACAGACTCAGGCATGTCACCCACACTCTTCTTGAAATCTTTAATCTGTCATACCCATAGATTGGTATTCAACATCCCTTCACCAATAGCCAAAGCTTCCATAAGGTAAGGACATTTGGTGAGAAGTTCTCCTAAACATTTGGATTATCAATACACCCACTATTTGGTCCCTAAAAATTAAATCTGTGAGGAGGTGAAAGTCACAAGTGTGTGCCAATGTTTTCGATGAGGCAACATAACTTCCAATCTTCTCTGATTGTCCTTGAGTCCTTGTAAATAATTTATGCCTTTGCACCACTATATTAATCTTTGACCCAAAGTGTTTTTCTAGCAACATTACAAACATGTCATACACATTATTTGGTTCAGCTTCCGCTTTTCTAAGTGGAATTTCATCCAAGGTGTCAATAAGGTTCCTTCTTTCTACCCCTAGGTTAGGGAGTAAAATAGTTTGCTTCCTGACTGCAAAAAAGTTCTTTCCACCAATACCCAGTAGATAAGAGTCAAATAATTCCTTCCAATGTTTCCACAGAAATGTGGGGTCTCATTTCTCAGACAAGAATTGTAGAGTCTGAGACATGCCTTCTGTTGCCATAGTGTCATTTTTTCCCACTAACAAGAGAATGTCAAAGTTGGAAGATATAAATCAGTAAATTCAACTGCAATCAGTGAGTAATGCAAGAGTGTAATAGTTTTTCAAAATCACAACTCCAAAGACTATCATTCATATGCTAAGATCCTAAGCTCTCACTTCCTTGTATGCTATTCCCGATTCAAAATATCTTACAAGGAGCATATGAGTGTGACATCATCATGCAGATGTCGACTCTGATTATTCGTTCACCCTCCGTGAAACAGATGCTTGCTTCATTACTTCTTTCAAACCAAAAGGAACCTCACACAGAGGCAAAGTCACTCACGAGCCACACTAATGCTAAAATTCTGTACCTGTGATCCTCCTGCATTGTTAGCTGCCTCCTAATAAACACTTTCTCCCCTGATATCCAGGAAAGGATGGTGGACTTGATATTGCTGTACCACATTCATAGCTTGAGTTGATAGGGATGTTGGTGGTCCAGATTGCCTGTCCCCTGCAGGCACTTGTCACTAGAGTTACGTTTTCTGGTAATGGAGAATACTCCAGATGTTAATACAAACCTTTAATCCAAAAAGAGAGAACAGCATGCAGGCCACCAACTCAACAGGTAGGCATCAAGTCATCACATCTGAATCTTAAGGGCATATCTACAAGCCCCTTGTGCCACCTTAAAGCCGCCTTAGGCTATGCTAAGGTGGCCACTCCACAGTGCCATATGCACAAATTGGCGCAATGCTTGCATTGCGTCACTTTGCAACCCCTTGTGCCACATTAGTCCTGCTCAAGGCATAATGTATGCAAGGAGGGCGTTCCCACTCAGGGAGGCCCGTAAAAATGGTGCAGTGAAATTTACAAGATTTCACTGTGCCATTTTTTCTGTCATTTTCAATACCTGCTCAGGGCAGACATTAAAGTGAAGCATCCATAATAACCCATCGTCCTCCCTGCGCTTTGCTGCACTAGGGACAACATTTTTGGTACTAGTGCAGCAAAGCGCCACAACAGCATTCAAAATGTTGATGCTGTGGTCGGGATGATCGCCATGGTGCACTGTATTGTACATACAGTGCAACCATGGAGTTTTTAAGGGGGAGGGCAAAAGGGAAGCAAGAAAGGTGGTGCATCGGGACCGATGTGCCACTTTGACATAAATATGACCGTGAGTTCCCAAAAAATCTATGAGTCTATGACATGCCAAGAGTTCTCAGCTGCAGCACAGCAATGCCAGGTATAGCACAAGCCATAAGACCATGGCCTGTTGAACGAGTTGACAGCAGACAAGTTATTTATAAATATATGGAGGCTTTTACACAACATAGGTAATGATTATTTTTTTCATGCTATGTGTCTGTGTTGATGAATATTGTATCATGCACTATTCTCAATGTCGCCTTGCTCGACTGCTCCCCAGTCAAACTTCTGTTGGTTTTGAACTTACTAACATTGCCATGGTGTTGCTAGTGCATGAACACTCATAGGTAAGGGTCATTGGAGTGAAAAATATTCTGTAGTCCCACTTTGCAGACTGTCTCTTAGAAAATGAAAGATCAATTAGCTCTGATCATTGATGTGTGGGGTATTTTGTTGAAAGACTCTGTGTTGGGGAAAAAGAAGCTCCATGATGAGCAAGTGGCCCTTGCATCCATTGTTAGGAACAACTGTAGGAAATATAATGATTCCCCATCTGATGGCCTCCTGCAGTATAGGATTAAAGCTAAACACATCCTTATTGGTTGTGCTTCAACCACCCATGCCCGAACAACGAGGTCGTAATAAGGACCTCGTTGTTATCACAAATGCCTTTACCACGAATGCCTTAACAATGATTTTTTGTTGTAAAGGCATTCCTGGTAAATGCATTACTGATCGGCAGCGTCCCGCCTGGCCCCCCACCCCTAAAAATTACCGCGACCCCCCCAACCCCCACAATCACCCCAACCCCCACCCCCAAAATTACCACAACCCTAACCCCTCCCCTAAAACCTAAAGCACACCAACCCCCACCCCACCCCCAAAACCTAAACCTTGACACATTGACCCAGCATATATGTTGTTGCATCAAAAATTGACACAGAGCACGTTTCACGGAACATAGCATTAAATGACAGATTTTCATTTTGCACATTTTTGCTTAATTTTCTAAAATTTCAGATTATTAAACAAATTTGGCACACCCTACTAAGGAGTAGCCCACAAGGAGACAGTAACATACAGGCAATACTCAAGGAGATGAGTTTGGAGAAGGACAGGGATGGGAAGCAAAGACTGGAAGAGTCGCCTGAAACAAAAAACAGAGAACTCTTCAAAGGTATAGGTATGGGTGTGTACTGATAGGTGACTGAAAGCAATGGCATCTGGTATTAATCCATGCCTCCTAACTTGCTGTGTTATAACATTCCAGCTCCACTTAGTTCGTACACGATTAGCATTTCCACACATTATTTTCACCGTCGTCGTCCTTCTATTTAGTAGTATTTCTTTATACTTGGTGTCCGTTTGTCATCTGACCTTTCTATTTTTTCAGTCATGTTGCGGCTTCATGTGGTCCAGAACTCGGGGAGGATCTTCTGGCACTGACCAGGCTTATAATAGGCCCGTTATCTGCAGCGTGGTGCAAGTGAAATACACTTGAGAGTTCTATGTTTAGATGTAATATTGCCAACTGATGTATCTTTTTCTCCCCTAAAGATTCCACCCTGCTACTGGCTGCTATATGCTAATATCTCTCAAGACCTATGTGCTCAAATACAGTAGATGAGGTGCTGCAACATTGTTGTGTTTTATTTGCCTCTCCTTCCTTACACCCTTGCTCTTTTGTTGAGGTCTTGGCCTCTCTAGTTCTGTGTTCAATTACGTGCCCTCTCAGGGAAGAGGTTGGTGGATTTTCATCAGAAGCGTGTCTCAACATTGTTTTGGTTGATTGAGTCTCGACACACATATATTGTGCAAGATGTAGAAGTATGCAAACATGTTGGGCCACCTGCACTTTCGGTTTAACCTGGCACTTTTTTCATTTATGCCCATACTCAATAAGGACCTCTTCTGGAGACAATATGAGAACCTTGTCTCATCTCTTATGGCAGGCAGAAGATCACAATGAAGCAAATATGGGAATTTCCCTTGATTTTAAGAAGGCTTTGATCGATTGGAGTGGGGCTTCTTCTTCTGTAACCTAGAGAATCCAGTTAGGTACTGATTTCTTGGGACAGGTGTGGTAGCTCTACTGGAACTCAGTGGCACAGGTAGCATGCAATGGTTCTGCCTCTGAAACATTCCCTTTTAAGAAGGTGATGCATCTGGGCTGTCCATTATTGCCACTATTGTTACAACTGGCCATAGAACCACTAGTAGCCATGATATGCGGCTTCAGCTGAGAAAATTGCATCCCCAGCACAACCTCAAAAGATTCTGCTGTATTCGGATGATGCCCTGTTGACCCTTTCAAATCTGACAATGTTGATACCTACTGTTATGTCTCTGACTGAGCACTACTCATTTTGTCAAAGCATCATTTCAAATAAACAAATCATGAGGTGCTCCCAAAGTCCAAATTCACTGAGCAGTCTCTCTTGGGCGTGCACCCTTTCAGGTAGGTCCCTCTAGGGTGTAGGTACCTGGACATCTTGGTTAACTGTTGACTTCAGAACACATTCCAAGACAATATAGGACCAATGCTGAATGTTTGCCCACTGTGTACTATGATTGAGTTTGCAGCTCTTGTTGTGGAGAAAGACCCAGCCTGTTAAAATGATGATATCTACCTAACTGTATTATGCCTTCACAATGATCTCCCTTTGTGTGCCGAATCCCATAATGTCAGAAAGACTTCATCACCCAGAAGTTTGGGTGTCCAAGTAACTGCGGTGATTGAGGGACTGAACTTCCTGCACATGTAGGCGCACTATCTGGTTCACCAAGAAGCACACGTTTTGTGAATACCCTCGTTAAGCCTCTGTTGGTTCACATCAAGAAACAACTACTGGCAGTGACTAGGATCTAGCTATGGTGTACAGCTCTTGGTGGAAACCAACAGAATCATGTAAACCTGTAATACATACCACAGCCTGTTGTAATATGCTTATATCTATCTGCTACAGCTACGTGGAAGTACCTCTCTTGGGAAATTAAGGTATTTGGATAGGTAGACAGGGCCGCTGTGGTTTCACCAAAAATTTGCAGGAATACATTGGCAATTTGCAACAGATTGGTTGTTTACATTTGTTTGATGATTTCTGCTCAGAGCTTGGGTTATCTTCATCAAAGCTTGGAAATGTATCCAATTATGTCACTGTGTGAGATACAGGCTAGGGCTTTATCCACTCTCCCCGCCACCTTCTCTACTATGAAATACTTGATGTTTTGGGGGAGACTCCAGGTAGCGGTCTGGGGCCTTTGTGGAGTTCTCATTGGCTCCCTATTTCCAAACCCATTTGGTGACGTTCATTTGGCAGGAACAACTAATGGGCCAATTTGCTGAAGAAAGTAGGTCAGACATCTTGCTATAGCACTATAAAGGTACAAAGAAGGCTTAGCTTAAATTCAGTTACTTTAACATACTACACCAATAGACTGTCTCCCTATAGATTACATCACACACACATATGCCCCAGACTCGAACTGTTGGAGATACTGACAGCCAAATGTACATAATTTATGGTCCTGTTCCAATCTCAAACACTACTACAATATGTGACACTATGAGGAAGCCCTTTGGGTTACATTTCCCTGTCTAAGCACTACTAGTCATGCTACACAATAGGTCAGGTATTCCTGACCTGTTGACACACTGGTGCGGATGGTTTTCAATTGCTTTATCAGTGGCAAAGCTAAACAGATTGAGGAAATGAAAAAATTAGATCTGTCCCAAACAACCTGCTAGGGATATAAAGAACTTGGTTGGCCACAAACACATTGTATACATGTTTAATGACCAGTCTACTGGCTTTGACTCCGTGTGAGAACACTTTGGTCAACCTCAGTAAATGCTTTCCGTAGGCTCCATGTCTCTTCCTCATTACCTGTTCCTGGGCTGTAGGATTAGTCTGCATTTTCCTTTCGAACTTAGGGCCAGATGTAGCAAGGCATTAGCGCCTCGCAAACGGCGAAAAACACCATTTGCGAGGCGCTAATGCCTGCACGCGATGCAGAAACACATTTTGCGAGTCAGAACCGACTCACAAAATGGGTTTCCGACTCGCAAATAGGAAGGGGTGTTCCCCTCCTATTTGCGACTCACACCGCGATGTAAGTTGATTTGCGACCGCGAAAGCGGTCACAAATCAACTCGCAGTTACCATCCACTTGAAGTGGATGGTAACTCATTCGCAAACGGGAAGGGGTCCCCATGGGACCCCTTCCCCTTTGTGAATGATCACAAAATTATTTTGTCCTATGGACAATTGCCTACTCTGAAAAGAAACGAAACAAAAGGTTTCGGTATTTTTTTCTATGTGCAGCTCGTTTTCCTTTAAGGAAAACGGGTTGCAGATAGAAAAAAAAACTGCTTTATTTAAAAGCAGTCATGGACATGGTGGTCTGCTGTCTCCAGCAGGCCACCATCCCCGTGAGTGCCCAGACTCGCTATGGGGTCGCAAACTGCGACCCACCTCATTAATATTAATGAGGTGGGTCTTTGCGACCGCATAGCGAGTCGCAGAAGGTGTCTGAGACACCTTTCTGGATAGCAAATTGCGAGTTGCAATTTGCGAGTCGCTCTGACTCGCAAATTGCAAGTCACAATTTGCTGTCTACCTACATCTGGCCCTTATTGCCCACACCAGCTGCATCATGTCCAACTCCGACCCTCTCTCTTAGAAGAGTGGTTTTGTTTCATTAAGTATGTATATTTCTACAGTGCTTATGTAGGACCTGAGTCACATCTGCCATGCACCCTCCTCCCCAGCCCTTTTCTCCACCCTTTTTCCCCTTTCACGTTGTGTCTTTCAGTGTAGAGCATGTTTGCCAGAGTGGATTCTTCTATTACCGGCCATCAGTTGGGTACACGGCCAAGTAAGCACCATACATATGCTATACAGATGTGTCTCCTTGAACCACTGCAGTGCACTGTTCTATTGTACCTTGATGTGTTACCTGATGGTAGAAATAATGCTAATAAAAAAACGACACAAAACCACTTTCTGGCTCCTTGCAGACACAGCCAAAGCACAAACGCACATCTCTGCTCTAGCAAGGAGCCAGAAGCTGCTTGCAGAAAACATCCAATAGACGTCTGACTGCCTTCTGGGGCAAAGACACACATCTTTGGCACAGCAGAGAGTGAAACACTATTTGAATTTATCTCTTAGCTGAAGAAAATATCCAAACAATGTTTAGCTCTTTTCTGGGGTACAGCAAAGAGCCGGAAGCTGCTGACTCTTGGGAGCACAGACACAGCAGCATGTGGCTCAGCAGCGAGCCAAAAGAAGTTTGGAACTTTTTTTTAGTGTAAGTAGAAAATACAATACAGTACATATCTGACTCCCTTGTAGATCACAGCCATATGCAGCTGTGTCACAGCACAAAGCCAGATGCTGTTTAGAATTTTCTTAGCTTAAGGAAATAAACTGAACACAAGTGTGTCGGTTTCTCGAGAGTTTCCTAAGTAATTTAATCATTGAGATAAAAAAATAGTGACCACAAGTGGAAATACTGGTAACACCTGTAACTTTCCGAGCAGAAGTCCGATCATAATAAAATATTACACCTGTTAGCCTTATCCAGTTGCAGATATTTTTAATATATGTAGTTTGTTCAAGCTGTGGATTACGATTTTTCTTCCCTGGGTGCTGTCCATGCATCACTGAGTAATGAAAACGTTAATTAATAAGATTTGTCTCTCAATGAAAACTATGTATTTTTTAAACGTCCCTGTGAATCTGTTTCTCTAGCTGTTGATTCATTTTAAGCACACATAAAGCAAGGTAATTCTAAGGAAGTTTTCTGAAAAGTGTGTGAGCAATAAAAACGTGAAAAGAGTGGGTAGGCCTAATGTCTAGGGCCCCCTAACTAACAAGCAATGACCCATCATGTCCGCTCTCCCAGCGCTATCAGGTAGATTAGCAAACAATAATATTAGGAATTTAATCTCGATTTTCCCTGCCCTCCCTAAAGATTCCCGCATGATGTTTTTGACCTATTCTGCTACCCTGAAAAAAACACTTCTAGCTTGTTTACTACACATATTCAGTTTTGAGTCATCTTCTGCAAAGGTGAATCATGGGCCATGAATGGGTCCATGTACACTATCTGACTGTCTGTGAGATGGTCAATTTGTTATCTTCCTTAACAATTTATTTTAATATCGATACAGTGAGGATGTGACTAATTGTCCTATTTTAATCTTACCACTCCAAACCTGTGGCTAGAAATCAGCATATGCTGATCGCATACATTCTGTTACTTTTAGAGGAATACTGTTTTTTATGTATCAAAACCCACTTGGATGTTTTGCTAAACCTGAAAATCTAGTGCTTGGGTGCAATGTATTAAAAAGTACAAAGATGCATTTTTTACTGTATGTGCTGGTATTTCAAAGACTCTATAATGAAACACGTGTAAATGCTCTTGTTGAATATTTTGGCCTAAACAAAGCAATTCAAACTAGTAACAAAACGTATGTAAGTATAGTATGTATATAACAGCCACGTTCCTGGACACCTTGAAACATGTCACTGCCATGCTTCTGCTCAGTAAACCATCTATTGACCCAGCCACCCTTTCCAAATATAGATCCATTTCCCTCCTAACAGACCTGGCAACTGTCATCAAGAAACTAATCAACAGATGCCTCACCGACCACTTCAACAACTACCAGCTTTTCAATGCCAAGCAATCTAGATCCAGGTCCAACCACAGTACACAAACAGCACTCACTGCCGCTACAGACAATATCAGCATGATCTTTAACAGAGGAGACATACCAGCCCTCATTTTCCTGCTTCACTCTGCAGTATTTGACACAATCTCACACCCCATACTCATGAGAGTCCTGCAAGAGATTGGCATTCAGATACTCACTCTCTGCTGAATCTGCTCGATTTTATCAGATAGAACACAAGCTGCCAGCCTTGCACCTTAGTCCTCAGGGTTCATCACTCAGTCCTACTCTCTTCAATGCATATGTGATTCCTCTGGCCAACCGCATACATACATACACCTTCAATGTAATTTTCTACACTGACAATGCATAACTCACACTGTCCCTCTTGAACAAGACAACCAATACAGAAAGCAAGTTCACAGCCTGTATAATCGAAGTTTATAACTGGATGAAAGCCTACTGTCTCCAGCGTAACAACAACAAGACAGATGTAGTGATCTTCACCAAGAACACTTCACCATGGGATTAGAACTGGTGGCTGGCCAAACTTGACCTACACCCAGCACCTATGCCAGGTACCTTGGATTAGTCATTGACAACAAACCCGATAAAACTGCACAAGTCAACACCATCACTACATTCTGCTTCCACACCCTGAAGATGCTAAGGAAGATCTTCAAATTGCTTCCAAGCAACACTACAAAAACTGGCACTTAGACCCTAGTCATCAGCAAGTTGGACTGCGGAAACACCCTATACACCAGGAAAACCAAGCAACTCTCTAGAATACTGCAAAGCTTCCAGTACTTGGCAACTCCACCTCCCACATTGAACTCACAGGGGGTGTTTAAAAACTCCTCACATACATTCAAGGTACTACATAGATTAGGCCCCACTTACCTGAACAGCCACAACTCTTTCCATCAAGAAACCTACACTCCGCAGGACTCCTGCTTGCACACATCCTATGTATACTCAGAACCAGATCAGGCGGATGGGAATTCTCTTTTATAACTCCAAAAGCATGGAATAGCCTCACACTGCAGATGGAAGCCTCCTCGTCCTCTCTTCTTGAATTCCACAAGAAGCTGAAGACCAGACTATTCAATAAACCAACCTACCAAAGGCAGGTCCAGGCACACACTTGCTCAGAGCCAGGATGCCCTTGTGGGTGATGGTGCGCTAGACAAATACTCTTAGCATAATATAACATGACATAGCATTGCTGATATTCTTCAGAAAACATTTAGTGGTACAAAACACCATTTATATTTCAGGTGTGACTTGATAGCACAGCTGACTTCAGGACCTATTGTTACCAGTTCTTTAACATATATATATATAGATCAGGCTGTCGCTTCACTACACATGAGTATTACATTACAAGAGGGCATATTCACTTTTTTATGTGTATGTTTTTTTAAGTAGTGTGTGATTATTCCCACAAACTTGTAATGACTGCCTCTGTATTTGGAAATTGCTCTATCTAAATTTCATTTATTGACTGGGAGAAATGAAAGACCAGATTTACAAGGCCCTAGTGCCACCGGAGAGTCACTTTTTGCGATGCTCCGGTGGCGCTAGCCACTTCTCCAAATTTACAAGGAGGTATAATGCCACTTTTTGTGGCTTTACACCTCTTTGTAAATATGGGCCCTCTCTGATGTAGTTTATTGCGTCGGAGGGGTGTGCAATGAGTGTTGCAGAGGGCGTGCCACCGCAACACCCACTGCTTTTGATGCTGCCCAAGACTCTGCAGCACACATAGAAGAAGCAAAATGCCATGGATGATTGTTTATGTACAGGAAGGTGACCTTCCTGCACATAAACAATCACAATCCTCAACGCAGACACCCTTGCACTATGGTTCAAGGATGCCTGCGTTGGTGCATGCTGCTTAATTTAGAGCCTGCTGAGGGAGAAATGCAGGGGTGTGCCATATTCTCGTAAATACGGTGCCTCCCTGTGTTTCAAAACTGGTGCAATGCAGCTCTGCTAATTTTGGCTCAGCACCACGCTGCACCAGTTTCATGTTATCTTTCCCTTAGAGTTATATGCATGAACTTTAGACACCTTATATGCAAAAAATAAGGATGCCGTGTAAATCGTTCACTTTCCTTAACTCCTTGGGTGCCTTGGATGAGTTGGTCTCGCCCTTGGCCACAGTTGCCCGGTGCCGAGGACAAGACCAGCTCATCCTGCAGTGGGCCCTCGGGGAGCGCTAGCGCTACCCCGAGGGCCTGGCACCTGCCTCCCCTGGGTAGGAATGGAAGGGGAATCATTTCCCCTTCTACCCCCGCCCCCTGGACCCCCTGTGGCATCTGACATCGTCAGAGGCTTCCCCCACTGTGCTGGGGAGGAGAAATGCAAAAGCATTTCTCCTCCGATCACGTGAAGGGGGAGAGAGAGGCATAAAATGAAAAGAAAGGCCTTTCCTTTCCTTTCATGTCTTTCTCTTCATTTCTGCTGCCCGGTCGCATCTCAATGCCCACTAGACACCAGGGATTTTTTTTACTTTGTATGATTGAGTAAGGGGAGCGGTCCCTTGGGCAAGGGCGGCTCCCCAGGGGGGCAATTTATTTTTAGACCTTTTCTGCCCCTTCTGAGTGCAGATCGGCCTTTTCTAATTAGAAACCGCTAGACACCAGGAAATATATATATAATTTTTATTTTATTTTTTTTATATGTGGGGAGCGACCCCTTAGACAAGATTCGCTCCCCCGGGGTAAGAATTTTCTTTAGGCCATTTCTGCCCCCCTTGGGCACAGATCAGCCTTTTTTTATTAGGCCAATCTGCCGCCAAGGGGGGCAGAAACCACTAGACACCAGGGATCATTTTTCTTTTTCTTTTTTTAGACGTGGGGTGCGACTCCTCAGGCAAGGGTCGCTCCCCTGGAGGAAACCATATTTTAGGCCATTTCTGCCCCCTTTGGGGCAGATCAGCCTGTTTTTATTAGGCCAATCTGCCCCCAATGGGGGCAGAAACCTCCAGAAACTAGGAATTTTTATTTTTTGTGTCAATTTCACTCAGGGGGGCAAATTTATTTTAGGCCATTTCTGCCCCATTTGAGGGCAGTTGGCCTATTTTTATTAGGCCGATCCATCCCCAAGGAAGGCAGAAACCACTAGGCACCAGGGATTTTTTTGTGCCAATTGCACACAAGGGGAGCGACCCCTGTGCAGTTGTCATTCCCCTGGGAGGCAAATTTATTTTAGGCCATTTTATTTCTATTAGGTCAATCTACCCCCGGGGCGGGCAGAAACCACTTAGGCACCAGGGATTGGTGTGTGTGTATGTGTGTGTTTTGTTTCGGCGGGCAGCCTCTTGGGCAAGGGTCACTCCCTATGGGGGCACATTACTGTTGGCCATATCTTCCCCCCTTGGGGCGTGATCGGCCTATTTTTGGAAGGGCCATCTGCCCCCAACCGGGGCTGAATGCTCACCAGAGACCAGGGAAGTTTTTTTTTTTTCAAAATATGAGGGTATGGGTATGGCCATAACCCCACCCAAAATAAATGGGGCAAAAGTTGTTCTGCCCACCAGTGGGCAGATGGGACAATTATCCCTGAGCCACGGGGGACAGAAAGCCTACTAGATGCCAAGGAATTAAAAAATAATAAAACATAGTGGGGTAGTGGCTACCAACCAGTATGGGCATGGTTATACCCCCACCCCAACTGAATCGGGTAACAGTCTTTTGCTTTTGCCCGCAGACTAAAACATCTTATCCCATGGCAAGCAAGAGGACATTTGATTATTTTGGGTTTTGGTTTTACATTTGGGCCATGAGAGCTTGTCTAACTCTCCAAATGGTCCCATTTGGAATGGTGAGGGCTGCACTTTGGACTTTGGGACGCTGCCATGTAGAGAAATCCACAAGACCTAGACATATCTGAAAACTAAACATCTGGGTGAGTCCAGGATGGTGTGCTTCACATGCACGCCACACCATTTTCTGACCCACAATGCCCTAGAAACCTCCAATTTTGCTGGAATTCCCACATTTTCCCCACCTTTTTCTGATGGAATCGTCCAGAATCTGCAGGAATCCACAAAATTCCTACCACTCAGCATTGTTGCATCTATACAGGTAAAAGAAAATTCAAACTGCCCTTTTGGACCCACTTTGGTTCCCCCTCAATTTCGACATCTTTTTGGCTCTTCCCTGTCACAGGCACTTGGCCCATGTTGGACTTTTTTTCCTTACGCAAGGTCATCCCCAGTCGTTTTGCCTCCTTCCTCCTGGTTTTTGTGATCTCTCGCTGTTAGCTCTAGGACTCTGAGCACTTTATCACTGCTGACCAGTGCTAAAGTGCAGGTGCTCTCCCATCTAAAGTTGGTATGATTGGCTTATACCTAATTGGCATATTTAATTTACCTATAAGTCCCTTGTACAGTGGTATCTCTATACCCAGGGCCTGTAAATTAAATACTACTAGTGGGCCTGCAGCGCTGCTTGTGCCAACCACTAAAGTAGACTTTCAAACCTGTCTCAGGCCTGCTACAGCTGGATCCATGTGCGCAGATTTCTGCCACAGGGACCTGGCATCTAAATGTACTTGCCAGGCCCAGAACTCCCTTTTTACTACATGTAAGACACCCCTAAGGTGCACCCTAGCTAGCCCAAGGGCAGGGTGCCATGTATGTAGAAGCCAGGACATGTGCCAGGTTGCGTGGTCTGTCCAGGTAGTTACAAACAGCCTACCTTGGTGTCTAACTGCTGTGAGTGCTGCCTTCTCATAGGATTGCATTAGAAATGCCCTGCCTTATGTGTAAGGGGTGTTGTCTGATTTATGAGAGGTAGCGTAGACATGTTTGGTATGGTTGTGATAGTGATAATAAATGCTGCTTACTGGTGTAGGTGTATTTTTTATTACTATTACAGAAATGCCACTTCTAGAAAGTGCGCAGTTATCTGTGTTTATGACACTGGTATTTTGCAGCTTGACTCCAATCCACGTCTGGGCAGAGTGACAGTTCTGGCTTAGTGCATACTTTTCAGACAGCCTGAACAAACGGAGGGTGGAGGTGTCACAGGGGTGCATCTGCAAACTGAATAGTCTTCCTGGGCTGAGAGAAGGGCGAGGCGGGCACACCTACATTTGTAAAGGCTGTGCCCTGGCCTCACACAATAGGGTTGTTTACCCCCCACAGATGTTTGGAGCCTGTGCTGAAGGAGAGAGGGGGCACTCCCAGAAACAGTTGTAACTAGCTGGAACCTCCTCTCCCTACCATTGCAAAACATTGTAAGGACTGAGTATAATTACAGGGGAATTTTCTCCACAATTTGGAGGCTCTTGGAATCATCTTGGAACTGGACACAGAAATGCTGGAAGGACTCACCAAGAACCGCCATGGACTGCTGCCGCTGTGCTGACCTGCGACCTGCTTGGTCACTGAAAAGGACTTTCCACTTACTGCATCCTCCTTGTGATGTTGCTGGGCCCCTCCACCTCTGGGCCTTTTTCTTTGAACTTTGCTCCCCAGGGGCAGGGTGCTGTGGCCCCTGACCACTGCATCCACCCTGAAGCATGAGGGGTGCTTCACCTTATTCCTTAGCGCTTGAAAGCACTTCCCCTTGCTGGTGCTTTGCGCTTTAAAAATCGCGTATTCCTTTTTGCATAAAAAATCACAGCCGTGACCCAGGCTTTGTTGGTGGTTCAAGCACTTTTGTAGAAGCGCGTCTTGATGGCCTAAATCACCGCCGCAGCCCGGGGAAGCTGCTGCAACTGAGCGCGAGTGAACACGCTGCTTCGTGCCCCCGGGGCACAAGAAGATTCAATTAACAGCCAACTTGGAGCACAAGCACTCCTGTCATGCCCCCGGGGTGAAGCGCGCTCCGTGGAGCGCCCCCAGGGTACAGGCACGCACCAACTTTGGTGCCTGCCCCTTTCCAACGGCCAGACGGGCCACCGAGTGCTGTAGGAGCCGGTGGGCAGGGAAGGAAGCCTCATCGGAGGCTCCCTTGCCCCACCAGGCCCCTTTTTGGATTCTTCTGCTGGGCAGGGGGAAGGGATGCCTCACTGGAGGCTCCCCCTGCTTCCCCGACACGCCAGACTTTCTTGTGTGGCCCCGTGCGGGCTAGTGTTGGTATTTGTGGTCTCCCCCACAGCGGAGGGCCAGGACAGGCCCAGGGGAGACCTCAGGAAATCGCAGGCCCCAGGAGGGGCCCATTACAAAGTCAGAGGGGGTGCTTGGCGCCCCCTCCTCTTACAGTATCCCGAGGATGTTGCCCCCCCCTCGTGAGGGCCGATTGAGGACCGGGGGGCCCTTAGTGATCGCAGGTCTTCAGAGGGGCCCGTCCACAGAAGAGAGAAGGTGCGTGCTGCCCTCCTCTGGCCAAAGGATTAGGGAGGCCCTCGCTTTTCTCAGAGGAGCACCGGGGGCCCCATTTTTCATCTAGGCACAGGAGGTGCCTCATCAGACACACAGGTATTCCCTACCAGGAAATATATACTTATTTTAAAGTTCTTGCTACAGACTTGAATATATATATTGCCTACCTCTGTTTGATGTATTGATATATGTATGAACATGTCCCTGTTATGGGCATAACATACTAATAGGTTTTTATGACTTGCCATATGTTTTCTAATGTTCCTACTATGGGTGTTTATGATATTCTTATGACAAGTGCTTTGGTGTAATAACGTGTTTCCTGACTACTGCTTATGTTGCATAACACTGAGTAACCTGTGTGTTGTATGTGACTACTGCTAGTTTGCAAAGTGACTAATGTGTAACGTTCTGACAACTGCTAAGGTAGCAGGATAGTACTGATATTTGATGTTTGGTCTAATAATTGTGTTGTGTACAATACAGTATATTTTCATATAATCTGGTGTTGTGTTTCCGGTGCGGTGATCCCACACAGAAATGTGGGAAACTATGTGATTTTTGTAGCTAAATTTGAGGTTTGCTGAGGATTCTGGGTAAGAAAACAATGGGGGATCCACGCAAGTCACACCTCTGTGGACTTCCTTAGGTGTCTAGTTTTCAGAAATGTCTGGGTTTGGTAGGTTACTCTGAATGTCTGCTGAGCCCAGGACCAAAAACGCAGGATTCCCCTCGCAAAAACAGGTAGCTTTGTATTTGATCATTTTGATGTGTCCAGATAGTGTTTTGGGGCATTTCCTTTACCGGGAACTAGGCCTACCCACACAAGTGATTTACCATTTTTATCAGAATTTTGTCTATTTTTCAGAAATGTTTAGCTTTCTGGGATCCAGCATTGGTTTCATACCCGTTTCTGTCACTAACTGGAAGGAGGCTAAAAGCAGAAAGAATAGTAAAAATGGGGTATGTCCCAGTAAAATGCTAAAGTTGTGTTGAAAAACGTGGGTTTCTGGTTCAAGTCTGCCTGTTCCTGAAAGCAGGAAAGCTGGTAATTTCAGCACCACAAACCCTTTGTTGATGCCATTTTCAGAAAAAAAAACATAAGCCTTCTTCTGCAGCCCTTTTTTCCCTTTTTTGTTGAAAAATGAAATTTTTACTGTATTTTGGCTAATTACTTGGTCTCCCTCAGGGGAACTGCCAAACTCTAGGTACCTCTAGAATCCCTAGGCTGTTGAAAAAAAGGACGCAAATTTGGCGTGGGTAGTTTATGTGGAGAAGAAGTTATGAGGGCCTAAGCGTGAACTGCCCCAAATAGCCAAAAAAAGACCCGGCATGTGAGGGGGAAAAGGCCTGGCAGCAAAGGGGTTAAAACAGGCAGACCATTCCTTCTGTCAAAATAAATACATTGATTAACAAACAGAACCAGCTTTCTATTAGGACACCACCAATACACAGAACCCTTCCGCTTCTTTCACGATCAGATTGCAGCATTATGAGTCACATCCACTAGCATTGTGCTCACGTTTTTTTGCTGTACATTCAGAAATATGATTTTTTTCTGCGGGAAGCATTTACAAGAATGATGCATGTCGATATTCCATTTTTGTCGGTGGGCTGTATTAAACTCAACCAAACCCCATTTAATATCACGAAGTTATTTTTTGTATTGTAATTCATTTTAATTACATGAAAAAATATGCTTACACCTCTCAACGAAGCTATTCAAATGACGCTGAAAGGTTGTCGTCCTCCTGAAGGTCGAATATTTTAAACTCAACGTGCGATTGGTGAGTTTTCCTTTTCTATGTCCAATGACGGCCTCCTGCACCTGAATTCCACCGCAGCACTTGGAGTGAGTTAGTGTTTCTCTAAGCAAACTGCTAAATCTAGGTGCATTGGCATAGCAAGGACAACGACGAGCCCTCATAATAATCCAAGAATTAAACATTAAAAATTCAAGATTTTAATGCCGAGAGTTACTAGAAAGCTGTACTTGGTGCATATATTTTAGATTGCATAATAAATGATACTCTCAGGAACAATGTAAGAAAACAAAATCAGAGGCCTTCTGGAACTAGCCGAAGGCCACAACGTCTGACCCAAGGAGGAAAATATAAACCAAAATACTTCTAAACACTCTCTCTGCCATTTCTGACAATCTGTTGGAGAATGCCCTAACTCTTATTTGGATAGGTGAGTCTGTCTGTAAGCGATTTTCTTCAAGCATTTTCTGTGTGTGTCAGTTTTCATTTAATAGAGGTAAATTCACGTTCATTAAAATAATACCAAAACATTGGCATTCTCACAGAAAACAACCCCTATCTGAATGGGTTTTGTTTTCGTTTTACAGATTTGATATAGAATATGGAAATGCCCAAATAGAATATGTTACAATGGGGTTGCTCCTGTTTTAGGAATACAGTACGATTGATATTTGTCAAACAATCTTCACTGAATACCCAATATGGTCTTACCCTTCTTAAGTAAACAGAGTTTACAACTGAATTACATTAAAGTCATGGATCCTATATGTTTTCTGACTGTGCCCTTCCAAAGCAGTGTGTGGGTTTATGGAAGTTCATTGCCTTCCGATTGGCTTGCTAAAAGGTCTGGCTGAGAACATGGTTCTCGTTTTTGTAGTAAAAAAATTATACAATTTAACCATACTAATCTGGAGCCACCAAAGAGCAGCACTTTTGTCTGGTGGTCTGAGACATATTTTCTCCGGGCCTCCTAATTTAATATATCAATCATTTAAACGTATGAAAACCCTGCAGCCATTACTGTGGGAGTTGAGATATGGTCTAGCACCTAAGCTGCAAACTTGGGAACATGAAGACCTGACTTTAATTCCTGGCCTTGGCAATTCACAAAGCATTACGTGGTTCTGTTCACTCGCAAAAAGAGCGAGAGGGAAGTATCCATGAAGGACAGCCGTCTCGTGTTCCCCAGAGGAGAGTTAAGATACACTAAAGGAGAACGACCACTTAATCTATTTTGTTCCTCGCGTGATTATCAAACGCATTAGGCAAAAACCTAATGTTAAAAAGTACCCTCATCCACACGACGTTTGTGTGTGATGTTTCATCACTGGGTCATCATCCAGTTGTCTAGTACTCCCAGATGGGCTCAGCCGTTACTCTTAGCCACCAAGAAGGGGAGCACCTAATGTTCTGTGTTGGGATCCTATATTACAATGTATAGGATGCTTTTCATTAGGAATAAAGCAGGACTAGGGTAGGTGCGGAGACAAAGGTAAATGTAACCCTTGTAGTAGTGCGATAAAGGGTTTAACTTGCCTGCATTCCCCAGGAGGTATCGACCTCATAAAAGTGAGCATAGGGAAGCCAGGTGGTTCCAGATAGACCAGTAAAGGAACAACAACTGAGAGAAACAGTCAGTAAGCATGAGTGTGCCGTGCATGAATTGAATGTGCATTACAGCAACATATTTGGATGACGTTGGTTTGGGAATCCACTTGATACTGAAGGAAACCGAGTGACCCAAGGGGCAGTGGAAAAGGCCATATGGACCTTCTCGACCTTAATGGACATGTGGGAAATAGTTCTCTCCAAGCACATCTTTTGTGTTTTTTACTGTAGTCCTGAGACCCTTAGAAGGAAAGGATTAGAATGGATCTTGGAGGTGATTTTACATCGTAATATAGAATTCTAACACAAAAACAGTAAGACCTCCTGTGCTGATGGCTAAGAATTAGGGCTGAGCCCATCCGGGAGTACTAGACAGCCTGATAAGGACCCAGTGATGAAGCATCTCATACAAACTTTGTGTTGTGGAGGGTCCTTTTCAGTGTTTGCCTATGAGCTGGATGGTGTGAGTGAGGAATGAATAAATTTAGTGATCACTCACCTGCTCCGTCCTCAGTTTTTAGAGTTGCAAACAAACTAACAAAGCAGACATTTGTAAAATATAAAAAAGCCAATGTCTCAGAAGAGCAGATACTTTTCTACCTGTACTTGGGAGTCACTGATTGCTTTTCCTTCCCAGGATTGTGGTGAACAGATTGCTGGATGAGACCAAGGATTTCCATCTCTGAAGCCGACAGAGGCTTCAGTAACAGAAACATTTTGGTTCACTGAGTGTTAATGGGTTGAAGGAGAGGAAACTGCAAGGATTAGTGAATGGGACATCTTCCACGTTTTGGCAGATGCACTACCTTTGCTAGCATCCATGGGGCTATCTTGATCTTGAGCTTGAAAATGTAAACGTGAAATACAATTGGTGATTGTATATGCCAAGAATATATCCCTGCCAAAGCTTGACCCCCTAACGTAGTTCCTCTGCATCTCCTGAGTGTGGAGATACCTGACGTGTGGGTTTTCTATTGTCTCAGGGTGTCTAGAAGTATTCAACTGAGTGCAGTGCATTTGGGAAATTTAGAAAAAAAAATGAAAGGAAAATGCTGATTTCGGGTACCTGTTTCTTGGTCGGAGATATCACCCCTAGTCTACATAGAAACATACCATAACAAATGTATCTACATTGCCTACATTTTCCATTGCTGGCCCAAACCTCCCTTGCCCTGATTGGGCGGCTGGAACAATGTGTTGATTATGGCATTTGTCAGATTTTTAGCAAATATTTTCCCAAAACAGGGTAACTCCCTTCAGTCATCCACAACCAGGAGGCCATCTCTACTCTAGTTTGAAACAGATCTGTGTTATGTCTGGTGTGATAAGTATGGTAGTACAAGACATAGCTGGATTTTCCATGGGTTTGAGCAGAGACAGTTATCAGTTATCAGGGAATTTCTAAAAAATAGAGGCAGATGAAAAACCCCATTTATATGTTCTCAATGAATCATAGAGCATTTGAATATACAAAATGTCATTTAAATCACAAAGTATGGCTAATAAAATACAATGACTTCACTTTTCTTTGACAGGGAACTACAGAACACATAGCAAATCACAAGACTCATCCTCAAATGTGCCAACACGTCTCTTAATAAAAATGGTGCCAAACATGTGTAGGTTGGTATATTGGATGGACAAATTACAAATGAGCCCTCATCAAGACTTCTTGAATAGCAAAGAATTCTGAGCTCTGAGTATTGCTGAAGAAACACATTTTCATGATTTTTACACAAAACGTTACCATTGAAGTTTGCGCAACTTTTTTTGTTTGCTTCTAGGTTTGATAAATGTTACATAGGTGTAATTTCATACACTTAGTTAGCCTCCATTCACAATTACTAATCACCTCTAATTAACACTGTTAGACCTGGCATCCTTGGCATGGTTTCCCCTGTCTTTTTGCCTCTGCAACTTGTATTTTTGACTGTGTGCTGGTTTTTGGTACTCTAGGCACTTTACCACTGTTGACCAGTGCTAATATGCAAGTGCACCCTGTATAACTTGTGATTATGGTTGGTTATCCCTGATTGGCATGTTTGATTTACCAGTAAGTCCCTAGTAGAATGCACTAGAGGTGCACAGGGCCTGTAAATTAAATGCTATTAGCAGGCCTACAGCAGTGTTTGTGCCACCCACACGGGTAGCCCTGTAAATATGTCTCAGACCTGCCACTGCTGTGCCTGTGTGTGCAGTCTTGCCCACTTGTCAGGCCCAAACATTCCCTTTTATTATTTGTAAGGCACTCCAAAGGTAGGCCCTAGGTAGCCCCATGGGCAGTGTGCAGTATATTTAAGAGGTAGGGCATGTACTGCTGCGTTTTACATGTCCTGATAGTAAAATACTGCCAAATTCTGTTTTCACTATTGCAAGGCCCATCCCTCCCATAGGTTAATATGGGGACTGCCTTTAAATATCTTTTAAGTACAGTTTCCTATTGGGAGAAGATGGAGATATGGAGTTTGGGGCCTATGAACTCACAATTTATAATAACATCTTTTGGGAGGGTTGGTTTTTAGAGTGTCTGTTTGAAAATGTCACTTTTAGAAAGGGAGCATTTTCTTGCTTAACCATTCTGTGCCTCTGCCTGCCTGTGGAATCTATGTCTCGATCAAACTGACAATGGGCTGTTTGTGAATTCCCTCTAGACAGCGACACAAATGGAGCTGAGGAGTGTCCTGCATATCCTGATGAGTCTCCTGGGCTACAGTGGGGAGGGAGGAGCTGACACCTTCGCCTGAAAGGGCTGTGCCTGTCCTCACACAGTGCAGTCTCCAAACCCCTGGTGTGTCTGGGGCCAGGCCTGGGCAAGGCAGGATCTTGTGAACCACAGAGACTTTCCTTTGAAGTTTGCCTACTTCAAAGGCAGAAATTAGTGTAAGTAGTGGACCCAAAACCGCAGACTTTTAGAACACTTATGGATCAAGAGGAACCTCTGCCAAGGAGAGGTTCTGAAGAGCTGGAGGAGGAGTACTGCCCCTTTGCTGTGTGTGCTCTGCTGGGTTGGCTTTCAGTTGCTGCTTCTGCGTTAGAGAGGACAAAGACTAAACTTTACTATGCAACCTGCTTGCAAAGTTTCACCAAGGGCTTGGACTGAGCTTGCCTCCTGTTAAGACGTCTCAGGGACATAAAATACTTCATCTGCCAGCACCTGGGCTCTCTTGCTGAGACCTCCGACTTGCCAAGTGGTCCCACATCCAGTCCCTGGGCCCCTGGAAGAACAGGCTGGCAGAACCAGAGTGAAAATCTATGCACCGGAGCTAAGGGGCAGAAAAATCGGTGCAGTGTCTGCACTGCAGCTGAAAAATTGGCGCATCTCAGGTAAAATTGCCACATTGCCAGCTTAGCACAGATTTATTTCTGCTGTGCATCTGGATTTTCAGTGCATCATCCCTGGGCGGCAAAACCTTCAACATCACCGCATGGACCCGAGGCTGCTGGTCTGGAAACCGATGCACCGATTGCCCAGCAGAGAAAGATTCGATGCATAGACTCACTTGCAAGTAAGGAATCGATGCATCCTTTGCTTTTCCAACACACGTTCGCCAGTGTAGCTTTTATTTTTCATGCATGCCAGATACCTTGTGCTAACACAATGCTTCCATTGATTTCTATGGATTAAGACTTTTTTTACTTTAAAAATTCATATTGTTGCTTGTGTATGATGGATTATTGCCATTTTGGTCTTTTTTGATTTAGCTAAATATTGGCTATTTTTGTAAACTGGCATGGAGTCCTTCTTTGTTACTGTGTGTGTTGGGACAAATACTTTACACATTGCCTCTGAGATAAGCCTGACTGCTTGTGCCAAGCTACCAAGGGGGTGAGCAAGGGTTAGCTGAGGTGTGTATCTCCCTCACCCTGACTAGAGTGAGGGTCCCTACTTGGACAGGGTGCAAACTGACTGCCAACTAGAGCCCCCATTTCTAATAAGCACCCACCTATCTTTCTCATAAGGCTCAAAATACCACCCTTGTCACAATTCCATTTTGCCCCAGTTAGCAACCTCATCACAATTTCTAAGTATCTTCGAGTACTTCTAGACATTAATTCTACCCTGCATCTCTTCCTCCATGTCCTCAGTCAGTACCAATACTGCAGTCCACTGTGACAAGTTCATCTGAGAACCTGGGTAAAACTCCATCAAGACACAAGGCACTTTGACACAGAACTTGTTGGACCCACAACTGAGTGCTTCACTTAGTTTGGCCTCCTTTGAGGGCGAAGCCTACTCCCAGACCTGCCAAGTGCCACACATTAGAGTTTATGTTATTGCATTTGTTCGTTTTCACCACATCACCGCAAGGTCTAAGACTATCACGCAATCAGAACTCATTATATGCTGATTCTTGCAGCTTCTACATGCCTTGCTGTTCTACTGGCCCGGTGCAGAATGACACCCTGTGAGTGCAGTCTGGAACCATTTATCAGTAAACCATCCGTCACATTGGTTATGGCATCTTTGTAAATAATGAGTCCCATGGAGTGATTTGTATTAGCCATAGATTCTCACACTATTGCATGCCTTGTAGAGGTAAGCAGGCCTTCTCATTAGGTAGCCAGCCCTGAAAGCCCCCACAGGCACTCAACGCACATCACCCATCCATTGGCAACACCCTTGACAACAGCACTGAGATTAAAAGTGCTGCTGATTCCACTTGTCAGTGTGAGAAGAGAGCCCTCTCCACCACTCACTGACGCAGCAAACATTACCCTCCGACTCCAGACCTCTCTCTACAGTCAGTAAACGGTAAAAAAGGATTTCACTGACACTGACAATCTTCACATTTGCAGCCTCCTATTTCAATTCTGGTGGACATCTTATATTTTAAGAGCCATCTCATTAGTGCAGCAAGTGCAGTAGAATCTGGGCCCAGAAGCTTGAGAGGTCACTCCACCCCAATTATGGTATTTGTCGTGGCCAGATCATGGCATGCAAACACTTGTCTCTAATACTTTAGGGCTATGGCACATATTCTGAACCACTGTATGCAATTTTTTCAATTCAGAGAATCAATAAGTGCATTGATTGAGATCTTTCAGTAAATCAGACCTACTCACATGGAGTCCCCCAAATATGTTCACACTAGGTTTATAATTACACTTATTCATGGTGAGGGAGCGTAGTTCATATACTCAAAAATTAACATGAAATGTTTATGAATTAATGCCTAATGATGCCGCATAGAAAATTTATTAATATGTTTCTGCTAAACGTACGCTTGAAATGTGCCCACGGGGAGTGGCCGCTAATGTATACGATGATTAATGAAACTGACTAATAATGAAATAATGAGAAGTTAATATATGATTTTATACTAATATTATAGGTTATATGTTAAAGACTTGCTAATAAATCATTAGGCCTTAGTTAGCATGAGTCTCGGCCTAGCTGCCTGGTTTCATATTAAATGTGTTTTTCTAACGTACAGTGTGCTGACTTGCTGAAGGACATGAACTCGTACTTTTCCAAAAGCTAGAAGATGAGTGTAACCGTAGTAGATCCATTCTCATGAAATTCGACTTGCTCAAGGAAACATTCTTGCTGGATGCAACAGTGTAGACTAGTTACAGGTACAAGGTTGCCTAAACCGGTATAGACAATGGAGACACTGACTAGGGATACGAAAAGGACCACAAGAGTATGAAACCATACAGGACATTCAACCCGTTGGAGACGTCAATCACAAGAACCAATAAACTACGTGAGAACTGTTATGGGGTGACAATTTTGATAGTACCACTGGAGAATCATTGGATGGAGATAGTGGGGTGCCAACCTCACCCAATTAGGAATTAGGGGACTGTACAACAGAAAAGGGATAAAACCCTGTGACACGAGGAGCCGAGAGAGAGATGCCATTGCAAACTTTTGTTATGACCCAGACACTTTGTCACTCTGTCTAGCGACTTTGCTGTTTGACTCTTCAAACCATCTTCACCCTTACTTTGCCCAATTCTATACTTTTCCTCTTTATGAGGGAAAGTGTCCCTTCTTATCCGTCTTGCTGAATTCCTGGCTGATGGCGAATCAACTGATGTCCTGAGGACGAAGACTGACTCTGTATGCTGACCCATTACGGAGGGTAACTATATAATGATGAAATTGTAATTGTCTGTTTGCCTTTCCTTTTAGGTACCAACTGTTTCTTTTGACAGAGACCTTAGTTAGAGGTTTTCCAAATTGATGTTGCTAAATTGTTTTGCATGGAGCCCAACATGCCAATGCTAATTTGAGGTTACTTAAGGAGTTCACTAAATGGATGCAAATGGACAAATGACTGAATCTATTCTTTGTTGAATAACGTGCTAATAATACTCTGCTGGGGTTAATCCATGTTGACTTTGTGCTATGTTCTAATGTTTATGATCTTTGCTTTGATGAAATCTTATTCGAGTTGCTATATTGTGACAATGTTGATGTGTTTCATGGTTTTGACACTAATAAACTTACTAGTAGAATTGTAATCAATAGGGAATAAACACCATAAAAATCTTACTAAACTGGTGTGGTTATTCATGACTGAAAGGTCATGGTGGTTCTTGAGTCTTATTAATGTCATTGATTAATCTGAATTGTCTTGTTATGGTAAATATTGATGACGTTATTGACATATTGATTGACATGTTGATCAGTTATCTCGTCATAAGGTGTCTTCAATCAGGGTCAAAAGATTCATTGGCCTAAAACGAGTCCAGGAGTGAATAAATTAGCCATAAAGGGACGCGTTAGCAGTTCTGGTAGCAGAGGACGGTTTAGGCCCTTTGGGGGCCCTAGGACGAAGGACCATTGTTTAGAATTGTTTTTCGAGATAATGCAAATTGGAGGTATGATATGTCTCTAAATTCCCCATGACTTTCCCGGAATCTCGGAGCTTGCCTAAGTGAGTTTGGTATGTTCTCGGCGTTCTAGCATGTGTGGTGTAGAATTTGCGCTTGCTCAGCTTATGCATATTGCAGGTGATTTGTGAAGTTTGTCTGAATTTTAGGCCAGGTAATGTTGTTTTAGTAGAAGTGGGCGTACTCCGCAGTATGAGAATAGGGAAGTCGGCGAACTTCATGTGAATGTGGCGCTTTGTGCTCCAAAAATTGTCCACGTGGTTGTTGGTGATGTACGGACCCGTCGTGGTCTAAGACTCTGGAGTATATTGACAAGTGTATGAGACACTTGGTTTATGTTGTAATTTGTGCGGTTTAATAGGTCAATCGGGAGTGATTGACAAGTCGAGTTTGAGTCAATTGTGTGAGTGAGACCTTCGATGGAGATTTGGCAAGTTCTAAAGTGCACTAGAACGAACCATTGACAAGTCAGGAGTAGAATTTGCAGGTCGAATTCTGCTTGCGGGAGCTGAGAAGGAGAGAGTAGCGTCCGAGGCTTCAAGTGAAATCTCTGTAAAGTTCTGAAGCGATTGTGTTACCCTTCCTGTAGTAAACCGGCAAATTTGGGTTTTTGTTGTTAAAGGTGCTCGCAATATATTGCATTAGTTTCTGTGTGAGGAAGACAAGCCGCAAGACTTTGTCAGCTGCAGTGTGTGTAAGTGTGAGGCATTTGAGCTGCGCTGGGACAGGTCAGTTGCCAAGAGGGGTCGCGCACGGATTGGCAGCCGTCCGTGAGAGGCAATTGGTTGAGAAGGTAGGCGAAGAGTGTCCTGGTAATTAAAGTAACTTCCTGATTAGATTCTAAACAAAATAAAAGACACAAAAATTTGGTTTTTCAAGGCACTAAAGAGTGCTTTGAGGGGAGATACATACATTACAGCGAGTGTGGGGGAGCTTACACCGCCAGAGGATACTCTGGCTTATATCGTAATGAAGGAGAAGGGAATTGCGCCTTGTCTTTGGATAAAGCAGTGGTGCAAGATAACAGAAAAAGAGGGATGTTTGGCGTTCCCGGAATATGGAACATTCAATATAAGAATTTTGGAAAATTTGCGAAGGGTGTTAAGTGAGCAAAAACCACCCCCGAGACCAGCTCAGTATGAGGCATTATCGGTCTGGGATTTAATGGCCATACAACATAGGCAACAGAAATTTGTGAGGAGAATGAGAAGAGCAGAAAAGACTTTAGCAGAGGCTAAATGGGATAATGAGACCAAGATGCGGAGAAGGGGAATAGTTGACGGAATTAAGATGTTTCCGGCAATAACTCAAGAAGATGAGGCACAGGGAAAGAAGGCCATTTGTAAGACAGACAAGAGTTCTAATAAGCCAGTGGAGACCCAGAGGTCTTGGGCAGATGCAGACGATTCAGATGATGAAGAGTTTCTTAATCAGTTGTTACATGACCGCCCGCCACCATATGCCATAAATGATAATGCACAGAGTACTAGTGTGAGTCCTTAATATCCGGCACAAAATAAGGGAATCACGAATACATTGCAGACAAGTGAAACAGTTTCAATACAGAATGGTGTCACTGTACCCACTGCTCCAAATACGCAGATACAGTTGCAGCCACCACCAGTTCAGAGGCTTTATCCTGATGTTTCAGTATTGGAGACAACTATGAGTTTGATGGTGCCGCCTGATCCAGTATACACAAGATCAAAGTTAGTGCAGATTGGGCCAACTCCACAATTGCTGCCCCAGGCACAGCAACAGGTGGTTCCGAGTTACACTTCTGTTGCAGGACCGCAGTCGGTAGCCACAGCGCCTATGATAAATCAAGCTATGGATGCTCTGCAGAGTTTGGGAATTGGACAGACACCAGCCGCTATATCATTGCCAATTACTGTTGGTCCGCCAGTTCCGCTATATGCGCAAGCTAAGTCTGGCATATGTGATCAGGGAGTAATGACCCAAGAGGCAATAAGAGGAGGGTCCACTGGAAGCTTGCAAAGAATGACACAGGGAGAACAGGCAGCCAAAAGATCTAGGTCCTTGTTGGACTTTAGTCCGATTGGGGTTCCTTTGGAAACAGTGAGGCAAGCAGGGTTAGGTACACTAACCCCACAGGTAATGAGTACGAATACGACACAGACACCAATGGTGCAGTCTGGAAATGTCTCATTGCAAGGCTTGACAGCTCAAGAATTGAACGAGTGGTTAGATAAGCTCAACACTTCGCAGGCTACTTCAGTGACTGCAGAGAGATCAGAAAGAGAGGAATACGTGAATTTTGTAACGTTGGGTGTGGAAGCTGCAGAACTAGTAGAAGGAACGATGGGGGTGAACAGATTGGAGTCATACACGGAAGCAGAATTGAGGTACCTATGCCCCAAAATAGCCAAAGAAGTGGGCCAGGTGCATCAGAGGTTCGCAAACCTAGCAGACAAATACGGCATAGACTTAGACACTACTAAGCATTTGAAGAGGAGTTATAGATTAGATTTTGAGCCTAAAGTTTTCTATCACATGAGATCCACTGGAATGAAGGCACATCTTAAAGAGATATTGCAGAGTGCTCAAATTTGGGGGGCATTAGAAAAGTGGGAAGGCAGATGGGCACAGAAAATAGAGAAAGAGAAAGGTGACGGCCCGGAACCAAAGCAGGCTAAAGCTGTACCGGACACGGGGACAATAAAGATGTTACCAATGAAAGAAACAGCTGGAGGGGTTCTAGTTCATGTACCGTGGTCTAGAGGTGACATCCTGTCATTCACAAATGACTATCCCAGGTTGAGGGAGAAACCAATAGAGTGGTACCAGCAGACAGACAGGTTTGTGAAGCTTGCGAAATGTCTCTGGGAAGACTTGAATACATTGTTTGAGATCATAGTTCCAGCTGACTTGTGGCTCGAGTGCAAGAGAGGTGTGGATTGGCCAAAAGAGGAACCGGCAAGGGACAAGGTTACTAGAGCACCGTCTTCTGAAGTGACGAGATATTATCATAAAGTGATTGAGTTTTTAAAGCAAAAGGTGTTGCCGAAGGTGACTGACTGACAGAAAATTGATCGAACATCACAGGAGGGCAAAGAGTCGATACATGTTTACTATGAGAGGTTGTTGAAGGCATTTAAACACTATAGTGGCACTGAGGTCATAGAGCCGAAAGACATGAATCGCCTTGTGTTCAGGTTTGTTGAAGGGATGAGACCAGAGATTAGCCAGATGATTAAGAATCATTTGATCTGTTGGCAAGCCAAGCCGATTGATGAGGTGTTACAGTATGCAAAATACTGTAGTGACAAGATTGAACTGAAACAGAGAAAGTTGAAGGAAAAAGTGATGGTGATGCAGATTAAGGCAGTGCAAGCAGGGATGCAGGGAAATAGAATACAGCAGATGGTACAGCATCAACCACAGGAAATGGAATGTTTCAGGTACAACCGAGAGGACGAGGTCGAGGAGGCTTTGTGAACCGTGGTCCAGATATGAATACCGTTGTGGTTCAAAATGATGTGCAAGGGATGAAAAAGGTGTCACCATGTCACACGTGCGGGGGCATGGGGCACTGGAAACGGGAGTGCCCAATGATGGTGCAGGATGGTGTTGTTCAACAAAGCAATGATGTCGGTACATTTCACAATGTGAGGGGTCCAAAGTGAGGGGTCAAAATCCGAACTTCCAGAATAACCTGGTGCAGATACAGGGTCTAAAGCCCATGCAACAAATGCAAATGCCGTGTGTTCAAACCCCACAGATCCAGCAGGTACAATAGCAGATTCCCATGGTACCTAGACAGCAAATGCAGATCCCATTAGCTCCAATGGGACAGCAACAGGTGATGCTTCCTCAACAGGTCACAGGTCAATCAATGAGTCAAAAAAATACAGTACAACTGTTCCCATTGCATGGTGAAGATGGAATAAATTATGAATGATCGGACGATTGTTCAGATAGTGAGGAGTGCAGGCTTGCAGCATCCCTAGAGGTAGATCAGAGGGGACCCTGTGTAGAGGGAAAGGTGATGGGTCATAAAGTTTAGTTCCTAGTTGATACAGGAGCTACACGCTCTACAGTCAGAAGTGCAGAGGTTCCGAAATTGACACTTTCGGGGCGTACCATAAGGGTGGTAGGAGCAGCAAATCAGCTCCTGCCAAATCCGATTACAGATCCGGTCCAAGTTGAGATTGGTACCTTCCAGGGATCACATAGATTTGTAGACTGTAACTCGAGTCCCGTATCCCTACTGGGAAGAGACTTAGGCCCTCATTCTGACCCTGGCGGTCGGTGATAAAGCGGCGGCCAAGCCGCTAACAGGCCGGCGGTCTAAAATATGCAATTCTGACCCTGGCGGGAACCGCCAACACAGCCCGCCAACTTAACACTCCGACCGCCACAGCGGTACAAACAAACAGCGCGGCGGTTCCCGCCAACAGCCCGGCGGCAGACAATGTACCGCCCACCCTATTACGACCCACCAATCTGCCACCTTTTCCGGGGCGGGAGCACCGCCGATAAGAACACGGCGGAAACAGACTACGAACGGGAAAACGCTCACCTCTACGCACTCCACGCGAGATTCCGGCAGTATGGAGCCAGAGTTGCAGGTCATCCCCGCACTCCTATTCCTGCTCATATACCAGGAGCACGCCCGGCGGCGCGGAAGACATCGGTGAGTACTGCACCTACGACTGAGGGGAGGGAAAAGATTACCGGCACACACCCACCCACCCACACCCACTACAACACACACATCAATGCATTCCCACAGATCACTGTCACAACCCACAAACCACCCCCCTCCGAAATAATGCAAAGACCAAAAGAAGAGATCATAAACGGGCAGATATATTGAAATATGTACACCAGTAATCCCAATAAATAAATAAACTATGTACAAAATATATACAGCTACTAAATGTAGTCCAACCACTGTCCGTGGATCACAGGGGTCCTGTGCAAAGGGGCAAGGCCCAGTCCCACGACAAGAACTCCACGGAGAGAACACTGCAGGGGCATCAGAAAGAAAATAGGACAGGCACCTCAGGGGGAAGGGAAGGGGGGGCACCTCAGCCACTTGAGTACACGACGCCAGATCCACGAGGGGACTCCATGACCACTGGCCCATCCTGGGGAGAGCAAAGCCACAGTCCAAACAGTCCATACAGTGGGTGGCCTGCCCACTGGGCCATCCTGGGGAGAGCAAAGCCACAGTCCAAACAGTCCATACAGTGGGTGGCCTGCCCACTGGGCCATCCTGGGGAGAGCAAAGCCACAGTCCATACAGTCCATACAGTGGGTGGCCTGCCCACTGGGCCATCCTGGGGAGAGCAAAGCCACAGTCCATACAGTCCATACAGTGGGTGGCCTGCCCACTGGGCCATCCTGGGGAGAGCAAAGCCACAGTCCATACAGTCCATACAGTGGGTGGCCTGCCCACTGGGCCATCCTGGGGAGAGCAAAGCCACAGTCCATACAGTCCATACAGTGGGTGGCCTGCCCACTGGGCCATCCTGGGGAGAGCAAAGCCACAGTCCATACAGTCCATACAGTGGGTGGCCTGCCCACTGGGCCATCCTGGGGAGAGCAAAGCCACAGTCCATACAGTCCATAACAGACCCCACTGCCACTGGAGGAGGCAAGTTGGCCAGAGGACATCCTGCAGCCCTGCCCGAGATAGATCCTGCCCTGCCACGTCTGCCAAAGGGCCAGCGGTTCTTGCCCTGAAGGGCCCAGTTCAGCGGTTCTTGAGACGGCGGGGCCCAGTTCAGCGGTCCTTGAGACGGCGGGGCCCAGTTCAGCGGTTCTTGAGACGGCGGGGCCCAGTTCAGCGCTCCTTGCCTTGAAGGGCCCAGTTCAGCGGTTCTTGAGACGGCGGGGCCCAGTTCAGCGGTTCTTGAGACGGCGGGGCCCAGTTCAGCGGTTCTTGCCCTGAAGGGCCCAGTTCAGCGGTTCTTGAGACGGCGGGGCCCAGTTCAGCGGTTCTTGAGACGGCGGGGCCCAGTTCAGCGGTTCTTGAGACGGCGGGGCCCAGTTCAGCGGTTCTTGCCCTGAAGGGCCCAGTTCAGCGGTTCTTGAGACGGCGGGGCCCAGTTCAGCGGTTCTTGAGACGGCGGGGCCCAGTTCAGCGCTCCTTGCCTTGAAGGGCCCAGTTCAGCGGTTCTTGAGACGGCGGGGCCCAGTTCAGCGGTTCTTGAGACGGCGGACGGTCTATGGCCAACTGCTAATTGCCTGGTGGTGCCCTCCTGGGCAGCGGGGATGGTGCTCCTTCACTGCCCACCTGGGCTGTGGGTGGTGGGGCCCTCCTGGCCAGCTGGGCTGGGTCCTCCCTGGGCAGCGGCTATGGGGGTGGTGGGCTCTCCCGGGGCAGCTGTGCCGGTTTCTCCCGGGGCAGCGGCTATGGGGGTTGTGGGCTCCTCCTGGGCAGCAGGCCTGCTGCCTGACCTCTCTGACTTGCTGCCCTTGCCCTCCTTAGTCGTGGGCCTGTGGCCCTTTCCTCCCTTTGGAGCTGTGGCTGGTGACTGTCTCTGGGTGGTGTCCGGGGGGGATGTAGAAGGCGGGCTCCTGCGGCGACCCTTCCGCCTTCTGCTCCTCTTCCCAGGGGGTGGGCTGGCTGTCCCCTTGCTGCTGGGCGAAGATCCAGACATGCGGGCTGGCGGGCTCCAATACCCCTGCACCCTTGTCAAGGGGGCTGCAGGGCTGGTGGTGGCTGAGGTGCTCTTCTTACCCCGACGAGAAGGAGGGGGGGGCTCAGGGTCAGGAAAGAAGTTAGTAGTGGCGAGGAAGAGCTTCTTGGGACAATGGAGAGTGGTAGGTACAGTGGGAATGGGAGTGGAGGGAGAGGATGTGGTTGTAGGTGAGTCACGTTTGCTGTCTTTGGGTGCAGGTGCAGGAGGGATAGGCTGTCGTGAGGTGGATGGCTGTTGGGTGGGTGGGTGGCTGCGTTTGTGTGGTGTGTAAGAGGGGGTGACAGACACAGTGGGAGAGGACACAGGGGACGTGTAAATGGCAGTGGGGGTGGTGACTGCACGTGTGCGGACTGGAGTGGAGGGTGTGCTGGTGATGGAAACACTGGCTGATGGTGAGGTGAATGGAGGTGTGAGTGTAGACGTCACAGGGAGGGAGGAGGGAGACGAGGAGGTGGGGGTCACAGAGGTGGTAGTGACTGTTGGCATGTCTGCATCGGAATGTTGCGTGTGTGAATGTCTGCGTGATCTGTGGTGCTTATGTTTGGATGAGCTTCTCTTGGGTGTTGAGGTGTGTGCAGGCTGGTCTGATGGTGTGGGTGGGACAGGCAGAGGAACAGGAGACTGGGAGGAGGGAGTTAGTAGAGGCAGGCAGGAGACAGGGACAATGGCTGCCGTCAGTGCTGAGGCCAGAGCCTGGAACGATCGCTGATGGGCATCCTGACCCGAATGAATGCCCTCCAGGTACGCATTGCTGCGATGAACCTCCCTCTCCACCCCCTGGATGGCATTCAAAAGGGTAGTCTGCCCAACAATGAGCGTTCGGAGGAGGTCAATGACCTCCTCACTGAGGGCAGCGGGGGTAACAGGGGCAGGGCCTGAGGTGCCTGGGGCGAAGGAGATGCCCGGCTTCCTGGCAGAGCGGGCACGGGGCGAACACTGAGGGGCTGCTGGGAGGGCGGAGATGGTGCGCTGGGTGGCGGCTGTACCTGTAATGGCGGGGGCACGGATGGTGCCACCCCCGCAAGGGAGCCCCCTTCCGAGGACGTGTCCGTGTCGCTGCAGGGTCCAGTCGTCCCCGTCGTGGAGCTCCCCTCGCCCTCCGTCTCACTGGTCCAGTCTGACTCTGTGGCATGGCCCTCCTGGGCCATGTGAGATGCAGCTCCCTCCTGCCCCGATGCCACTTCTCCTCCGCCTGATGATGCTGATGCACACAAGCACAGAAAGACAAACAAAAAGGGGGGGGGGAGAGAGAAATAAAGGGATATTGAGTACATGGATCTCCGGTACAGTTAGCGGACATGACAGACACAGATGCCCCCTGCACTAAGTTGCGCACTTGGGGTACGCTACGCATTCCGTGGAACATGCCCTACACGCCTAGAGTTGACAACTGCACCCATGGATGACACGGCCCAGGGATGGCTGTACTGACAAACTACTGAGGGTGGTGGCTGGGGACACAGGGGCTTACGGGGGTGCCCAGCCTACAGATATCGCCCTGGCCTAGGGGGACCCCCAGCCCTCCTCCCCCACCCAGACACCTCCACTGCGCGACAACAGAGTAGATAATGCTTGTACTCACCCCCTTGTGTCTGCTGTGCTGCCCTCACGCGCCCATCCAATTCAGGGTAGGCCACCGCCAGGATCCGGAACATCAGGGGGCTCAGTTGACGGCAGGCACCCCGCCTACGTTGGGAGGCCATCCCCAGCAGAGACTCGGCGGTCTTCTTGGTCCCGCGGCGGATGTCCTCCCACCTCTTGCGGCAGTGGGTGCCCCGTCGATGGTGGACCCCCAGGGCCCGGACTTCCTTGGCGATGGCACGCCAAATCCCGATCTTCTCATGGGCGCGGACCTATGTGACACGTACAGGGAGGGAGAAATACCACGTTCAAGTTTCTCAGCATTTTCCTTTCCAGTGGCCCAACGCCCCCCATCCCCGCCAGGCCCCCCGCCATGCCCCCGCCAGGCCCAACATGCCCCCCATCCCCGCCAGGCCCCCCGCCATGCCCCCCGCCATGCCCAACATGCCCCCCATCCCCGCCAGGCCCCCCGCCAGGCCCAACATGCCCCCCATCCCCGCCAGGCCCCCCGCCATGCCCCCCGCCATGCCCAACATGCCCCCCATCCCCGCCAGGCCCCCCGCCAGTCCCAACATGCCCCCCATCCCCGCCAGGCCCCCCGCCAGGCCCAACATGCCCCCCATCCCCGCCAGGCCCCCCGCCATGCCCCCCGCCATGCCCAACATGCCCCCCATCCCCGCCAGGCCCCCCGCCATGCCCCCGCCATGCCCAACATGCCCCCCATCCCCGCCAGGCCCCCCGCCAGGCCCAACATGCCCCCCATCCCCGCCAGGCCCCCCGCCATGCCCCCCGCCATGCCCAACATGCCCCCCATCCCCGCCAGGCCCCCCGCCATGCCCCCCGCCATGCCCAACATGCCCCCCATCCCCGCCAGGCCCCCCGCCAGGCCCAACATGCCCCCCATCCCCGCCAGGCCCCCCGCCAGGCCCAACATGCCCCCCATCCCCGCCAGGCCCCCCGCCATGCCCCCCGCCATGCCCAACATGCCCCCCATCCCCGCCAGGCCCCCCGCCATGCCCCCCGCCATGCCCAACATGCCCCCCATCCCCGCCAGACCCCCGCCAGGCCCAACATGCCCCCCATCCCCGCCAGGCCCCCCGCCAGGCCCAACATGCCCCCCATCCCCGCCAGGCCCCCGCCATGCCCCCCGCCATGCCCAACATGCCCCCCATCCCCGCCAGGCCCCCCGCCATGCCCCCCGCCATGCCCAACATGCCCCCCATCCCCGCCAGGCCCCCCGCCAGGCCCAACATGCCCCCCATCCCCGCCAGGCCCCCCGCCATGCCCCCCGCCATGCCCAACATGCCCCCCATCCCCGCCAGGCCCCCCGCCATGCCCCCCGCCATGCCCAACATGCCCCCCATCCCCGCCAGGCCCCCCGCCAGGCCCAACATGCCCCCCATCCCCGCCAGGCCCCCCGCCATGCCCCCAAGCCAGCCAGTGGCCCTAAATCCATATTGAATTAAACTCACTTGTTGGTCTGGAGGACCGTAGAGTAGCGCATACTGGGGGAGGACCCCATCCACAAGTTTCTCCAACTCCTCTCCAGTGAAGGCAGGGGCCCTTTCCCCAGGCGCAGCAGCCATTGTCCCTTCCAGACCGAGGTCACAGCAACACTTGCAGTATAGGTCCTCTCCTGTGAAAGTTCAAGTCGCAAGTGGATAAGTAGATAGAAAATGGCGGTCACGTCCACGGCGGTGCGTACCGCGGCGGTGCGTCCCGCCACCGCCGGCGCCCTTCGCCATTGGCTCCTGAAACCCATAGGCTTCAATGTTAACCAATGCGGCTTTGCGCAGCGGTCTTCGCCCGCCGCCCGCCGCGGTGTGCCACGCCAGCGCATTGACCTCACATCCCATTGTCACACTTCACAGGTCAGGCAGCCGCCATTTCCAGGGCCCACATGGCTCAATTTCAACTGCGTCACACAGGCCTAGGCCTTGCATAGCCACTCAGACACGCCATTCACTGCATAGAGAATCGTATACTGTGCTAGCTGTGAGTACGTACCTGTGGGTTGCTTGACTGTGTGCTCCATGTTGTCCTTCCTAGGCACCGTCCGCTGGGTTGGGCGAGGAGACGGATGAATCCTCCCGTGTACCGACCGCTGGTGGACCTGTCGACAATGGAAGAACGCCACATTATCCTGACCTACCGTCTTAACCGTGCCACTATCCATGAACTGTGTGCCCAGCTGGAGCCCGACCTGATGTCCCCCATCCGCCAACCCACAGGGATTCCCCCTCTGGTGCAGGTCATGTCAGTACTACATTTCTTGGCAAGTGGGTCATTTCAGACAACCGTGGGAATTGCTTCTGGGATGTCTCAGCCCATGTTTTCGAAGGTGTTATCCAGAGTGTTGTCTGCCCTGATGAAATCCGTGAGGAACTACATCATTTTCCCTGAGGTGGGCGAATTGGCTACAGTGAAGGGTGATTTCTACGCCCTTGGACATATTCCCAACGTAATTGGTGCCATTGATGGGACCCATGTGGCTTTGGTTCCCCCAAGAGACAGGGAGCAGGTGTACAGGAACAGAAAAAATTACCATTCAATGAACATCCAGGTGGTGTGTTTGGCTGACCAGTACATCTCGCATGTAAATGCCAGATTCCCAGGGTCAGTGCATGACGCCTACATCCTCAGGAATAGCAGCATCCCTTACGTGATGGAACAGCTACAGAGACACTGTGTATGGCTAGTGGGGGACTCTGGGTACCCCAACCTGTCGTGGCTACTGACCCCAGTAAGGAATCCCCGGACCAGGGCAGAGGAACGGTACAATGAGGCCCATGGGCGTACTAGGAGGGTGATCGAACGCACCTTTGGCCTCCTAAAGGCCAGGTTTAGGTGCCTGCATATGACAGGTGGATCCCTAATGTACTCACCTAAGAAGGTGTGTCACATCATCGTGGCCTGCTGCATGCTTCACAACCTGGCTTTGCGCCGCCAGGTGCCTTTCCTGCAGGAGGATGGTCGAGACGGTGGTGTTGTGGCAGCGGTGGAACCTGAGGAGAGTGACGAGGAGGAAGACGACGGGGCTGAAACAGACAACAGGGACAGGAATCATTGAACAGTACTTCCAATAGGACACAGGTAACATTTCAAAGATAATTTAGTAAAAGTTAACTACTCTCCAGCATCTCTGCTGCCTGTCTATTTGCCCCAGTGTATGATGACTGAGTTTTGGCTTTTCCCTCCCTATTTCAGATCTGGGGTCCCCACTACGAGTCCTGTGCTTCGTTTCCCCATGGACTACAGCTTTGTGGCAGCTGTTTGTTGACTTCACCATGTACAAGGACATATTTGCACTGTCATGTCAATTACAATCTATTGAAATCACAGCCAGACTCCAGATATTTTGGTGCAAAATAGGTGTTTATTTAAGTGCTCAAAATGGGATGGGTGGTTTCAAGTGGGTGGGGGCTATGGTGAAGGAATGTCCATGGCAGAGTCCAGAGTAACAGTCACACAGGTGCATTGTCCAGAGGCCTGTGGAGAGATGGAGCATGGGCAGTTCAAGGATGGACAGGGTGACTATGTGGGACAGTGGGATGACATCAGGTGGTATCCATTGCTGGCGGGGGTCTTGACATCCTACTCTGTCTTCTTGCGAGATCTCAGGGCCCTCTTGCGGGGTGGTTCTTCTCCTGCAGGAGGTGGGGGTCTGGTGGGCTGCTGCTGTGCGGGGCCTCCTGTCCACTAGCGCCGGCGGAGGTGGTTGGCTGTTCTTGGTCCAGGCTAGTGGCAGGGGCCCTTGGGTGTTGTTCAGTGTCCGCCCTGTTGTTGACGAGGTCCTGCAGCAGCCCTACCATGGTAACCAGGGTGGTGTTGATGGCTCTGATGTCCTCCCTGTACCCCCGATAGTGTTCCTCCTGCAGCGCCTGGATCTCCTGGAACCGGGCCAGTACCGTCGCCATCGTCTCCTGGGAGCGGTTGTATGCTCCCATGATGGTGGTGAGGACCTCGTGGAGAGTGGGTTCCCTGGGCCTCTCCTCCCCCCCCTGTCGCACAGCTGCCCTCCGAGTTGCCCTGTTTCCCTGGGCCTCTGCCCCCTGGCCGGTGTGCCCACTACCACTGCCCCCAGGTCCCTGTTGTTGTTGGGGTGGTGGGTTATCCTGGGTGCCCTGTAGTGGTAGACACACCGCAGATTGACGCGCCCTGGAGACAGAGGCATGGGCCCGCTGGGTGGGAGCTGTGCTGGTGTTCCCAGAGGGGTTTGGGTCTGTAGTGGCCTGGGCCTGTGTGAGGGGAACCGACTGTCCAGAGGTCCCCGATGGTCCGGGCTGGTCATCGGTGTCCAGGTCGACAGAGCTGCTGTCATCGCTGACGGCCTCTTGGGTGGGGGGTGTGGAGAATTCTGGCCCCTCCGCCGCGGTGTGTTGACGGTCGGGTCCTGCAGGGGTATAGAGGTATGGTTATAGTTTCAATGTGTGGCATATGGGTGTATCTGTGGGTTCTCGTGTCCCCAAGTGCTGGCATTCGTGTGTGGGGGCTTTGGTGAGGGTGGCTTGTGGGGGGGATGTGTATATGCATTGGGCATGCTTTGGTGATGGGTGTCCATGCTTAGTGGACGCATGCAGGCCTAGGTTTTGGGATGTGTGGGTTGTGATGGTGAGACATTGGCGGGGAATAGGTGTGCTGGGGGTGGGGGTGAGGATGGTGGTGGGGGTGAGGGTGGGGGTGACGATGGGGGTGGGAGTGAGGGTGGGGTTCGAGGATGGGGGTGAGGTTTGGGGTCTGATTTGGCATGCAGGTGGGGGGGAAGCAGTATTGAAGCTTCAACTTACCAGTATCCATTCCTCCGCCGACTCCTGCGAGGCCGTCAGGATGCAGGATGTTCAAGACTTCCTCCTCCCATGATGTGAATTGTGGGGGTTGAGGTGGGGGTCCTCCGCCAGTCTTCTGCACGGCGATGTTGTGCCTGGATACCATGGAACGCACCTTCCCCCGTAGGTCGTTCCATCGCTTCCTGATGTCTTCCCGATTTCTGGGGTGCTGTCCCACTGCGTTCACCCTGTCGACAATCCTCTGCCATAGCTCCGTCCTCCGGGCAATGCTGGTGTATTGTATCTGTATGCCGAACAGCTGGGGCTCTACCCGAACGATTTCCTCCACCATGACCCTGAGTTCTTCGTCTGTGAAGCGGGGTTGTCTTTGGGGTGCCATGGGGTGGTGTGTATGATGTGTGGGGTGGAGTATGTGTATTTAAGTGAGTTGAGTGTGGTGGTGTGTGTTGTTTTGTGTGTGGATAGTGTGTGGGTGATGGTGTTGAGTGGCTGTGGCTGTTATTTTTTGGATGCTGGTGTCTCGCTCTTGCCTTCTTGACGAATTTTTTAGCGTAGGGGTTTGTGGGTGATGTGGGTGTGTGTTTTATATTGTATTGTGTGTGTGGGAGTGGTGTGTGTATGTGTATCAGGTGTGTGGGATTCAAATCGTCCAATGTGGCTGAGTTTTGTTCGTTTGTGTGTATTCTGACCGCGGCGGTGTGTCCCGCCAATGGAATACTGCGTTTGAATGACCGCCGCGTGGATTCGTGGGTCGTAATGGGATGGGCGTATTTCTGTTGGCGTGGCGGTGGAGGTTTGGTCACCTCCACCTTTCCGCCGACCGCTGGTCTGGCGGTCTGTTGTGGCGGTCGGATTTTCGGAGGTTTGCCTTCTGCGGGTCAGAATGACCGTGGCGGGTTTCCGCGACCGCGGCGAGATTATGGAGGATTTCTGACCGGCGGTAGGCGCCTTTTACCGCCGAGGTCAGAATGACCACCTTACTGTGCAAGACGAGGTGTTCGATTACTTGTTCTAATGAAGGGATTGATGTGCAAACAAACAGTGATGATGAAGGGAACGAGGGTCAGATCTCTGAGCTAGAGACGGAGACTGCAAATAAGGAGTACCCTTTGATAACTTTATTCCCGATTTTCACAGTGACTGACTTACCAGCCGAATTACAGGGAACAGTGACAGAAAAGGTGTAGGACCTGACAGGAAAGGAAGTGGGACTAATAAAAGGAGTGGAACCAGTTAAAGTAGAGGTAAAGCCAAATGAAGTGCTTCCCCAGGTGCCGCAATATCATATGGCAAAAGATGTCCTTATACAGGTGACGCAAATAATTGCAGACTTTGTGAAGCAAGGGGTTCTGAAAGAAGTGATGAGCAGCCCATGTAATTCACCAATAATGGGTCTGAAAAAGCCTTGTGGGAAGGTTCGAATTGTGCAAGACTTGAGAAAAATCAATGAGATTGTGGTAAAATGCTGCCCCAGAGTGCCAAATCCAGGCGTGATTATGTTTCAGGTTCCGTGTGATGCAGTTGTGGACCTGTCTCAAGCATTCTTTTCGGTGCCTCTTCATGAGGACAGCCAATTTCTCTTCAGTTTCAAATTCCTGGACAAGGTTTACAGTTGGTGTAGAATTCCTTAAGGGTTTTCAGAATCACCTTCCATCTTCAATCAGACATTGAAGAAGGATTTTGAATCATTGGAGTTGCCTTTTAGTTCGACTCTAGTACAGTACATTGATGATTTGTTGATTGCGTCCAAAACGAAAGATGACTGCAGGTATGATACTATTGCTGAATCATTTGGGAAAGAACAGACATAAAGGCCCTCATTCCGACTCTGGCAGGCGGGAACTGGCATTTGGCTGCCATGCGGCCAAAATACCGCTTCCCGCATTCGGACATTCCCGCTGGGCTGGCGGGCGCTAACCAATGGAATGGAGCCGGCGGTGTTGCGGCGGTGCGACGGGTGCAGTTGCACCCGTCGCGCTTTTCACTGTCTGATAGGCAGACAGTGAAAAGCATCATGGGGCCCTGTTAGGGGGCCCCTGCACTGCCCATGCCAGTGGCATGGGCAGTGCAGGGGTCCCCAGGGGCCCCAAGACACCCGTTCCCGCCAGCCTCTTCCTGGCGGTGACAACCGCCAGAAACAGGCTGGCGGGAAGGGGGTCAGAATCCCCATGGCAGCGCTGCTTGCAGCGCTGCCCTGGCGGATTCGCCCAGCCGGGGGAAAACCGGCGGGAAACCGCCGGTCCCGGTTTTCTGACCGCGGCTTTACCGCCAGCCTATTGGCGGTGCTTCCGTCATTCGCGACCCTGGCGGTCTCGGACCGCCAGGGTCAGAATGACCCCCAAAGTGTCCCCGAAGAAGCAACAGTACCGTCAGAAAGAGGTGAAGTACTTGGATCACCTAATAGAGATGGGGTCAAGGAAAATATCCAAAGAGAGAGTGACAGCCATACTGCAGATGAATCCCCCGACAACAAAGAGAGATGTTAGAATGTTCTTGGGAATGGTGGGCTACTGTTGTCAGTGGATCCCCAACTTCTTGATTATCTCTAAACCTTTGGTAAGATTAACTGTCAAGGAGATTCAGGATGGCCCAGGTGCCATCACCATGTCCGAGAAAGAGATGAAGGCATTCATGGAACTGAGGGAAAGTATGTGCAGGGCACCAGATTTAGGTATGCCTGATTACACAAAGCCTTTTATCCTGTTTTGTCATGAACGTGATGCTTGTTCTTTGTCTGTCCTGCCACAGGTCCATGGAGGTGCAAACCGCCCAGTAGCATATTTTTCAGCTACTATGGACCCAGTCGCAGCAGCCTTACCGGGTTGTTTGCATGCAGTTGCAGCAGTTGGTCAAAGCCTCACTCAGTGTGAGGGAATAGTGATGGGACATCTTTTAACAGTAATGGTCCCACATTCAGTTGAAATCCTATTGACCCGAACAAAGACGCAGCATATGACAAATGCACGTTTGACTAAGTATGAAACAATTATATTGGGGTCACCGAATGTGTCCCTCAAGAGATGTACTGTGTTGAACCCAGCAACTTTGCTTCCTATTGAAAATGTGAACATTGATGATGCCGAGGAAGTAGAACATGATTGTCTTGAGGTAACAGATCTGTGCACCAAACCGAGACCCAACATTAAAGATACCCAATTGGAAGAAAATGATTACATTATCTTTGTTGATGGTTCATGCCTGAGAGACTCAGTGGGAATATTGAGAGCTGGATATGCTGTATGTACACTTACTGGTATCCTAGAAGCATCCTGGCTCGAAAGAGTATACTCTGCTCAAGTGTCTGAATTAATTGCTCTTACTAGGGCATGCCACGCAGAGAACCTGAAAGTCACTATTTATTGTGACAGCAGATACGGATTTGGAATTGTAGATGATTTTGGCCAGTTGTGGTTCTTCATTAAAAATGGCGAGAGAATTAAGGATTCAGTTACCTTTTGAAATTGCCGTGGTGAATGTAATGCTCATGTTAAATCACAAGACTTTGTGTCAATGGGTAATGGATATGCAGATCAAGTCACAAGATTTTGTGCATTGAACTGTATATCGTTTCAAGACCAATGGGAATTGTTACCTTAAGCCGAAAATGAAACATGCTCAGGGTATGCATTAAGGGTGGTTGACACACTAGATGAGTTAAAGTCATTGCAGGGACGTGCCAGCAAAGAGGAGAAACGCTCGTGGTTGAAAATGCAATGCGTACAGAGATCTGATGATCTATGGGTTTCAGAGGTGGGGAAAATGGTTCTGCAAACAGCCTTTTGTCACAGTTTGCGAGGTTTTACCATGGTCAAGCACATGTTGGGAGAGACGCAATGATAAGGTTGTTCAAAGTCGATTGGTTCAATCCGAAATTCAGACAAGCTGCTGAGGTTATCTGTCACAGGTGCATCATCTGTCAACAGATGAATGTGGGTAAAGGGACCGTAGTGAATTTGAGCCACATTGGGAGAGCAGGAGGTCCGTTTAGCAGAATGCAGATGGATTTTATTGAGATGCCTGTGTGTGGAGGTCTGAGGTATGTGTTGGTGATTGTGTGCGTTTTCAGTCACTGGATTGAATCGCACCCTACACGTAGGAATGACAGTCTCACAGTAGCAAAGCTGCTTCTTCGGGACTTTATACCACGTTTCGGGTTTCCTATCTCTTTAGAATCAGATAGAGGAAGACACTTCGACAATGAGGTGATTAACCTCTTATGGGCTGCATTGAACATTAAACAGAAGTTACACTGTAGCTATCGCCCTGAAGCATCAGGACTAGTGGAGTAGATGAATGGTACCTTGAAGTCGAGAATGGCCAAAATGTGCACAGCTACAAATTTGAAATGGCCAGATGCATTGCCCTTAGTGCCGATGTCAATGAGAAACACACCTGACAAGAAAACAGGACTGTCTCCTCATGAGATTCTTACGGGCCGAGCTATGAGATTGCCCGCAGTGCCTGCAAATGTTCTTGTGAATATCACGGATGATAAGGTGTTGGACTACTGCAAGGGTCTGGCTGACGTGGTCCGCTCTTTCTCTCACCAGGTGGAAGCTACCACATTGCCACCGATAAGTGATCCAGGACACACTCTGAAAGCCGGTGACTGGGTTGTTGTCAAGAAGCACGTGAGGAAGTCGTGTTTGGAGCCACGTTGGAAGGGGCCATACAAAGTAATACTGACAACTACTACTGCTGTGAAATGCGCAGGACTTCCAAACTGGATTCATGCCAGTCACACAAAGAAGGTGACATGTCCAACTGATGAGGAACTTGAATTGTCCAGAACAACAGCTGCAGAGAAGGAAGTCTCAGGGCCGGAGAGTAGTAAAAGGGGAACTGAGACTGAAGGAGAGTCCGTTGAGGACGGCTTAGTCACTCAAACAACAAACGAGATCCAAAGGGTGACAGTGAGCCTATCTCAACTGAGGCACCAGGGGAACCGACCCAAAGAGGGGTTCTCCCAGAAGCAGACGGATACAGGTTTGAAGTCGAACCCCTAACAGACCCTGAAGACGAAGGAGGTGACGCAGAAAGAAGCCAGAGTGTTCCGACTCCTCCTGAGCCACTTGCAGAGCCATCAAGAGAAAACACCATAGCACAAGAGGAGGGTACTGTTCAACGCCCTGAAAGGCCGAGCGGAAATAAAACACTTAAAGGAGGTAACTGGCCGGAGCCACAAGCTGCAAGGGAGAAAGTGATCCCTAATGAAACAATAGAAGAAGAAGTTGATCCAACCAGGAAAGAAGATCTCAGTGAAGGAGAGTTGCAGGGTGATCGCAAACTGAAAAGAAAGATAGTTGCAAACAGAAGGTACGCAGGTCCTGAAATGGCGTATGCAACATCAGCTGAATGGCAACAAGAATTCTTGGCATTTTGTTTTGATCGAGAAATTCCAGGTCAATACTACGGCACCTGAATTCAACCTCAAAAAGAGACTGTATTAAATTGAAATTGAATAAAGCTGAAAAGCTGAGAGAAAAGAGACTGATAAATTACCGGATGTGACACTGTTAACCTGAATTGACTTTGAAAAAACGATTATGACAAGCTGCTAACCTGATTTGACAAAGGGTCCTGGGAGTGAGTGAAACACTGTAAATACTTGCCAAGAGAGAGAGACTTTGCATGGAGAAAAAAAAGAGCTTTTAGATCATCCTCAAGTTGATTGCCTGCTTTAAATTATTCTGCTCTCTTATTCTTTACAGATCATGAGTAACGTTAGAACTAATGATCATAGGGATAGGATTCGTGGTTGGTTGAGTGTTATTTTAGGTGTTGTGTGTGCAGCAATAATTATAGGTGTGATTGTGGGAAAGCCATTGGTGAAAAATAGTGTGATTAACAATGCTTCAGCTTCTGAGACTGCTACACTAACACCATTGGAGAAGTTTGAGCAGGATACAAAGTATTTGCATGAGGGAACTAATGTCTTCTATTGCCTGTTGAATGAGTATGTTGACACAATGGATGCAAAGAATTGCTATGTGTGCACAAAGATTCCTTTGTCAGTACAAGAAGGGGTTACTTACCATTGTTTGCCGCTTACTTACGGGATAAGCTGTAGTTTGCTATTGACTAGATTCTATAATCAAGAACATGTTCAGTACTTCTATTCTAATTTAGATGTAGTGTTTTCTTTTGAACCTATAATTGAGTTCCTGAATAAAATAGCTATAGAACGTAGCATAAAAATAGTTAGGGGTTTCTTTGAGCCAACACTGACATTTGGAACAGCTTATGCGCACCGCAATAATCTAACCTTTATTAACGCCTGTAGAGAAGAGCTTCTTAGATCACACTGATGATAGAAGGAAAGCATTAAAAGAAAGGCTAGAAAAAGGATTCGAAAAACGCACGTTTGCAAATGATTATGCTTATACTGCAATAAAGGCACAGGGTAAATTAGCTATAGACGCACTGCACGTAGGAAAGCTTTGTATATATAGGCCAAAATCTGATCATGACACTTTATTTGTGGGAACGAGTGAATGCAGACCTGTGTTTTTGTTTCAGAGGAAATGGACATTCAAGTTAAATGGACAGGATCCAGCGATCCCAGGGATCTATTACATATGTGGACTTAATGCTTATTATGGTCTTCCAAAGGGATGGTATGGGACAGGTTATTTGGGAATAGTTTTCCCAAAGATCTACCAAATTGATGACTTAAAGCAACTTCCTAAAATATCTGAATTACATCATTCTAGACAAAAGAGAGAGACAGCGGCTTCTGTCGTATGTGATATATTTGGAGCCATAATTCCTTCAGTGGGGGTTATCTTTAACTCCATAAAGATTCGAAAGTTGTCCACTATTGTGGATAACATGTTGACAAACTTCACAGGGGCTATACTCCTGATGGAAACTGAACTTGCTGCGAAGAGGGATATGACTCTTCAAACCGGCTTGCTTTAGACATTCTTTTAGCGAAGAGTGGCGGAGTCTGTAAGATGCTTAATGAGCGCCACTGTTGTGCACTTATTCCAGACAATAGTAATAAGATTAGAGGCATGCTTACTAACCTAACAAGAGACAGTACAGATTTGAAGGAGCTGAAGGAACCTGGAGTCTGGGAAAAGGTTGGAAAACGAATTACTAAAGTAGGTAATTGGTTTAGTAGTATTTGGAATGGGATACTTGCAAAAATAGTATGGGGTATATTGATTGGTCAAGCTTGTTTATTCGGACTATGGTTAACATGCAAATTTAGTAAAGGAAAAAAGAGAAAATTGTGAAACGCAATAAAAGAAAAGAAGAAAAGGAAAAGGAGAAGATGTTCAAAGAAATTTGGGAAAAATCAAGAAGGGGAGAAGAATATGAAATGTGCGAACTAAGAAGTGAAAGGTTGTGAAGGGAAAGGTTTTGTGTGATGACAAGTGTCATCAGAGGAGGGACTGAGGGAGCGTAGCTCATATACTCAAAAATTAACATGAAATGTTTATGAATTAATTACTAATGATGTCGCATAGAAAATGTATTAATATGTTTCTGCTAAACGTGCGCTTGAAATGTGCCCACAGAGAGTGCCCGCCAATGTATGTGATGATTAATGAAACTGACTAATAATGAAATAATGAGAAGTTAATATATGATTTTATACTAATATTAAAGGTTATATGTTAAAGACTTGCTAATAAATCATTAGGCCTTAGTTAGCATGAGTCGGGGCCTAGCTGCCCGGTTTCATATTAAATGTGTTTTTCTAATGTACAGTGTGCTGACTTGCTGAAGGACATGAACTTGTACTTTTCCAAAAGCTAGAAGATGAGTGTAACCGTATTAGATCCATTCTCATGAAATTCGACTTGCTCAAGGAAACATTCTTGCTGGATGCAACAGTGTAGACTAGTTACAGGTACAAGGTAGCCTAAACCGGTACAGACAAGGGAGACACTGACTAGGGATACGAAAAGGACCACAAGAGTATGAAATCATACCGGACATTCTACCCGTTGGAGACGTCAATCACAAGAACCAATAAACTACGTGAGAACTGTTATGGGGTGACAATTTTGATAGTACCACTGGAGAATCATTGGATGGAGATAGTGGGGTGCCAACCTCACCCAATTAGGAATTAGGGGACTGTACAACAGAAAAGGGATAAAACCCTGTGACACGAGGAGCCGAGAGAGAGATGCCATTGCTAACTTTTGTTATGACCCAGACACTTTGTCACTCTGTCTAGCGACTTTGCTGTTTGACTCTTCAAACCATCTTCACCCTTACTTTGCCCAATTCTATACTTTTCCTCCTTATGAAGGAAAGTGTCCCTTCTTACCCGTCTTGCTGAATTCCTGGCTGATGGTGAATCAACTGATGTCCTGAGGACGAAGACTAACTCTGTTTGCTGTCCCATTATGGAAGGTAACTTTATAATGATGAAATTGTAATTATCTGTTTGCCTTTCCTTTCTGGGTACCAACTGCTTCTTTTGACAGAGACCTTAGTTAGAGGTTTTCCAAATTGATATTGCTAAATTGTTTTGCATGGAGTCCAACATGCCAATGCTAATTTGAGGTTAGTTAAGGAGTTCACTGAATGGATGCAAATGGACAAATGACTGAATCTATGCTTTGTTGAATAACATGCTAATAATACCCGGCTGGGGTTAATCCATGTTGACTTCGTGCTATGTTCTAATGTTTAGGATCTTTGCTTTGATGAAATCTTATTCGAGTTGCCATATTGTGACAATGTTGATGTGTTTCATGGTTTTGAGACTAATAAACGTACTAGTAGAATTGTAATCAATAGGGAATAAACATCATAAAAATCTTACTAAACGGGTGTGGTCATTCATGACTGAAAGGTCATGGTGGTTCTTGAGTCTTATTAATGTCATTGATTAATCTGAATTGTCTTGTTATGGTAAATATTGATGACGTTATTGACATATTGATTGACATGTTGATCAGTTATCTCGTCCTAAGGTGTCTTAAATCAGGGTCAAAAGATTCATTGGCCTAAAACGAGTCCCGTAGTGAATAAATTAGCCATAAAGGGACGCGTTAGCAATGGCATACCCCACCTTTGGCATTTGCAGTAGTGCCCTTCCTTTCACAAAACTGTTGTGACGGTTGGGAATGGAAACAACAATCACCCTCCATGTTGTATTACAGTCTAGGTCCAGAGGAAGCAGATCCTTGACAGATTTTCAGAATATCCACATAATACACGCTTCCAGACATTGAACGTATATTGGTCACCCCAATTGTACAGTGGGTGGCCAAACATGTATATTTAGCATTCTTTTAAAGTGGGGAGGGTGTGCCTACATTCAATAGAAACACTATAAGACAATCACACCTGTATAAGGTTACTATGAGTTGCCGAAAGACAACCTTCATATCTGTCAGAGAGATGCAGATTATACTGACTTTATAATCTAGATTGACAAAAGTTAAATGTATTGCATGCTCAGGACAATAGAGTATTCAAAACATTGTTTTACAATCCAATCTTTATGTGAACCAACCCAATACTTTTGGAGCTTATCAATGTGGGAAACAGAATGTTCTGCATTTCTCTTTCATAGGCTCCTTTATGAAGAAGAAAGAATCTTCTTCGGGCACACATTAGTTGTTGATAGTCTGAGAAATTAAGAGTTTGGTGTGATCGTGGAATATGGTGTTGATGTGATTTTGAGGTCTCATTAGGACAGGGAGCTAGTGAAATCTGTGTCTGTGAATAAGAGACAAATGGAGTTGAGGCTCGGGAATACTTAAATAATGAAAAAGAGAAGCACCTGTGTGTCAAAGGTACCTGTGTGGGACATACCTTCTCGACAATTAAATAAAGACTGTTATGAAAAAGGGGAGGAGAAGAAAATCTGTAAGAGAAGCATGTAAAAATAGCGATCTGATACAGTTTGAAATGATTGACAGACCTTGTATTTGAGGAGTTTGTGGACAAAGGGTGTATGTGTCATCATTGTCTATATGAGGTGGGAAGCCTTGGTGGGGAGGAGCCTCTGCCCATAGCATCAAGACTTCAAGGACTTTGAAGTCTCTCAAAAGAGGGAATTTTTCAAGTTGGGACCGGAGTTTGGCAGCTGTCCTGTTGAATCAAAGAAACACTTTTAAGATGCTGGATGATGGGACCACAGTACGTTTGGGGCAGCTTGAAGCATTTTGAAACATTGCTGGCCAAGAAACAGGTCATAGGATGCCATAAATGTTTATGTGGAGTCTGGGTTGTTGTTGCGTTGCTGAAGATCTGATGACATCAGAATAAGATGATTTCATCAACATTGACTTATGGAAGTTGTGGTTTTTGGGAACATGAATGTAACAGCATGGTGCTAAGAAGGAAAGCATTCATAAAAATAAAAAAATTGGTTACTCAAAAATATGCCATGTCTGCCCCTGTTGATAATGTAAATGGGCAATTGGGTCGCAGGATCGGCGTACTTGTTTGCGAAATAGCTTAGTGATGATTAGCATTTGCTGTTGGTCTTCCAAGGCTTGTAGGTAATGAGGTGTATAGTACAGGTGGCACGATTGTTGGTCAGAGGCCTGATATATCACGGTGCAGGAAATTGAGTGGTGAAGAACTGGATCGTTTTATTGAAAAGTTTAGATTTTTTTTACAGAAAAAGTCCGGGGAGCAAGAGAAGGTAGGGACATATATCCTGCATGTCAAAAATGGGTTAAAGCATATGGCTTTCTGCCATGGGTTGAATTGCTTGAGCAGTGAATGTAAGACATTAGGTAAAAGGCGCAAGGTCCAGAAGCATGACCGGATTGCTCATAAGAGATTGGATCAGAAATTCTGCATTTCATAAAATTCGTTCAATTCACTGTTCAAAGTATCAAATCTCAGGACAAGGATGGATTATTTTTTAATATAGGCTACTCTTGAGTTTTTAGATATACCTTCGAGTAGAGACTTTTTCAGTTTGTTTTCAGTATAGAGTTTTCTATAAAATGTTTGGCTATAAGTGCTGACATTTTATTGCAACAAAATCTTTATTTATGTTGGTCTATCCCTTTTGTAAGTATTGTATTCATTTTTCTGGCATGAATTTATTAGAAGGGCATAGGGACCAGCAAATTACCTTTTTGGTTTTGTAGTGGAAATGTTCAAGTGTACCCTACTTTTGTCTTTGAAAGAAAAATGCTACCTTCAATGGTTTGTTGACAGACTGTACATTCATCACACTTATGGTGTCCTTTAATGGGTTATAGATTCCAGTGTTCTCTCAGGTCCTCCTGAATTAATGACTGGTGCAATGTGAGCTCCGATTGAGTAGCCCCTTAGACAGTATGTTTGCCAAAGCAAACAGAGGTTTTTCTGGTTTATATTTGAGGGTTGACAAGATGTGCCAAATTTTGTGAATTATCTTCTTGAAGTAGTTGTACTTGGGCAAAAGGTAGGGACACAGGTAATTTGATCTGTTTCTTTATGGACTCTTTTTGCATTTAATGCTTATTGTGGTGTAATCCAAATAATATTTTTGGAAAAACCCTGCTTTTCAAACTTTCCACTAGTGAAATGGAATCTCAAAATAACCATCTTTCGTAGTACAGTTATGGCGGATCCTGAGGAATCGGCTATCTGGGACGTTGTGCCTGCAGCTTTAGGGTTGAAAGCTGTCATAGATGAGAGCTTTTTTTACTCCTAGTTTTTGGAACAGAAAGTGATGAGTGAACTATTCTGCCTCTTAAACCAAATGTCCATGAAGCTTATTTCATTTCGGTTATGGGTCATTTTTACAAGCCTCTAGCACCACCAGAGCATCACTTTTTGTAACGCTCCAGTGGCGCTGTGCACTGTGCCATAGTTACAAGGCGGCGCTAAGCCACTATTGTGGCTCAATGCCACCTTGTAAACATGGGCCCCTCTGACACAGTTTTCTGGGGCAGAGGGGCAGGCAATAGGTGTTGTGGGTGTTCCACTGCAACACCCATTGCTTTTGATGCTGCCCCAGATTTTCAAGAAATCATAAATCAGAAGCACAGCCAAAAAATAACGCCACTCAAGTGGTGGTGTTAGTATGGTGCAATGAGGAGAAATAGTTTGATTTCTCATGTTTTGCTTTTTCCATGTGTTTCCATTCTGCAGCACACATAGAAAAAGCAAACCACAATGAATGATTGTTTATGTGCAGGAAGGTGTCCCTTTCTGCATATAAACAATTGTTCAAGATTGAAGATTGACGATTTGCTACTTCGATGTGTGCTGCATTCTGTAGCACACATAGAAGTGCCAAATCACCAATGTAGATTGTTTATGTGTAGGAAGGTACACCTTTCTGCACATAAACAATCGTTCCCTTCAATGCAGACACGTTTGCACTTTGGTGCAAGTGTGCCTGTGTTGACGCTGGCAGCTAACTTTAGGGCCAGTGCTAGGATAAACAGAGGGGTGTGCCCTATTTTTGTAAATATGGTGCATTCCTGAAGCATGGTGCAGCCACTTCTGGCACAGCACTGCGCCAGTTCTTTGTAAATCTGGCCCTAAACTTGATATCCTGGAAACCGCTATTAAGCCAATAAAAAGAAAAGCTTGAGGTCTTCTTCGGTATATATGTGTGTGCAAATAATTTTAACTATGTAACTCATCCAAAAGGAGATGTCTGTAAAAGCGTTAACTGTAAACACTTCTTTTTTTGATCTCATCAATATTTAAAGTAGCTGCTTCTGGGACAAAAGAATAGCCCATGGTCATACCTTTGATCTGCAGGTAAAAAATGTCGTCACAAAGGAAAAACAATTTTTTTGTTCTATTTTGGTGAGTGCCACAACGAAATGTGCTAGAACCCAATGTGGTCTCTCCCTTGTACTGAGATATAGTTTATAACCTCTAGCAGATCAACTTAAGTATGTGAATAATGTATAATGAAATCCCATCGAATGTGACTAACCATTGTGTTGTCTGATTGAAATGTGTTCCTTCAGTCTTCTTGATGAAGTCCAAGGTGTCTTGAATATATGATCGTACTGATGAAATAAATTGTCTGAAGAAAGTGTCTACATGTTTAGGAATTGGTTTGAGGAGAGACTTGAACAAGGACACAAATGATATACCTGGCAGATTTCTTGAGTCTTTGTGAATCTTAGGCAACATGTAGAGTACAGGAATGTGCAGAGAGTAGTTCATTAAAAACTAAACTTCTTTCAGACTTATCTATCGTTAATTAATTCTTTTTGAACAATTCAAAATAGTTCTTTATTCTCTGTGATCAGGTTGCTAATCAATTTGCAATAGTAATTTGATTCATCAACTTGCTTACGTCCTTCACTGAGGAACAAAGGCCCTCATTATGACATTGGCAGTAAATCCCTTTTACTGCCACGCTGACGGGCGCCAGCTTACCGCCGCAGTGGCAAATATCCGTTCACCTTATTATGACACACACACCAATCCGACAGAATATAGCCACATACACAAATCCGCCAGCCCAAAGGTAAGTGATAAAGTGGCGGTCCCAAAATCCATACCGTTATGCCAACAACAAAATGCCCACCACATTATGACCCACGAATGACCACGGCAGACGTTCAATGGCGGTAAACCATTGGCGGTACACACCGCCGCGCTCAAAATGAACACCCACAAAGAACAACACAACATTGTCCTATACCAAATACACACACCTGTCACCCCTACACACACCACACCCAAACTATTATAAAACACACACCCACATTACCCACAACCCCTTACAAACACCAATTGCCACCAGGAGACTGAGAGGAAGAGCACAGAGACAACTAGACACACACACCACTTACTCCCATACACCCCTCACGCACTCTACATCACACATCCTAACACATTACCCAACACACCTTCACCAACACACATCACACAACACCCATGGCACCACAAAGGCACCCCCATTTCACTGAGGAGGAGTTAAGGGTCATGGTGGAGGAAATTGTCAGGGTAGAGCCACAGCTGTTTGGAGCACAGGTACAGCAGATTTCCATTTGAAGGAAGATGGAGCTATGGCAGAGAATCGTGGACAGGGTGAACGCTGTGGGGCAGCACCCAAGAACAAGGGACGGCATCAGGAAGAGATGGAATGACCTACGTGGGAAGGTACGTTTCATAGCAGCAAGACATCAGCCTGCCATACACAGGACTGGCGGTGGACCCCCACCTCCTCCACCACAGCTCACAGCATGGGAGAAGCAGGTACTGGCAATACTGTATTCTGAGGGACTCACTGGAGTTGGTGGAGGACTGGACACTGGTAAGTCAACATTAACCAATTATCACCCCCATACCTGCATGCGATCTCACACCCTCACTCTCATCACTCCACTCCATCCCACACACTGCACCCACATATCTCATTTATCCCAATGCCAATCCCTGCATGCCATACCGATGCATGGACACCCCTACCAGCCCTGCATGGACACCCATCACTAAAGCATGCACAGCATAGGGAAACTAACAATCCCACAATACATCACCATACACAAACAAAAGCTGGCAGGGTAACATCAACCATAGAGGGGAAGCTAGGGAAGTACAAATGTAATACATCATAATACATCATTTACATTCTCACAGGTACCCCAGCCAATGTCAGTGAAGAGGAGGTGCTTCCCCCAACAGAAGAGGCCTCCAGTGATGACAGTAACTCTGGACTTCAGGATCTTGAAGACCTACCTGGGCCATCAGGGACCACTGGACAGTCGGTCACCCAAGCCCGCTCACAGCTCACCACAGAGCCTCCCCCATCAGGAACCAAAACCACAGCGCCCACCCAGCGTACCCACACATATGGCCCCAGGACACGTCAATCAGCAGTGTGCCCACCTGTACAGGGACCCCAGGCCACATCTCACAGCCAAGACAATCAGGGACCTGGGGTCGGTGGCAGTGGGCACAATGTTCAGGGGACAGAAGCACATACCAACAGGGACACTGGGGGGACTGCTGTGCGCCAGGGGGAGAACAGGACCAGGGAATCAACTCTCCAGGAGGCACTCTCTGAGATCCTGGGAGCCTACCAACATTCCCAGGACACGATGGGCCAGATCCTTGACAACATGCAGGAGAAAAGGCGGCTGCAGGAAGGACAGTATCAGGAGATCGTAGGGACTCGCAGGCCATCAACACCACCCTGATCTCCATAGCAGGGGTGCTGGCAGACATGGCCAACATCATGAGGGAGGCTACACCACACCAGTGGGACCCTACCACTAGCCAGTCCATTGACCAGCCCTCCACTTCCGCTGCCGCTAGTGGGCAGGGGGCCCTGCCACAGGACCCACAGGCCACCAGCATCCCTCCCTCTGCAGAAGGTGAACCACCCTGAAAACGTTCCTTGCGAACCAGACTGAAGCCAGAGAGACTTGCCAAGACCATCGCCAGGAAATGAGACTCTCCTGATTGCCCTGTTTTTGTCCCACTCTGTCACCTTGTCCACCTTGAACTGCCATCTCTCCCCTTACTATTTCCCCCTTGGATACTGCACCTGTGCTACAAACAGACTGTAACAATACCCTAGACTTTACCTTCATCATCACCCCATTCCATTGCTCCTTTCCCTCAACATCTTAGTACTACAATAAACACCCTTGGACAAACATCAACTACTAGTATTTCATGTATTGCAAATTGGTATTGCTTGAAACAGCTACAACCATTGCAAATGAACTGTACATAGCGAGAGTATGGAATGAATACCAGCCTGTTGCTGGCTATTGTGATCACATCAGGACATTGTTGTCATGTCACCAACATCTGTAAAATGACAATCTATAGGTAACAGTAAGTAGGGGAAACAATTGGGTAATGCCAGCATGCCAATGCCACCCAGAATACAATAATAGTCATAGAAATGTGAAGTTGCACTGTCTCACCTGTGTGTCATTGGAAGTACTGATGGATCGCTAATGTTTTGTTGTCTACACCCTCATCCTCTGACTCCTCATCCTCACTGTCCTCAGGGTCCACTGCTGCCACAGGGGCATCTCCAGTCTCCTCTTTCTCCAGAAAAGGTACATGGCATCTGAAGGCCAGGTTGTGCAACATGCAGCATGCCACTACTATCTGGCAGACCTTCTTGGGTGAGTAGCACAGGAATCCACCTGTCAGATAGAGGCACCTGAACCTGGCCTTCAGGAGGCCTAAAGTCCTCTCAATTATCCTTCTGGTTTGCCCATGAGCCTCATTATAACATTCTTCTGCCCTTGTCCTGGAATTCCTCACAGGGGTCAGCAGCCATGATAGGTTTGGGTACCCAGAATCACCTGCAAATATTGAGGGACAACATTTAGCCACACACTAACCTATTTGGTCAACAGCATAGGCATACACCAACATACACTGGGAGGGGACCAAGGCTCACCTATAAGCCATACCATGCGCTTCTGTAGTTGGGCCATCACATTTGGGATTCTGCTGTTTCTCAGGAAAAGGCATCATGCACCAACCCAGGATACTTAGCATTGACGTGGGAGATGTACTAGTCCACCAGGTACACCATCTGCACATTCATGGAGTGGAAGCTCTTACGATTCTTGTACACCTGTTCATTCTGCCAGTGGGCGACAAACGCAATATGTGTACCGCCAATCACCCCAATTATACTGGGGATATGTCCCATTGCATAAAACCCGGCCTTCACAGTAGCCAAATCTCCCACCTGGGGGAAAGCAATGTAGCTGCACATGTTTTTTATCAGGGTGGACAAGACTCTTGCCAGCACTATTGAGAACATTGGCTGTGACATTCCTGTGCCAAGCCAACTGTCACTTGGAAAGAACCAGTTGCCAGGAAATGGAGCACTGATAGAACTTGCACAAGAGGGGGGATCCCAGTCGGATGACGAATACCTGATATCAGGTCAGGCTCTAACTGGTCACACAGCTCTGTGATTGTGGCCCTGTCTAGTCTATAGGTGAGTATTATGTGCCTGTCCTCCAATGTAGCTAAGTCCACCAGGGGTGTGTACAGGGGAGTATGTCCCCATCTCCTATTTATCTGCATAGTAGGTATCTAAGGGACACACAAGTGAGTGGGCTGTCACAATTGGAACAATTATATTACAACAGCAGTCCACATCATGCAATCATGTTTTGGGACAGTGGAATTTAGAAGTATTTGCTTTTTATCCAAACAAGCAGCAATTATCGGTAGGCCTGTTTATACCCCCTGAAATGGAGACTCCCTGTCCTGTGTGGAGGGACAGGTGGAAGTGAGGTAATTCTGCTGATGTTGTGCGCCCTGGCGGTAGGCAGTCATGAACAGCTGTACAATTCCTCATTGGATAATATTGGGCCCTATGGGGTACAGTGGCCAATGGGGATGTACGCTAGGGCTGATGGTATACACTGCCGCGGATGTGACCACCATTTTATTTCTCATTCCTCACTTGTTTCTGACCTGCCACATGAGAGGAGCTACACTGCATGTGCTGCTGTGACCTGTGTCTGGAACCTACCATGGCCTGTGTGACTGGGGAAATGACCCCACCCTTCACTTGGGAGGAGTTGGAGCGACTGGTGGATGGGGTCCTACCCCAGTACGGACAGTTGTATGGGCCTCCAGAACAACAGGTGAGAACACTGTGGGTACGATGCATGTGGAATGAATACATGGAGTTGTGTGTGAAGGCATCATGTAAGGGTAGGTGGGTGGATTTCCTTTTGGCGGTGTACATGTTGTGAGCTGGCCTATGTGTTTTGCAATGTGGGAGGACCTGAGACGCTGGGCATGGAAGACCACAGAGGCCCACCTGGGGATGGCCTCCCAATGAGGAGGGGGTGCCCGTCGGACCCTGAACCCCCTGATGGCCCATATACTGGAGGTGGCCTACCCTGAGGCACTTGAGGGAATCATAGCAGCCACAAGGGGGTGAGTACAGTGGCTATTAATACAACTTATGGCTGGTGGGGTGGTATCTGGGTGGTGGTTGTGTGTTAGTGGGTCGCCCTAAGGCCAGGCCAGACATAGCAGCGTAGGGTTGCATGGCAAATACAGGTAACCTAGCTTGTTAGTATTCACTTCTAGGAAGGGCTACGTGGGTCCCAGGTGTGCTGCAGTTGATGGTGTGTGATCCTCCTCATGCCTTGGTGACTAGCCATATCAGTGGTAGTGCACTGCATAGTGTGTAGGCCTGTTCCCTGTGTGTGAGTGTGCTGTGTACGCTAGTGATGGTGTTGGTGCAGTCATTGACCCAGTGTATCCTTTGTCTCTCTTCCCCCCTTTCTTGTTTTGTCATCTTCTCCTTATGTGCATTAGCATTCGCATAATTTGGTGGAGGAGCAGAGGCACCGGCGACAGAGGGAGCTGCATCCCACAGGACCCTGGAGGCAGAGATAACCTACGCCTAGGGAACCAGTAGGATGGAGGGCGAAGGGAGCACCACGGCGGAGACTGGAGGGGACAATATGGACTCTGATACCTCCTCCGAAGGGAGCTCCTTGGTGGTGGCGGACACCTCTGTGACCACCTCAGCTGGAGGTACAACCACCACCCCGTACCAGCACCACCCTCCCAGTAGCCCCTCAGCTAGGTGCTGTGCCGTGCCAGACACCTCCACAACTTCCATGCACGCATCCCCTGTGTCCTCTCCCACCGTGTCTGCCCCCCCCAAAAGGCCACAAAACGCAAACACTCAGACACCCAACAGCCATTCACCTCACAACAGCTTACAGCCCATGCACTTGCACCCAAATCCAGCAGACATACACCTCCAACGACCACTCCCTCATCCTCCACTCACATTACTCCTCCCAACCCAACGTCCCTAAAAAGCTTTTCCTTTCCCAAATTGAGCTCTTCCCTACCCCCAGTCCTGTACGTATTGGCAGGGTAGTAAGGATCCAGCCCAGCACCTCAGCCAAACAGTCCACGGGGGCAGTGGAAGCACCACCCCCTCGTGGTGGTAAGGATACAAGACCTACAACACTGAAGGGGAAGGAGCCAGCACCACCTGGGATGAAAGGGTAAAGTCCTGCACCAGCTGTGAGGAAAGGGGCCTGCACCAGCTGTGAAGAAGGGGAAGGAGCCTGCACCAGCTGTGAGGAAGGGGAAGGAGCCTGCACCAGCTGTGAGGAAGGAGAAGGAGCCTGCACAACAAGGCAGAGTGAGGAAGAGCCCATCCACCCCTGCCAGCAAGGGTAAGGGATCCCTGAGCCATGAACAGGAGGACAAGAGGCACTCTACGCCAGCAGAAGCTGTCAGGCTAACACCGCCACCACCACCATCTGTCACGGGTCCCTCATCGCCAGCCGTGGATGTGCAGCCATCAGTAAGTACAGGGGCTGCCCAAGAGCTCCCCAACCTCCACCACCATGCAGCCATCAGTGAGTGAGGGGGCTTCCCAGGAACCTGTGGGCAAGACACCCACTTGAGAGACTGTGGTCTTGCACTCCCCAGGACAATGCAATGGGCATGTTGACCCCTACGGAACCAGTGGGAAAGGCACCCAAACCAGAGATTGTGGCCTTGCACTCCCCAGGACAAAGCAATGTGCATGTTGTCCCCTCCAGAACCAGTGGGCAAGACACCCACTTGAGAGACTGTGACCTTGCACTCCCCAGGAAAAAGCAATGGGCATGTTGCCCCCTCCAGAGCCAGTGGGCTTGTTGCTGCATCCGGCTGAGGTGCCCCTCCCTCCCCCTGAGGTGCCTGCCTATTTGCAAACTGATGCCCCTGCATTGTTCTATCCAGATTTGCTCAGGATTCGAGTTGGGCCTTAGACTGTGCCATGTGGGCCCTTTGAACTTTGGACTGGGCAGTGTCCCTTTTTTGTACATGTGTACATATCTTTTTCATTGCCAAATCGACTTATTAATTTTGATGTTGATCTGATTACAATCACTTTAGTCAATTCCTGTTGTCCTTGCATTATTCTGCTGTTTTTTGTGGCAAAATTGTTTTTGTAGTGCAGCTGGTTGTATTTATGGTGTGTGTGTGGGGTGTGTGTTGTGCGTGTGTGTGTCACTCTTGTTTTCCTCCCACCCTCCCTTGTGTGCTAGGTGGCTGTTCTCACCGTCATCGTCTTCGCCAGCATTGGTGTTCCTGATGGAGCATAACATAGAAGATAATCAGGAAAACTTTCAGTTCGGGTTCCACGGTGGTGTGGTTCTTCCCTGTGTCTCCAATGGCGAGTCCTTTCACTTCTGAGCTCTGTTTCTGCCAGGCTTTTGTTGGCGTCATTACCGCCCCGGAAAAGGTGGCGGTTTCCTGTGTCAAAATATGGTGGGTGGTACTTTGTCTTCTGCCTGGCTCTTGGTGGCTATAACGATAGTGAGTGTTGTTTCCGTCCTGGCGGTTGGTGTGGTACATTGGCTGTCTATGGGAGAATTCACTGCCATGGTCATAATTTGGTGGTAATTACCGTCACTTTATCACCCACCGCCAGGGCCGTAATGAGGGCCATAATATTTTCTCTAATTCCAGTGGTGCTACCCATATCAGCTGGTGTGATTACTATAGGGGGTCATTCTGACTCCCGCCGGGCGCGGTCACCGCGCGCCCGGCGGGAGCCGCCAAAATACCGTACCGCGGTCGGAAGACCGCGGCGGGTATTTTGAGTTTTCCCCTGGGCTGGCGGGCAGCCTCCAAAAGGCCGCCCGCCAGCCCAGGGGAAAACGACCTTCCCACCATGAAGCCGGCTCGTAATCGAGCCGGCGGAGTGGGAAGGTGCGACGGGTGCTACTGCACCCGTCGCGTATTTCACTGTCTGCTATGCAGACAGTGAAATACAAGCGGGGCCCTCTTACGGGGGCCCCTGCAGTGCCCATGCCATGGGCATGGGCACTGCAGGGGCCCCCAGGGGCCCCGCGACACCCCCTACCGCCATCCTGTTCCTGGCGGGCGAACCGCCAGGAACAGGATGGCGGTAGGGGGTGTCAGAATCCCCAAGGCGGCGCAGCATGCTGCGCCGCCTTGGAGGATTCTGACGGGCAGCGGAAAACCGGCGGATAGTGGTGTTGATATGAAGACTGTTGTTGCCACTCTCTCTCCTCTCATGGTATACTGACAATGCAAATTAGGAAGTTTGCCTTTTGAGCGATATTAGATAAAAATGCTGTTCAGAACAACCAATCTGCTTCTTTTGTGCTGTAATGGTAGGTAGTAATAATGTTTGCAAAGGAGGTCTTCTTTCTTAGTTTCCTTGTAATCACACTAAGCCAGTCCCCTTTATCACGAGGAGCTAGACCTTCACCCTCTACAATGGGTGAGCATACCACCCCCATTGTCTCAAGAGATGTGTCTCCTTTCCCCTGCCAGGAATATTTCACAGCCTCAATCCTGCAAAGAGAATGAAAGGTGACATGTGGGTGTTATTTAAAGTATCATAACCAGGCCAGCTGGCATCCTTTCCTGAAGGATCCTTGCTGGCTTAACAAAGCAGGGCTGCCTGGCTCAGAGGAATTTTGATTGTCTGGCATAACATTACCAGTCATGCTTCCACTGAGTCTGGATTTAAAATAAGGAGGACTGTTCTCATCATCACAATGGGGCTGTGGCAGATAGGCCTTAGTAATGGCATGCACTGTGATTGCAGTGGCACACTCAGTGCTACAACCAGGGTGATCAGAGCTTGGAACAGCTGTTCATAAATGTGCCTAGGGTGCACATTTGGGACTTGTGCTATGTTAATCTAAAGCACACCATTCAGCCCACAAGCAAAAGACACTCTCCCTAGTTCAACACTAGCCAGTGGTAGAAAGGCAAGCTAAAACATGAGGGCTTAAATGGTGAAATCAGCCTTGCTGCTGTTGAGGCACCCTGGCCAGCTGTGGGGGGTTCTGCCCTGCTTCTAAAATATCATGGTTCCATGGCAGTGGCAGCTACTCTGAGGAAATGCTGACCCTCCAGTCACCCACATACCTTGACATTTACACCATTAATAAAATGATGATTCATGTCAGATATTGAAAGAGTGTAATATGGAAGAGAAGACTGTTATGCAGAACTACAAAGCCAACGAGTTTAGTGGCTTAGAGGCACTGCAACATTATGCCTAGAGCAAGTTCTGTGTTACAATATCATCACCCTGACTATGGGCCCATCATAACTGACACAAAACATTATACATAACCAGAGAAATTCTACTCCAGATAAACTGGATAGTAATTTATAGGTACTCTATGGAATTACTTGGATCTGTTGATACAAAAGCCCCAGATTGCAGTATTAGAGGGGCTCAGAAGTATTCTGCCTCTGATGGCTAATTTAGTGGGCGTGTCAGTCTTTAAGGTAGCAAATTCAACAGCAAACACATACAATGTGCAGAACAGAAATACTTTGCACAGACACAATTGAAGATGATCTACAATTTCATGCCAAGTCATGTTATTTTATGTTTTTACATGCACACATAATTGTACATAAACAGGAATTTCATGCTGTATTCTGTTGGTTTATAGTATGTTATGTGTTATGCTTTTGTATGCTATGGTGTTATATGCTATGTTATGCTTTACGTTATGCTATAAGGTATCTTATTTGTTGTGCTATGCTATGTTATGTTATGATATGTCATGTGGTTTTATTTGAGATGTTATGGTACATGCTTATGTTTTATGTTATGTTATGCCATGTTAATTGCTTTGTTTTATGCTGTGTTATATGCTATGTGTTATATGTCATATGATGTGTAATGCTATGTAATGTTATTTTATGTTATGCATTGTTATGTTACAATATAGATTAGTCTGTTTTAGTATTCTGATGGCACGCCTTCCTTACTTAAGAAACCTTTTTTAAAGTTTCAAAAGAATTAATGGTTTCAACATTGCATTTGTCTTGGCCTAATGGCAATCCAAATATGTCTCCAAAGATGGGGATTTCTTCTTCCCCAATCTATGGTGCACATGTGTGAAAGGCACAAGTTTGTAAGCAGTTTTTATATATTTCAAATTAAAATTTAATGACAAAAATAATTGGTCCATAATTTGTTTTTTAACAGAATATCGGGAATAGAAATATCAACTAACATGATTATCTTGTCAAAAATATTGTTCACCAAAATATTATATTTATATAGTTTTATTATAATTGACAAAATATGGATAAGAATATGTCCAAAAAAAGGCAAGAGTATATATTTTTAAAAGAAAGTATCATAAGTAAGGCTCCCTGTTTTCTCTTTTTACTGATTTATATAGTTGAATAGAGACAGCAAACAATGTGTTTTCTCTCTGTTTGTATGGTTTAAAAGTGGAAAAATATAGATAATTGTGCTTATTGTGAGTGAAACTCCATGTTTTTTTTCATAAATTCCAGGACACCAACTGAGCAGATTGGCGGCATGGTATCTGTGCAATAATGTAGTTGAAAAATGAGTTGATAATGCAAATGACGTCTTGCCCCAGTGGGTATTATCTACAGTGTCTTATGCAACGTGGCAACCTAAGTAAGCAAAATGAAATCAATAAAGTGACAAATCTATCAGATTGGCATAGTGGATGTGCACAGTTCTACTGTCATGAGATTCAACCATCACTCTTTCAAATGTCCAGTGACCAAACAGGTAGTCACTTTATGATCAAAAGTGAACATATAGCTCCTCTTCCATATTCACGCCATTAGAAAATTTGGAATTTAAGGAGATAATCTACTTTGATTCCAGTTTGCATCAATCAATTAATCAAAGCATTTGTAAAGCCCACTACTCACCCGTGAGGGTCTCAAGGCGTCTTCATAGTCCCTGCTCCCTATCTCCCCCTTTGGATTTTATCCTAATCCTATAAACACCAAGGAAAGACAAGGTACAAGAATTTTGGCCATGTGTCAAACTGCTCTTAGATATTCAAGCACGCTTTATTGTAATCCGCTTATGCATTCAAATGCGTACATGTGGTAATCTGAGCTACAAGTAATGAGTTGTTTGATCTTAGCATCTGATCATGTGTGCAATTTGTAGGTTTTCTTCTTCATGCTGCCTTACATCCCTTGCTTTTACCAAAACAAAAAAAATGTGTGACAAAAATTTATGGTCCATAATTTGATTCTATGACAGAATATCAGGAACAAAAATATGGACTAACATGAATATGGTGCCAAAAATATAATTTACAAAAGCTTGCATTGATATACTTATAATGTAAATGACAAAATTATAATGTCAAAAACATCATAGAGATTAATATCACCAGAATTATAACGAAATAATTTTAAAGATAAAATAAGTAAGTAAAATACAGTGTAACTTAAAATAAATACTTTTATTGATCTATCTATCTATATAAAAAATATATAAATATATATGTATGTACGTATATGTATATATGTATATATATATATATGTCTATATGTATATATATATAAAAATATATATATATATATATGTATATATATATATATATATACATATATATATATATAACAAATAATCCACAACAGATGGAACAATATCCACCAGACGGCTGCACTGATCCCTTGATCGTCTCCAAGTCGTGAGGACAAAGCAAAGTTCAAAGTTCAAAGTTCAGAGTTAAATTTCTTCAATTTTTATTCCATATAATAATGTAACAGTTTCCTGCACAGAATGTCAACGCGTTTTGGCAAACGCCTTCCACTGGACAAACTTAGCCCAAAAAACTGCATCTTATATACATAATTAAAAAAGAAACCCATCATTTGTTTCTATTCCACACTGGTGCAAACTAATGGTGCAGCCATCTTTTAACATGCAAATAACTGGAATAGACCTACATATTGATAGCAAAACATTGCCTTAACTATATTTACATATAATGTTATTGTTAGCCTGGACACAGATAAAACGTGTAGTCCTCACAAGCGCCAGAAATTATCATAATAAATGCCAACAATACAATAAACTAAAGGCCGTTAATTTTCAATTTAATTGATTTTGCTATCCCGTATAAACCCCCCGCAAGAAAATATATATTTGTTGGCTCAATGCCATATCATGATTACCACATTTAAAAATATATATATTATTGCATATTTTGAGCCAATATTCTCAATTATTATTGATCAACCATTTTTAAATGTTTTAAAATGTTTATACAAATTATTCTTCAATATTTATATTTATAAATACTTGTAAATATTTTCAAATATTATTAAATACCTTTAAATATTTTAAAATTATTGATAAATACATTCATAGCAAATAGTCAATGTCCTATAATTAAGTATTCAAAATAACATTTATCATTATTCAAATCACAAAATATATACAATCATTATTATTTTCCAAAATCGTAATTTAAAAATAATAATAAAATGTCAAATGCTGTAAATATTTATAAATAATCTTGCTATTTTATTAAACTGAGCTAGGGAGTTTTAATTTGGAGCCTTTTCACACGATTATATCATATATTAAAACCCATGTGCGAGAGCATTTTATCCTTTGGATCCTAGATTAACCCTCACCATTTGAAGTGTTGAATTTTTCTAACACATGAAAAATGATTTTGTTAATTAAGGCATAATGTGCTGATTTATAATCCTTCATTCACAATTAATCTATGCATGTAATAAAGACAAAAGGGCCACTAAATAAAGTGCAAAGTGCTGGCCATCAAAACCACTTCTATATAAATCATGTAAATATCAACTATTGAAAACAGTGATGGAAAATTCATCTCTTCACCTACTATCTTGTAAATATAAAAGGAAAATCAAAATCAAAATTAAAAAATAAACACATATTAGTTTGTGTTCCTCAAGGCAACATGAAACATTCAAATCACTACTTGTTGTTGGCGAATCTAGATATTATATTGTCTACAAAATCTATTAGATGCTAATAATTGCCTCACTCACTGACATTTTCCACTATATTATGATTGAAATGCATTTCCCATAACATTTCATAAATGGACATGTAGTTCTGCATCAAGATTATGCCCCCAAGGAGACTTGGAACCCAGTAATAAAATCATCTTAGATTCCATTTGTCTAAGTTCAGATGTTCTATCACCAGCCCTAGGATTAATTTTAATGAATTTTATTCCATAGAATATTAGTGTACTGAAATCGCCATTGTGTATATCCTAAAAGTATTTAGCCAAGGGATACGTTCTATCATGATTCTTGATAGCTCTAAAATGTTGTAAAAACCTGATCTTCAATTTGTGGATGGTACTGCCAACATATTTTTACGACATCCACATTCAACTACATAAACCACATATTCAGTATCACATGTAATGCGGTCCTTGGTGTTGCAATGCGTCCATCAAATGTTTGATAATCTTGCATATTCTGTGCATAATTACATGCCTTACAGTGGCCAAATTTCCAAACTCCCAGACTTTTTTTGCTCAGCCAATATGTATTATCTTTCGTAGAAAAGAAACTGTTACTCAGATGGTCTCCTAATGAGCGAGCCTTACAATAGGTTATGGAAGGATGTTGGCCAATAATGTCCCTAATATTTGGATCATTCTGTAAAATATGCCAATTTTTTTGTAATATAGTTTTTAATGAACCACGTTGTTGATTAAATTCCACAAATATTCTAGGAGGAGATTGTTTTATCTCATTACTTATGGGTGTTTTCTTAAAAGTAACTCATCCCTGCTTTTCTTTTTGACTCTGTTCTGTGCATCCACTAAGATTTTAAGGGGATATCCTCTACTTAAAAATCTTTCTGTCACTATCATGAATTCTATATTATATCTACTCTCATCAGAGCATATTCTGCGAGCCCGCAGAAATTGACTATAAGGTATGCTCCACTTCAGCGTCATAGGATGTCCACTGTTGGCATGCAGAATGGAATTGCATGCCATTGGTTTGCGATAAATGGTGGTCCCTAATTGATCATTTTTCACTTCTAGTAAGACATCTAAAAATTCAATTGTCTCTCTACTGAAAGTAGTTTCTAAATGAATATTAAACTCATTGTCATTCAGTACATTTATGTAATCTAAAAATGATTGATCAGGGCCATCCCAAATAATAAAAAGATTGTCGCTATATCGCACCCACAATAGGACTTTGTCCATGTAGATGTTGTTACCCTCAGACCATGCCACCTCTTCCTCCCACCAACCCATATACAGATTGGCATACGTGGGAGCAAAGGAAGCACTCATGGCCGTCCCTTGTTTTTGCAAAAAACAATCATTGTCAAATAGGAACAGGTTATGGGTCAAACAAAATTGTAACATGGACAAGAGTTCAATGGGCCGTGTTCTTAAAAAAGTATCTGCATGCTTGTATCCCATATTGATGCTTGATGGAGGTGTAGAGAGAAGCCATATCCATGGTAACCATTAGGTAATCTTTATGCCACAGAATATTGTGTATCTTCGCCAAGAAATCATTAGTGTCGCATAAATAGGGGGTAATTCAGTAACAAAAGTGCACAGAAACAGGTCTAGATATCTTGAAGTATTTTCCAACAGAGACTGGTTCATACTCACTATAGGTCTGCCCGGGGGATGTGATTTATTCTTGTGGATTTTGGGCAAAAAATAAATACAAGGAATTTTTGGATGTTCAATTTTCAAATATAGATATTCCTCATAGTCAATAAGATGTTTGGTGTGCCATTCCTTGAGCATCTCATGATAGATTTTTTGATATTGAATTATAGGATTAATCCGCAATTTATCATAATGTTCCATATTAGTCAATTGTCAATAAGCTTCCTTTATATAATCATGTGTGTCCATGATGACAATATTACCGCCCTTATCCGAGGGCTTGATAGTAATGGACGTGTTGGATCTTAATTCTTAATGCATTCAGATCTTTCCAATCTTGTTGGGTAAAGTTCGATCTATTCATGTTTTCAAATGGGATTTTCATACGGAATTTGTCAATATCCCCAATTACCAACTCATGAAATATATCAATCAGGTTTCCACTAGGTAATTGCGGATTAAATTTGCTCAACAGTTTTAAATGACTGGTACTGTGATAATCAGTAGTAAAACCCATCTCATTCAGCATCCTGATGTTCGTATTGGTATCATCATTGTTCGAACATCTGGGTGCACAGCTCTATTTGGCTAAATCATTAATAGCAACCAATTCTTTGGTATCTGCAATGCTGAATCCTGAAGACGGAGCCTTACTATTCCCACTTTGGACAAAATAAATGTTATCCTTGTTTGAAAAATGTTTAATCAATCTTAGTTTGCGAGCAAATTTATAAAGTTCAAAGCATGTACTGACATAATCCCATTGAACATGAGGACAGAAACTAAGTCCCAAAACAAGGATGCATGTTTGATTGTCTGTTAGGATGCTCTTAGAAATGTTAACAACAGTGCTGGGGTGATTCAAATTGTTACAAGAATGAGTGCTCAATTTTATTCCTTGTGCTGGTTGCCTCTTCCTCTTCCCCTGCCTTGTCTTCCGCCTCCTCGGCCACGTCTACGATTTGGACCAGAGTGTGGCGTAGTCATCTGCATAAGACGCATTTCCCCCTGAAAATCCAATTTATTACGTGGTGCCTCGTCTGCAGAAGAACCTATCTCCGAGCTATCATCAGCGGAGGTTTAATGTACAGCAATCTCCACAAAACTCTTTGAAACATCCTTTGTTCTTAAGATGTCGTACTTACGAGCAAATGTATAGATTCTTCCATGTTCATAATCTAGTTTGTCTCTATTGAATTTATGTGCCTTGTGTGATTTGATTTCTTCTTCCTTGTTTTTAATGCGTTCTTCCATTTTGGCTAACTGGTTAGAAACATCTTGTTGGTTAACTATTTTCTCCAGTTCTTTGGTCAATTGTTCAATCTTAATAATCTGTTCATCCATTCGTCTTTTAGCTTGGGTAATTAAAGTGCCCATGAGTTTAATTGAGCATTCATCTGTTTGTGTTCTCCATTCCTCCAGCAAATCCGGATTCATGTAGCCTAATGTGGGCAGTATTAAAATGCAAATGCCCTGTGGCACTCTGCCATTTTCAACATATTTGGTCAGTGATGTCATTTCCCACCATTTTTTGAGTTCCGAAATGCGTGCTTTTTCCAGCTGGTTAATCATGCTGGAAGTAGTGCGAACATGAGCACCTGGAGGTCCATTTCTGTCCCTGGTGTTGTTAAATAATTCAGCTGCTGCTTGTTCCCACAGCATTCTACGCTCAGCCATAGCTGGAATTGGTACGAGAACAGCACACGTTTCATGACCAATACTGTGTGTCGTTATACGTGCGGCCAAAAATGATTGAAAAAGAGGGAAGACAAAAAACTTCTAATAATCAGGAAGCTGTGTATATTCGTAAGAATAATAGATTTAGGGGGTCATTCCAACCCTGGCGGTCGGTGTTAAAGCGGCGGTCAAACCGCCAACATGCTGGAGGTAAAAAAAATGCAATTCCGACCCTGGCGGAAACCGCCAACAGACACCGCCACTTTAACACACCGCCCGCCATGGCGGGACAAACAGCGCCGCGGTCACCGCCAACAGACAGGCGGGAGACAATGTACCGCCCACCCTATCACAACCCACCAATCCGCAACCTTTTCGGGGGCGGTAGCCCCGCCGATAAAAACACGGCGGAAACAGACATTTCAAACGGAAAACGCTCACCTCCATACACCCCACGAGAAATCTGGACAGCATGGAACCCGAACTACACATCCTACCAGCCATTGTCTTCCTGCTCCTCTACCAGGAGCACGAACGCCGGCGCAGAAGACAACGGTGAGTACTGCACCTACGACACAGGGGAGGGGGAGGCCAAAAATTACGGGGACACACATATGCGACACACCCACCCTCACCCTCAACCACTACAACACACACATCAATGCATAGCAACACATCACAGTTACACCCCCAAACCCCCCGGAAGAATGCAAAGGCAAAAGGAAATGATTATAAATATAGAATTATATTGGAAGACTGAGTATAAAATATATCACACATCTATAACTTCATATACATAAATTGTCCAGTCCGATATGTCCATCAGCCATTGTTCGTGGGCCACTGGGCCAAAACACATGGGCAAAGCCCACACAGGATACCTGCCTCCAACGGAGAGAACACTGCAGGGGCATCAGATAGGAAAACTACAGGCACCTCAGGGGGAAGGGAAGGGGGGGCACCTCAGCCTGATGAGTCCACGACGCCAGATCCACGAGGGGCCTCCATGGCCACTGTGCCATCCTGGGGAGTGCAAAGCCACAGTCTCTCAAGTCTCTACAGTGGGTGGCTTGCCCACTGCCATATCCTGGGGAGTGCAAAGCCACAGTCTCTCAAGTCTCTACAGTGGGTGGGTTGCCCACTGTGCCATCCTGGGGAGTGCAAAGCCTCAGTCTCTCAAGTCTCTACAGTGGGTGGTTTGCCCACTGTTCAATCCTGGGGAGTGCAAAGCCACAGTCTCTCAAGTGGATAACAGTCTCCACTGGTACTGGAGGGGGACTAATGCCCAGAGTGCTTCGTGCAGCCCTGCCCGACACAGATGCGGGCCTGCCCCTTCCGCCAATGGGCCAGAGGTGCTTGAGATGAAGGGCCCAGTTCAGCGGTGCTTGAGACGGCGGTGCCCAGCGGAGCGGTGCTTGAGATGAAGGGCCCAGCGGAGCGGTGCTAGAGATGAAGGGCCCAGTGCAGCGGTTCTTGAGACGGCGGTGCCCAGCGGAGCGGTGCTTGAGATGAAGGGCCCAGCGGAGCGGTGCTTGAGATGAAGGGCCCAGTGCAGCGGTTCTTGAGACGGCGGTGCCCAGCGGAGCGGTGCTTGAGATGAAGGGCCCAGTTCAGCGGTCCTTGCCCTGTTCAGCGGTGCTTGCCCTGTTCAGCAGTGCTTGCCTTGGCGGTCCTTGCCCTGTTCAGCAGTGCTTGCCTTGGCGGTCCTTGCCCTGTTCAGCGGTGCTTGCCTTGGCGGTCCTTGCCCTGTTCAGCGGTGCTTGCCTTGGTGGTCCTTGCCCAGTTCAGCGGTGCTTGCCTTGGAAGTCCTTGCCATGTTCAGCGGTGCTTGAGTTGGCGGTCCTTCATTGCCCAGCTGGGCTGTGGCTGGCGGTCCTTCATTGCCCAGCTGGGCTGTGGCTGGCGGGGCCCTCCTGGGCAGCTGGGCTGTGACTGGCGGGGCCCTCCTGGGCAGCTGGGCTGTGGCTGGCGGGGCTGTGGCTGGCGGGGCCCTCCTGGGCTGCAGTACCGGGCCTGTGTGTGTCCTCCTGCACACCTGGGATGGGGCTGGTGAGGCCCTCCTGACCAGCTGGCCTGCTGCCGGACATGTCGGGCGTGCTGCCCTTCCCACCCTTCCCTGCACGCTTGTGGCCCTTTCCCACCTTTGGCGGTGTGTCAGGTTGCACCTCACTTCCTGACGGTGCCAATGTAGGGATTTTGGTCCCTGGGGTCTTTGGTCGCTGGCGCCGGGCACTGGCAATCTTAGGATGCTTTTCCGGTGGTGGGCTGGCCGTGCCTTGGCTCCTAGCTGAACTGGATGCCCTTGAGGGTGGGGGACTCCACAGTCCATGGACAACAGTCTTCACTGGTCCCGGTTTTGTGGTGGCTGAGGTGCTGATTGGAGTCTTATGAGACGGACGGGGTGGGGGAGTTGAAGGAAAGAGGTCAAGTTTGGAAAGGAAAATCAATTTGGAAAGAGAGGGACGGGTAGGTGTAGTGGATATGGGAGTGGAGGAAGAGGATGTGGTTGTAGGAGTGTGAAGTCTGGTGTCTCTGGGTGCAGGTGCTTGGGCTGGAGGCTGTCGTGAGGTGGATGGCTGTTGGGTGGGTGGCTGCCTGCGTTTGTGTAGTTTGGAGGAGGGGGTGACAGACACACTTGGAGAGGACACAGGGGACGTGTAAATGGTAGTGGGGGTGGTGACTGCACGTGTGCGGAGTGTTCTGGTGGGTGTGCTGGTGATGGACGTAGTGGCTGAAGATGTTGTGCATGCAAGTGTGAGTGGAGACGTCACAGGGAGGGAGGAGGGAGACGAGGAGGAGGGGGACACAGTGGAGGCAGTGGGTGTTGGTATGTCTGCATGTGGATGTTGCTTGTGTGAATGCTTGTGTGATGTTTGGTGCTTATGTCTGGATGAGCTTCCCTTGGGTGTTGAGGTGTGTGCAGGCTGGTCTGATGGTGTGTCTGGGATAGGCAGAGGTACAGGGGATTGGGTCTGGGTGGAGGAAGTTGGAGGGGGAGGCTAGAGACAGGGACAATTGCTGCCGTCAGTGCTGAGGCCAGAGCGTTGAACGATCGCTGATGGGCAGCCTGACCCAAATGAATGCCCTCCAGGTATGCATTGCTCTGGTGCACCTCTCTTTGTACACCCTGGATGGCATTCAAAAGGGTAGACTGCCCAACAATGATGGTCCTTAGGAGGTCAATGATCTCCTCACTGAGGGCAGCAGGGGTGACAGGGGCAGGGCCTGAGGTGCCTGGGGCGAAGGAGATGCCCACCTTCCTGGGTGAGCGGGCAGGGGGCAAACGCTGAGGGGCTGCTGGGAGGGCGGTGCTGGTGCGCTTGGTGGCGGCTGTACCTGTTGTTGCGGGGTGCACGGATGTTGCTGCAACCACAAGGGAGCTCCCTTCAGGGGACGAGTCGCTGTCACTGACATCAGCACGAGTCCCTGCTGTGGAGCTCCCCTCGCCCTCCGTCTCACTGGTGAAATCCGAGTCAGTTGCATGGCCCTCCATGGCCATGTGAGATGCAGCTCCCTCGTGCTCCGATGCCACTTCTCCTCCGCCTGATGATGCTAATGCACACATGAACAGGAAGACCACAAAAAAGGGGGGGAGGAGAAATAAAGACATGTTGAGTGCATGGATTACCGCTACCGTTGGCGGACAAGACAAACACAGAAGCCCCCTGCACTACGCCGCGCACTTGGGGTCCACTACGCAATCTGTGGGACATGGCCTACAAGCCTATGGACGACAACTGCACACATAGATGACACAGGGCCATGGATACCTGTACTTGGCACCCTACAGAGGTGGGGGGCACAGGGCCATGCCTTATGGAGGGGCCTATCCTACAGCAATCGCCCCGGCCTAGGGATACCCACAGCCCTCCTCCCCCACCCAGACACCTCCACTGCGCGCAAAGTCAGCAGAATGTATTTGTACTCACCCCCTTGTGTTTGCTGTGATGTCCTCACGCGCCCATCCAACTCGGGGTAGGCCACCGCCAGGATCCAGGACATCAGGGGGGTCAATTGACGACTGGCACCCCTCCTACGTTGGGAGGCCATCCCCAGCAGAGCCTCCACCGTCTTCCTGCTCCCGCGTCGGATGTCCTTCCACCTCTTCCGGCAGTGGGTGCCCCATCTGTTGTGGACCCCCAGGGTCCGGACGTCCTTGGCGATGGCACGCCAAATCGCGACTTTCTGGATGGACGCTGACCTATGTGACATGTACAGGGAGAGAAAAATTGTCATCACCTTCTGCATGCTCGATGTGAGTGGCCCCCCATCCCCACCCTTGCCATGTGGCACATGCTCTCATCTGTTGTTTGATGCATGCCTCAATTGCTCCCCTCCCCACCATCTTTCATCCACCCGACTCAACCCAGGCATTGCCCACTAAGCATGGTCCCAGTGTACTTACCTGTTGATCTGGAGGACCGTAGAGTTGGGCATACTGGGGGAGGACCCCATCCACAAGTTTCTCCAACTCCTCCGCAGTGAAGGCAGGGGCCCTTTCCCCAGTCACATGAGCCATTGTCTCTTCCAGACCGAGGTCACAGCAGCACTTGCAGTGTAGGTCCTCTCCTGTCGAAGATCAGGTATCGAGTGATTAAGCAGATAGAATATGGCGGTCACGCCCGCGGCGGTGTGTACCGCGACCGCCGGCGCACATCGTCATTGGCTCCTGAAACCCATAGGGTTCTATGTTAACCAATGCGGCTTAGCGCCGCGGTCTTCGACCGCCTACCGCCGCCGTGTGCCACGCCAGCGCATTGACCTCACATCCCACTGTCGCACTTCACAGGTCAGGCAGCCGCCATTTCAAGGGCCCACATGGCCTATTTACCAACTGAGTCACACATACCTAGGCCATGCACCAACACTCATAGAAGCCATTCAATGCATTGGGAATCGTGCTATGTGCAAGCTGTGGTTACGTACCTGTGGGTTGCTTGACTCTGTGCTCGCTGTTGTCCTTCATAGGCACCGTCCGCTGGGACATGCGAGGAGATGGAGGAATCTTCCCGTGTACAGACCGCTGGTGGACCTGTCGACAATGGAGGAACGACATGTCATACTGACATACAGGCTTGACCGAGCCACTATACAGGAACTGTGTGCCCAGCTGGAGCCAGACCTGATGTCAGCCATCCGCCAACCCACAGGGATCCCCCCTCTAGTGCAGGTGCTGTCAGTACTCCATTTCTTAGCAAGTGGGTCATTTGAAACAACAGTGGCCATATCATCAGGGATGTCCCAGCCTATGTTTTCCAAGGTGTTGTCCAGAGTGTTGTCTGCCCTGCTGAAACACATGCGGAGCTACATCGTTTTCCCTGAGGTGGGGGATTTGCCTACAGTGAAGGGTGACTTCTATGCCCTTGGACATATCCCCAACATCATAGGTGCCATTGATGGGACACATGTTGCTTTGGTCCCCCCCAGCAGGAGTGAACAGGTGTACAGGAACCGGAAGAGTTATCATTCGATGAATGTACAGATGGTGTGTTTGGCTGACCAGTACATCTCCCATGTTAATGCCAAGTTCCCTGGGTCAGTGCATGACGCCTACATACTGCGGAATAGCAGCATCCCCTATGTGATGGGTCAACCTCAGAGGCACCGGGTGTGGCTATTAGGGGACTCTGGTTACCCCAACCTGTCCTGGCTACTGACCCCATTAAGGAATCCCAGGACAAGGGCAGAGGAACAGTACAATGAGGCCCATGGGCGGACTAGGAGGGTGATCGAGCGAACCTTTGGCCTCCTGAAGGCCAGGTTCAGGTGCCTCCATATGACAGGTGGATCCCTAATGTACTCACCAAAGAACGTGTGCCAGATCATCGTGGCCTGCTGTATGCTTCACAACCTGGGTTTGCGCCACCAGGTGCCTTTTCTGCAGGAGGATGGTCCAGATGGTGGTGTTGTAGCAGCTGTGGAGCCTGTGGAGAGTGAAGAGGAGGAAGCCAAAGAGGAATGACATAGAGAACAGGAACACAGTAATACAGCAGTATTTTCAGTGACACACAGGTAAGAGTAGACACCGGCATATTACATTTACTTAACGACTCCTACCACTCTACTGTCTGACTTTTTCCCCCAGTGTATGGTAACTGTGTTGTGACTTTCCCTTCCGTTTTCAGAGTTGTGGGCCCCACTGCGTGACATCTGCTTTGTTTCCCCATGGACTACAGCTGTGTGACAGCGGTTTGTTACCATCACAATGTGAATGAACATTTTGGCACAGTCATGTCTAATACATTTGTTCTAAATCACAGCCAGACTCCAGATTGTTTTGTGCAATAAGTGTTTTTATTCAAGTGCTCTACATTGGATGGGTGGTTGCAAATCGGTGAGGGGTGATGGTGGAGGATTGTCCATGGCAGAGTCCAGACTATCAGTTTCACAGGTGCATTGTCCAAATGCCTGTGGGAAGTGGAGCAGGGGCAGTTTAAGGTTGGACAGGGTGACAATGTGGGACAGTGGGATGACAATCAGGGTGGTATCCTTTGCTAGCGGGGGTCTTGACATCTTACTCTGTCTTCTTCCTGGATCTCAGGGCCCGCTTGCGGGGTGGTTCTCCTTCTGCAGGGGGTGGGGTTCTGGTGGCCTGTTGGTCTTGTGTCGGGGCCTCCTGTCCACTAGCGCCGGCGGAGGTGGTAGGCAGTTCTTGGTGCATGCTAGTGTCAGGGGCCCTTTGAGGTGCCACAGTGTTCCGCAATGTCGTGACTGCCTCATTCAGGGCCACTACGATGGTACCCATGGCGGAACTGATGTTTCTTAGTTCCTCCCTGAACCCCATATACTGTTCCTCCTGCAGAAGCTGGATCTCCTGAAACCTAGCCAGGACCGTCGCCATCGTCTCCTGGGAGCGGTGGTATGCTCCCATGATGGAGGAGAGGGCCTCGTGGAGAGTGGGTTCCCTGGGCCTGTCCCCCCCCTGTCGCACAGCAGCCCGCCCAGTTCCCCTGTTTCCCTGGGCCTCTGTCCCCTGGACCGTGTGCCCACTACCACTGCCCCAAGGTCCCTGTTGTTGTTGGGGTGGTGGGTTAGCCTGGGTTCCCTGTAGTGGTGGACACACCGCTGATTGACGTGTCCTGGGGACAGAGGTATGGGCCCGCTGGGTGGGTGCTGTGCTGGTGTTCCCAGAGGGGGGAAGGTCTACTGTGGCCTGTGGCTGTGTGAGGGGAACCGACTGTCCTGAGGTCCCCGATGGGCCGGGCTGGTCATCTAGATCCAGGGAGACGGAGCTGCTGTCCTCACTGTGGGCCTCTTCTGGGGGTGGAGGGGACATTTGTGGACCCTCCTGCGCGGTGACGTGGCGTTCGGGTCCTGCAGGGATATAAAAGCATGGTTATTGCTTCTGTGTGTGTCATAGCGTGCAATGGGTGGGTGCCCGTGTACCCCAGTGCTGGCATTCCTTTGTGGGGACTGTTGTGACGGTGGTTGGGGGGGTTTGTATGTGTATGTGCAGTGGGCATGCTTAGGTGATGGGTGTCCATGCTTTGTGGACGCATGCAGGGCTAGGTGTTAGGATGGGTGGGTTGTGATGGTGAGAAAGTTGCAAGGAGTAGGATGTGATGGGGGTGAGGGTGAGGGTGGGAGTATGAGTTGGCATGCAGGTGGGGTGGGGGGGAGAAGTAGTTAAGATTTGCCTTACCAGAGTCCATTCCTCTGCCTACTCCTGCGAGGCCCTCAGGATGCAGGATGTTCAAGACTTGCTCCTCCCATGTTGTAAATTCTGGGGGAGGAGGTGGGGGTCCGCCGCCAGTCTTCTGCACCGCGATGTTGTGCCTGGATACCATGGAACGCACCTTCCCCCGTAGGTCATTCCACCTCTTCCTGATGTCGTCCCGATTTCTTGGGTGCTGTCCCACAGCGTTGACCCTGTCGACTATTCTGCTCCATAGCTCCATCTTCCTGGCAATGGTGGTGTGCTGCACCTGTGCCCCGAACAGCTGTGGCTCTACTTGTACAATTCCCTCCATCATGACCCTGAGTTCATCATCAGAGAACCTGGGGTGTCTTTGCGGTGCCATGGGGTGGTGTGGGTGATGTGTGGGGTGGATTGTGTGCTGCTAAGTGTGGTGATGTGTATTGTTGTGTTGTGTGAAGTGCGTGCAAATATTGCTGGGTGACAGTGAATTGGGCGTCTGGGTGCTCGGATGTCTTTTCTCGGTGCGTGTTCACGAATCTCTAGGAATGGAGGTTTTTGGGTGATGTGGGTGTGTGTTTTATATTTAATTGGGTGTGTGGGAGTGGTGTGTGTATGTGTCTCAGGTGTGTGCATTTTGAATTGTCCAATGTGGTTGTATTTTGTAAGTGTGTGTGTATTTTGACCGCGGCGGTGTGTACCGCCAATGGAATACCGCGGTTGAAAGACCGCCGCGTGGATTCGTGTGTCGTGATAGTGTGGGCGTAGTTCTGTTGGCGTGACGGTGAAGGTTTGGTCATCGCCAGTTTCCCGCTGGCCTTTGGTGTGGCGGACTTTTGTGGATGTCTGTATTTTGGCGGTTTGCCTGTTGTGGGTCAGAATGACCGTGGCGGTTTACCGCGGCCGCGGCGGTGTTATGGCGGTCTTCTGAACGGCGGTAAGCGCCTTTTACCGCCGAGGTTGGAATGACCCTCTTATAATGTCCTCTGCACTTTGAAATACGCACTTGCAAATAAATCCCGTATTCCTAGCGATACAAAAAGGGAAAGATGGACTTCAAACACAAAGGTTTAGTCATTTAATTGTTGCCAGGCCGTGTGCCGATTCCAAATGAAATGTTAAGAAATAATCTCTGGCCGAAACATTAAACGGCAGGAAGCCTCTAAACTGCAGGCGTCCTCCGACCCCCCCCAGAAAAAGGAAACACTCCTACCGTGTTCAATCGGCTGTGTGCACATCCAAATAGTTGCGGCACGGTGCTGCGTGTAAAACACTCTTCAAATCTCTCCAATAAGAAAATAACACGCGCACTCAAAACATCGTGCTGGCCGTATCGTGTACCAGAGATCCACGTAATAAATAATACACAACAGATGGAACAATATCCACCAGACGGCTGCACTGATCCCTTGATCGTCTCCAAGTCGTGAGGACAAAGCAAAGTTCAAAGTTATATTTCTTCAATTTTTATTCCATATAATAATGTCACAATTTCCTGCACAGAATGTCAACGCGTTTCGGCAAACGCCTTCTACTGGACAAACTTAGCTAAAAAAACGGCATCTTAAATACATAATTAAAAAAGAAACCCATCATTTGTTTCTATTCCATACTGGTGCAAACTAATGGTGCAGCCATCTTTTAACATGCAAATATCTGGAATAGACCTACATATTAATAGCAAAACATTGCCTTAACAATATTCACATACAATGTTATTGTTAGCCTGGACACTGATAAAACGTGTAGTCCTCACAAGCGCCAAACTGAAGGCCGTTAATTTTCAATGTAATTGATTTTGCTACCCTGTATAAAAACTCCCGCAAGAAAATATATCTTTGTTGGCTCAATGCCATATCATGATTACCACATTTAAGAAGATATATATTATTGCATATTTTGAGCTAATATTCTCAATTATTATTGATCAACAATTTTTAAATGTTTTAAAATGTTTATACAAATTATTCTTCAATATTTATATTTATAAATACTTGTAAATATTTTCAAATATTATTAAATACCTTTAAATATTTTACAATTATTGATAAATACATTCATAGCAAATAGTCATTGTCCTATAATTAAGTATTCAAAATAACATTTATCATTATTCAACTATATATTATTTTTTTCAATAAAAAAATTAAGATTTGATGGATGTTATAGTTAGGCTCACATTTTAAATGTACCAAGCCGTAGAAATTCACCTGTTAGAGTTATCTAAAGTAACTATATCTTGTGCCCTAAGGTAACTATAACTCGCACCCCCACCATGCACAGTTATCTGATCAAAAACTTTATTGCAGATGTTACAGTGACATTATCAATGATGTTATCAAAATGACATGAGTGCTATAATTTGTGAGGTAATTAGCAGTGCATGGCGAGGGCCTGAGTTATAGTTACCTTAGGGCACTTTCTTGTTGAAGTGTTGGCAGCCAATCATATCTCAGCACAAGATCAGGAGGGTTCATGGAGCCTTTATGTCCCTATAAAAAAAAATTTGGATTTTCTTTCATTTCTCAAACTGAATGGATTTTCATCAAAAAAACAAAAAGGGCTATTTCTGGACCAAAAGATCCCTTTCTAGCAAATTTGGTGTAATCTGGTCCAGTAGTATGGGCAGTATTGCTGTTCAAAATCCCTATGGAAAAAGTAATGGGGAAAACGTGTTCTGGGACCTCCCCTTTTTACTCATCCCCCACTTAATGGATCACCCTGAAACTTTCCAGACATACATCATATTTTCGTGGAAAATTTTGTGAAGATTCATCAAAGGACGCCAAAGTTATTAGCAAAACGAAAAATGCTTTCTCTATACAAACTAGGTCCTAACTATAACTACCTACTATACTACTATATATATATATATATATATATACACATATATATACTCTAAAATGGTGAAACCAGCTCACCAAACAGCTGCACTGTATCCAAATGTACCATCAACAAAATAACGAGAAAAAGATAACTCTTCCATAAAGTTTGGCTCCTTTATTATAAATCCATTGTGAATAAAACGCTGTCACCCAGCAAAATGTCTACGCGTTTCGGCTGATGCCTTTATATATATATATATATATATATATATATATGTATATAAAACCTACTGGCAGGCACCAGTAGGTAGTTATAGTTAGGACCCTGTTTCCAAAGAAAAAGCATTTTTTAACTTGTCAATATCTTTGCCACCGTTTGACAAATCTTTACAATACTTTCCATAAAAAGTGCCCTAGTGTTTCTTGTTGCATATGGAAAGTTTTGGGGTGATCTGTCAAGTGAGGCCTGAGAAGAAGGGGGATAAAAATTGTGCATTTCCCATGTTAATTTCCATAGGACCTTTGAACACGACTACTCCCCGAACAGCTAGACGGAATTACACCAAATTTAGCAGAAAGTTAGCTTTCTGTAAGTAAATTTGGCTTTTGCTTATTGGGTGTAAATCTGTTCAGTAGTTCTGGAGATATTAAAGAGAAAATAAATGTATATATTTAGGGCCGTGGATCCTCCCCAACGATTTCGCAAATAATGATGAGCTTTTGCAGGGAAATGCACAGCTCTGATTGCCTGCCAACGCTTCAAACCAGGAAATGTTGGCATCCATCTTGGAACTTGGCTTCATCTTAGTCCCACAAAAAGTTTCTAAAAAAAGACAAGGGGCCAGGGTACAGAGCAAAAAAACATTTTTTTTAAAGTAAAGTACTGGCTATCTTGCTTGTTTCTTACAGGCCCGAGGTGGGCCAGGTCCCGGGGGCATTTACATTTTCTATGCAGGGATAGCCACTTCCCCGGGGTACTTAATCAAAATAATGCAGGATGGTTGCATGCCACCCCCCCAGCCCCAGGGAATGCCACCTCCCTGGGGCACTTAATGTAAAGAATATGATGGGGCCAACCGCCCACCCTCCCCTAGCCCAGGGAACACCACCTTCCCAGGAACCTTAATGTAAAGAATGTGGGGGGCTGCCCGGCCTTTCTGAAGCCCAGTAGAACACCACCTCCCCTGGGCACTTAACAAAATTAATGCAGGGGGGCTGACTGCCCCCCAGCCCAGGGACAGCCACCTCTCCGGGGCTCCTAACTTAAGAAATGTGGGGGAGACACCCTGGCCCCCAGAGCCCCACAGACCACCACCTCCCCGGGGCTTTAAAAAATGAAATACAGGGGTCACTGAGCTACCATGCAGCCCTGGGGACCACCACCTCCCTAGGGTTAATTTAAAAAGACACAGGTGGCCTGTTGTGAACCCCTTGCAGCATTGGGTGCCACCACTTCCCTGGGGCTATTTAACATTGGAGGATGCATCACCACCACCCCCCAGGGCCAGCTCCAGCTAAGCTCTGGGGTGCCCACCCTGGGGCATAGCTGTTTGCTCTGACTTGGCAGGAGCTTTGACAGCTCCCGCTAAGCCACAGCAATCACTCTGCTTTGAGTAAGCGAGAGCTTTCAAACAGCTCTCACTTACTCAGAGCAGAGGTTTCATCTATTTCACTGCCCAAAATATAATAATGAGGTTGTGCCCTTGGGGATGGGGTTCTGGGGCTATCCGCCCTGGAGAGGGGGACCATGCGGCCCCCTCCCACTGAAAAAAAGGTAATAATTAGGCTGAGTCCCAGAAAATGTGGTTCTCGGGGCCAAAATCAGTCAGGAGAGGAGGGCATGCAGACCTGCTGCCAATTACCTCTGTGCTTGGCCAAATGCTGGGCGCAGCGTGGGAGTTGGTGGTTATAGGGTACTGTTAACTTCCGCATACTTGTTTCCAGTCCAGGGGAGACCTGGCCTGGCAGTCTGGGGTGGACTGTTCCCATGGGGAGCAGCATCAAGAAGACTGATTTGTATATAGCTGGGTTCAAACAGGGTTGGCATGGTGAGAAGAAAACATTGTGTTTTTAACCCAGATCTGTGACTGGGGGTGAATGTTTGATTTGATCTGCATTCTGTCCATCATCTGTTCTTTTTGCTTTTGTTGCTCTAAGTGGGAAGAGTATGCTGAGATGTGGGTCCCGTGTCACTGTGCACCTGGATTCAAGCTAGCTTGACTGAGGAGGGGTGAAACCCCAAAACCCATCAAAGGACGCTTGTTTCTGGTCAACGACGGACCTCCTTGGAAGTTTGAGGTTGACTGTTCCCATGGGGAGAAGGGTCAAGACTGATTTGCATATAGTTGGGTCAAAACTGGGGTGGCATGGTGAGCAGAAGATATGATGGATTTAACCCAAATCTATGACTGGGGGTGAATGTTTAATTTGTTCTGTATTTCATCCATCATCTTTTTGTTTTCCTGTTGTTGGCCTAAGTGGGAAGGGTATGCCAAGATGTGGGCCCCTTGCACACTGTGCCACTGGATTCATGACTGGTGAGGGGTGGTACTCTGATAATGATCCCTGGACGCTTGTTTCCAGTCCAAAGAAAACCTGGCTCAGTAGTTTGGGCTGTTCCCCTGGGAAGCAGGGTGAATACTGTTTTGTGTGTGGCTGGCTCAAACTGGGGGTACCATGGTGAGCAGAAAAAATGGTGGATTTAACCCAGATCTGTGACTGGGGGATAAATGTTTGATTTGTTCCTCATTTTGTCTATTCATCTGTTCTTTTTGCTTTTGTCACCCTAAGTCAGAAGGATTCGCCCACATGTGGGTCCTATGTCACTGTGCCACTGGATTCAAACTAGCCTGGCTGATGTGTGGTGATAGCCTAAAACCCTTCCCAAGATGCTTGTTTCCAGTCCAGTCAAGAGAGGACCTTGCTTGGCAGTTCAAGCTGGACTGTTTCCATGAAGAGCAGGGCCAAGACTGATTTGCATATGGCTGAGTCCAAACTGGGGTAGCATGGTGAGCAGAAAGAATGATGGATTTAACCCAGATCTGTTACTGTGGGTGAATGTTTGTTTTTGTCTGCATTCCGTCCAAAATCTGTTCTTTTTACTTTCTAAAATTGATATTTCTAAAATAGTAATGTAAAATCCAACTGCACTAGTAAACAGCCTATACAAATTTCAATATGCCCAGCCTCACTCTTTCCTAGCCCTGGAAGACTATCAGTATGCAGGTGCACCCAACACCTCCTGTGTGGTAAATGCCTCAAAAATATGCGCAAATTGTAGCTGTCACTCTGCCCTCGATGTGGGTTGGAGTCAGGCTGCAAGTACATAGATTTATAAGCAAAAGAAATGCCCACTTCTAAAAGTGCAATTTCTAAAACTATGATGTAAAATCCAGCTACACCAGTAAGCAGGATTTCTCACCACCATTCCAAACATTCCAAACATGCCCACGCTACTTCTTCCACATTAGAACTGATCATTTAGACATATATAAGGGAATCCTCTATGCTAACCTCTGAGGGGAGCAGCCTTCACAGTAGTAAGAAATGAAATAGGCTGTTTGTCACTACTAGGACATGCAAAACATAAAAGTACATGACCTACCTTTTACATACAGAACACCCTGCCCATAGGGCCACCCAGGGCCTACCTTAGGGGTGACTTAAGTGTACTTAAAGGGGAGTTTAGGCCTTGGCAAGTATTTCCATTGATGAGTCAATTTGGCAGTAAACTGCACATGCAGCGTCTGAAGTGGCAGGCCTGAGACAGGTTTGGCGGGCTGTTTCTGTGGATGGCACAATCAGTGCTGTAGGCCCACTAGCAGCATTTATTTGAAAGTCCCTGGATATATGTTATACCACTTTACAAAGGACTTACAGGTAAATTAAATATGTCAAACAGATGTATGCCAATCATACCAAGTTTCAGGAGAGAGAGCACATGCACTTAAGCACTGATTAGCAGTGCTAAAGTGCCCAGAGTCCTAAAGCCAACAAAAAGAGGATCAGAAAAATAGGAGGAAAAGGGAAAAAGGTTTGGGAAAAAACCTGCAGAATGGGCCATTTCCAGTGCTGACTAGTAGTAACACCTGTGATTTACATGAACTAGAAACTGCAGCAGTTTGCCATAAAGCACTATATAAAGCAAGGTATTATGTTGACAAAGTCATATCAGCAGAGACAAATGGTGGTGAAAAACAAATGTTCTCGCCTAATTAAACAGTGTACTGCTGGATGTTGTATGCTTTCAAATAAAAAATATACGGTTCTGGTAACCTGTATTTGTCTGGGTACATTGTGTTGATGGTGGTTGCAGACCAGTAACTATGTTTTATGTAGGGGTGGGCCGAACTCGCAGAGTTTTACTCCTCAGTATGTCATAGAGTTACATGAAAACTCCATGAAATTCTGTTGAGTTCCACAAATGGGTGTAAACAGGAATTTCACACTGCTTTCATTGATTCTTAGCACCGGGACATTGTTCTATGCTGAAAAATCAGCTCAAACAGTTCCACGCTGCGTGCCAGAGGGAGCTGCTTCTTGAGTGGATTTTGCTGCTGCTCGAGTAGATTCTTTAGCTGACAGTGAGTGGTTGTGACTGCCTATGTTGCAGAATTCTCATCTGGTGCTCTCCTAGCTAACAAAAATCGGGGTAGGGGACACCCAATCTTGCTTACGCTTGCAAATTACCATTGGTGAGATAAGAAAAAACTCCACCACACAGCAGTTTGCGGAATTTGGCAGGAACTGAGTGACCAAAATTCCACCAGCTCTCCCAGCGGAGTGGAATTTATCACCCACCCCTAGATTTATGTTGTTTGTTTCATTGTCCTGACCAGTGGTGTAGCGTGGGTTGTCAGCACCCGGGGCAAGGCAAGTAATTTGAGCCCCCTAACCCGTGGATTTTAGCACTCGCGAGCGCGCCCCTCCCCAGATGTTGCACCCGGTGCGGCCGCCCCCCCCTGCACCCCCCCACGCTACGCCACTGGTCCTGACCAGTTCCTGATTTCACAAGGTCTAGGAAGGCCAGCAAGGGATCCAATGTTTGTTTGTTGGCTTGAACGAAGTCACATAATAATTCTGAGATTCAAGAGTAACCTCCTAATTGTGAGGCTTCTTGGATCTCCGTTAGCATGTTCGTGGTCTATGTAACGACCAGTCCAAATTCTGGTAAATCTAAACACAAAACAGCAAACTGTTTATGCAGATGCAAGGATGCCTGTTGAATATTTATTCCCTCTACGGAAGCCAAGTGGATCAGATGTTCTCAATAAACTTTACAGATTCACATAGCAAACTTTTAGGGATTCTTACACCAATCATGGTTTCTCCTGAGTAAGTCTCAAAAATGTTTTTTTATTTATTTAAGACACACTTTTTCTTTGCTACACATTTGTTAGTGCCCATAAACACACGATTTGTTGTGCTAATGCGACTCTTCAAGTCAGGCTTTTTGGTTTCGGCACAGCGTGTGCCTATCTCTCCTGCTTCATTATACTGTAAATAACTTCACATTAGTGACATTCCTCTGCTGTTGCTAGGGTGACAGAGATTTGCTGGATGTTGCGAACAGTCAGTGCAGCTCGCTTTTGTCTGATCCCCTTGACCTGATTCTAGAGTGTTCCATTGTTTCTCACAATATCTCGTGCTTGTGCGTCACTGCTTACTGAACTGCCTTTTCCTTCTTGCAAACTGCTGTCTTCTGGTTACAGACTTGGGGATAAGAGGGACTGAACTTGCCTGCCTCAGTGGCAATCTGTAGAATAATCAGACCCCAAATAACTCAATGCCATTCCCTTGAAAATGGGCGAATTCACTAAAGAGCTCCGACGAGCTGTGCCAGCCCTGCCCGATAAGACCATGCTTAATGGCGGATTTCCGGAAACACACGTGGAAACATATGTACATTAAACGTGCTCTAAGTACTCTCTAATAGTACGTGACATAGAGAAAGAAGACCATTCATATAATATGATGTGAGCTGCTATGTGAAACAACTGCAGAATCAGCACACAGAGACAGAAAATGATTAAGATGAATGTATTTCTAAGTCAGGCTAAGTTTAATACTTCAACAAAGTTTTACTACCGACACAAGTGGGCTGTTTTCCAGTCACAAGGTTAGAACAAGGTTAATCTGCACCTAGAAAACGGCAACATAACTAAAGGTATGGAAAGAGATGCGGTGTGTGATGGGACAGAGAAAGGTTTGGCCTGGGAATGGACTGGGTGGGGGACGAAAGAGAGGAAAAACCTGCATTACGAAGTGGATTACATATGTTGGATCTGTCCGGACCCTTGCTAGAATGCCAGGACTACATGTTCAGTCGAGTCTCTGCTCTACTGTGGCCCTCCCCGTTTGGTTGAGGACAGTGTCTGAATAATTATGTTGCTTAAAGTAAAAGGGTCAAGTAGAGAGGAGCTTCATTCCACAACTACATTGCCACAGTGGCAACTGTAAATGTTAGAGGCCAGTGCTATAGGTTGTAGTGCCTTCACTGAGTTTGGACATTGAACTCAATCTATCAGTTCAATTCCAGATGAACTTCAAAAATATTTTAACATACTGCTTCAATCACTAAAATGCCAGCGACTACTATATTCATCCTCAGCAGGAAAACTCAAAATGCCTAGATTTACCCTGAACTACGGCAGTGCAGCTCAGCAAGTAAAGTTACTACACTGCATTACTTGTAAGCAAGAGGGCAGAACAACTCTACATCTAGTAGGATGTGGAGCTGTTCTGCTCTTTCTCCCAACTGATACATTTTTGTCTGCCAGGTGCCAAGGTTACACCAAAGTGCAAGAATGTCTGTATTGTGGGAAAATTGGCTTTGTGCTGCAACTGGTTCTTTCCGGTACAGAAAGTATGCTTTGAGAAGATTCCCACTTTGTATGTGCCCTCTATAATACAGCACGCATGCCAAGTGGGACAAACAAGAAGAAATAAAATCATCTCTCCTTGTTACACCTTCTTCAACACGGTACTGGATTTCTGGAACAAACCCTGCCTACATTTCTTTGCAGGTATAGATGTACATTAAAACCATAAGTGATAGCATGGGAATGTCATACGCCACCCATATAGCACCACCCTGACATAAAATAATGCAGGACAGTGGACTGCTACTTTCCTTAACAATCCAATTGTGATTGGCATTGGATTGTAAATCCAACCACAACACTTTGCATCAAGTTTGAGTTAAAAAAAGGTAATGCAAACAAGAGCCAAAGCACTTGTAAATCTTTGCCTAAACTTAATAGACTTCCATTGAATGAATCAGGCCCTCATTACGAGTTTGGCAGGTAGAAAAGGCCGCCCGCCAAACTCCCACGGTCAGGAGAACGCCAGTGCCTTCTCCTTCCTGCCGGCCCTATTATGAGTTTCCCGCTGGGTCAGCAGGTGCAAACACAGTTTCCACACTCTGGCCCAGTGAGAAATGCACAACAACATTGATGCCGGCTCATAAAAGAGCCGGCAGCAATGCTGTTGTGTGTCGAGTGCAGCAGCACCCGTTGAACAAATCACTGTCTGCAAAGCAGGCAGTGATTTGCGCGACGTGGCTGGCCAGGGGGGGCGCCCACGCTGTCCATGCCAAGTGGGTCCCCAGGGACCCCGTCTCTGCCAGCCTTTACATGGCCGTGAAACCGCCATGTAAATGCCGGCTGAGATAGGGGTCATAATTCCCAGGGCAGTCCAACCATGGCAGTAACGCCACAGTCGTAATTTCGCAGTCAGACTGCCTCTTTGGCTTTGGGGGTTCTGAAGGCCCCCACAGTCCACGCTGGCTCCTGCCTCCTGTGGGAGTCAGCACTGCTGCAACAGAGAGGGAGCTGCTTAGCTGTGAGACCAGTTTCCTCTGTGTGCCTGCCCGCATCTCCATGGGCAGGCAGACAGAGGAAAAATGCTTTGTACATGTGGCCCTTAACCCCAGGCCTAAAACAAAAATGAATGTGGCCTTGTGTAATGTAACTGATGCTCAAGTACAGCACTCCAATACCTTTGGGTCAAGTCTGCGCTATATAATACTGCAAAAAACAAAATAATTAAATGTTTTGCACACTTTTGTCATTGGGCTATCCTTTGGCTACATTTGGGTGATATTTGTGCTACATTTGGGCTCTTTTTTCCTTTGGTGGCCATCTTGGGAAACTTATTTGTTATGAAGCTTCTTATCTTGCTCATTTACTGCAGTATCCTCAGTGGAAAATGCTTTCAGTTCTCCACTTTGATTCCATCAAGATGTTGTTTAGTTTCTCATTAGAACACTGTAGTTAAGCTGCTAGTCTCCAGGGAGTTAAATAGCAGTCTGCTGCTGGTTTTTAAAGGGCATTTTTGAGTCTGCATGTCAACATGTTTTAATGAAATAGAAGAGGAATATATTTAACCCCTTCGCTGCCAGGCCTTTTCCCCTCCTGTGCTGAGCCTTTATTTGGCTATTTGGGGCAGTTTGTGCTTAGGCCCTCATACCTTTTTCTCCACATAAGCTACCCACCCGAAATTTGCGTCCTTTTTTTCCAACATCATAGGGATTCTAGAGGTACCCAAATTTTGTGGGTGCCCCTGAATGAGACCAAGAAATTAGCCAAAATACAGCAAAAAATTCGTTTTTTTAAAAAGAAATGGAAAAAAGGGCTGCAGAAGAAGGCTTGTGGTTTTTCCCCTGAAAATGGCATCAACAAAGGGTTTGCGGTGCTAAACTCACCATCTTCCCCAGCTTTCAGGAACAGGCAGACTTGAATCACAAAACCCCATTTTTCAACACAATTTTGGCATTTTACTGGGACATATCCCATTTGTACTATTTTTTTGTGCTTTCAGCCTCCTTCCAGTTAGTGACCGAAATGGGTGTGAAACCAATGCTGGATCCCAGAAAGCTAAACATTTCTGAAAACTAAACAAAATTCTGCATTCAGGAAAGGGTAATTTGTGTAGATCCTAAAAGGGTTTCCTACAGAAAATAACAGCTGAAATAAAAACATATTGAAATTGAGGTGAAAAAAACAGCCATTGTTCTCCACGTTTTACTCAGTAACTTTTTCCTGCGATGTCAGATTTTTTAAAGCAATATACCGTTACATCAGCTGGACTCTTCTGGTTGCGGGGATATATAGGGCTTGTAGGTTCATCAAGAACCCTAGGTACCCAGAGCCAATAAATGAGCTGCACCTTGCAATGGGTTTTCATTCTATCCCGGGTATACAGCAATTCATTTGCTGAAATATAAAAAGTGAAAAATAGGTATCAAGAAAACCTTTGTATTTCCACAATGACCACAAGATAAGGTGTTGAGAAGCAGTGGTTATGTGCACATCTCTGAATTCTGGGGTCCCCATACTAGCATGTGAATTACAGGGCATTTCTCAAATAGACATCTTTTTTACACACTGTCTTACATTTGGAAGGAAAAAATGTAGAAAAAAACAAGGGGCAATAACATTTGTTTTGCTATTCTGTGTTCCCTCAAGTCTCCCTATACAAATGGTACCTCACTTGCGTGGGTAGGCCTAGCGCCCGGGACAGGAAACACAAAATGGATACATCACATTTTCAGAAAGAAAACAGAGCTGTTTTTTACAAAGTGCCTAGCTGTGGATTTTGGCCTCTAGCTCGGCATCTGGGGAAACCTAGAAAACCTGTGCATTTTTAAAAACTAGACACCTAGGGGAATCCAAGATGGGGTGGCTTGTGGGGCTCTGACCAGGTTCTGTTACCTAGAATCGTTTGTAAACCTCAAAATGTGGCCAAAAACACTTTTTCCTGTCATTTCGGTGAAAGAAAGTTCTGGAATCTGAGAGGAGCCACAAATTTCCTTCCACCCAGCGTTTCCCCAATTCTCCCGATAGCAATGGTACCTCACTTGTGTGGGTAGGCCTAGCGCCCGGGACAGGAAATGCCCCAAAACACAACGTGGACACATCACATTTTCATAAAGAAAACAGAGCTTTTTTTACAAAGTGCCTAGCTGTGGATTTTGGCATCTAGCTCAGCCGGCACCTGGTTAAACCTAGCAAACCTGCGCATTTTTAAAAACTAGACACCTAGGGGAATCCAAGATGGGGTGACTTGTGGGGCTCTGACCAGGTTCTGTTACCCAGAATCCTTTGCAAACCTCAAAATTTGGCCCAAAAACACTTTTTCCTGTCATTTCGGTGGCAGAAAGTTCTGGAATCTGAGAGAAGCCATGAATTTCCTTCTACCCACTATTCCCCCAAGTCTCCCGATAAAAATGGTACCTCACTTGTGTGGGTAGGCCTAGCGCCCAGGACAGCAAATGCCCCAAAACACAACGTGGACACATCACATTTTCTGAAAGAAAACAGAGCTGTTTTTTACAAAGTGCCTAGCTGTGGATTTTGGCCTCTAGCTCAGCCGGCACAGGGGGAAACCTAGCAACCCTGTGAATTTTTGAAAACTAGACACCTAGGGGAATCAAAGATGGGGTGACTTATGGGGCTCTGACCAGGTTCTGTTACTCAGAATCCTTTGCAAACCTCAAAATTTGGCCAAAAAAACACTTTTTCCAGTCATTTCGGTGAAAGAAAGTTCTGGAATCTGAGAGGAGCCACAAATTTCTTTCCACCCAGCGTTCCCCCAAGTCTCCCGATAAAAATGGTACCTCACTTGTGTGGTTAGGCCTAGCGCCCGGGACAGGAAATGCCCCAAAACACAACGTGGACACATCACATTTTCATAAAGAAAACAGAGCTGTTTTTAACAAAGTGCCTAGCTGTGGATTTTGGCCTCTAGCTCAGCCGGCACCTGGGGAAACCTAGCAAACCTGTGCATTTTTGAAAACTAGACACCTAGGGGAATCCAAGATGGAGTGACTTGTGGGGCTCTGACCAGGTTCTGTTACCCAGAATCCTTTGCAAACCTCAAAATATGGCCAAAAAACACTTTTTCCTGTCATTTTGGTGACAGAAAGTTCTGGAATCTGAGAGGAACCATAAATTTCCTTCCACCCAGCGTTCCCCCAAGTCTCCCAATAAAAATGGTACCTCACTTGTGTGGGTAGTCCTAGCGCCGGGACATGAAATGCCCCAAAACACAATGTGGACACATCACATTTTCAGATAGAAAACAGAGCTGTTTTTTACAAAGTGCCTAGCTGTGGATTTTGGCCTCTAGCTCAGCCGGCACATGGGGAAACCTAGCAAACCTGTGCATTTTTGAAAACTAGACACCTAGGGGAATCCAAGATGGGGTGACTTGTGGGGCTCTGGACAGGTTCTGTTACCCAGAATCCTTTGCAAACCTCAAAATATGGCCAAAAAAACACTTTTTCCTGTCATTTCGGTGACAGAAAGTTCTGTAATCTGAGAGGAGCCACAAGTTTCCTTCCACCCAGCGTTCCCTCAAGTCTCCCGATAAAAATGGTACCTCACTTGTGTGGGTAGGCCTAGCGCCCGGGACAGGAAATGCCCCAAAACACAACGTGAACAGATCACATTTTCAGAAAGAAAACAGAGCTGTTTTTCACAAAGTGCCTAGCTGTGGATTTTGGCCTCTAGCTCAGCCGGTACCTGGGGAAACCTAGCAAACCTGTGCCTTTTTAAAAACTAGACACCTAGGGGAATCCAAGATGGGGTGACTTGTGGGGCTCTGACCAGGTTCTGTTACCCAGAATCCTTTGTAACCCTCAAAATATGGCCAAAAAAACACTTTTTCCTCACATTTCGGTGACAGAAAGTTCTGGAATCTGAGAGGAGCCATATATTTCCTTCCACCCAGCGTTCCCCCAAGTCTCCTGATAAAAATGGTACCTCACTTGTGTGGGTAGGCCTAGCGCCCGGGACATGAAATGCCCCAAAACACAACGTGGGCACATCATATTTTCAGAAAGAAAACAGAGCTGTTTTTTACAAGGTGCCTAGCTGTGGATTTTGGCCTCTAGCTCAGCCGGCACAGGGGGAAACCTAGCAAACCTGCGCATTTTTGAAAACTAGACACCTAGGAGAATCTAAGATGGGGTGACTTGTGGGGCTCTGACCAGGTTCTGTTACCCAGAATCCTTTGCAAACCTCAAAACTTGGCCAAAAAAACACTTTTTCCTGTCATTTCAGTGAAAGAAAGTTCTGGAATCTTAGAGGAGCCACAAATTTCCTTCCACCCAGCGTTCTCCCAAGTCTCCCAATAAAAATGGTTCCTCACTTGTGTGGGTATGGCTAGCGCCCGCGACAGGATATGCCCCAAAACACAATGTGGACACATCACATTTTCCCAAAGAAAACAGACCTGTTTTTTGCAAAGTGCCTAGCTGTGGATTCTGGCCTCTAGCTCAGCCGGCACCTAGGAAAACCTAGCAAACCTGTGCATTTTTGAAAACTAGACACCGTGGGGAATCCAAGCTGGGGTGACTTGTGGAGCTCTCACCAGGTTCTGTTACCCAGAATCCTTTGCAAACCTCACAATTTGGCCAAAAAAACACTTTTTCCTCACATTTCGGCAACAGAAAGTTCTGGAATCTGTGAGGAGCCACAAATTTCCTTCCACGCCCTGTTCCCCCAAGTCTCCCGATAAAAATGGTACCTCACTTGTGTAGGTGGGCCAAGTGCTTGTGACAGGGAAGAGCCAAAAACATGTCAATTTGAGGGGGAACCAAAGCGGGTCCAAAAGGTCAGTTTGAGAAAAAAAGATTTTTAGGCTGACAAGTGCATCAGAATTTTTATCAGTATAGATGAGACAATGCTGGGTGGTAGGAATTTTGTGGATTCCTGCAGATTCTGGAAGGTTCCATCACAAAAATGTGTGATTTCCAGCAAAGTTGGAGGTTTGCAGGGCATTGTGGGTAAAAAAATGGTGCGGGTGCCTGTGAAGCACACCACCCTGGAATCACCCAGATGTTTAGTTTTCAGATGTGTCTAGGTCTTGTGGATTTTTCTATCTGGCAGCGGCCCAAAGTCCATAAAGTGCAGCCCTCACCATTCCAAGTAGGACGATTTTGAGAGTTAGCCAAGCTCTCATGGCCCAAATGTAAAACGAAAACCCAAAATAATCAAATGTCCTCTTGCTTGCCGTGGGATAAGATGTTTTAGTGTCTGGGGGAGAGCTGAAAGACTGTTACCCCCTTCAGTTGGGGTGGGGGCATAACCAGGCCCATACTGGTTGGTAGCCACCACCCCACTATTTTTTTATTTTTTTCAATTCCCTGGCATCTAGTAGGCTTGCTGCCCCCCCCCCAGGGTGTGGATCGGGGGATAATTGCCCCATCTGCCCACTGGTGGGCAGAACAACTTTGTCCCCATTTATTTGGGGTGGGGGTATGGCCATACCCCCACCCTCTTATTTTGAAAAAGAAATCTTCCTGTCAGAGTCACCAGATCCTCGGGGTCTGTGCACGTTCCCAACACGTTCACCACAAGACAGCTCCAATACTCTGATTAGAATGTCATAGAGTCTAAGAGAGTCCAAGTGGGGAAAAGGGGATTAGGGAGGGAACAGCTGGGAAGGAGACCTGTAGGGAGCAAAAAGATTATAACACACAATATCAAGATTATGGGGGTCATTCTGACATTGGCGGGCGGCGGAGGCCGCCCGCCAAAGTCCCGCCGTCAGAATACCGCTGTGCGGTCAAAAGACTGCCGCGGTAATTCTGAGTTTCCCGCTGGGCTGGCGGGCGACCGCCAGAAGGCCGCCCGCCAGCCCAGCGGGAAACCCCCTTCCATGAGGATGCCGGCTCCGAATGGAGCCGGCGGAGTGGAAGGGGTGCGACGGGTGCAGTTGCACCCGTTGCGATTTTCAGTGTCTGCTTGGCAGACACTGAAAATCTTGGTGGGGCCCTGTTAGGGGGCCCCACGACACCCGTTACCGCCAGCCAGGTTCTGGCGGTCAAAACCGCCAGAACCAGGTTGGCGGTAAGGGGGTCAGAATCCCCATGGCGGCGCTGCCTGCAGCGCCGCCATGGAGGATTCCCTAGGGCAGCGGGAAAACGGCGGGACACCGCCGGTTTCCCGTTTCTGACCGCAGCTCTACCGCCGCGGTCAAAATGCCCATGGATGCACCGCCAGCCTGTTGGCGGTGCATCCGCGGTCCCCGGCCCTGGCGGTAGTCAACCGCCAGGGTCGGAATGACCCCCTATATCATATTAATAATTACTAGACTATGATTCCAAACATTGTCATACTGGAAACATGGATAACTTAAGCATGGACTAAAATAACTAGGCCTCAAAATGTCTGGATACCTGTGAAGGAATCAAAAAAGATTAATACAACTTTCCAATGAACCTCTCAATGAAATGTTACACATGGATTAGAAACATCAGCTTTCAAATTCAAGCATAGTCTTTTGCATGAGGACCAGGAAATAATCTGTATGATTTCTATAACACCATATGAATTGTACTTAAGGAACCTATTATGCACATACAATATAACATCTAGCATTCTAACACTTTAGGTTTTCTTAAAATGCAGGAACATGAATTACGCACATTGCGGATTTCCACAAGGGTTTATAAATGCAACAAAATGATTGTGCACAATGAATAACATGAGTTAGACACAAGAAATGAATCGCGTGTCTTGCCGATTCGAAGGCCACCCAGTAAATGCCATGAAGTGGTAGCGCACAATGAACATCGTGATTTAAGCACAAGAAATGAATCGCGCATCTTGCCGATTCGAATACCACCATGTGAATGCCACGAAATGGTAGCGCACAATGAGTAACATGAGTTTAGCACAAGAAATGAATTGCGCGTCCTGCTGATTCAAATGTCACCACGTAGATGCAATGAAATGGTAACACACTATGAATATCATGAATTAAGCACAAAAAATGAATCGCACGTTTTGCCGATTCGAATGCTACCTTGCTAATGCCATGAAATGGTAGCGCACACTGAATATTCATGAATAAAAAACAAGAAATGAATCGCGTGTCTTTCCGATTCGAAGGCCACCACATGAATGCCAAGAAATGGTAGCGCACACTGAATAGCATGAATTAAGCATAAGAAATGAGTTGCGCATCTTGCCGATTCTGAGGCTACCATGTGAATGCCATGACATGGTAGCGTACAATGAAATACATGAATTAAGCACAAGAAATGAATCGCGGGTCTTGTCGATTCAGAGGCCATCATGTGAATGCCATGAAATGGTAGCGTACAATGAATAACATGAATTAAGCACAAGAAATTAATTGCGCGTCTTGCCGATTCAAATGCTACCTTGTAAATGCCGTAAAGGGTAGCGGACAATGAATATCAAGAGTTGTACACGAGTAAAGAATTGCGCGTCTTACCGATTCGAGTGCCAGCATGTAAATGCCATAAAACATCAAGCGCACATTCACACGCACAAGAGCAAAATTGTTTTATCATGCAAATTAGGCCCAAGAACTCGAAAGCCTTCGAGAACGGGATCGGGGGCCCAGACCGACCTCCGTCTTACCGCCCTGATCAAGAATCACCGACAAAGTGAAGTGGCAAGGCCTGGAAGATCAAAGTAGGCCTCCGGATCAGGAGCTCAGGAAGTTGCTGCTGCTCTGCACCGGGACCTCTGAATAGTGAGCACATGGAGCTGGGCTGGCTCCCTTATATAGAGTCTTGGCCCAGCCCACAAACCACACCCAGGCATGCTGCAGGGAAAGCTTCTAGAAGGCCCTGGAAAGGGACCACACCCTGACACACTCTGAAAGCCTGCAGCAATACATTGCAAATGAACAGTATTTATAAGCACCTTGAACATAAGTCTTCAGGATTAAACTCTGCAATGCAAAAGGTTAAACACCAGCATATCAGCACAATGCATAAATTACGTTATCTTGAGAGTGCTGGGTTTTTGCATTCTAGTCGCCCGTAGAGCGCGCACTGCCCTGATGTTGACACTTCCCTGGTCTCTGGTGGGCTTTCTTCCAAAAATAAGCCAATCTGCCCCCAAAGGGGGCAGATATGCCCAACAGTAATGTGCCCCATGGGGGAGCGACCCTTGCCCAAGGGTCAGCCCCCCCAAACAAAACACACACATACACACACACCAATCCCTGGTGCCTAAGTGGTTTTTGCCCCCCCCGGGGGCAGATCGGCCTAATAGAAATAGGCCGATCTGCCCTCAAGGGGAGGAGAAATGGCCTAAAATAAATTTGCCCCCCCCCAGGGGAACGACCCTTTAGTGAAATTGGCGCAAAAAAAAACCCGGTGCCTAGTGGTTTCTGCCCCCCTTGGGGGTAGATCGGCCTAATAAAAATAGGCTGATCTACCCCCAAGGGGGGCAGAAATGGCCTAAAATAAATTTTCCCCCCCAGGGGAACGACCCTTGCCTAAGGGGTCGCTCCCTTTGCGTGAAATTGACGCAAAAAAATAAAGATTCCTGGTGTCTACTGGTTTCTGCCCCCCTTGGGGGTAGATTGGCGTAGAATTTGTCTAAATACAATTTGCCCCTTCAGGGGAGCGACCCTTGCCTAAGGGGTCGCTCCCCATCTGTAAAACAACAACAAAAAAATCCACGGTGCCTAGTGGTTTCGGCCTAATTAAAATAGGAGAAATTGCCTAAAATAAATTTGCCCCCCAGGGGAGCAACCTTTGCCTAAGGGGTCGCTCCCCTTGCATGAAATTCACGTAAAAAAAAAAAAACTCCCTGGTGTCTAGTGGTTTATGTCCCCCTTGGGGGCAGATTGACCTCATAAAAATAGGCCAATCTGCCCCCAAAGGTGGCAGAAATGGCCTAAATATAATTTGCCCTCTGGGGGAGCTTGTCTAAGGGGTCACTCCCCACCTCTAAAAAAAAAAAAAAAAAAAAAAAAGTAAACAAAACAAAAATGATCCCTGGCGTCTAGAGGTTTCTGCCCCCCGGGGGCAGATCGGCCTAATAATAGGGAGGGGCCTTAAAAAAAATGCCCCCCTGGGGAGTGACCCTTGCCCAAGGGGTCGCTCCCCTTATGCCAATTTCTTATAAAAAATAAATCCCTGGTGTCTAGTGGGCATTTTAGCATCCGGATCTCTTCGCAATCCGGCTGCTAAAATGCTCAGAGAGACTTCAAAGGGAAGGAAATTCCTTTCCTTCCCTTTGAAGCCTCTCAGGCCTCCTTCACATGATCGGAAGAGAAATGCTAGGCATTTCTCTTCCGGAGGCCTCTGTGATTGCGCTGACGTCACGGGGGTGGAGGGGTCGGGGGGCTGTCAGGGGTGGAAGGGGAAGGGCTTCCCCTTCCATCCCTGCCTTTGGGGGGGTGGGAGGGAACCCCCTCCGGGCTTTGGGCCGAGGACGTAATGGTTACGTCCTCGGCACAGAAGCACTGTGCCGCAGGACGTAACCATTACGTCCGCGGCACAGAAGCGGTTAAGAACTCACTTAAAACGTGTCCTAATTTTTCTTTCTACAGCACTAATCTGTCACGATTCACCCTTGGCTTACCGTCTGTATCAGAGAGGGATGGTGTGTGGCCCCGTTTCCTGCAAGTCCCACTCTGACCTAGGTAGGGGCGACCCCTTCCGGTAGCCACAGTGCTGTTGACAATAGTACGCCACCACAGTCCGTGCCCTCCAGAAGGAGTCCCAGAGGAAAAACCCCAAGGGGAAAAAACCTCCAACAGGAACTCCCTGGAACAGAAAGAGGACACAAGGAACTAGCACTCAGAAGCCTGGAAATACTGGAAAGCAGAGGAAAAAACAGGAACAACTGGAGTCCAAGCGAAGACCAGCCGGAGCATGACCACCACAGCAGAAGTGTTGCAACGCAATGAGAAGAAGAATTGATTCCCCTTATATACCCCTAGACAGGAAGTGATAGACAGGAAGAAGTAACACCACCATTTTGGATTGGGAAGGGGCTATGCAATAGATAGGAAAAGGCACCATAGTAAAAAAGGGAACAGATGCATGCAGGGAAAAGAGAGGTGCAAGGTGTACTGGGAAGGAGAAGGCATGGCTCCAGGAATCATACAGGAGGAAAGGAAGGCCCTGAAATGGGGCACCCGGTAAGTGTGTGACGGTAAGGGGGGCGCAGACACCCCACGACAAAACCCGCTTCGCGCGCTGTGCGTGGCGAGGACCGACGCCCAATCCTGGGCCTCAACCCTCGCTGCGGCAAAAAGAACAGCGCGCGCCAGAGAAAAGGGCCGCCGCAGGCCCCGCAACCCCTAACATGGGCCGCGGTTCCCACCGTGGTGCGCGGCTGGAAAAAAGGGTCGCCGTGGGCTCCGCGACCCCCAACACGGGCCGCGGCTCCCACCGCGGCCCGGCCAGGAGACGCCGCAGGTCGCCACGACGCGACAGTAGGTCCCCCGAGGCCCCAAGTTTGTGAGGGAAAAGACCAAAAAAACGACAGATCAGAAGAGGGGCATGAACCGAAGATGCGTCTTCCCAGGAGCATTCACTCATAGGGTAGCCCTTCCAATGAATGAGGTATTGGAGACGACCACGGAAGACTCGAGAGTCACAGATTTCCTGGACCTCGTATTCAGGCACGTTGTCAACCAGTTGAGGAGGAGGACAAGTGAATTGTCTGCGAAAAGGATCAGGGACATAGGGCTTAAGCTGAGATACATGGAACACAGGATGTATTTTCCAAGTCTGAGGCAAACGAAGACGAACAGAAATGGGATTGATCTTTTGAAGAATCAGAAATGGACCATAATACTGAGGTTTGAACTTATTTTGGGTTAATCGAAGAGGTAAGAATTTAGAGGAAAGCCAGACTTTATCGTTGATCTGATAAGACGGGGCCTCACAACATTTCTTGTCAGCCGTTCTTTTCATGCGTGTTTTTGTGGCTAAAAGATTCGAATGTATGACACATTGGATACCCCGTAGTTGCCGGACATATGAGGTAATGGCAGGGAGAGTAGATGTTTCTTTAAGAGGAATAGGAAAGGCTTTCGGATGGAATCCATAAGAACAATAAAAAGGAGAGACTTTCGAGGCACTGTGTACCGAATTGTTGTATGAGAATTCGGTAAGTGGTAAGCACGTAGCCCAATTGCTTTGCGTAGCATTGCAAAAACCACGTAGGTATTGTTCAAGGCCTTGATTCAGACGTTCTGTCTGTCCATTAGTTTGGGGAAGGAAACCAGATGATAGAGCTACCTCTATTCTTAGTGTCTTACAAAATTGTCTCCAAAAACGTGAGATGTATTGGGGACCTCCATCAGAGATAATGACTTGTGGCAGGCCATGAAGCTGAAAGATCTCCTGAACAAAGATTTGCCTTAGTTCTTTTGCCGTAGGTAGTTTCCTTAATGCCGTGAAATGTGCCATTTTCGTGAAGGAGTCAATCGTTACCATTATTACCTGATTCCCAACTGAAGAAGGCAAGGAGCACATAAAATCAGTGGATATAGTGTGCCATGGACCTGATAGAACAGGTAAAGGACGGAGTAATCCTACTGGTTTATTACGAGTTGTTTTTACTTGTGCACAGATGGGACAAGAAGTCACATAGTTTTCAGTGTCTGTTTTAAGTGTGGGCCACCAAAAAGAGCGAAGCAGGAGATCTTGGGTAGCCTTCATACCACGATGACCTGCGATGGGGGAATCGTGGCACATTCGCAGAGCCTCTGTTTGGACTGTTTTAGTAGAAAGGAACAATGCCTTTTTATGATAGTAGTAATCCTGATCTTTATGGAGCTGTGGTCGTAAATTATTCATCTCAGTTATTTCAAGGTTGGAATACTCAGTTTTCACTTTGTCAAGGAATGATTGTACCAACCCAATGGTCCTATTATTTTCAAATAGGTTTTGCACAGGAGAATCACTACACTCAGGATAGCGGCGTGACAGGGCATCTGTCAAAATATTTTGGGAACCAGGGATATGTGTGATGTAGAAATCGTATTGACTAAAAAAGAAAGCCCATCGAGCCTGCCGACTATTTTGGCATTGTAAGTTTCTCAAACACTGTAAATTCCGATGATCTGTCCATGCCTCAAAAGGTTCTTTCGATCCCATAAGGAAGTGTCTCCATTCAGTGCAAGCTGTCTTCAAGGCGAGTAGTTCTCGTTCTAAAACCGAATAGTTATCTTCGGAGTCAGATAGTATGTGTGAAAGGTAGAATGCGGGGTGCTCTAACCCATCATCATCTTGTTTTTGTAGGAAGGCAGCCCCGATTGCTCTTTCTGAGGCGTCTGTAATGACAATGAACTGTTTGGTGGTGTCTGGATGCCGTAGAATGGGAGCTTGAATGAAGGCATGTTTTAACTCTTGAAATGCGGATTCTGCGTCTTTGGTCCAACAAAAACCCTTCTGCAGACTTTCCTTCTTAAGGGTTTGCGTAATATAACTGGTTCGCTGGGCAAAGTCGGCTATAAACTGACGATAGAAATTGGCCAATCCTAAAAAACACTGAGTTTCCTTGATGGAGGAGGGGGATGGCCAATCCAGAATGGCTTGGATCTTGTCTGAAACCTACTTGATTGATGCAATACCCCAAGTATTTTACTTCAGTTTGATCAAATTCACATTTTTCTGGCTTGCAGAATAGATGATGTTGTCTAAGTCTTTCTAATACTTGGAGTACATGTTTAGTGTGTTGTTCTGGGTGAACAGAGAATATCAGAATGTCATCCAGATAGACGACCACTGTCTGGTGTAGGAGATCAGAAAAAATAGCGTCCATAAATCTCTGAAAGATGGAGGGAGCATTGGTTAGTCCAAAGGGCATTACCCGATACTCATAATGGCCGAAAGGTGTTCTGAAGGCGGTCTTCCATTCATCCCCTTCTTTTATCCTTAAAAGATAGTATGCTCCCCTAAGATCTCACTTGGTGAATTTCTTAGCCCCTCTGACGGCTTCTAAGATATCCTTAATGATAGGCAGAGGGTAGCGGTCCTCAGTAGTGATTTTATTCAATCCGCGAATGTCTATACAAGGACGTAAATCTTTCGTCTTCTTTGGTACGAAAAAGAGGGGAGCCCCTGCAGGTGAAGTGGAAGGCGCAATCAGACCACTTTGTACGTTTTCCTCTAGATATTCCTTGAGGATCTTTTTCTCAGGCTCAGTTAGAGAATACATTCGCCCAAAAGGAACCATGGCATCTGGTTCCAGAGGAATGGCGCAATCGTATTCTCTATGAGGTGGCAGTACAGGCTTTTCTGGTTTCTGGAATACATCTGCATATTCCAGATAATGTCTGGGTACTCCTTGCAGAAAGTTGATGGAACATCCTACTTTAGGTGGTGTTAGTAAGATACTCTTCGGGGACCAATAAGTTCCTGCCAAATAACAATGCTGTTGGCAAAAGTGGGAGGAAAGAGAAATGGTTCTAGTTTCCCAATTAATATAGGCATTATGCCGGGTTAGCCATGGAATACCCAGAATCATTACGTGATGCAGTGAGGATATCAAGTCGAAGGAAATGTTTTCTTGATGTTTCCCGAAATGCAAACATAACGTAGGAGTGGTATGCCTGACAGGTCCAGAGACTAGGAGGGAACCATCCACTGTGTGGACTTGTTCTGGTACGTCCTTGGGTATCTGTCTTTCCATGGCCCATGTTTCGTCTAGGTAGATACCACTGGCTCCACAATCCAACAAGGCCAGTGCTCTTTCTTCACGGCCATCTGCTAATTGTAAGGTGACAGGTAAGAGGAAAAGAGCAGTTATTTCTTCTCTGGAAGAACAGATGGAAGGTATCTCGGAATATCCCGTCCTCACCCTTCTCACAGAGGACGGGAGCTGGCATTTCCGAAGGGCTTTGCTGGACGGATGGAACAGGTACGGAGTAGATGACCAGAAGCACCACAGTAAAGGCAAAGTCCTTTCCGACGCCTGTTTTCACGCTCACTAGTTGATAACGGCCCAAGCGCCATATCGATTTGCATAGGTTCCTCATCAGGAGGCCCTTTAGGTTCAGAACGAGTCTCCTCGGAACAATGAAGAATGGCGCGGGAGGTCACTGAGTGTGATGGTATACGATTCTTTTTCTTCTCCATTTTTTGCTCATTTAGACAGTATTCTATCGAAAGTGTCACATCCATTAAACCCTTGAGATCCTTCACTCTGGTGGAGTGCACTAGTTCATCTTTGATTTCATCCCAAAGACCTCTTCGAAAAAGGGTCACCAAGGTACGCTCCACCCAAGAGGTTTCAGCTGCCAATTGTCTAAACCATGTGATGTATTGTAGAACATCCTGACTTCCTTGTTGAATATCGCATAGAGCTTCTTCTGCCGAGGATTCAAGTCCAGGATGCTCAAACATTTGTTTAAAGGCAGCGATAAAGGCTGAATAGTTAGACAGGCTGGAATCATTGCCTGTCACCAAGGGGGTTGCCCAGGCTAAGGCCGGGCCAGATAGAGCGCTGATCAAATATCCGACCTTAGTTTTATCTTGCATGAACTGTGAAGGACTGAATGCGAAGTAGACTGTCAAGGCATCTAGGAATTCTCGCAATTTGTTAGGATCCCCAGAGAAGCGAGGTGTAGTTGCAGAGATAGTAGGGACATCAGTGGCCCTAGAGGCTGGGGCTTGTCGGAAAGCCGTATTTTCGGTTCGTAGCTGTTGGAGTTCTTGGGCTTGTTGTTGGATAGTCAAGAGCAACGTTTGGCTTGTTGGTTCCGTACTCAACATGGGATTCTCCATGGTTCCGGACCACAACTGAAGTTTTGGGCGTTGCAATCTATCACGATTCACCCTTGGCTTACTGTCTGTATCAGAGGGGGATGGTGTGCGGCCCCGGTTCCTGCAAGTCCTACTCTGACCGAGGTAGGGGCGACCCCTTCCGGTAGCCACGGTGCTGTTGACAATAGTACGCCACCACAGTCCGTGCACTCCAGAAGGAGTCCCAGAGGAAAAACCACAAGGGGAAAAAAACTCCAACAGGAACTCCCCAGAACAGAAGGAGGACACAAGGAATTAGCACTCAGAATCCTGGAAATGCTGGAAAGCAGAGGAAAAAACAGGAACAACTGGAGTCCAAGCGAAGACCAGCCGGAGCGTGACCACCACAGAAGAAGTGTTGCAACGCAATGAGAAGAAGAATTGATTCCCCTTATATACCCCTAGACAGGAAGTGATAGACAGGAAGAAGTAACACCACCATTTTGGATTGGGAAGGGGCTATGCAGTAGATAGGAAAAGATACCATAGTAAAAAAGGGAACAGATGCATGCAGGGAAAAGAGAGGTGCAAGGTGTACTGGGAAGGAGAAGGCATGGCTCCAAGAATCATACAGGAGGAAAAGAAGGCCCTGAAATGGGCCACCCGTTAAGTGTGTGATGCTGGGGGGGGGGCGCAGACACCCCACGACAACACCCACGTGTGCGCAGTGCACAGCGAGGACCGATGCCCAATCCTGGGCCTCAGGCCTCGCCGCGGCAAAAAGAACAGCGTGCCGCCGAAAAAAAGGGCTGCCGCAGGCCCCGCAACCCCTAACACGGGCCGCGGCTCCCACCGCGGCCCGGCCAGGAGACGCCGCGGGTCGCCGCGACGCGACATAATTATAATTTCTATGACAAAATGAACCCACTCATTGTGTTCTTTTCTAAATTAAGTGTTTTAAGTTTTACCAGTTTGATTCAATCAAAACGGCTTCAGGCGTGCCACACTTTTATCATAAGTAAGACTATTAGCGCCCTAGTTGTTCTTTAGAACCCTCTGGGAGGCTGCATAGAACACAAGGGAATCAACTGACAGGCTGCTCCTGTTGGAAGTACATGTTTTACTCAGAATGTAAGACTTCATTCTCATATAGCTGAGAAAGATAATGTGAATTTACAGAAAATATGCTCCAATTTTAGCTTATAGACCACCTTCCATACCTCTGGGAAAATCATGCGAAAACAGTTTTCTTTTACCTGTCGTAGAACACACCACAATTCCTAAAATTAGTGTGGTACCATCAACAAGTGATTTATATTGTAACTAATATCTTTTACCAACCTTTATATGTTCTCCTTTCTGTGACCCTCAAAACCTGCTACTCACTACAATGCAGTGGTATCATGTATGTAGGTCCAAAGATGGCTGCCAATACCTCCTGGTTTAAGTACTGACAGCTAATCATATCTCACTGTAAGATCTGCGCTTAGGCTCCTCCAAGATAAACACATTTATTTTTCCTTTAATATCTCAAAAACTACTGAAAGGATTTACACCAAATCACAAAAAAGGGTGCTAAAACCCCTTTGAAATCTGCTTGGGGAAAGGGTGTTTTGCCCCCCACCCTTTTTTCGGCCCCTGCTTTACAAATCACCCTAAAACCTTCAACATAGCAGCTGAACTAGTTTTGAACATTTTAAGAAGATCCGTCAAATGGCGCCAAAGTTAAAACAAAAAACACTTTTCCTCTGGGAACTAGGTCCTAACTATAACTACCTACTGGTGACTGCCACTATATAATATATATCTATATATATATTACCTACTGGCAGTCACCAGTAGGTAGTGATGGCTAGGACCAAGTTTCCAAAGCGTTTTTTGTCTTGCCTATATCTTGGGTGTCATTTGACAGATCTTCACAAGATTTTCCAAAAATAAGTGTGCCAGTGATTCTTGTTGCACATTGAAAGTTTTGGGGTGAACTGTCAAACAGGGGCAGAAAAAAAAAAATGGCGTCAATAAAAGTGTGTTTCCCATGTTAATTACCAAGGAGTTTTGAACACAACTTCAGCCCGAACCGTTGGACGGAGTTATGCCAAATTTGATAGAAAGCTAGATTTTTTTCCACAGATTGTGCTGTTTTTCATTTGGTGTAAATCTGATCAATAGTTGTTGAGAAATGTAAGGAAATCCAAATTATTATATGTAGGGCTGCGGATCCCCCCCCAATGACTTTGTGAAGAATAACGAGTTTGTGCAGGGAAATGCAGAGCTCTGATTGGGTGCCAACACTTCATCCAGGAAGTGTTGGCAGCCATCTTGGGAACAAAAACAGGTAAAAAAAGAAAAGGGGGCAGGGTATGAGTTCCATGTCCCCCAAACTTTGTTCTTGGGATTCCAGGGGGACCCTGGCAGAGCAAAAAAACATATATATTTTTTTTTTGCTGCTAATTCATGTAATTCCCAAAATTCTTTTTAATTACGCCCTTGGGTGGGTCAGGTCCCGGGGGCATGTTGCGCTCTTTTAAAAAAATGGAGAGGGGGGCACACAGGCCCCCTCCAAGGGCTTTTTAATGCCCCAGGGACTGCCACCTCCCTGGGGCTTAATGTAAATATTATGAAGGGGGCCGCGTGGCCCCCTGAGCCCTGGGGACCACCACCTCCCTAGGGCAGAAAACCTTAATGGTAATGGGGGGTCTTGCAGAACCCCATGCCCCGGGGACTGCCACCTCCCTGGGACTTAAAGATAGTAGTATGAGGGGTGCAACGCAGCCCCCGTTGCCCTGTGGACCACCACCTCCCTGGGGCAGAAAACCTTAATGGTAATAGGAAGGGTTTGCAGATCACCACCTCCCTGGGGCAGAAAACCTTAATAACAATAGGGGGTTCCTGCAGCCCCCCTATGCCCCGGGGACCACCACCACCCTGGGGCAAAATGGTATAACTATAAAAGGTGGGGTCCTGTGGATTCCCCCTGCCCTGGGGACCACCACCTCCTCAGGGCTGCTAAATAAAATAATGAAGGAGCCCGTCGTGGACCCCCAGCCCCGGAGACCACCATCTCCCCGGGTCTAAATTGAAACATTGGCGGGGGCTGCGCGTCCCCCCTCATGGAGCCAATACTGGCCCTGGGGACCGCCACCTCCCAGGGCCAGCTCCTGCTATGTCCCGGGGTGTTCAATCCCAGGACATAGTTGTTTGCTCTGACTTGGCAGGAGCTTTGACAACTCCTGTCAAGTCAGGTCAAACACTCTGCTTCCAGCCGGTGAGAGCTGTCAAAGTGCTCCACCTGCTGGAAGCAGAGGTTTCATCTCTTTCTCTGCCCACAGAGATGCGGACAGGGAACGGGATGAAATGATTGCTTTTGCAGCTAGGGAGCTGCATGTTTAGCAGCTTCCTATGTGAAAGAGCAATGCCAGCTCTGCCAGAGGTGGGGAGCTGCCTGGGACCGCAGGGGCCCTGAGGCTCCCCCTGCATTCCCGTTGCACACTGTATACCTGGGGGGCAGCCAGGACATATGGCCAGGTCCCGGGGGATGGGGTCCATGGGGCCAAAATCAGTAAGGGGAAGGGGGCTGTGAAGCCCCCCTCTCACATTGAATTGTAGTAAGCACCTGGGGATGCGATCACCGGGGCCGAAATTGAGGAAGGCAGATTGTCCTCCATTAAATAGCGGTGGATCCCAGGGGATGGAGTCCTTAGACCAAAATTGACCAGGGGAGGGGGAGCCATGTGTCCCCCCTCCTGGACATTGGCCTTTAACTCAACAAGGTAGTAAATATAACTAACCACTAGAAAGTACTCCATTTGTGTACACATTTTGTGCAAAAGTGTGGACTCTTGTTGGATAAACAAGCGGACAACCTTCCGTTCTGGTCATGATGCTCATTTTACAGAAATGATCTGAAATCCTTTGTGAAGGTGAAACACACAAAAGGTCACTGGACTCATTTCCTCATGGTCTATTACGCAGCTGTAGTGTAGAATACAGACCGGACATTTACCCAACAAAGTAGCACTTACTAACTAACCAGTAGAAAGTACTTCAGTTGGGTAGACTTTATTGTGCAAAACTGTGGATAGGCTATTGGATAAATGGACAGGTGCGGTTCCTTTGTGGCTGAGTCACAACCACACAGACACTCACACACCCATTTACAGACCCACTCAGACACTCACTCGGATACTCAAGCACCCACTCACATGAGAGGTTGTATAGGGGTGTTCACATGAGAGGTTGTATACGGGTGTGAGTGGGTGTGAAAGTGCCTCTGTGAATGATGTCATCAGTGATGTTATCAGTGATGTCTTTTAAGATGTTATCAGTGATGTCATCAGGGTTTTCACTGACCATATCATGAGTGATGTAATATGTGAGGTCAGAAGGAGTGCATCGCGGGGCATAAGGTATAGTTAGCCCACGTAACTATAACGGCTGAATTTCACTGATGAAAAGAGATCATTCAGTGAGTGTAATTGGTTGTATGGGTGTGTGCGTGGGTCAATGGGTGAGTGAGTGGTTGAGTCATTTGCTATATAGAAGAGTGAGTGGATGTGTAAGTAGCTGTATGAGAGAGTAACCGGATGTGTGAGTTGCTGCATTGGTTTAGTGAGTGGGTGTGTGAATAGCTGTGTGGGTGACTAAGTGGGTGTGTGAGGGCTTGTATGGGTGAGTGACTGGGTGTGTTAGTGACTGTATCGGTGAGTGAGTTGGTGAGTCAGTGACTGTATGGGTGAGTGAGAGGGTGTACGAGTAGATGTATGCATAAGTGAGTGGCTGTGTCAGTGACTGTATGGGAGAGTGAGTTGATGTGTGAGTAGCTGTTACGGTGAGTGAATGGGTGTGTGAGTGGTCACATGGGTGAGTGAGTTGGTGTATGAATGCATATACAGATGAGTGGATGTGTGACTGTTCTTTGCGAGCCACTCAATTCCCCAATCCCAGTGAGGACTAACGTGACCTCAATGAAGAGTACATTGACCTCTCGCAAGTCTTCAAGGGAAAGGGGGGTTTGAGAAAAGAAAATGTCAGCTTCTGCCTCGTGGACTATAAAATCGGACTGCAGGACCCTGGACTGCATGTTGTGTTGGGCATCAGGGCTTCTGATTTCTCAAAATACTGGGTTCTTGTTTTTTTAGGATTCTGGGCTGAAAATAATTACTTCATTAATGCATTGAACTTTCATAAACTATTGTACATTGCATAATGTTAGGTATTATTGCCTCATTGGGCATACATTTCTATAAGGCTGAACAAGTCTCTTCCTCTTTTTACAATGCTTTCAGAGTCTCTGAAGCAATGCCCAAACTCAAAAACGATCAACTTGAGTAAAGGGCTTCTTTGTGTTCCGAGGTAATCTCTTGCCAATAATAGTATTGATAAACTTGCTCTATTTCCGATCTCCTAATTCTCAGGGGAGAGCTTGTTACAGGAAATACGTCTTTCCTTAATGTCTGTTTAGCGGTATCTTGGATTTCCACCCAAACGATAAATCACACTAGTTCTTAAATGATTAAAAATACAGAGCTCTGTTCTGTTTCATTTAAGCAATTAATCTTTCTTTACTTTGAAATTAAGTTACTTTTTAGAAAGGTGAAAACCTTTCTTATTTTCTCTCTTTTACAGGAAACATGGGATCGTAGGCAGAAAATGGAAGAGGAGAGCCGGGACTCAACAGGAAGCTGACCGGAGGGCGTGGATCACCAGAACTCAACTAGAGGCTGTCCAGAGGACGAGAAATGCTGGAACTTGACTGGAAGATGGTCAGAGAATTAGGAGCACTGGAACTTGACTGGAAGCAGGCTGGAGGACAAGGAACTTGACTTGCACAAGAACTCCACTGAAAGCAGGCTGGAGGACAAGGAACTTGACTTGACTGGAAACAGGTGAGCAGATCAATTGGTACAAAGCCAAGCATGGCCTCAGACTCACAAGCATCCTTAAATCAGCAAATGTGCGCAGGTGCTTTTTGTCAGTTGATTGCTTGTTAAGGAAATGAGCAATTATCCTCCTGATTGTGGCACATGTTCAATACAGATCACATTGTGAAGAGCACGTTTTGGCAGTTACAGTTGGCACAAGTTTAGCAGGTGGTATAAAATGTATATAATCAACAAGCATTGGTTATAATAAACAAGACATTTAACAAGCATTGGTTAATGCAAACTTGATATTCCAGGATGTAATGAACATACCCAAATAAGCCTGAATGTTGCAAGCAACAGCACCTTACTCTAACTGAGCTCTTGGATGTGCTAATGTACCCACAACAGTGAGTGGTTGTAAGTGAGAGTAAATGGTTGGGTTAGTAACTTATCAGTGAGTGAATGGCTGTGTCAGTGACTGTACGGTTGAGTGTGTGGGGGTGTGAGTGGTTATATGTGTGAGGGAGTGGGTGTGTGGGTGGCTGTGTTGGTCTGTTAGTAGGTATGTGAGTGGTTGCATGGGTGTATAAGTGGATGTGTGAGTGACTAAATGGGTCTGTGAGTGGGTGTGTGAGTAGCTGTATGACTGTGAAAAGCTGAGTTAGTATTGTACGGGTGAGTGAGTGGTTGTGTCAGTTGTGTAAGTGACTGGGTCCGTGTTAGTAGTTTTATGGGTCTGTGAATGAGTATGTGAGTAGCTGTGTTTGTCTGGATGTACGAGAGTTTGTATGGGGGTATGATATGGTGTGTGAGTGGTTTTGTGGATGATGTCATGAGTGATGTCATTTAAGATGTTTTCACTGATATCATTAGTGATGTCATTGACCATGTCATGAGTGATGTAATATGTAAGGTCACAAGCAAGCCTGACTATAACGTCCCTGTAACCTTTGTTTTTTTATTGAATTTCGATGTGTTTTTTAAATATATTTCCTAACTCTAACGTCCCTTTAAACTTTGGATTTTTTCAGTGAATTTCTATGTGTTTTTTAAACGTAAAGTAATGTTCATTACTATATGTTAATCCAACCAGAAACCCCATTTCTAACAGTCAGTTTTATTGTAGTGAGCTTGCCAGTTTCAATAGATGATTTGGCCTACAACTAATGATCTACAAATCATCACAAATGCGAAAAGTGAGCAGCAACCCACGGGCCACCCTACATGTGTTTCAGCTGTATTACTTTCACATATTTCTGTACCTGTTGCCATATTCCAATGAATGCTGTGAAAAGTAGAATAAAGGCACTGGCGTAGGGCCAAGTGCTGGAGAACAGGAACATTACCATTATAATGAAGATTTTCCTAGTAATTTATGAAGGAAAGTCTTAATTTTATTAAAGACACGGAGGCAAGTATTATGCATTCTTATCTTGTTTTAATTAATATAGCAGCTGTCAAGAACTACAAATCCCAACGGACTTAGCAACAAGCTAGCCAATGGCAAGAAAAAACGTAGGAACAATAAGCACCACTAGGGTAACAGCGGACTTTATAGAGTACACACTTGACTGCAAGCAGCCCTCTTTTCTTGTGCGAGAAAGTCAACTAGTATCATAGAATAAAGGAAACAAAGAACCAATAATAGCGATTGCCATTACGGATAACAAATGTTCTTGGCAACAGGAGATAAACCATTAAAGTAATGGAGAAACTTGGTAGTTTTGAAGGTTAGAAAACCTGGAGTTCCGAAGGTGGAAGGTGGACAACCGTCCGAAGTCATCATGATGTGGGAGGCTGTAATGCTGGATTCGCTAATAGGGAGGTAAAACAAACATGTTAATGGTAAATGCGGTGGGATAATAGTCGCCTCCGTGTCTTTAATAAAATTAAGACTTTCCTCATAAATTACTAGGAAAATCTACATTTTATGTCAAGACCGGAGGCTCCTAATATGCTAGTTTAAAGTATATCAACTACTAATGAAGCTGCAGTTTCAATAGGTTTACAATAAAAAGTACTGAAAACATTGTCATTGGACCAGTCACCGACCTCAGAATGACCTCAAGGTAGGAGCCTATTGAAAAGGCTTTAGATGTCATGGCACCCCTAGAGGAGTGGGCTCCAAAGGTGGAAGTGTCATTCCCTACTAGGGACATTACCCATTTAACCCAACGAGCAAGTGTAGCTGAGGACACTGGTTTATGGGGTTTGCGGAATGAAATGAGTAGTTGATGATTAGAGGACATTCTGAGGTTGAGCATACAGTTCTCATATTCCTTTAAACACAGACCTACACAAAGTTTGGTCTGAGTAGGAAAGAAAGGATAAAAAACTGTATGTAGATTAGTTTTTGTACGTTTGCAAATATGAAATAACACTCCTGTAGCAGTAAACTGGCGAGAATAAACTTCCAGAGATTTTACGTCAGACACACGTTTAATAGAAATAAGACATAAAAGCATAGTTAACTTTGCTGAAAGCATTTTTAAGGAAAGGTCTACGTTATCGGGCCATGGAATAAAGAAGTTCATCACTATAGATACATCCCACAAATGTGTGTATTTGGAGGCAGGAGGTTTGGAAAGTTTAACTCCCTTTAAGAGATGGCAGACTAACGGATGTTCGCCGATGGGTTTGCCATTGATATAATGGTGGTGCATGGAAATGGCTGATCTATAGAGATTTACCGTCCTATATGACTTACCTGAACTGGCTTCTGCGGCCAAGAAGTTAATGATTAGATTTATATTTGTTGAAAAGGGATTGATACAGTTTCCCACATTCCAGCTTGTCCATAGAGACCAAGCTGATTTATAAGCTTTTCTTGTTCCAGGAGCCCAGGCCTTGTTAATGAATTCTGAAGCTTCTGTCGAAATAAGAGAGGCTTGTTGGGAAGGCCCGAGACCTTCCAAACCGAGAGCGTTAGAGAATTGGATAGAACAAGATTGTGGGGAAAACCTGCTGGATTCAGGAGGAGAGATGGGAAAGAAGGAAGAAGAACTGGAAAGTCTGTTGAGAGGTCGAGGAGAGGAGGAAACCAAACCTGATACTGCCAAACTGGGTCGCTATGATCAAGGATGCCTTCTGGTGCCTGACTTGGGCTAACACTCTGTTGATTAGGATGCATGGAGGAAAGGCATAATTGGTTGTTGGAGACCAATCTGATAGGAAAGCATCTGTTGCCAAGGCTGAAGGATCTGGACGCCAGCTGAAGAAACGTGGCAATTGCGAGTTGAGGCGAGAAGCAAAGAGGTCTGTGTGGAACGGACCCCATTTGTTGGAGAGGAGATGGAAAATGGAGGGATGGAGTTTCCAATCGCTGGAGTCTTTGAGATGACGGGAGTGCCAGACTGCTATAGAATTCTGGGAACCTGGGAAGTACTCCACTTGGAGAGAAAAGTTGTGGGATAGACAAAATTCCCAAAGGCTTTTTACTAGTCGGGCTAAAGGTTTTCATTTGGTTCCTCCGAGATGATTTATGAAATGAACTGCGGACACGCTGTCCATACTCAGAAGAATGGAACATTGCACTTTGTGCTTTGCAAGACCTTTGATCGCAAAGGAGCCTGCAAGCACCTCTAAACAGTTTATGTGCAATTTGGACTCCTCTGGAGACCATGTACTTCCAGTCGATATTGGGCCACAACGGGCGCCCCATTCGGTTAGGCTTGCATCTGATTCTAATACAAGATCGGGCACTGAGGGGAATATAGTTCTGCCGTTCCAGGCGTCTAAATGGTGTTTCCAACATTGGATTTCTAGACGAGAGTCTGTGTCTAATTTTATCGGAGATGGCAAGGCCTTTGTGAAGATGAAGGATTTGCAAACATTGGAGGGCTTGGTAATGAAGAGGACCAGGAAAAATGGCTTGGATAGAGGAAGAAAGGAGACCTACTATCCTTGCTAGCAATCTGCGGGAGATTTGGTCTTTGAGGAGAGTGTGACGAAGTTCTTTTTTGATGGAGGTTACTTTTGATGGAGGAAGATGGAGGGTAGCTGAGGTGGAATCTATTAGGAAGCCTAAAAACTCTATTCATTGTGAAGGAATCATTAGCGACTTTTCCGAGTTTATTAGAAAACCTAGCTCCAAAAGAAGAGCACAGGTGAGTTGGAGATGAGAGTAAAGAGTTTAGACATTTTGGTTCATAAGAAGGATATTGTCCAGATAAATTATCAATCTGATACCTAGAGACCTGAGATAAGTGACAATTGGTTTCATAATTTTCCTAAAACACCAAGGGGCTGAGGAAAGACTGAAAGGAAGGGAAGAAAACTGATAAGATTTGGTTTTGCCACTGGAATTGAAGAAATATCCTGTGTGAAGGATGAATAGGAATTGCCAGATAGGCATCTTGTAAATCCAGTGATACAAGCCAGTCGTGCTGAATTAAAATATCCCTGAGATGGATTAGAGTCTCAATTTAGAAATGACAATACAATACAAATTGGTTGAAAGATTTGAGGTTGATTACGGGTCTTAACTTCTTGTTTTTCTTTTGAACAAGGAAGAGAGAGCTCATAAACCCGGTGGGATCTGGAAGAGAAAGTTGAATAGCCTTTTTGTGCAAACGAACTTGGATTTCTATGGAAATTAGATTGGTCATTTCCACAGAGAATCTTGGAGGAGGAGGAAAAACTTTTGGGATGGAGGAGAGTAGAATTCTATGGAATAACCCTGAATTGTATTCAGTACCTAGGGTTCTATTGAAATTGAACGCCATTTTGGAAGGAACAAACAAAGGCGCCCTCCTACAGGAAGGCCAAAATACTGGCTTACCTTAGGAATTATTTGTCCTGGCATATCGTTGCCTGCAGCCGCGGTAACCTCTGGACCTCTGGGGTAGAACTGGGGCTTGTAATCTCGGATGTTGTAGGAAGAGTTGAAGGAGCCTCTTGATCCTTGGTTACGATAGGAACAGCCGGTAAAGCGTCTCCTGCCTCTACCGGCCCGTGCAAAAACACGTTGGTTAAACACTTTTTTCAGACTCTGTTGGGCCTTGCCAATAGATGACAAAGTGGAAACATAACGACTAAGGGCCATATGTACTAAAGCATTTTCCCATAGACACAGAATGGGTAAAACCCTTTGATACATCTGGCCCTCAGATCCTTAATAAAAGAATCACCAAAAAGGTGGCCTTCTGCTGGTATTCCGGGATCAAGGATAGCAAGATTTGCGAGCTTGCGGTCTAATTTCAGGAGCAAGCCCTTCTTTCTTTCGTGAATGATGGCCAAATTTGCATTGCCCAGGAGGCAGAAAGCCCAAAGCCCTTTGAACCCAAAGGGAAAGGTCTGTAGGGTTAATATCAGAATTGTCTAGTTTGGACGTGTCAGCCAAGTCGTATATACGAGTGAGAGGCCCAACCAAATCCAGTAACTTGTCCTGGCAAGTTGTCCAAGCTTTATCTACCACTTTGTGGGGATCTTTCCCAAATTACGTAAAAAAGGTAATCAAAGGTTGATCAATGGAAGGTGTTGAAGTGATGTGCGATGGTAAGGAAGGTCTGGGGTATTCAGATTTTTACTTTGCCCGAGTTTGTTTGTCCAGTGGAAGATGAAGACGTGAAGAGATGTAATCGCCAACGTGGGAAGCAGGAAGCCATTAAGTTGAATTGGGGTGATGTATGAGAGTAGGATCAAACATGGGTATGCCCTCGGTATCCAAAATAGAGTGGGGATCAGAAATGGATAATTTTATTTTCTTGGGAGGAGGTGGAGAGGAAGTGGTGCCAGAGGCATCCGTTTGGACCAAGTCGTCCAAATCATCATCAGTGTCCAATATCTTTGATATTATGATCTTTTTGGGTGCACTATCAATGTTTTTCGTTTTAAGTTTGCATTTAGAATTCAGGCTTGCACTCTTTACTTTAGTGGGAATATTCCCCTCCTTTCGCGGATGCCTTTGAGGAATTAAATCCTCAATCTCTGGTAAGGAAAACTCACCCATCAATTGTGTGCCACTAGAAGACTTCTTTTTTATTATAGGAGACAATTTATGTTTTCTGCCTTCCCCTGCAGAATGGGCCAATAAAGTATTGGGCATCATATTTCTGACAGAATTTTCAATATTCTTTGACATCTTTTTCATATAAACTTGTAAAGCTTGTTGTACAGAGGACTGAATAAATTCAGTCAAACCCTGATTAAAAACTTCCCCATCGTCAATATTATCAGGGGTTAAAGGAGAACTCTCTGTCTCCATTATGAAACAACAAAACCTGAAAGCCAGATAGAAAGAACCAGGAGAAAAAGGGTTAAACAGAAAGGGAGTTCAAATGGGCGTGAATAAATAAATAGACACTCCCAGGAGGCGTGTACACTGGAGGAAAGCTGTCTGGTCAGAGCCGAGAGTGAAATTGGAGCCGCGCCCCTTGGAGAAATAATGGGCGTGTTTGGGGCGGTCCCCGTAGATGGAGTTTCATTTTAAAAGAAATGAGGAAGCCAGCAAGAGGTGGCGCGTCCGACGTGCTGAAGGAATGGGCCTCAGGCAATAAATAAGCGCGACGATTATGACCGTTAACGCGCAAGAAAGGCAGCTGCTTATAAGAGAGCTGACGGAAGGGCGGGGAGCAGGGGAGCAGGAAGCTCGAGGAGGCAAAGCGCATGATGCGCGAAATAAGAAAAAACGGAACGGAACGTTCCGCACTTAAATAAACAAAATTTACATATGCACACAAAAAATACTATAAAGACATTTGTGAAATAACCGTAAAAGGGTACTTATCTTGACTGCGAGCAGCCAGAAAAGAGGGCTGCTTGCAGTCAAGTGTGTACTCTATATTGTCAGCTGTTACCCTACTGGTGATTATTGTTCCTACATTTTTTCTTCCCATTGGCTAGCGTGTTGCTAAGTCCATTGGGACTTGTAGTTCTTGACTGCTGCTATATTAATTAAAGCAAGATAAGAATGCATAATAGGAGCCTCCGGTCTTGACATAAAATTCCAGTCATCGAATATTTCGGAATGTCTATTTTAGGGTATCAGTGGGATTGTCTCAGCAAGCAAGAGATTACAGTATGGCCATTTTAATGTGCATGCTTAAGACGCATCAGCATGTGAAGTAGGTTGTAAACCTATTAAATATAGGTTGCTTAAACGTACAGTGTACTTGCCTCGAGGTGCCTTACCACATTGAGAGGAATTTAGGGGAACTAACAAAACAATATCACACTAGGACAAGTGTTTGAACTATGATTTATCATTTCATCATTACAATCATGCTGCATATGCTGAAATCACTGATAACCATGTTATCACTGTTACATGTGCGGAATCCTTAAGTAGTTCCTTCACGGGACTTCTGCCCCAAACAATGAGACCTGTCACATCAGGAACTGCCCAATGGATAACAAAGCTTTCTTTAAACACGCCGTTCCACGTGTGAATACTGGAGCAGACAAAGAGCAGCATTTAGAGTTTGATAGAGCTTCGTCCTGCCATTAATTGGTGAGGCTCCGGCTCTGCTAAACATCAATTAGAGGTGAGGGAGAACGAGGTTTGCACTAGCAGGGGCTTAGCTGGCTGCCATGGAGAAACCTCTGGCGTGAAGGCCCATCTGCCACGAGGTCATCAGGTCATAGTGAATGGTCAGCATGCTCTGTTTAAGGTAAGATGACCATCACTAATTTTCCCTGCCTAGGAAAGTCAAATAAACCATGGTGGTCACGGGCAGGGAAATTAAATAATTACCCCGGTCTGCAGGAGGAAATCTCCCTGTGTGCTTGCGGCATCGTTATTTTATTTTACGCTTTCGGCGTGGGTCTCTTTCATACAAAACAAGCATTTACAATGCAACGGGTCTCGCGTTTGCTCATGTTAGAGCTGATCGCGTTGTAAACTCCTAACCCGACTTTTCACCTATCGGGCATTTATGTACATAACCCGAAAAAGTGAAATTAACTATGCAAAGCGCTCGACTTCTGCCAAGCGAGATCGCGCTCGTAAATTAGAGAAAAAGAAGTCCACGAGCCCGATGGAAAACAGCGAGCCTCGCATGTTTTCTGTACTTGGTCGCTGCGCTCGAGGAGGGCTAGCCACCGGAAAAGGCATGACGTATGCGTGCCTTCCACTAATGAAAGCAAGCAGATTTTATTAGGCAAGCCCACAAACCAATAAAAAACACTGACGTGAAGTTGACAGGGCTCCAAGCCCTTTTCTAAATACTAAAGCGTCTCGCTGCGATACGCATGTGCGAGCGCAGGCAACGCAGGCTCGACCTAAAAACATTGCAGTGCAATTTCAACAATCATGAGCCCTGCTCAGCAAAGCTCTGTGCCATCAGTGGAGTCGCCGCACCTGCAGCTCCACTGAAGGCAAAGATATCCATGCTTCACTGCTAACATCTGTAAATTTGACTCCCAGTCCTCTGTCAGAGGGATGCTGACTATAGCTCCTCCCACATGGGAGGTTGAGTGGCCGATCAGCAAATGTGAATGGCTCCCAAAACTCACAATTTCAACACTGCAAATGCTAGAGTGTACCTGTAAAACTTAAGGACCAAGGCCCATATTTATACTTTTTGATGCACAACTGCGCCAACGCAGTTGTGCATCAAAAATTTTACTGCCGGCTAACGCCATTCCAACACGCCATGTGGGTGCCTTATTAATGGAATGACGTTAGCCGGCGCTGCGGACTGGTGTGCGTCAAAAAAAATGACTCACACCAGGCAGCGCCGGCGTATGGGAAAATGGGGGTTGTGCGTCAAAAAATGGTGCAAGTCAGGTCTGAGGCAAAATTCAGGCCTCAAACCGGATTTGTGCCATTGTTTTTTACGCCCAACCTCCATTGACATGACTCCTGTCTCAGCAAAGACAGGAGTCATGCCCCCTTGCCCAATGGCCATGCCCAGGGGACTTATGTCCCCTGGGCATGGTCATTGGGCATAGTGGCATGTAGGGGGGCCCAAATCAGGCCCCCCTATGCCACAAAAAAAATCGGAAAAAAATACTTACCCAAACTTACCTTTACTTCCCTGGGATGGGTCCCTCCATCCTTGGGTGTCCTCCTGGGGTAGGCAAGGGTGGCAGGGGGTGTCCCTGGGGGCAGGGGAGAGCACCTCTGGGCTCCTTCTGAGCCCACATGTCCCTTAACGCCTGCCCTGACCCAGGCGTTAAAAAACGGCACACATCAGGCTGTGCGCCGTTTTTTAAGGCCCACCCCCTCCTGTGCGTCAAAATGACGCCAGAGTATAAATAAGGGGCACAGGCCTTAAAGTCATTTTTTGGAAGGGAACGCCTACCTTGCATATAATTAACGCAAGGCTGGTTCCCCCTTCCAAAAAATGACACACATGGTGGAATTTTGACACCCGCGGGGTGGGGCGTCAAAGTATAAATATGGGCCAGGGTTTGCGCCAATTGTGCGTCAAAATTGTTGACGCACATTCGGCGCAAACAGAGTATAAATATGCCCCCAAGTTCGGGAAGGAAATTAATTCAGCTACAGCCACTGCTTGACAAAGTAGGTGGCTTTGACATAGCAAAAAGAAAGTCATTTGCTTTGTATATATGACGTGATTCTCGTTCTGACCCCTCCCCCCACAGCTTGCAAGAGAAATGGGACTTGTCTGAACTTGTGATTCAGCAGGAGATGCATTCATAGTTTTAAAATAGTGACAGGGTTGCAAACAACTGAATGGTAACTATCCGCAACAAAAAATCATTAACTTTAGCAAGATTATAAGTTGACCTTAGAAGATGATTTCCACGTTGACTTTTCAGGATGCCACTAATGATAATAATAATAATAACAACAACAATAGCAATAATAATAACATGTATCCCTGTGCTAAGCATACACTTTCAGCAGAAGAGTGTTACAGAAAGATGTCAGAAGATTATGTTTGTGCTATAGGTTGTGAACCTAAAAACAAAACAAAGCAAAATAGCGCTAATAAAATACTTTTGATAAATGGAGACTATTTTTGTTGTATCTTTAAGAAAACATAAGAGAGCACACATTATTTAGTTGCGAATAAATAAATTGGAAACTCAAGAAGCTGTTCTAAAGACAGAAAAGTTAATCACATGAACACACAAAGGTAATTAGTCAAAGACACTGTGCTCTTAGGTCAGGCTATGGCATCCAACTAGTAAATACTTCCTAAAAAACCTAAATGAGCAATTAAAATGTTGTTGTATCAGGAAAGTAAATCCATCAAAGAACATGCGCCCTCAATAACGTGCTACACCTCATGATGGGTATGCATGTTTGGACAATTGAATACTTGAGAGCCTATCACAAAACCTAATGGGAACACCGAGGAGAAACTATAACCATGCCCAAGATCACGCAAGGTCAGTTTCTAAAGTTCATTATGGCATCTGTTGTATTGGAGCATTGCTATAGGTAATCACATCACCGAGAGGCTCCTAACAAGGTCAAGGTTCAGAATCGTGTTGTTATCTTTGTATTATGGTAAAGACTAGGAAGGTGGAGTTGAATAAGAGAAAAGAATGACAATCACAGTGTATTTTTCTGGTTACATCCAGTTCTTAAAATAACAATTGAAATATGCTGGTATGTCCATGACGTTCATCTTTAGAGTAAAGAAATGTCACTATTTCTTTTCTTGAAAAGATAACTACTACTTTTTTACAATTATATGAAAAACATGCCAGTTTGTTCTTATCTTCCTGTCATTCCTTTTGTCGCATAACTACTGAATCCTTTTTAATTGCTGATCATTCAGGGCTATACCTCATTACCACTGCTAGTTACTGCAGAAACACTTTTGCGGGGGCTCATCACATCACCACAAAGTCTCCCACAGTGACTGTGATTGACTTTAACACAGCAATCAGCTCTCGAGTAACTTATTTTTAACTATAAATAGGTTGAATGATACCAAATTGCCTAAAGCAATATTTATCTTTTTAAAGTCAGATTCCATGTGAGAATGCCTTTGTTTTTAACTTTTAAGGGGACCTAATGCTGCACATCAGAAACTCCTGTTTCAGAGGAGGGATACACCAGCAACCTGAGTTGGACCGTTTACAAAACACGTGCTTACCCCGCAAGGTTAACATTCGATGAAAGTATACAAAATTGTTTTTTTCTCCTGTTTTAAAATGTCTAGTTTGAAAACTTAAGGGCATATTTAAGAGACCCTAGCGCCATTCCAACGCCACATTAGCATAATTTTTTTTACAATAATGTGGCGTTAGAAGGCCAAAAACGCCACACCATATTTACAAAGCGGCACAATGCCTGCATTGTGCCACTTTGTAACCCATTGTGCTTGCACCAGGCATAATGTATGCATAGGGGGCGTTCCCCCATCAAGGGGCCAAAAAATGGCTCAAGGAAATCTAAGAGGGAGGCGTAAGGGAGATGCACAATGAAGAGAAATACATTTATTTCTCCTCGTTTTTTCCTTTTCCTATTTGTGCTGCAATCTGTAGCACACATAGGAAAAGGAAAACTCCTCTTGTGATTGTTTTTCTGCCAAAAGATTATCCCCTGGCACAAAAACAATCATCCCCTCAATGCAGGCACCCTTCTAACATGGTGCAGGCATGCTTTTATTGGCTCATGGAAGCATATTGTGCGCCGCCGCCAACGCAGGAGAAAAGGACAGGAATGCGCCACATCTGTTGTAGATCAGGCACATTCCTGCCCTTTTCTTTTGACGCAGGGCAGCGCTGCAAGAAGGCTTCAGGTGCTGCCCTGCGTCAAAAGTTTGTAAATTATATGGCCTGTAGTTCAGCAAATTTGGAGTATGGTTTAGGTGTAGGAGTTAGGAAAGTAAAAGTAATAGTTCAACTCAAGTTGAGTCCATCATATTAAGCAATCTGATTTAGAAAAATACAACATTACTGTTTTTTTTTAATCTTCTTTATTTCTTGCCTCAGCACCCAAGGGAAGAAGAGGGCAACATTGGTGGCGGGTCCAGGAGGAGATGAGGATGCCAGAGCCACCACCAGTGCAGATACTGGCGGATCTGCTGGCCCCAGTCAGTCTCCCTGTTATACAATTATTATTTCTCTAATTTTCACCTCTCCTCATTTCAATTAATGTTTCTTTTAGTTTTACTGTGCCTGTCTACATTTTTTTTTACTTATTTTCCTTTAATGTAAGCTTTGTTAAATACATTCTAGTTATTCCTGCATTTATCTATTTTTCATGCTTCTGTACCTGACTTCCACCAGTCTATAATAGCTTACTTATACTTGGTTACTAAGCTTAGCTTTCCCTTCTCCCCTTATATATCTTCAAGTTGGTACTTAATACTAAAAGGACAGATTTTTAGGACAGGTACTTTAAGGACAAGATTACATGCCCAGGTCAGCTTTTCTATGCATGTTTCTGAAGGTTTCTTTGCCTTTGTTTGCTTTTTTTTGCCAGCCAGGACCTCACAATAGGTTCTCCTGGACTGACCAAAGTAGACCACCCCTTTACTGCACTTTAGTGACATAGCTCTACCCCATTTGCAGGTGATTTGTCCACCTGGCTTTTCTAACAACCAGCAAAATTCCTAAAGTGAATGATAGAAGAAGATAGAACTGTAATGATCTATTGTGGTTGTACTTTGTAGGAACTAAAAGTTGCGAGCAGCAGCACCAGTGTGCTGGACGTGGCAGCAATTGGAGGGGAGAAGTGTCGGCTGCTGGTAAGTCATATTGCTCTTGCTCATTGACAATTACTAATATACTCACTGCAAGGACATTGCTTGTGAAGCCTCTGGTTTAGCCCTGCAGCTGCAGTGAGGGTTGAGCTCTTAATTGTCTCTTCTTTTCAAATCAGCAGACAAAAGCTCATATTGAACAGACGCTACATATGATGGATTGATGGAAAAGCGAACAAAGGATGAATGATTAAATAAAAGAATTGGTGAAATGGTATTTGAGTGAAAGGATGTGTGAGTGAAAGGAAAAGATGTGTAGATGTGATAGGAGATGCATGGGTGGGTAAAAGGATGAATGAAAGCGTTAGAAGGAGTGAAATGATGCCTCAGGGTGATGGGTAGATGGGTAAAAGCCGATGCTCAGGTGAGGAATGGTTGGATGGTAATGAATAATACATGGGTAAAAGGATGGACAGGTGAAAGCAGAGTGCTTGAGAGTGTATACTGAACAGGTGAGTGGCGGATGGATGGATAAATATGGATGGCTGGATTGGAATAGTGAAAAACTGGATGAGAGAGTGTAAAGTTAAATGGTGGGTATCATAGGGTAAATAGAATAGATGAATGAAAAGATGAATGAAAAGGTGAATGTATAACTGCTTGGATCAAGAAATAAGTGAGCTGGTGTGGAGAGGGACATGTCTGGTGTTCACCTACTTTACTTGGTTTGCATGGTAATCAAAGCTTTGGTTTAAAGTGGGGGTATTTTAATTGTTCTGTCATCTCCCTTAACTCACTGAAGCTGAAGCAAGGCAGATAAGTATCCTCCCACCGATCATCATACCTTCCTCCCCATTTCTAAGTCACCAATACTACAATTACATAACTGCAGCGTGGTTCAATACAGTAGTACAATAGTGTGTTCTGTGCATTGTGCATCTGCTTCTGTTAATGCAGCATTTACAAAGTTGTCAATGCATTGCAAACTTAAAAGTATGTGTTTCCCTTCCCTCCCAATGCCCACCCTGTCGCCTCCTATTACTTCAGTCCTTAATTTCTTTCCAAAGTACTATACCAGCCACCCACAACAAAATTGAAAAATCCCTTGCATGTGCCCCATTTATATATAATTGATTAATATTTCATGGCTTCCATAACTAATTCTTGACAGTTCAAATGTTACCCTTTTGACATTTGTCAACTCCAGTGATGCATGTGTGGGTACAAAGGCCCATATTTATACTTTTTTAGTGCTGCATTTGCGTAATTTTTTTACGCAAAATCTGCGCAAACATACAAGATACAATTGTATTTTGTAAGTTTGCGCCAATTTTGCGTCAAAAAGTGGCTCAAATGCGGCGCTAAAAAAGTATAAATATGGCAAAAAAATGTCCCTGTGACTCATAGTAATTAGCCATATCAAATTCCAATGGCCCTTGGGGACCAGCAAGTTTTTGCTACTGTGCCACTGTACTTTATACATTTTTTTTACACAGAGCATGGTTTATGATTTGTCATTTTCCTTTTTCTTTCCTGCTATAGCTACTCCTGGTGGACATCATTCATCTCGCCAGTAGATTGCAGCCCAGCTGCAGCGACAGAGGCTGGAGGGTATCCGCAATGTATGTTGGTGGCTGGTGACCCTTCAGGGGGAGGAGGATCAGGCTGAGGGAAGCAGTGGCTGTCGGTGCTGGTACTAGCTCCCCCAATCAGCCAACAGCACCTCCTGCCTCCCAGAGGCACCATTGTCGCAGCCGCCAGCCGGCATCAGCCCATCCACGTTCCACTACTGTTGCCCTCCTCACCCCCCGTACTACATTTTCCAACACCTTGCATGCCTGGACCTCCGAATGGTACACATGGTGGCAACTCTCAAAGATCTCCGGGCTCGGAGATCTACTGACTCTTTTTTTTATTTTTTGTTTTGGTGGGAGGGACACTTGTTGTGGGTGGAGAGAGTTGGCACAGGGTTTTTTCAAGAACCCAAGTATTACTTATTTCCTATTGGACGTTTAGTTGGACTTTTTGGGGAAGGGGCTGCTTGTTTGGGGAGAAGAGTGGACCTGTTGTGAGTGGGAAGGGTGAGGTTTGGTCTAAATAAAGGGGATAGTTTATTTTACTAAATGTATGCCTCAAATGTTTATTTTGGTGTTTTAGTTTGCACTGCTGTCTTTTAGTGTACATTAGCAATACAAAATGATGACAGCCGGAGTGCTTAAACTTTTTAAAACCCACCTCCAGTCACAGATCTGTGTTTAATCCATTCTTCTTTTGCTCACCATGCCACCCCTGTTTGGACCCAGCGAAATGCAAATCAGTCTTGACCTGGTTCCTCATGGGAACAATCCAGCCTGAACTGCCAAGCCAGGTCCTCGATGGACTGGAAACAAGCATCCTGCAAGCAGTTTTGGGATATCACCCTTCATCAGCCAGGCTAGCTTGAATCCTTTGGCACAGAGACCACTGTGCCCACATCTGGGCATACACTTCACACTTAGGGTGACTTTAGCAACACAAAAGGATGATGGACGGAGTACTGAAACTTCTCAAACACTCACCCCCAGTCACAGATCTAGGATTAATTCATCATTCTTTGGCTCATCATGCCACCCTAGTTTGGACACAGCCATATGCAAATCAGTGTTGACCCTGTTCCCCATGGGAGCAGTCCAGCCCAAACTACCAGACCTGGTCCTCCATGGACCAGAAACAAACATTCTGGGCCCGGTTTATTGTATCACACTTCATCAGCCAGGCTAGCTTGAAGCCGGTGGCACCGTGAGCATGGGACCCACGTCTCGGCATTTCCTTCCCACCTAGGGTGACTTACGCAACACAAAAGGATAATGGACGGAGTGCTAAAATGTTTCAAACACTCACCTCAGTCACAGATCTGGGTTTAATCCATCGTTCTTTTGCTCACCATGCCACCCCAGTTTGAACACAGCCACGTGCAAATCAGTCTTGTCCCTGTTCCCCATGGGAACATCCCAACCAGGACTCCCAAGCCAAATCCTCCCTGGACCAGAAGCCATCTAGGACCAATTTCACAGTATCACCATTTATCTGCCAAGCTAGCCTGAATCCAGTGGTACAGTGAGCATGGGACCCACGTCTGGGCATACCCTTCTCAATTAGGGCGACTTTAGGAACACAAAAGATGGTGGATGGAGTGCTGAAACTATTTAAACACTCACCCCCAGCCTCAGATCTAGGTGTAATCCATTGTTCTTTTGCTCACCATGCCACCCCAGCCCTGGAGCTGAAAAACAAACATTCTGGGACCCGTTTCAGAGTATCACTTTTCACGAACCAGGCTAGCTTGAATCCAGTCGCACAGTGAGCATGGGATCCACATCTGGGCACACCCTTCCCACTTAGGGCAACTTTAAAAAACACAAAAGGATTAACTTTACAAACATTCACCCCAGTCACAGATCTGGGTTTAATCCATCATTATTTTGCTCATCATGCCACTCCAGTTTGAACAGAGCCATATGCAAATCATTCTTGACCCAGCTCCCCAAGGGAACAGTTCAGCCTGACCTGACAGGCCAGGCCCTCCCTGGACTGGAAACAAACATCCTGGGACTGGTTTCAGGGTCTTACCCTTTATCAGCCAAGTTAGCTTGAATCCAGTGGCACAGGAGGCACGGGACCCATGTCTGGGTGTACCCTTCCCACTTAGGATGACCTTAGCAACACAAAAGGATGATGAACAGAGGGCTGACACTTTTCAAACACTCTACCCCAATCACAGATCTAGGTTTAACCCATCATTCCTTTACTCACCATGCCCACCTAGTTGGCCCAAACCATACAAATCTTAATTTTGACTCTGCTACCCAGGGGAGCAGTCCAGCCAGGCCAGGTTTTCCCTAAACCTGAACCCACCATCCTGTGACCAGTTTCAGGAAATCACCCTGCATCAGCCAGACTAGCCTGAATCCAGTGGCACAGTGAGCACAGGACCCAAGTCTGTGCATACCCTTCCCACTTAGGACAACTTTAACTGCAACTGATTCTTTATTATGAGTTAATTACTACCTAAACAATGTACCTGAATAGATGAAGCACAGGAGTCTTCTTGCTGCAGGGCTTTTCTCAAGATGGCATCTTAAGGGGGTGATAGGAAGTCGTAGGTGCAGGTTAGCATGTTAACAGGGAAGACAGAGGTGTCACTCCCACCTATGCAGACTCCAACTTCCGGATTAATGATTTGGTTATCCATCACTGTCAACTAGATTGAAAGAAAACAGAGAGTTAGAGGGTCAAATTACATCATAACTTTAGGAAGACTGAGAACAGACTACCACAATGACAGTATTTGACAAACAACAAATGAGACCTGAAATGATAATTTAAAAAAAACTAGCAAAATATCAATTTCTGCTGAGCGGTGAGCTAGTATTTAAAAACTAAAGTTAGGAAATTAAATCATGGAGTCAGTAGAAGTGGGTTAAAAGTTAAGAGTGGTTGGACAAGGTTAAGCATTTACTCAACACACAACATGACAGGCCTTAAAGATGATGTTGATGGGGCCAGAGTTGAATATTGTCCAAGTAATAGAAGGTCATGCAGTGCCTTAGTGTCGCTTTCACCACATCTGCACCAGCAAGTGTGTGATCCATTTATGGTGTAAATTGAAGTCACATCTCAATAAATCACACAGCTTGGGGAAGAGGGTTAGGGGAGCTAATGAATGGATGGGAAAAGGGATTTGGGGGAAAGATATGACAAAGACTAACACTACACAAAAGAAACCATGACAATATTAATTGTTGCGCAGAGCAGCACACAATCATCAATCCATTGTGGACGAAAACAATGAAGGAATAGGTATGACACAGTTCTGTTAAATTCATTGCAAACAGTCTTTCTGCCCTAGAGAAACCCAAGATAGTATATCTCTAAATGTAATGTCTTCTAGGTTTGAAAAATACAATTTATGGGTGATTGAACTAAGTTAACCCAACCAGTTCTAAAAATGATGGCTCTCATTACAACCCTGGCGGTCGGTGATAAAGTGGTGGTAATACCGCCAACAGGCCGGTGGTAATAACTGCAAAATTATGACCATGGCGATAACTGCTCAGACAGACACTTTAACACACCGACCGCCAGGGCAGAATCAACAGGCACCACAACGGTAACCGCCTACAGCCAGGCGGAAGATAATGTCCCGCCCACTGTATTATGAGACACCACTCCGCCACCTTTTCCGGGTGGTACCAACGACATCAAAAGCCTGGGGGAAACACTGCACAGAAGAGAAAAGCCTCACCTCTGGAGACTCAGGGAACAACCACGATGCCATGGAGCCCGAGTTGCATGTATTCCCTATGCTCTTCTATGTGCTGCTCCACTACGAACACCAACACCAGCAAAGACGACCACAGTGAGTACTGCCACCTGGCACACAGGGGAGGTGGGGGGAGGAAAAAGAGAGTGACACACACATGCAACACCTCCAACCCCAACACCATGCACACAAGCAGATGCAGTAACATAACATATTTACCCCATACCCCTCAGGAATAATGCAAGGACAACTACAATAGAGTAAAATGAGTGTAATAAGATAAATATAGAAGGAATGCGTGCATCCAAAACAAAAAGTATATACATATTCACAAATCAAGGGACACTGCCCAGTCCTCAATGTTTGTGGGCCACAGGGCCACCCCATAAAGTCTAAGGCTCCACCTCACTCCTGGTACAACACAGAGAGAGCACTGCAGGGTCATCAGGTCGGAAATAGCCAGGCACCTCCGGGGGATGGTGAATGGGGGGGCACCTCAGTCGGAAGATGGTACAATGCCACTGGTCCTGGAGGGGGCAACATGCCCTGTGCTGTGTCCTGGGGAGCGCAAGGCCACAGTCTCTCAAGTGGGTGACTTGTCCACATGTTCTGGAGGGGGCAACATGCCCTGTGCTCTGTCCTGGGGAGTGCAAGGCCACAGTCTCTCAGGTGGGTGACTTGCCCACATGCTCAGAAGTGCGCAACATGCCCTGTGCTCTGTCCTGGGGAGTGCAAGGCCACAGTCTCTCAAGTGGGTGACTTGCCCACATGCTCTGGAGGGGCATCATGCTCAGTGAGCTTCATTCTGGGAAGGATGGGGTGAGTGGACGTCTTTTCCATTGGATCTGGAGGGGGCATCGTGCTCAGTGAGCTTCATCCTGGTGAGGATGGGGTGAGTGAATGGCGTCTCCACTGGTTCTGGAGGGGGCATCATGCTCAGTGAGCTTCATCCTGGGGAGGATGGGGTGAGTGGATGTCTTCTGCACTGGTTCTGGAGGGGGCATCATGCCCAGTGAGCTTCATCCTGGGGAGGATGGGGTGAGTGGATGTCTTCTCCACTGGTTCTGGAGGGGGCATCATGCCCAGTGATGCAAATCTTGGGAAGTGCAAGGTCACAGTCTCTCATCTGGGTATCAGACCAACAGGATTTGCAGGAGCGAGGCCGCACAACAGTCCATGGAAGCAGGACTACACACTGTTTGCCAGCGGTGACGGCTGCTCAGTGGTGGCAGTGTTGATGCTGCAGGTGGAGCTGGCAGTGTTGGGGGAGGATCCAGCCCATCACCTGCAGCCTCGGACGGCTGCCCACTGGGGCAAGTGGCGGTGGTGATGGTGGTGCTGCTTGTGGAGCTGGCAATGGTGGGGGGAGGCTCCAGCCCATCCCCTGCAGCCTGGGACGGCTGCCCCCTGGGGCAGGTGGGTGTGCTGGTGGAGGTGCTGCTTGTGGTGGGGGGAAGCTCCAGCCGATCCCCTATAGCCTCAGACGGCTGAAACACCCTGGTTGGTGGTGGGGGCTCTGACTGAGTCCCAGCACCAGCTCCTTGTTTCCACTGCCTGCTTCAGGGCTTTAAAAGAATGGCTGAAATGAGTGCAGATGCATCTGCAGGTGGTCAGTATGTTGCTGAACTATGTCTTCTTTTAAAGAAAGTCTTGTATAACCAGATTGATGCAGTGTGTCAAACACAGGACCCTGAAATAGCCACTGTCCTCCATGGCCTTGACTATGTTACTTCCATTGCCCGTGTGAACAAGTTAATTCTAATACCTCTGGGTCTCAGCCATTCCGACACCTTGCTATTACATTCCTCCAAGATGTTTGCAGCTGTCTGTGGTTTCTCCATGGCCAACATGGCTACTGTTGCATGCCTTCGAACCCTCTCAAAATTTCCTTTGGGCCAAGACCTGTAGATAGCTTTTGCCTTACCCCCCACAAAAGAGATCAAGTGTGCAGTGATGCGCATGTAATCAGTTGCCTGGTCCACATGTGTGTCATCAGGTGGATAGTGTGGACAGCACTTTGCTGCAAAGCTTGTCCAAACATTTGCAGCACATAGTGATGCAGCACTGGAACAACAACTCTGGCAAAATAGGTCCAACTTGGAACCTTCCATTTTTGCCAGATGGCTGCCGCAAACACTAAGGATCACACTCCTTTCACAAACTAAAAATGGAGGAGGTCCAGCACTAACATTTTTGTCAGCTTCCCATTATACTAACCCAGTGGTTCCCAACCTTTTGACTTCTGTGGACCCCCACTTTATCACTACTGGAACCCAGGGACCCCCACTGAATCATTATTGGAATCCGAGGACCCCCTGCTGAGTCATTATTAAAAGTTTGGGTCCTAATCTGTTAATATTATTTAATTTTCTAAGCAGTCACGGACCCCCTGAGGAGGTTTTGATGACCCAAGGGGTCCTCGGACCACAGTTTGGGAACCACTGTACTCACCCATTGGGTAGTTGCACTCGTAGGGCTGCTCATACCTAAATAATCATGTAATAGTCACCTGGAGTTTCTACTTTTCTGGGTCCACTGATGCAGGCGAAGTAGTAGGTGGTGGCAGACCTAATGTTCACCATGGGGCAGTTACTATATGTCATGGTGTCTCCATCTGACTCTGAGTCTTCTTGTGCCATTGTGAGGTCGCTGAGGTGGGTGATTCTTGCATACTGCTGGGGATAGGGCTGGTTAGTGTGAGCATGATGTCCCCCTCTTCTTCTCCACCTTCCACTGAGATTTGATCAGTTGTAGCTGATATTTCTCGGCTCTCCTCACATTCACAGCTGTGACCATGTTTAGCCATTTTTTAAGTTTTAAGGTGCTACTCCTATGTGATTGATTGATTTGTTTTCATATGGGTCGTCCGGCCTCCAGTACCATAATGTGAACCAGGCTTACTTCGACAAACACTTGCTTTGCAAATGCAGTATATCGCAATGTTCACCTAATTGTAAACAAAGTCTGAAACTAAGGAGGAATACTTTCCTATTGGGCCACTGCCAATACCTGATGAAGAACTGGAAGTAGGTGGGTGTTTCGATTGCCTCTCTGCAGTGTATACTTCTACTGGCCTTACAAATATAGGAGATGGCAGTTCTGCCTATGACACATCCCTCAAAGCAGGTTGGATAGTAATGTTGGACTCCTTTGTGCCAGCTTCCACAATGACTGTCTCATTCTCATCATACCCTTCAATGATTCTAAGGTTTTCTGGAACCTTTCTTTTCCCTTGCCTCTCCTGGCATCTCCCGGACTCTGCCAGTGTCCACTCCATGTCCCTATCATCGTCACCAGTAGTGGTGCTTGGAGAAGACGGTGGAGTAGTACCCTTCCTTTTTCTTGCGGGAGATCTGGGAGCCCTTGATTCTAAAAAAGGAGATTCTTGCTCTACACAAAAGCTTGACCTCCTGTAATGCTCCAACTTCGGGAAGATCTAATATTGCTAGCTGTGGCTGGGGTCCACTTTGCTCTGTTTGCTCAAATGATTGGGTATTACTTTGCGAAAGGTACAAATCCAATTCTACATCACTGCTCATCGGCTTTGCCATGATTGCAGTGGCTGCCTCACTGACAGACACGGTCTTGGGCTTTGGTTGGGATGGTGCTGTTGATGCGGGAGTGCTGCGCCCACGTTCCTTCCTGGGGGTCATTGTGGCAGGCACACGTCTCCCAAAAAAGGTTAATGTTGGCACACCATTAGCGGAAAGCTGCTTCTTCTAACTGGCCACTTTCTTGGGAGCAACTTTCTTTGGGGCCATCTTAAGCCTTACGTTGGCAGTGGCACTAAGATGCACAAGCAAAAGAGTTTGGAGGACCAAAGTAACTGTAAGGCCTGCTCGTTGGCATTACTGCGGGTTATCTGGGGTCTCTTCTCTTGTGCACCTAAAAACAAACAAGCAAGACGAACATGTAGTTAGTGAAACTTGGCCTTTGTTGCAGGTTGAAATAGTACAGACAATGATGGTTTGCCTCGAATAATAAAAATCATTTTTATTATCTTGAATAATCGTAATTGGAAGACATAGACACAGAAGTAGCAGTTGCAAGAATTTGTAAGAAAAGAGCTATACCAGAATGACACACCTAGGGCCTGATTACGAGTTTGGCAGACCCATGACCACCATGTTGGTGGTGGCCATCTGACCGCCAATGGTCTGGTGGAACGGACCGCTGTATTATGAGTTTAGCAGTTGTACAAACAGACAACCGTTAGAGGTCTGCCAGCACTGCAGGGAGCAGAGATCGCCACAGTGCAGAGCACATATAATCAGGCTGGCAGAGACAGTGTTTCCACCAGACCCATTAAGAGGTTGTACATAGCCAATGTGACTGTGGCGGTCCAACCACCATGTACAGCCTGGCGGAAATTGACAGCATAAAGATAGACACTCACCTGCAGGCATCTTTACATGTCTGAGGATGCCATGGAGCCATGCACGAACATCATGCTGCTGCTTGTCGGGAGACCATGAAATCGACATCAACATGGATGCCCTCAACTGTAGGTACACACACCTACCACTATCATCAACCTTTAAAAACAGGTTGTACCGCTGGCAAACAAATCACAGGGGGGTACGCCACAGGCAGCAGGCACATGTCTCATACAACACACACTCATTGAGATACATCAACACAGACAGGTACACACACACAGTATGCACACTTTGGCCAGCACACTCAGACTGCACTGCAACACTACACAAATATACACGGCCACACAACCCCAGAACAGGGACACTGAAGGTTACTTAACATTGTCATACACAGCAACTACAACACACCTACAGCACATATGCAATTACAGCACACACAACCACATTCCACACTGGCCAGGGACTGCCCACACATACAACACACATCCCTATCGATCTAACATGCAACACAAACAACACCACAAGAATACAGCTCTGCAATGGACACACACATCACACACATCACAATACAATGGAATCACAAATACACCAAGAACAACTGTACTTACACAATTGGGATAGGGCCATGTGGAACACACTGGGAAGGAGACTGCACTGGGGCATATACCACTTTGAACAAGGCCCTTGTCAGACTTCTCATCCTTGGTGTGGTCTCGTTAACTTTTTGCCTCTGTTTCCCAGGTTGTTGATGTGTGCTGGACTCTGTTTTTGCTGTTTTTGTTACTCTGGGCACTTTACCACTGCTATCTAGTGCTAAAGTGCAAGTGTTCCTATACAAAATGTGTATGTAAATGGTTCCTCCATGATTGGCATATTTGATTTACTGGTAATTCCTTAGTACCGTCACTAGAGGTACCCAGGGCCTGTAAATCAGATGCTACTAGTGGGCCTGCAACACTGGTTGTGTCACCCACATTAGTAGCTCTGTAAACATGGCTCACACCTGCCGCTGCAGAGTCTATGTGTGCAGGCCTAAAGCTTCCCTTTTCTTCTATGTAAGACACTCCTAAGGTAGGCCCGAGGTAGAGTCGTAGTTTGGACTCTTGCTCTGGGCAAGACTGCTGGTTAAAGGATGACAGTACTTTTGCTTGTAGGCGACTACGCCTTTCCTACAACAAGTCGTAACTGTTGTCCCAACCTTACCGGCTCACTAGCAGCACCTCACCAGAAACACAATAGTATAAGGTGATTTGTGGCAGCCTTTACACATGGACTTGAGAATAAGACATCTCAGGGAGTGTCGTGGTTAAACAGAGATTACCCCTTTCTCACAGCTATATCATGTTTCATACAAGCACAGGCAATGACAAAGATGCAGTAAAGTTTCAATAGTTTTTATTTAACATAACTGCAATTTGCGATACGTTGCATGGGCTGCAATGATTAGGATAATGAATAATGCAAGAAACAGAAATGTGTCTTACAAAGACCCCCACCATCTTGCAATGCATAGAAAAGACATGCGAGATGTAATATACCCTAATGTGAAAGGCCTAACCTCCTACCTAAAGGAGAGCCGGGTTTGTTAAACCTAATCTGCCAATGCGATGTCCATGAGAGGAGCCCCCAACCCTCGTTACCTTGGAATGAGGTTTATATCTCAGACTCCGCAGGGACACGAAGACTGGGTCAGCGTCAAGATGACGTGCAGCATCAATATCAGCGATGGTGGCGATGCCCTCTGGTCGGAATCCCTCTGATTATCGGTCTAAAGTGCGATGTATTTATACAGATCTACAAGGACCCCTGACATAGGTGTGTTCCCAAACAATAGATAACAGACATGCTTGGGACGGCAATTAATATAAACAATCCCTCGAAAGCATAGAGAGGGAAAATCCCTAAGTGTGAACACCTACTGTTTGTTCGTCATTGTTGCTTGATCTTGACGCCTTAGCACGGTGACACTGATAATGTAACTCATAACAAGTGGCCTAACTATAAACAAGGCAGCCATCTTAGATGAATTAAAAAATGTAATCGGCTAAGACAGAGCAAGCTAAATAGGTTAAATGTCACTAGGTGACGGGGGCACAAGTCTGCAAGCCAGAGGCTAAGCTAACTCCTGTTATCCCATTAAAAATGAACCAGGATTCACTACAGTAGCCCCAAGGGCAGGGTGCAGTGTATGTTTAAGGTAGGACATATACTAATATGTTTTATATGTCCTACCAGTGAAATACTGCCAAGTTTGGTTTTCACTGTCGCAAGGCCTCTCCCTCTCATAGGTTAACATGGGGGCTGCCTTTAACTATGATTAAAGTGTAGATTCCCTTTGGGAGCGGATTGACATGTGGAGTTTGGGGTCTCTGAGCTCACAATTTAAAAATACATCTTTTAGTAAAGTTGATTTTGAGACTGTGGGCCATATTTATACTTTTTGACGCAAAACTGCGCTAACGCAGTTTTGCGTCAAAAAAATTAGCGCCGGCTAACGCCATTCTGAAGCGCCATGCGGGTGCCGTATTTAATCAATGACGTTAGCCGCCGGCGCTGCCTGGTGTGCGTGGAAAAAAACGACGTACACCAGGCAGCGCCGGCGTAGGGGGATATGGGGCTTGGGCGTCAAAAAATGGGGCAAGTCAGGTTGAGGCAAATTTTTCGCCTCAACCCGATTTGCGCCATTTTTTTCGACTCCCAACCCCCATAGAAATGACTCCTGTCTTAGCAAAGACAGGAGTCATGCCCCCTTGCCCAATGGCCATGCCCAGGGGACTTCTGTCCCCTGGGCATGGTCATTGGGCATAGTGGCATGTAGGGGGGCACAAATCAGGCCCCCTTATGCCACAAAAAAATAAAAATAAAATTGACTTACCTGAACTTACCTTAATGTCCCTGGGATGGGTCCCTCCAGCCTTGGGTGTCCTCCTGGGGTGGGCAAGGGTGACAGGGGGTGTCCCTGGGGGCATGGGAGGGCACCTCTGGGCTCCTTCAGAGCCCACAGGTCCCTTAACGCCTGCCTTTTCCAGGCGCTAAAAAACGGCGCAAAAGCGGCCGTCTGTCATTTTTTTTTACCCGCCCTCTCCCGGGCGTGAATTTTGCCCGGGAGTTTAAATACGGCGCACATGCCTCGGAGTCAATTTTTTAGACGTGAACGCCTACCTTGCATATCATTAACGCAAAGTAGGTGTCCACGCTAAAAAATGACGCAAACTCCATGGACTTTGGCGTTAGACGCGTCTAACGCCAATATATAAATATGGAGTTAGTTTTGCGTCGGAATTGCGTAAAAAAAAACGACGCAATTCCGGCGCAAATGGAGTATAAATATGCCCCTGTGTGTTTGAAAATGCCACTTTTAGAAAGTGAGCATTTTCTTGCTTAAACCAGTCTGTGACTCTGCCTGTTTGTAGATTCCCTGTCTGGGTTAGTTTGACAGTTGGGCTGTGTGTGCATCTCCTCTAGACAGTGACACAAAGGGTGCTGGGGTATAGCCTGCATATCCTGATAAGCCATCTGTGCTACAGTGAAGGGAGGAGTGGTCACTCACTCCTGAAATGTGGTGCCTGCCCTCACACAATGCAGTCTCCAACCCCCTGGTGTGTGTCTGGGCCTGGCCTGGGCAAAGCAGGATCTTGTGAACAACAAAGACTTTCCTTTGAAGGTTGCCAACTTCAAAGGCAGAAAGGGGTATAAATAGTGGACCCAAAGCCCCAGACTTTAGATCACTTCTAGAATTAAGAGGACCCTCTGTCAAGGAGAAGAGCTGAAGTGCTGAGGAGAAGTGCTGCCCTGGCCTGTGACCGTGCTTTGTTGGGCTATCCTGCAGTTGCTGCTTCTGCCTGTGAAAGGGGACAAAGGCTGGATGTTGTTGTGCATTCCTCCGTTAAGAAGAATCTCCAAGGGCTTGTAGTAGCGATTGCCTCCTGTTTTGAAGCCTCAGGGACAGCAAAGGCTTCATTATCCAGTTTTGAGTCTGAATGCTGTGGATTCTAGCTTGTCAGAGGGTGCCATTCCAGTTCCTGGGCCCCCGGAAGTGAATTTCTGGAGAAAAACTTGTCTAAAAATGCTGGACGATGCCGTGCAACTTCACTGAGAACGTCTCTGTATGGAAACCGCAACACTGCCTGCCCTGGAGCCGTGGACGTCTCGAAAGCACGACGACCCCAACGACTCCACAGGCCTCACATTGCTGCAGCCCCTGTTCCTGTGTCGTAAGTCCGACATCCATGACATCCGATGCCATTGCAACGCCTGCAGCCCTGTGACATCATTGCGACCCCGTGAGGTCGCCTCGCAACATCTTGACTGCACCAGACTTCATCTCTGCCTGAACCAAGGGACAGACACCTCACAACCGACGCCGCCTCACCTCCACCCCTCTGCAGTAGGGACCCAATGCCTCTTTGCGACTCCTCTGCCCGTAGCACCAAGACCGGCTCCGCATCGGATCCAGCAATGCCTCGCTCCCTGACACCGTGCACCAACCTGTTTTCTACTTGTTTTACTAAGGTACAGTCACTGGGATTCCGTACGACTCCGTGAACAGCGCCAGTGGTGTAACATTGTAGGAAATGACTCCGTCACAATGCCACTTAACATCAAATTGCAGCATTGGTGCCTCTAGGCACTATTTTTGTGTTTTCAAGTGGTAAGATAATTTTTTTAATGGTATATTGTGGATTTTTATTATATCTAGTCTGGTTTATTTAGATAAAATATTTACTATTTTTCTAAACCTGTGTTGTGTTATTTTGTAGTGGTTCACTGTATTACTGTGTGCGTTGGTACAAATACTTAACACATTGTCTCTGAGTTAAGCCTACCTGCTCGTGCCAAGTTACCAAAGGGGCAAGCGGGGATTAACTGAGTGTGATTCTCCTTTACCCTGTCTAGAGTGAGGGTCCTTGCTTGGACAGGGGGCAACCTGACTGCCAACTAAAGACTCCATTTCTAACAACTCCCATGTACGCAGAGAACCTCAAAACAACACTGGCAAAGCTGGGCACTAGTCACAGGCTTTCCCTATACTCTCTTATGACTCACTGCAATTCCCTGGATGCTGAGATTGGGTTCTAGTCAAGGGAAAGACAGATTCTCTGCAGGCTACGCGGTCTACCTCCTTTTCTTCCTTAGATCGCAGCATCACAATCTTTTTTTTAATTCCTGAGGTATGCACCATAGATTTCGAAGGGGGACAGCCAATATTCCTATCTCTAATACTAATCCTCACACACTCAAGATGAAAGAAGATATCTATTGATGTTTGATTAATTAAAATCATTACATCACAACACATAATTTCCTCATACCCACCCCCAACCCATGTTTTCCTTACTTGCATGCTCACCCCGTACTGATTTGTTCAGTTGCCCTGTTCACCTTACCGTCTATTCATCATTCACTCAGGTAAATAAATGCTATTAAAAACTAATTTATCATCCATTCAATTTCTATACCGATTGACGTCATGCGATTAAGGTCCTTCTTATTGTTGTCATTGTCCCATTTTGGCCCATCGTCATATCAAACTCATATTGGACGCAGTTCTACTAATTATCCAGAAAGACCAAAAGTGCTCCAGTCCCAAGGTGTTTCATATGAAGGGTCTATGCATCTCGGTATGACACGATCTGCACAGTTCTATCGGATTTTGGGTCCACGATCGGGACCAACCCACATTGCATTCTATCCCTCTACTTTCCAAAGAGGTCCAAAGAGCTCCATGCAAAAAATGCTTCCTACAAAAAAGCCTCTATGTAAAGCTTTGACTCATAATGTGCACTGTCCTACTGGTTTCCAAATAGCTCTGAGATACTCCACGAAACGGATTTCTGCATACGATGTAGCCCCCCCTAAAGACGATTTAGGGGACCAATAGGTGTCCCACTGGTTCCGTATTAATTGTCTGCATCCGGAGTTGAAATCACTGTCGTATCCCACTAACTGCCAGGAAATCCCAAAATATTGCACGAGAAAGTGCTTCATGCAAAACATCTGTGCCTGCAGCTTTAACTTATTGCATATAAGATACAACACCGTTTTTATGAGCCACTGAAGGTTCTTGCTACTGCTTTTCGCGTAGAGGTCAAAATAACCCAAAGTGCATTGTGCAAAAGTGCCTTGACACTCCCATGTCTCGATGGGTTCCATCTACTGATGTCACTCGGGCTGTCTCTTTATTTCTGACAGACATTTCCCCTCAGAATCTAATTCCAAGTCCATTGGCAATTAAACGATTAAAAGTAGAAAGGAATTAAAGACATGCACAGTTGGGCCCCTAGCTTGCTTTTTGTAATGTAGAAGCTGCTTTTTTCATAAATTTTAAAAACCGCCCTAATAGCTTGCAGGATTCTCATTTTATGCGGCCGAAAACCGCTTCCCTACAAGATTGCCCATTTAAAACCCGGAAGAATGATCGGAGTCAAAGCCGCCTCAGGGACCTTCACAAACGCATATCACATAAATTAGGTACTCCTTCGCTTGGTCACGCAGTCTGCATTGAGTATTATTTTCACCCTTCTTTCAGTCATACCAGTAACCCCTTAGTAGAATCAGGCCTAAGTGCAACCTCATAAGGTGATATTTGCCCTGGTTTGGGAGAGGCTGGCTCAAATACTCTGTAGTACCCCAATGCATGCAGAGATCTACTGCCCACCTACCATAGGCTTTGGCCTTAAGTCCCTCATGTCATGCTCCGCTGATATTGGCTTTGCATTTCCATTGTTATTTTGCTGTCAATATGCTTAGTAGGGTATTACTTATTATCTCCTCTGCATTCAGAGCCCTGATAGAGTTTTCCAATAGGGATTCCCACACCGAGCTTGGCTGCTGAATTTTCTCCCACAAATGCTGTTTCTAAATTTGGCAGACAGAGGTCCTCGGTTCTTCACCATCCTGATGAAGTACCCTCCGTCCACAAAAACCCTAAAGCATGCCTTAAATGATTTGCCCAGAATCACAGTATTTTGAGCCAACTCCAGCCTCCTTGCTGGTTTTTCAGGTTAAAAATCAGCAGCTGCCGGCGTTAGGCCACATCTACTCTACATTAGCATCATATGGAGAAATATGTGTTTCAGCATTTTTGCCAATTCTGGTTCTGATACCAAGTTGAATACAATCCCAACAGATGAAACTGATATTTGGTGCTACACGTGAAACACATTATCTTCCTACTAGCAGCATAATAAAACTTGAAGGGGCCACCATACTCAGTAAATGGAGGGACACCCCTTCCAGACTCTGTCAGGACTTTCAGTCCAGGGTACTGTGCCGAGGGGGCCCCTTGGAGTTCAGGGCCATCCCACACACCACAGAAGTTGCGTTTTTTTTTGTGAAGCCACTGCTTCCTGCCATAGATTCCAGAACTGAGCTCACATATTTTATACTTCCAGCACATAGTTTAGTGATTTCCCCTGTAATCAATTTATGACTTTGTTCTGTATTCAAAGTAGTACGAAATAGGAGTGATAATCAAGGCACGTGTTAAATATGGTATAGTAAGTACTCTGACCATGGAATGAAGAGGAGTACTGGTTTATTAGGAGAGGCTACAGGGTTGTGGAGCAGCACAGCCAGCGAACATCCAGAGCATCTTAAGTTCATACAATAACTGTCCAACACTTCCAATATCAACATTCTAAGAACGTTCCTACTCACAGCCCAGCACCAGAATATATTACATCATCACATCAATCTTCACAGTTCTACACATCTTCCCTTCTTCATATAAAAAAACAAAATAACATTTCACTTAATATAACATCAACAGACCAAAGAAAAATATAGCAAAAAATAAATACTAAAATGTATAAATATATGGTAAAATATACTAGTGAAATGTGTTCACGATCTCTCCTCGGAATGACTATGTTTCTCTGCCTCCTTTTCTTATTATTATTATTCTCACCCTCATTATTTTCTTCATTGGGTCTTTTCACACCAACTTGTTCAGTTTCTGGATTACCAGCTTGACAGTAATGTTTTACCTTTCCAACTTTAGCAAGATTCTGACCTCTTTCAACTTCAATGGAAGTGTCAAGAATCTTCAAAACTCTAACAGATTTCCCACATTTGCTTTTCTCCTTTTTTACTTGTATTGGTGACCTTACATAAACCATATTTTCATCTTGCAAAGGTGTTCATTTGGCACCCTTTTTGGTGTCATACCATTTCTTTTGTTGAATTTGACTCATGTTTTCTCTTACCACCTGCATCAAACTTGTCACATCAGAATTATTTTTAAACCATTTTGCCATCCACGCTGGTCTAAAGTTTGTGTTTGCCATTCTTTCTCTTAATAACTCAAAAGGAGAGACTTTTGTAGATGAGTGAGGTGCAGTTCTGTAAAACCAAATCATACTATTTAAAGACTACTCTATATCACAGTGTCCATCTTAGGCCCACTTAACCCCTTAGCTGCTGGGCCTTTTCCCCCCCAGTGCTGAGCCCTTTTTTGGCTATTTGGGGTAGTTCGCGCTTAGGGCTTCATAACTTTTTGTCCACATAAGCTAACCACGCCAAATTTGCGTCCTTTTTTTCCAACATCTTAGGGATTCTAATGGTACCCAGAGTTGGTGGTTTCCCCTGGAGGAGACCAAGAAAATAGCCAAAATACAGTGAAAATTTTGTTTTTTCCAAAAAAATGGGAAAAAAGGGCTGCCGAAGAAGGCTTGTGGTTTTTTCCCTGAAAATGCCATCAACAAAGGGTTTCTGGTGCTGAAATCACTATCTTCCCACCTTTCAGGAACGGGCAGACTTGAATCAGAAAACCAAATTTTTCAACACTAATTTGGCATTTTACTGGGACATACCCCATTTCTACTATATTTGGTGCTTTCAGCCTCCTTCCAGTTAGTGACAGGAATGGGTGTGAAACCAATGCTGGATCCCGGAATGCTAAACATTTCTGAAAACTAGACAAAATTCTGAATTCAGCAAGGGGTCATTTATGTAGATCCTACAAGGTTTTCCTACAGAAAATAACAGCTGAAATAAAAAAATATTGAAATTGAGCTGAAAACAACAGCCATTTTTCTTTATGTTTTACTCTGTAACTTTTTCCTGCGATGTCAGATTTCTGAAAGCAATATACCGTTTTGTCTGCTGGACTCTTCTGGTTGCGGGGATATAAAGGGCTTGTAGGTTCATCAAGAACCCTAGGTACCCAGAGCCAATAAATGAGCTGCACCCTGCAGTTGGTTTTCATTCTATACTGGGTATACAGCAATTCATTTGCTGAAATATGAAGAGTGAAAAAGAGGTATCAAGAAAATCTTTGCATTTCCAAAATGGGATCAAGATAAGGTTTTGAGGAGCAGTGGTTATTTGCACATCGCTGAATTCCGAGGTGCCCATACTAGCAAGTGAATTGCAGGGCATTTCTCAAATAGACGTCTTTTTTACACACTCTCTTATATTTGGAAGGAAAAAATGTAGAGAAAGATAAGGGGCAATAACACTTGTTTTGCTATTCTATGTTCCCCCAAGTCTCCCGATAAAAATGATACCTCACTTGTGTGGGTAGGCCTAGTGCCCGCGACAGGAAATGCCCCAAAACACAACATGGACACATCCTATTTTTTTTATAGAAAACACAGCTGTTTTTTCCAAAGTGCCTACCTGTAGATTTTGGCCTCTAGCTCAGCCGGCACATAGGGAAACCTACCAAATCTGTGCATTTCTGAAAACTAGAGACCTGGGGGAATCCAAGGAGGGGTGACTTGCGGGGCTCGGACCAGGTTCTGTCACCCAGAATCCTTTGCAAACCTCAAAAAGTGGCTAAAAAAACAAGTTTTCCTCACATTTCGGTGACAGAAAGTTCTGGAATCTGAGAGAATCCTCAAATTTCCTTCCACCCAGCGTTCCCCCAAGTCTCCCGATAAAAATGATACCTCACTTGTGTGGGTAGGCCTAGCGCCCGCGACAGGAAACGCCCCAAAGCGCAACGTTGACACATCCAAATTTTTTGAAGAAAACAGAGGTGTTTTTTGCGAAGTGTAGATTTTGGCCTCTAGCTCAGCCGGCACCTAGGGAAACCTACCAAACCTGTGCATTTCTGAAAACTAGAGACCTAGGGGAATCCAAGGAGGGGTGACTTGCGGGGCTCGGACCAGGTTCTGTTACCCAGAATCCTTTGCAAACCTCAAAAAGTGGCTAAAAAAACAAGTTTTCCTCACATTTCGGTGACAGAAAGTTCTGGAATCTGAGAGGATCCTCAAATTTCCTTCCACCCAGCGTTCCCCCAAGTCTCCCGATAAAAATGATACCTCACTTGTGTGGGTAGGCCTAGCGCCCGCGACAGGAAAGCCCCAAAGCGCAACGTTGACACATCCAAATTTTTTGAAGAAAACAGAGGTGTTTTTTGCGAAGTGCCTACCTGTAGATTTTGGCCTCTAGCTCAGCCGGCACCTAGGGAAACCTACCAAACCTGTGCATTTCTGAAAAATAGAGACCTAGGGGAATCCAAGGAGGGGTGACTTGCGGGGCTCGGACCAGGTTCTGTTACCCAGAATCCTTTGCAAACCTCAAAAAGTGGCTAAAAAAACAAGTTTTCCTCACATTTCGGTGACAGAAAGTTCTGGAATCTGAGAGGAGCCACAAATTTCCTTCCACCCGGCATTCCCCCAAGTCTCCCGATAAAAATGATACCTCACTTGTGTGGGTAGGCCTAGCGCCTGCGACAGGAAACGCCCCAAAGCGCAACGTGGACACATCCAAATTTTTGGAAGAAAACAGAGGTGTTTTTTGAGAAGTGCCTACCTGTAGATTTTGGCCTCTAGCTCAGCCGGCACGTAGGGAAACCTACCAAACCTATGCATTTCTGAAAACTAGAGACCTAGGGGAATCCAAGGAGGGGTGACTTGCGGGGCTCGGACCAGGTTCTGTTACCCAGAATCCTTTGCAAACCTCAAAAAGTGGCTAAAAAAACAAGTTTTCCTCACATTTCGGTGACAGAAAGTTCTGGAATCTGAGAGGATCCTCAAATTTCCTTCCACCCAGCGTTCCCCCAAGTCTCCCGATAAAAATGATACCTCACTTGTGTGGGTAGGCCTAGCGCCCGCGACAGGAAACGCCCCAAAGCGCAACGTTGACACATCCAAATTTTTTGAAGAAAACAGAGGTGTTTTTTGCGAAGTGCCTACCTGTAGATTTTGGCCTCTAGCTCAGCCGGCACCTACGGAAACCTACCAAACCTGTGCATTTCTGAAAACTAGAGACCTAGGGGAATCCAAGGAGGGGTGACTTGCGGGGCTCGGACCAGGTTCTGTTACCCAGAATCCTTTGCAAACCTCAAAAAGTGGCTAAAAAAACAAGTTTTCCTCACATTTCGGTGACAGAAAGTTCTGGAATCTGAGAGGAGCCACAAATTTCCTTCCACCCGGCGTTCCCCCAAGTCTCCCGATAAAAATGATACCTCACTTGTGTGGGTAGGCCTAGCGCCCGCGACAGGAAATGCCCCAAAACAGAACGTGGACACATCACATTTTTTCATAGAAAACAGTGCCTACCTGTGGATTTTGGCCTCTAGCTCAGCCGGGACCTGGGGAAACCTAGCAAACCAGCACATTTTTGAAAACTAGAAACCCAGGGGAATCCAAGATGAGGTGACTTGTGGGGCTCGGACCAGGTTATGTTACCCAGAATCCTTTGCAAACCTCAAAATGTGGCTAAAATAACACGTTTTCCTCACATTTCGGTGACAGAAAGTTCTGGAATCTGAGAGGAGCCACAAATTTCCTTCCACCCAGCGTTCCCCCAAGTCTCCCGATAAATATGATACCTCACTTGTGTGGTTAGGCCTGGTGCCTGCGACAGGAATAGATCACACAACGGTCAATGTTGGTCCTTACGTGAGGCAGCTGTTGACCCTGGGGTGATCCATTCCTGACACAGGCACTAGATGTAGGCACTCAAGTGGGGTAGTGTTTTTATCAGGACAGGTGAGGAGTCACTGGGTGGTAGGAATGTTGTGGATCCCAGCATATTCCTGTAGTTTGTGTGACAGAAATGCGAGAAAAATAGAGGTTTTTTTCAACATTTCAGCTTTGCAGGGTATTCTGGGTAAGAAAACTTTGGGGAATCCACACAAGTCACACCTCTGTGGACTCCCCCGAATGTCTAGTTTCCAGAAATGTTTGGGTTTAGTGTGTTTCTCTATATGGCCGCCGAATCCAGGACCAAAAACACAGGTGCCTGCCTTACAAAACCAGTTTGTTTTGCCATAGACAATTTTGATGTCTCCACAATATGATTTGGGTGGTGGAATTTGGGGCTGAACTAAATTGGTGAGCTCCCAAGAGAGCACTCTCTCTCTGCTTGCCGCCGCATTCACCTGCTCTCTGGGTTGGCCTAACCCACTATTACCCAGTTGCACGAACAGCTTGCGAAGAGACAGCAGGAATGCCCTCATCACCTTCCTCATAATGTACTGGAAGAGGAGTTTTCGAATGGGACTCCTCTGACTGAAAAATCACTCCCAGAGTCTGCGCCATTATCCTATCCCTCAGATGCTGTCTCAGTATCTGATGTCTCAGTCTCTGATCCTATGTCAGAGCAGTCCTCTATAACCCGAGTGCAGGCAGCAGTCATCCATCAAGATGCCATCTCTGCTATTGGCTAAACTGTTGCTCTAAAACACTAGCCTACGTAGACAGTCACAAAATCAATGGTGTGTGTGAGATATGTGCAACAGTAGAGGCCACCTTACCTGCGCTTCTTCCCTCAATCAGCACGTACTTTCAAGACACTCAAAAAACACCTTGTCACATACCATTCGTCACAGTCTTTAGCACCTCCTGCGCCCAGTCCAACAATCATTATTGGTGCTCCCACTCCCTCCTCCTCGGATTCCCTCATTACCACCCAGCAAAAGTGCCCTTCATCTCTCCATAGACTTTACTAATGTACTCAGCTATTTACATAAAATACAGATGTGCTCTTTGCAGTAGGCATATAAACCTTCTGCGCTTCTTTATGGCACTAAAACTGCCACTAGACAAGTCGGACCCTTTTCCACCCAGGGAAACCACACACATATTGACAAAAGTGATATATATATGACAGCCAACCACCTGAAACTCAACTCAAGCAAAACCGAAATAATCCTCTTTGGCCCACACAAAAACACCTGGGACCCCCCATGGTGTCCCACCACGCTAGGCCCTGCACCCACCCCCGCCAACCACGCACGCAACCTCAGCATCATCCTAGACTCCTCCCTCTCGATGACCCAACAAATCAACGCTCTTACCTCCTCATGTTTCAACAAACTCCGTATACTGAAAAACATTCAAATGGATCCCCACAGAGACCAGAAAAACTGTCACTCACGCACTCATCAGCAGCAGGCTTGATTACGGAAACGCCCTCTACGCCGGCACCACTCTAAAACTCAAGCGCAAACTACACGCATCCAGAACTCAGCAGCACGACTCATCCTCGACCTCCGCCGACACGAACACATCTCTCCACACCTCAAATCCCTCCACTGGCTCCCCATTGACAAAAGGATCACCTTCAAGATCCTCATCCTCGCACACAAATCACTCCACAACACAGGCCCTGCCTACCTCAACGAGAGTCAACTTCCACACCCCCACACGAAACGTCCGCTCAGCTGACCTCTCTCTCGCCTCTGTCCCCCCCATCAAACACACCCCCACCGGGGGCAGATACTTCTCCTACCTTGCACCCAAAACCTGGAACGCACTCACAACCCACCTTCGCAAGACCCAAAACCTACTTCTTTTCAGGAAGGGCCTCAAAACCTGGCTTTTTGAACAGTGAACCTCCCAGCCCCTTTCCCTCCCCCCGCCCCCCACCCCCCCCCAGCGTCTTGAGACCCTCACAGGTGAGTAGCGCGCTTTATAAATCTCTTTGATACAGATCTACCTCTATATATATATATATATATATATATATATACATATATATACATAGATATATCTATAGATATATCCATGTACCTAGATATATCTATCTACATAGATATATATAGATATATACATATATTTTTTTTTAGTTGTTGTATGGTTTCCTTGGGGGCCAAAATGGCCCACGGGCGACCCCCTGTCATTTCATTTATTTATTTTTATTTTTTTTTTTGGGAGAAAAAAAAAAAATCCCCTGGGGGGGGGCGCGATCGCGCCCCCCCCCCCAGGGGGCCCCTACCTTTTAAAAAAAAACAAAATTATGCCGGGGGGGGGGCGGCCCGTTTTCCGGGGGGGGCCGCCCCCCAAAAGTGAAATCCCTGGTGTCTAGTGGGGTTTCCTGGCCCCCGATCGCAGCTGTGTCCATTTCAGAAGGCCTCGTAAGAAAGGGGAGACTCTCCCCTTTCTTACGAGGCCTTCTGAAACTGTTTCTGGCCCCCGGTCGCAGCACAGAAACAGTTTCAGAAGGCCTCGTAAGAAAGGGGAGAGTCTCCCCTTTCTTACGAGGCCTTTTCAAAGTGTTTCCTGGCCCCCCCGATCGCAGCACAGCTGTGATTGGGGGGGCCAGGAAACCTGAAAGTGTTTCCTGGCCCCCGATCGCAGCACAGCTGCGACCGGGGGCCAGGAAACACTTTCAGGAAGGCCTCGTAAGAAAGGGGAGTGTCTCCCCTTTCTTACGAGGCCTTCCTGAAAGTGTTTCCTGGCCCCCGATCGCAGCTGCGATCGGGGGCCAGGAAACACTTTCAGGAAGGCCTCGTAAGAAAGGGGAGACTCTCCCCTTTCTTACGAGGCCTTCCCGAAAGTGTAAAAGGCCGTTTTCCCCATCAAAGCAGGAAGCGGCCGCAAGGCTGCTTCCTGCTTTGATGGGGAAAACACCTTTGCAACGTCAGCGCGCCGCGAGGATTTATTAATGCCCTTCCTGGTGTCGCCCACTGGTCGTGACCCGCACCAGGGAGGGTGTTGACGCCCGCACCAAAGCGGTTAATACACTCACCCACAACCGATTCATCCTCTCTACCAAACATTTAGTGTGTGGATGATAAAGAGGACTCTTCACATGTTTAATGCAACAAGATTCCACAAGCGTTTCAAAATCATGGCTTACAAATTGAGCACCATCATCTGAAATGAGAGCCTCTGGGAAACCTTCTCTCATAAACGTTTCCTAAATGAAATGAGCTACTCCTATAGTGGTAGGTTCCTTAACCATTTTAATCTCAGGCCATTTAGAAGCATAATCCATCAACACCAAAATGTACTTATTACCACAAGATAACGTGTCATAATATCCCATAATGTCAATCTGTAACTTTTCCCATGCCCTGTCTGAAAACTTGATGGGCATAAGAGGAGGTGTGACCACTTTCAAACTTTTATCAGCCGATCCACAAACACAACAATTGCCAATTACCTCCTTTGCCTCCACATCCATTGTTGGTCACTAAAATGTTTCACAAATATGACGTTTGGTAAGGGACATTCCCTAAAGGGCCCTCATGTGCCTTCTTGGTAATACCCACTCTGACTAAATGTGTTGGAATAATCTTATCTGTATGTTAGGACATTCCATCTTCAATAGAAATCTCACTACTTACTTTACAGTAAGGTTGCAACAACGGAGACAACATTTTTTCAAGGGGCCACCCATTTCTAACCATTTTGCAAACTTGTTGCAAAATATTATCATCTGTCATAGCAAGCATCCATTCATTCTATGTGCATGTCCTCATATCAGCTACATCCAAAGCTGCTACCATACAATCTTCACAATCTTCCTCCACCAGATCAGAAAAATTTACTTCCTCATCTTCTTTCTTTTGTATAAAACGTGACAAACAGTCAGCTCTTCCATTCTTTCCTCCTGTGATATGGTCACTGTCAAACTGATACTGTAAAAGTTTTGATACTAAACTTTTCAATGGCCCATACACATGCTAGTACTTCATTCTCGATAACAGAATATTGAAGTTCTGCTTCTCTGGGCACCCTGGATGCAAAAGTTACTGTATATTCAGAGCCATCAACTCCTTGTGTTAACATAGCTCCTACACCTACTTGACTGTCATCAACAGTAATACAGCATGACTGTTTGGGGTCAAAAGGTTTGAGAGCTCCACTCTGACTTAGCATCACTTTAATTTCTTCAAATGCTTTCATACACTCGTTTCCCCACACAAACTTAGCTCCTTTCTTTAACAAATTGCTAATAGGACGCACCTTGTTAGAAAAGTCTGGAATGTATCTGGAGTAAAAGTCTCATAAACCAAGTAAATATTTAACCATATCTTGTTTGAAGGAGGAGGTGCCATGGTGATTGCATCAATTAAACTTGGTCTTGGTTTGATTCCTTCTGCTGAAATCAAGTGTTCTAAGTACTATACTTCAGTACACCAAAACTTATACTTTTATGTCTTCATTACCACTCCTTGCTTTGGAAAAGCACTTAATACTTTTTGGAGAATTGATCCATGAGCTTCTTCATTTTCAGCAAAGACCAGAACATCATCCTGAAACCCAAGTGCACCCTCAATCTCTTTAAGCAAATTATACATAACTCTTTGAAAGACTGAAGCCACAGAGGCCAAGCCAAAAGGCATGAGTTGATATTGAAAAGTTCGTATATGAGAAATGAATGCATTGAAATGTTGTGAATCAGGATGAAGTTTGACCTTATGATAAGCACTGGCCAGATTAAGTTTAGAAAATATTTTGGCACCCCCTAGACATGCAAAAAGATCATTGATCTTTTGCAGTGGTTTTGAGTCTACCCAAATTTCCTTGTTCAAGGACCTAAGAGCAACACATGCCCTTAATTGTCCCTCCCTTTTGCAAGCCACAACCAAAGGTGACAGCCATAATGAGGACTCAATGGGCTCAATAATGCCATTGTCGCACAAATTAATAAGTTCCTTTTCTAACTCTTCCCTAATACTGAAAGGAACACTCCTGAGTTTGTGTTTGGTGGGAACAACCCCTTCTTTGATTTTAATTCTACGTTTGAACCCACAAATTTTACCTAAAACCATTTGTAAACACAGAAGGAAACCTGACTTTCCATTTTCGACTTTCCCCCTCACAAACCACTACTAAAACATGTTCTTTTGCTCCAGGTTTCAATGACCATGCCAAACAAACCCTAGTGAAACCACGCCAGGATGTCAAATCCTTTGACAGCAAAATATATTTAACCTCTGATCCATCTACTTTTACATTTTAGATCAACCCAAAAGTTCAATTCTACGAACTTCATATGACAGGAGAATGATCAGGTGGCATCAAAGGTCTATCACCCTATGTTTCATTGAATAAAGATGGTGTGATCATGGTGATTCTAGAAATAGAATCAAATAGTAATTTAAGAACACTGTCCCCTACTTTTAATTCTACGATAGGGTCAACACAATCATTACAATAATTGTCTTGTTTAGAATCATCAACCAAAGAAACAATTTCTGGCTCTGATTAGTTCTCGGATTCCACAACAAAAACTGTCAATTTCTTTTGTGCCCTCGTTTTTAAATACACCAAAGCAAAATGCCAATTTTTTACAGTAGTTACAAGGAACATTAATTGATGGACACTTCCCCCCTTTTGCTTGTGGAGCGTTTCCACACCGAAAGCAGAAATTTGTATTGTTGAATCATGAGTAAAAGCTCTTGTTTGGTCTTGCCCCCTTCTGCACAGGTTTGGTGATTGCAGCTACTTCCAGCATTTCAGTTGGGTTATCATAAAGCTCCTTTAAGGAGACTTGTGATATCTCAATACCTTTTACTACCTTGATAGTATCTTCAAGAGTTGGATTACTTATGGCTAATAATTTTTGACTAATTTGTTTGTCTTTACATTGACTCACAAACTGATCTTTAATAAGTTGGTCCACGGAATTGTCAAATATACAAACAGAAGCAAGTCCACATAGTACTGAAATGTATGACTCCACATCCTCTCCCTCATTCTGTTTTCTTCTAAAAAATGTATGTCTCAAGACTATAAGACTGAATTGCTTGTCAAACCTATTCTTCAATTTCAAAACAGCTGTTTCATATTCATCCAAATCATTATTAACCTCTTGTACAGGTAAATCAGGCAGGTGTTTGTAGACAGATCTACCTTCACACCCTAAATAATGAAGAAGAATACATTTTTTCCTTTCTGTACTAAATCTTAAGTCTCCTATAGCACCGAAATACATTTCAAATGCATCAAACCATACATTCCACTTAACAGGAGGTTCACCTAGTGTATCTAAAAAAGCTGGTGGTGGTGAAGCCCCATGAATATTAGACATGTTTACTGTTAAAACAACTGTTAATCATATACGAGTGCTGTTTGAATCCTTTTTTTATAGTAAGGTGTGCGAATCACCGTGATCAGTGCTGTGAATAAAAAAAAAACACAGTATATTAATCTAGTATGGTGTGTGAAGTAAGATGTGCGAATCACCGTGATCCTCTCTGTCAAAGCAAAAGTAAGCACCGTCAGCCATATAGAAACAGAAAATGTTGTTGCTAAAAAACACTGGGTATCCTTGATTAGGTGTGCGAATCACCATGATCCGCACCATGCCTGATGGAGCTCAGCAGACGAGTGGCGCACTGTGATGCTCACAAGTCTGGTAGCATCCAACAGGAACCCCTCACTTGTAGGACAGCGTATAGAAAGGCATCACAAACAGGCAGAGTCAGGAAGAATAGAAATATGTCTGCATGTAAAATGTGATGACGTGGTGCTACAAACCAAGAACGTCTCACTCCTCAAACGACTTACAAAGATAATGTCACAAACAGGCAGGATCAGGCAGAATAGTGAAATGTCTGTACATACAACGTTGATTGTGATGACGTGGCCTAGCGGAATCCTCACAGCAAATCCTCACCAGTTTTTCACAAAATGTAATATTGCCAATAATAAGCAAATTATGGTAAGGTACGAGTTCCTTCCCTGCTCCATGTTCCTCCTTCACCGCTCTGCATCCACTGCAGGCTCCATTATTACTTTTGCAGTCTCAACTCTACACTGTCAAGTAATCTGATCACAATAGTCTCCACAAGCTGGCAAATCAGAAAAGTAAGCGAATCCAGGACGGTAGTGTTCTGTGCTTAACTCCACTGTATATATCAGATAGGGGGTAATTCTGACCCCGGCGGGCGGCGGGCGGAAACCGCCCAAACACCGCACCGCGGTCAAATGACCGCGGCGGTGATTCCAACTTTCCCGCTGGGCCGGCGGGCGATCTCAAGAAGATCGCCCGCCGGCCCAGCGGGAAAGCCCCTGCAAAGAGGAAGCCGGCTCCGAATGGATTTGCAGGGGTGCGACGGGTGCAGTGGCACCCGTCGCGATTTTCAGTGTCTGCAAAGCAGACACTGAAAATCATTATGGGGCCCTGTTAGGGGGCCCCTGCACTGCCCATGCGACGCGGTCAGAATGGCCCAGGAAGCACCGCCAGCCTGTTGGCGGTGCTTCCGTGGTCTTTGAACCTGGCGGTCGTGACCGCCAGGGTCAGAATGACCCCCATAATTCTCCCTGTCCAATACAAGAAATAATTACACAAACAAACCACGTATAGGGTCATGCATGTAGCCAGCTCGTCTCCAAAAATCCTGTAGTAAGTACTCTGACCACGGAATGAAGATATGTACTGATTTATTTAAGAGGCTACATGGCTGTGGGGCAGCACAGCCACAGAACATCCAGAGCATCTTCAGTTCATACTACCAAAGTCAACATTCTAAGAATGTTCCTACTCATAACCCAGCACCAGAATGTATTACATCATCACAGTAATCCTCACAGAACTTCACATGGTTACCTGGCTTGGGATACCGCTATTAAACATCTAGCATGGCAAATAAGCCAACAAATGTAGTATAAGTGTTTACCTCACACATTGCCATTGACTTCACCTTTTTACAGGCCATTCCTCCAAACTGTTTTACCAGCCTGTTTTCTGTGTGGTATTTGCTGGATGGGTATTCATTCAGGATGGTATTTACCTCACAACCCAGAACTTTGCACACTAATCAGCATTTAGATTACTACTTGTATTTCTTATGGCCTACAGTTTTATAAATCTAAAGCCATGAACTTATCAAGAAAACATAGTGAAGATAAAATTTGTATAAATACTATACATGTATAAATGAATTCGGGCCATTTTTACACCACTAGTAGCATTATAAGCACATCAGGAAAGCTTTTTACGACATTCATCCATTTGTGAGTGATCCCAGTGGGTCATCAAACCAGCAGCACTTTAAGGAACTCAGTGCTAATGTGACATTAGTGTGCCAATATGGCTTATGCTTTTAAATATAATCCCCTGGTAAATGTTCCTGCATTGCAGTTCCTTGACTTCCTCATACATCAATCATCTGAGAATTGTCCAGTATCCTCAAGTGCATATATTTAATAGCTCTTATTCTAAAGTACCTACAGGACTGATATATCATCTGTCTGTTCCTTAACAGACAAAATCATCTACAAGTGTTTTGCTCTCTCACACAATCAAATAAATGAAACGTACAAAGTCTGACACTGGTTCTCCAAATCAACATACTTGCAGCTATGGTAGGCAGCCAGATCCAACGAAGTTTGTACATCCCAGGATATTTTTTTGTTATTGTGTTCCCACAGGCATCGAGAAAAGCTACATTTTGAGCCAAAACTAACCTATATATCCTGCAGAGAATGGACGGCTCAAAAGCAGCTATGAAGAGGTGTTTTACTAATTTCAGACCAAGGGCCTAATTATGATTGTGGCAGTCTTCGGACCACTGTGGTTGTGGCAGTCCAACAACCACATTGCGAGATTAGCAGGCAGCCCTACCAACCTACCACAGTCTCCACTAGGATCAGAGATCCTGACAGGCTGACAGCAGTGCAGGTTGAAATCAGCCAGGGAGACCCTGAACTCAGCACCTCACTGCTGATTACAACCTGGTTCTCTGCCATGAAAAGGCTGCTGGAAAATAGGTGCAGGGGGGCACAGGGGTGCCCTGCACTGCCCATGGTATGCCCATGGTATGGGCAGTGCATGGATTTCCCTGCCCAGCACCCTTATAGTGCGGTGCAAACAGTGCACATTACAAGGGTGCTGGTGTCCCCTGCAGGCAGCAGCATTGCTGCTGGCTCGATTACAAGCTGGCGACAATGCTGCTGCCACTTCCCCACTGGGCTATGGTTTCCACCGGTCAGCCCAGTAGGAAAGTTAATGGGGCCTGCAGGGTGGTAGCTAGGATGGTGGCAACCACCCCATCTGGAGTTTGGCAGATGAGAGTTCCCGTCCACGAAACCCATAATCAGGCATCAAATTCATCACCACCAAAAAAACAAATAGGTTTGATAGTATGTGATGACGTGGAGAAATTCTGATCTTTCTAACTTTGTCTCAGTTAACAAGCAATTAAAAAGTCAAACAATATGTGGGACTGAAGAGAGCCACCTTTTATTATGGAGGTTTCCAAGCTTATGACCTATTGCTTCCAAAAGATAAAATATACTTAGAATGAGCTTTACTCGTCCTCTTGCTAATGATTGGATGACTTTGATGTTAATCTCAGTTGTCTGTTCTTGATGGGATTGCTTTCCTCCCTATTCTTGTATTAGTCACATTCAGGAACAATGCTGTCTCACTGCACTGTCTTAGAATACTTCCATTGCATAAATGAGGGAACTATTTATTTTACTTTGATTTGAGAATGCACTTGTTTCTTCCTCTCGCCCCCTTTTTCTTTTTCCTGTTCCACTGTTGGCATGCTCTCTTTTCACTCCCCTCACTATCTATCTATCTATCTATCTATCTATCTATCTATCTATCTATCTATCTATCTATCTATCTATCTATCTATCTATCTATCATACATACACTCACTGGGTATGATTAAGTCAGTATTTTCATAGAAAATGCCCTTTTTGGCTAATAATTTTAGCACCATTTGACAAATCTTCACAAAACTTGCGGCCTGTCCTCAGCCAGCCTTTCATGGTGGTGCCAGAGAACGAGGTCATAATCAGCAAAGTGTCACTGACTTTAGCGCTGCCCTGGCTGATTACTACTTGTAATTGTCCCCAGTGGAGACTCGTAATTTGGCAGTCCGACCGCCAAACCGGTGGTGGACATTACTGCCACCGAGAGTCTAGCAGTCTCTTGACCGCCAGACTCTTAATGAGGCCCTTAGTACCCTATCCTGAGTTTTAAAACAAAAAAATATATGAGGGGGCAGAGTTTGAGGGGCTCCCTCATATAGGCTCTCATTATGACTTTGGTGGTCTTTTAAAAAGACCGCCAAAGCCACTGTTGGTGGTGGACCGCCACATTTACCCTGGCGGTCAAAAGACCGCCAGGGTCAAAATGACCACCATAGTGTGAGGGGCTCTGAAATGAACCTTATCCTCTCTGCAGGCCAGACAGGGCAGCGGGAACCCCATCTCCCAGGGTCAAGTATAGTTTGAGGGGGATGGGGGCATGCAGCCCACTCCCCATACTGCTAATTGGCCCTGTCGACCCATTTCCTTGGGGCACACACAGGGCCTCATTACGAATTTCATGGTCTTTTCAGAAGACCGCCTCGGTGGCAGCTGCCAAATGAACACCATGTAAGCGGTCATCCGACCGCCGTATTAAGAGTCACACAGTGAAGACTGCTAAAAAACAGCCAAAAATCCGAGACTGCCAGGACACTGGAGGGCAGCAAAGAGGCGGTTCCACCACCAGCACCGCCAGCCTGATAAAATCCACCCACCACATTACTAGCCACAAATCAGCACAGCGGTTCTTCCATGGCAGTAAACGATTGGTGGTGTGAAGTGCTGCAGACAAAACTCACATGAGGCAGAACACCGCACCACATTGGATAGTTTGAATACCCCACACCTAACACACATCCACACATACTCACTGCACTATATAAGACACCCCTACACAACACACAAGCCTTTTCAAAATAAACACCATTCACACACCCAGAGTATAGGAGGAAAGATTTGAAATAGCACCTTCACATCATAGGCACACGTGCATCTCAAACTCAGCACACACACCCACATCAGCACAACAAACACAAGAACACACAAATCTCGACAACTGTCACATCCCACAACGCAGCGACCACACCTCATCAATTACAAAGCACTGCACCCTTACACTCACAACACCCCCACAGAGCGTCAATACAAACACTACCATGTCCCCACAAAATCACTCACATTTCACTGATGAGGAGTTGAGGGTCATGGTGGATGAAATTGTCAGGGTAGGGCCACAACTGCTTGGAGGACAGGTCCAACAAACATTGATGGCCAGGTAAATGGAGTTGTGACAAAGGATAGTCCACAGGTTCAACTCAGTAGGCAGCCATCCACACACAAGGGATGACATCAGGAAGAGGTGGAACGACCTATGGGGGAAGGTGAATTCCATGGCATCACACCACCAGATCCCCATGCACAAGACTGGCAGTGGGCTCCCACATTCTCACTCACAGTTCACATTATGGAAAGAGAAGGTCTTGGATATACTGCATCCTGAGGGCCTGACTGGAATAGCCGGGGGACTGGAGTCTGGTAAGTAACCACAACAATCATGTCACACATCTGTATTGTCATGCATGCCTCCTCACCACCCAAATACACCCTAATTTACTAAACTCCCTACTGCACCTCCCACCTATTCACCTAATTCCCCTCTCCTGCATGCCACCTCTACACCCAGGCCAACTGCCCCACAGTCCTTGGCAATGGCACATTAACGACTGGAAAATCAAATCACTGTGACTCCCAGAATTCAATAACACAACTTCGAATGTGCACAACACATCACATTTCATGTATGTACCACTAAAGTACTATCTACACCATCTAGGTTGACCCAGTGAGGACCAGTAAAGGGCAATTACAGAAATGCAATGGCACACTAAAATAGCTTGCAAAACAACATACAGCTACAGCTGAGTGACCATTCCTAAAGGCCACAGATCAAATATCCCAAGCCAGAAATATGCTGGGTTGGAAAGTAACATGGCTCACATACTGTGTTCCCACTTGGACACCATTGTGCATTGTACATCTATAAATTGTGACATCTAGCAAGCCTCACAAATCACTGGGTTACAGAGGTCAACAGTCATGTCAATGATCAGACAATAACACAACTCATCTGCGGTGCAATCTGTACCACACCTGTATGACAACTCCAAATATGGAGTTTGGCAATCGAGTCACAGAGTAGTATGTACAACAAAGGTATGGTGTGCAGCATTTGTCAATGTCACTACAGGGAATCATGTAGAGCCTCTGTCATGCATCTCATTAAGAGGGAATCAAACACACATTCCAACCTGAACTCTGTGTCTCACTCCCTCAACAGGTAACCCAGCCATTGCCACCAGGGAGAGGATACCAGACACTGCCAGTCCCCTCAGGATGAAGACCCCAGCAAGGACAACATGCTTGGATTTCTGGACAATGACGAACAACCTGGCCCATCTGGGATACCTGGTCAGTCAATGACTCCCTGCCTCACCCTGCCCACATCAACAGCCCCCACCCCTGGTGCAACCACATCACAAGCAACCATTCAGCCCCCCACCCTCTGTCCCAAGGCCTGTTCAATCCATTGTGTGCCACACAGTACAGGGACCTGAGACAAACCTTGACATCCCTGACAATGATGGCCCTGCTACCACTTGGAGTGGGCACATGGTGCCAGTGGCACAGGCAGCAGGGGCTAGCTTGCATGGGAGGCATGCCGTGGGACAGAGGATGGGGCTTCATAGGGACTCCACTGACCAGGAAACCATCTCCCAAGTCCTTGCAGCATACCAAACTTCCCAGGACAGGATGGGCCACATTATCACTGTGTTGGGGGAGAATCAAAGGCTGCAGAGGGAATACCCCAGAAAGTCATGCAGCAGTGGCAGGCACATACTACCACCATGGCTACCATTGCAGGGCTCCTTAGGGACATCAATACCACCCTAATTGGTTCCTCAACACACCATCAGACCCCGTCCACTAGCAACCTAACATTTGTCCCATCTACATCTGCGGCAGCTAGTGGAATGGAGGCCCTGTGAGGAGAACCACAAGCCTCAGACACCCCTTTCTCTGTAGCTGAAGAACCCCCCGCAAACATGGACGTTCACCCAAACATCCGGTTGGAGCAGATGCCAAGTCCAAACCCACTGCCAGGAAGTGAACCTCTCCTGATATGTCACCCTTGTCAGTGACTAAGACACCCTGTAGACTGTTCTGAGACATGACTCCTTTTCCCATGGTAGAAGGACACTGGACCTGTGTAACCAACTGATGTAGCAGCTACTCTGATGAATCCATCTACCATGACCTAACTCACTACCGCCTTTTTCATTTAACCACCTAGATTTTGACCTTATACATCATGATATGCACAATTAATCACAATTGAGCATAGCAACTGTATATGAGTCTTTAATAATACATCAACAACTGCCATGCTCTTCAATAATAAATCAATAATTGCCATGCAGGCCAACAGCTAATGTAATGGTCATCAGACGGAGGCTCCCAGAGCATGAGACACATAACTACAGAGATGTCACAGGACAGGTGTCAGAGAGGTTGCAATCCAAGCCAACACCATAGTATAGTTAGTGTGCAAATCTGCAAATAGAGCATGACAAAGAGTACTATCAAGATGGAAGGTATGGTGGCACACAATGCACAAATACAGGTAATAGAATTCATGGACATGGTAACCCACCTACAATTCAGGGGCACCCAGAATGGACCTATATATTACCAGGTACAGAGTCTTCACATATACATAACATAGTTACATGATCACGTATCCCATGGAACACACATAGAACTCAGTACATAAACCATACACAAACATAGGACCAATACCTGGAGTCACTATACAGTCATCTGCACCTTGGACAGAATACAATCACAGCTAGGCCCCATGGTCATCACAATCTACTCCACCCACTGTGTAGGCAGAGGCCATGATCCATTCTCCACACAAGTGCCACATACTTCAACTGACATTAAAAACACCAATTCACATCCCCCAACCCCACTGGTAATAGGAAAGGACGAAGGTGTCACATTTCCACATGTATGAAGGGAGTACAAACAAGTTTTCATCCCACTGTAACTAGATCCAATGTACCTGCTAACCCTGATTAACAATTCTCAGGTCTGTCATGTACTACTATTGTCTATTGACAATGAATATCTCAAGCCATAGTTTACAGAGCCAAACAGGAAACAGCAATTGCAGTGAGTGGAAGGAAAAGAGAATAGGAGAATGCAAGACACATAGCTCAATACTGAATAGTCCATTACATAAGTGAATGTTGGGATCAGATATAACAGAACTTGTTTGAGCTGACCCTCTATTATTGTACACCTTGCAGTCTATCAGTCTACCTCCATAACTCACATATAGGCACTGGAGCTCATAACACCACCACTGATGAATACACTTCGGAGGTGTTATGGCAGACATCAACATCAACGTGTGCACATTAAACACTTGTAAAGGTCCACTTCAAATACCTTGATGTCAGTGGAATTACTGACTGATGAACTCTGTCCTAGAGTCAGCTGCTCCTTGTTCCTCTGGTTCGTTATCACATGCCGTATCAGCATTAATGGCCACTGGTCCTGCTGCCTCTTCCTCATCTGCTATCAATGCTATCTGACATATCCTGGCTAGACTGTGGAGCATGCAGCAGGCAATGATTATTTGGCATTCCTTGTGAAGCGAGTAGAGGAGGGCACCTCCAGATAGGTCCAGGCACCTGAATCTTGCCTTCAGGAGTCCGAATGTATGCCCAATTACATACCTTGTCCTTCCTCTTTGTAACGGAGTTTCCCTGGCGTGGCTGGGTACTTCTTGGTGCTAACAACCAAGGAAGGTTTGGATAGCCAGAGTCACCTGTGAACACAATAGTAGAACAAAACATAAATAGATTCAGCGACTGCCTATTATGTTTTGACAGGTAACATAACACTGAAACACACAATACAATGCATACTTACTAAGCAGCTAGGCCCTCTCTGTTTGAAGTCGTGCCATCAGATGTTAGACATTGCTGCTCCACATTATGTAGGAATCATGCACTGAACCAGGAACTTGGCTGTGACTTGTGAGATGTACTGGTCTGCCAGACACACCACCTGTACATTGATTGAGTGGTAGTTCTTCCTGTTACTATACACCTGTTCATTGGCACTGGCAGGGGAAAGGGCTATATGGGTGACATCAGTGGCTCCTACCACATGAGGAATGTGTCCCATCTCCTAAACGTCTGCCTTCACACATGCCAAATCTGCTCTTTAGGGGACATGATGTAGTTGTCCAGGTGCTTCAATAATGCACACAGTACATCCTTCAACACCAGACTGAAAATGGGCTGAGAAATCCCTGATGTTAAGGCGACTGTATTCTGAAAGGACCCTGTGGCAAGGAAGTGCAGCACTGACAATAGTTGAACTATGGGAGGGTTGCAACAGGGATTGTAAATGGCTGGCATCAGATCTTGATCCAACTGTGTACATAGATCCATGATGGTATGACAATTCAGACGATATGCCTGGATGACATGCCTGTACTCCATGGTTGCCAGGTCAACTAGTGGACAGTACACTGGTGGTTGTCTCACTCTCTTCATGGCATGATAACTATGTTGAGAGGAGAGAATGTAGAATGAGGTATGCAGTATGCACACATCAGCAACACATTGTATATTACAGAACACCTAACATCTGTAGAGGTGGCTTAGGAATGCTGACAAATAAAATACAGACCATAGATATGCACCTAATACACCCTCATTGCTGCACAATGGGTTACATGAAAATTGGAATGTACATATGAAACATATGTCATTGTACCTGTGTGGGTGACATTGATGTAATGGACTCATTACACATATGTTTTGGTATCTACCTATACCTAGCTGTGGCCTATGTCCCTCAGGGTTGCTTTACTTAGTTTTCAACATACAGACAGCCTGAATACGTAATTGTCTAAAGATTGTCACAATATGTTGCACAACCATGATGGCCCAACATATGGTTACACTGAAAATAGGGAGAGTAAGTGACTGATGCAGATTATTTAGCACATCCATCAATTTCATGTGCCCAAAATGGCAGGCACCTGACCTACTGTAGTGGACAGTTAGAAGTGACCTAAGCCTGCTGGTAGGAGTCATCATATGGTAGGCGGTCACAACCTCCATGCAACTTGTCATTGTTAACATTGCTGCCTTTGGCGGACTGGGGCCAATGGGCATGACCGCTGGCGGTGACAGTCCTGTATGTGGCAGCTGTGACCACCATTTTCTGCAGCTTTGCTCACTTCACTCCTGACACTGTTGCCAACAAGACCTCCATGACGTGAGCTATTGTGTACTGCCTCTGAGAGCCATCATGTCACATCCTGCAGGGGATAGGGCCCCAACTTTCACCCCTAAAGAGCTAGATAAGCTTGTGGAGGAGGTCCAACCCCTTATGGACAGGTATATGGGGCACAAGAAGAGCAGATGAGTTCAGTGGCCCAGCCATGTGTGATAGGTGTTGTGTGTGATGTTTATTTGAGCATGTGAACTGGTGAGGGTGTAGATGAATGCAGATGCCATATTGTGAAGGTGTGTGAGCAGAGAGGATGGATATGCTGGGGAGGTGACTGGGGTGGCAGGGCCTTGGGTCTCTCCCTACGGCCCTTAATATAGTGGTTTGTGGTTGCCCAGGGTGGGTCCTGGGACACCCACTAGAGGCCCTGGTGGGGTAGGGTCCCCGGAGGCATAAAAGCTCAGTGAGGTTGTTGCATGCCCACTACTTTGTTTAAGTAAAAATGGTCTCAGGGGATGGGGTCCTTGGTTCCGTTGATGTCTTCGGAAGGAGTGTGTGCACCTCCTGCCCTTATTAAAAAAAAAGTCCCCAGGGGGTTGGGCTACCAGGAGAAGGAAATGCTCAGAGAGGGGACTGCACACTCCTCTCCCTTTATAAAAGTATTAAATGAGTGTCTCAGGTGGGTCACTCATTTATTAGTATCTGCTCCTTTGGAGGGACCCCCCATTTTGCCATGCAAGGGCTTTTTTTATATTTTTGTTTGAGCTTAGTAGTGCCCCTAGGCACCACCAAGCCTATTTTGTAATGTTCTTAGGGGCTGCAAGGAGTCCAGCAGCCACACAGCATCATTAAAAAAACTGTTAAGTTTGATTGGTCATGGGACTCCTGGAGAACCCGCCATTTTTTTAAAGCACCCCTAGCTGGAGCTGTACGATCTTCAGCTGGATTGCAAGGCACTCTGACTATTTATTTTGAAATTTTTCACCCACATATGTAATAATAACAGATTAGTGTTTCTTAAAAGTTTATTAAATGTTTTTATAATAATCAATATTAATAAAAATTGCACTGTGTGAATTATTTAAATATACATTTGAATAAAAATACTGGTGATTTTTAGAGAAAGATGATAGGTCTGCTTTATATTTACTGATATGCTCACCCCTTGATAAATACAATAGGCTCACATTTTATGTTTTGGTGTTACAGAAAGTAGTGTGCTGCATACGATTGGCTGCTCACAGGCCAGGCCCTGTGGTCAATACCCCTACCACGCACAGCAAAAGGCTGTGTGGAGCAGGGTGTTTGCTGCCCACTGAGGGTTGGCCACAGGTCTGGTTGCAGGCAGGGTGTTCACTTTATACATGGTAATAAGATATTATTTTATGTTTAAAAACATTGAAGTTCACCAGTTATAGTTATTTCTAGTAACTATAACTCATGCTCTAAGATAACAATAACTCATGTCCTCACTATGCACAGCTAATTGCTCCACATACTACATCACTCATGACATGTTCTAAACCATCATTGATTGCAACATTTGAAATGATATCATTGATGAGAGGATTGTGCATGGCAAGGGTGCAACTTATAGTTACCATCTCCAAAAATGTTGATCCACCTTAGCCCCATTCTATAGAGTTTTCAAGGGGATCCTTCAAGTGGGGGTCCAAAAACAATTTCCTCATGCAAATTGCTTAAGGAATTTGGACTGCAGCTGCAGCCAAAACAGCTGAACATAATTAAACCAAATTTGCCAGCATGCTAGAGATTTACCAAGAAAGTAGTCTTTTTTTGATTTTGTGTGGATTCACTCAGTAGTTTTGGGAAATTAAGGTTTACAAAATAGAGCTATATTTGACAATTTGTCTTGAATTAAAAAAAGCAAGCATTCTGTTTGACTGAGACCTGAAAATGGTTTTAAAAAAGGACGTAGGGGGCCAGGGTAGTGGTACCCCGAGTCCGTAGCTCTTGTGTGGGGAGGGCCCAGAGGAACCCTCCCAATGCAAAATGAAAACAGAAATCTTTTTTAAAAAAACATAAACCCATGGGAGTCTTGTTTTTTTTTTTATTACTTAGTGTTCCATAATAATTTTCTGTTCATTTTTCGAATATAATTTATTGCAATTTGTAAATATCATAATTAATTTTTGATTATTAATTAGAGTATTTTTTATTTTTATAAGTTTTATTATATGATAGGAGTGGGATATTTATAGGATATTTATTGACGTAATTGTTGGGGATAACTTTAAAATGTGTTAGTTTTACTGTTTTTTCTAATAGGTGCTATTTGAGTGATCATATGATATTAATTTTGTGATTTTATTTTAAATATTTTATATTTTGTGAGCAAAGATTTGTTGACATTTTTTTTAAATGTGTTCCTAATTAAAAATGTACTTTTTTGTTGTGTGATATTCATTTTTTGTTTCATGTATAATTCTATTCATTAAAAAACACAAAAAGCTTTTAAAAATTGATGTTGACAACATTGTAAATGTTTGATTTAAATCAATATTGTTTCTAACATTTTTGGTATTTGTTTTATTAAATAGTAATTTGCATTATTAAAATATGAAAATGTTAATTTGGTTTACATTATGTAAAATATTGTAATTATTAAGTACATTATTATTATGATGAATATATGTTAGGTGCAGAAAACGTACAAGTTTCTAGATGGTGTTAATTTAGAATTTATAGCTTTTCAGTACTTATTACTTTTTTAATATAAAGAGTTTATATTTGATTAAAAATAATGATTATTTATACATCTGCTTGATTATTTTGTATGTAAGTCTGTTGCTGAAAAATCAAACACATTATACAATTTATTTGTGTTAATTATGTAGGCTTGCAGTTAATTTTGTTTTTCAATAACATATGATTACTTTTAATTAATGGATTTGTATAATTACCTTTTAATCAAGCTGGTTGTATTTTTCATGTATCTAGCTTTTCATTGAGTTTTCTAACATACTTTAATATTGTGATGCAAAATGATTATATATTACTTCATAAAAAATGCAATATTTTTGTTATTACATAAATTAACAAGAACATATTTTTCTGTTTTTCATAAGGGTGTGTGGTAAACTGCACTCCTCCAGCAGACTTCACAGAGTTTTGCCACTCCACCCTCTACTTAGAACATGGAGTTCAGAAAAAGCTCCTCCATCAGTCGCTTGGCAACACTACAACAATACATCAACAGCACTACTTTCTTTAACATTGTTTACCCTTTTAACATCGTTTCTGTGCAGGGTTTGTGCAAGGTTTATGTTCACGGGTGCTCACTCACTCTGCAAAAGGCACTGGTGCTGCAGTCTCAGGCAGCTCTCTCCCTTGGATTTACTAGCTCACATCATGGATCGGCGCAAGCTGGTGGCTTCTGTGCCAGGGACAGGGCATGAACAGAGGGGCCTTCAGGGAGGAAGGCTCCACCACTGTCAGAGCCAAGGCCCCACTGGTGATGGCTATGTCTGTCAGCACCGATGACCAGGAGTACGATTCAGAGCAAGAACAGGTCAGAGTTGGTCATGGGATGGAGGCTCTTTGTTGCAAGCTGAGTGGGACAGTGTGAGAAAGAAAGCCATTCCGGTGGGGTGTTACTAGATCTGCAGAGTGTTGAGCGAGGTGTGGTTGGGAAGTGCGAGGCACTATTGTATGTCTCCATCACCTGCCCATGCGGGATACTACCAAGGGAAACGGCTGTGTTTAATGGTTGTTTCAGTCTCACCAATTCTTAACTGCTTTATTCAATGATTACTAATTTTTCTTATCTTAATTATGTATTTGTCCCATTTTAAAGTGGCATTGGTGCAATTAAAATGCAAAGAAGGAAATTGAGGTGTCAGACTGGGTTCGCAACAAGAAGGACTGCTATGTTAAAACAAACTGGCAGCTAGGGGCCTGGGAACTTCTGTTGTTCCATCTGTAACATGCCTGAGCCTCTAAGCAGACGGGGTGGCAAAGGGCAGAGAGAATCACAATGTGATTGACCCCACCCTTGCAGGGTAATTGCTAAGTGGTAAAGCAATATTGCGTCAATGATCAAGGCAGATATAGAAGGGGGCAAAGCGGGGGCACTTTCTGTGTGTGTAAGCAAAAGGCGTTTCACTTGTGTGTGTGTCAAATGCCTCTCAATTCTCACACCACAAAATGCAGAGAATGATAAGTTCACATAGGAAATCTGGTCTGTTTGCATGTGTGTGTCTAAGTGTGTCTGTCTAAGTGTGTGTGGGTAAATGCTTCATAGACTGTGTGCCACTTCCTGGTAGCCTGTGTGCCACTTTATGTGTGCAACATTATGTGGGTATGCACTACTGTGCGTGTGAGACATGCTGCATGCAAGCGGGTGTGCCACGGTGTGTACCTGCATGTATGAGTTAGCCTTACACCATGTGTCCGTATGTGTGTGTTACTGACTGTTGTATGTGACCCACTCTGTGTGTGTGTGCGCAACTGTATGCAGAGTGTCTCTGTGTGTGCATGTGTGTATGTGTGTGTAGAGCAAGCTACTGTATGTGGCTAACTCTGTGTGCTACTGTTTGTGTGCATGTCCCACTCTATGTATCTGTATGTGTGTGTTAATGTGCGTGCGCTGCTCTGTTCTTACCACTGTATGTGTGCATATTTATGCGTGGGATGTGCATGTAGAGATACACACACACATGTGGGTCCTCAGTCTGTGTGTAGTGTACGTCACACATCATCTACGGTCCTGTTCCACTTTATTTAATTTTGATTGCGGTATAAAAGAGGTTTTAGAAAAGCTGTACAAAAAAAATGTATTGCGACTTCTGAGCATGGGCATGAATATTTGATATGAATGTTTGATGCAGTCAAATGCATTTTATCATCTTTCTGTCTCTTTGGTGATCCAGCACTTCAGAGACAGCTATTATCTGTACACAGGATGGCCCCCGTACTAGCGAGACTGGCTGCTTCCTTGCATTCGGGCAACATGACAGCAGCAGATTGAGATACTGCAAACAAAACAGAAAGGGTACACTCTGGCACTTTAGGCACATGTGCGTGCAGCTGGTCTTTATGGTGTGTAATAAGGAAGCAGTACCACAGTATAGTACTCAAGGTGGTCCCCCTAGGGCTCTGTGTATAATTAGTTTAATTACTTAAAGTTTTTAAAATACAAACATGCTATAATTGTTTTAAACATTTGTTAACATTATTTCACATATAGGTATTTAAAAAAATGTTTATAGTACAATTGATTTAAAAACTATACCATTGTTATCAATACATTTTTTCACAACAGGTTTTATATACCTTTTAGGAATATTGTAAATAGCAGTATATTAGTTTATTTGATTTTATTATGTTACTTTTGAATTTTATACCGTACATAATTATTTATATTTTCTTCATACATTTATTGACAATTGTTACAGGTTTCATATTATTGTTACTTATATTGTAAACATTTTTTAACAATTTTGGGTTAACGTTCCATTCTGTTCTATAGGGATGTAGTCTTTTCTCTATTTTTTTTAGTTAGTGGCGATTGTCTTTTTGTTTTATTAACTGTAGTTTTGTAGTCTATCCCTGTCATAGTTTGTCAGATTCCTTCGGATCAATTTGCACTTACATGCTGCTTATTGTTGGATAGGGTATGGCTTTTTGGGGGTCATTACAACATTGGCGGTAAAAGCCGCTTACCGCTGTGCAGAAGACCGCCAACACACCGCCGCGGCTGCGGAATTCCGCCACAGCTATTATGACTCACATCTCGAAATCCGACAAAATCCAGACACCCACACAAGACCGCCACACCAAAGGTCAGTGATAAACTGGCGAAAACAAAACTTCCACCGTCACGCCAACAGAAATACGCCCACACTATCACGACCCATGAATCCATGCGGCGGTCTTTAAACCGCGGTATTCCATTGGCGGTACATACCGCTGCGCTCAAAATACACACACTCTTACAAAACACAGCCACATTGGACAATTCGAAATACACACACCTGATATACATACACACACCACTCCCACACACCCAATACAATATAAAACACACACCCACATCACCCACAAACCCCTACGATCACCATTACAGAAAGAAGGCCAGAGAGAGACACCACCATCCACAAACTAGCAGCCACAGGCACTCAACACCATCACCCACACTACTTCCACGCACAAAACTCCACACACCACTACACATCACCACACTTATCACCACATACACCACCCCACACATCACCTACACCACCCCATGGCACGGCAAAGACACCCCAGGTTCTCGAAGGAGGAGCTCAGGGTCATGGTGGAGGAAATTGTCCGGGTAGAGCCACAGCTATTTGGAGCACAGGTGCAGCACACCTCAATTGCAAGGAAGATGGAGCTATGGAGAAGAATAGTCGACAGGGTCAACGCAGTGGGACAGCATCCAAGAAATCGGGATGACATCAGGAAGAGGTGGAACGACCTACGGAGGAAGGTGCGTTCCTTGGTCTCAAGACACCACATCGCGGTACAGTGGACTGGCGGCAGACCCCCACCTCCTCCCCCACAACTAACAACATGGGAGGAGCAGGTCTTGGAGATTCTGCATCCTGAGGGCCTCGCAGGAGTCGGTGGAGGAATGGACTCTGGCAAGTCAAATCTTAACTTTCATATCCCCCACCCTACCTGCATGCTATCACAGACCCCCACCCTCGCCCCCTCCCCTATCACTCCAGCTCCTCACAAATGTCCCAACATCACAATCCACACATCCCAACACCAAGCCCTGCATGACACAACAAAGCATGGAAACCCATCACTAAAGCATGCCCACTGCACATACCCATAACACCCCCCCCCTCAACCATCATCACACAAGCCCCCACAAAGGAATGCTAGCACTGGTGTACACGGTCACCCACCCATTGCACACCATGACACACACAGATGCAATGATCATGCTTTTCCACCTCTGCAGGACCACTACCCAATGTCACCAGACAGGAGGGTCCAGACATCTCCACCCCACCCACTGAAGAGGCCCACAGTGATGACAGCAGCTCTGTCCAACTGGATCCAGATGACCAGCCCGGACCATTGTGGGCCTCGGGACAGTCGGTTCCCCACACCCAGTCAAAGGCCACCACAGAGCTTCCACCCTCTGGTAACACCAGCACAGCACCCACCCAGCGGGCCCATACCTCCGTCCCCAGGACACGTCAATCAGCTGTGTGTCCACCACTACAGGGAACCCAGGATAACCCACCACCCCAACAACAACAGGGACCTGGGGGCAGTGGTAGTGGGCACACGGTCCAGGGGATGGAGGCCCAGGAACACAGGGGAACTGGGAGGGCTGCTGTGCGACAGGGGGCAGACAGACCTAGGGAACCCACTCTCCACAATGCCCTCTCCTCCATCATGGGAGCCTACCACCACTCCCAGGAGACGATGGCAACGGTACTGGCCAAGTTTCAGTAGACCCAGCGCCTGCAGGAGGAACAGTATTTGGGGTTCAGGGAGGAACTCAGAACCATCAGCTCCGCCCTGGGCACCATCGTAGGGGTGCTGAAGGAAATACTTAACACCAGGAGGGACACTGTAGCACTACAAGGGGCCCCTGACACTAGCATGGACGATGAACTGCCCACCACCTCCGCCAGCGCTAGTGGACAGGAAGCACCGCCACCACCACAGGACCACAACACCAGCACCCCACCCCCTGCAGATGGAGAACCACCCCGCAAACGGTCCCTGAGATCCAGGAACAGGACAGAGCACGATGCCAAGACCCCCGCCAAGAAATGAGACCACCCTGATTGTCATCCCACTGTCCCACTTTGTCACCCTGTCCATATTGGAACTGCCCCAGCTCCACTTCCTATGCCCATATGGGCAATGCACCTGTGAGACTAATAGACTGGACTCTGCCATGGACATTCCTCCGCCACCACCCCTCACCATTTAACTTCCCCCTCCAATATTTTCTATTTAAATAAACACCCTTGAATCACAAACAATCTGGAGTCAGTCTGTGATTTCGAAAATGTGTATTAGCAATTACAGTGTCAAAATGTTCTTTCAAATGTAATGTCAACATACCTATGTCACACATCTCAAGTCCGTGAGGAATCTAAGCAGATGACACACGTTGGAAACCACACCTGTGGAACCGTAAGGGAAATGTACAACTCAGTTACCATATACTGGTAGAAATCGACAGACAGGATAGAGGTAGAAGTGTGAAAGTACTTGTAGTAGGCAGGAATGTGTTCTCACCTGTGTCTCACTGGAAATATTGCTGGATAACTGAGTCCCTGTTGTCAATGTCTTCTTCCTCTGCTTCCTCCTCATCACGGTCCACAGGCTCCACAGCTGGCACAACACCGTCATCTGGACCATCCTCCTGCAGAAAAGGCACCTGTCGTCGCAAAGCCAAGTTGTGAAGCATACAGCAGGCCACGATGATCTGGCACACCTTCTTTGGTGAGTGGAATAGGGAACCACCTGTCATATGGAGGCACCTGAACATGGCCTTCAGGAGGCGAAAGGTCCGTTCGATCACCCTCCTAGTCCGTCCATGTGCCTCATTGTAGCGTTCCTCTGCCCTTGTCCTGGGATTCCTCACTGGGGTCAGTAGCCATGACAGGTTGGGGTAACCAGAGTCCCCTAATAGCCACACCCAGTGCCTCTGGAGTTGACCCATCACATAAGGGATGCTGCTATTCCGCAGGATGTAGTCATCATGCACTGAACCAGGGAACATAGCATTTACCTGGGAGATGTACTGGTCTGCCAAACATACCATCTGTACATTCATCGAATGATAACTCTTCCGGTTCCTGTACACCTGTTCACTCCTGTGGGGGGGGGGGACCAGAGCTACATGGGTCCCATCAATGGCACCGATGATGTTGGGGATATGTCCAAGGGCATAGAAGTCACCTTTAACTGTAGGCAAATCCTCCACCTGAGGGAAAACGATGTAGCTCCGCATGTGTTTCAGAAGGGCGGACAACACTCTGGACAACACGTTGGAAAACATAGGGTGGGACATTCCTGATGCCATGGCCACTGTTTTTTTAAATGACCCACTTGCAAGGAAATGGAGCACTGATAGCACCTGCACTTGAGGGGAGAACCCTGTGGGATGGCGGATTGCTGACATCAGGTCAGGCTCCAACTGAGCACACAGTTCCTGGATTGTGGCACGGTCAAGCCTGTAGGTGATGATCAAATGTCTTTCCACCACTGTCGACAGGTCCACCAGCGGTCGGTAAACCGGAGAATTCCGCCATCTCCTCACATGTCCCAGCAGACGGTGCCTAGGAATGACTACAGCGACCACAGAGTCAAACAACTCAGAGGTATGTACCCACAGTCTACACAGAACACCATTCATACACAAAATGTGCCCTGTATTTGTGTTGTGCAACAAGGCCTAGGTATGTGTGATGCAGTTGGTAATTAGGGCATGTGGGCCCCTGAAATGGCGGCTGCCTGATCTCTAAAGTGGGACAATGGGATGTGAGGTAACTGCGCTGGTATTGTAAATCGTCGCGGTAGGCGGTCGAAGACCGCGGCCCAATGCTGCATTGGTTAACATTGGACCCTATGGGTCCCAGGAGCCAATGACGAAGTATGCTGGCGGTGATGTTACGCACCGCCGCGGACGTGACGGCCATTTTCTATCTGTTGAATCACTCGATACCTGATCTTCGACAGGAGAGGACCTACACTGCAAGTGCTGCTGTGACCTCAGTATGGAAGAGACAATGGCTTGTGCGTCTGGGGAAAGGGCCCCTGCCTTCACTGCAGAGGACTTGGAGAAGCTCGTGGACGGGGTCCTCCCCAGCAGACGCTACTCTACAGTCCTCCAGAACAACAGGTAAGAACACAGGAACCATGCTGTATGGGCTATGCCTGTGTGGAGAGGGCTGGTTGTAAGAATGAAGGGGGCACAGTTCTGCATGCATGATGGAATGTGAATGCATGTGCCACATGGCAAGGGTAGGGATGTGGGCCACTCACTTAGACGGTGCAGTTGTTAATGACTTCTCTTCTTCCCCTGTACATGTCATGTAGGTCAGCGCCCACCAGAAGAAGGATATTTGGCGTGCCATCGCCAAGGACGTCCGGACCCTGGGGTTCCACCACAGACGGAGCACCCACTGCCGGAAAAGATGGGAGGACATTCGCCGCTGGAGCAAGAAGACGGCGGAGGCTCAGCTGGGGATGGCCTCCCAACGTGGGAGGGGTGCCCGTCGAACCATGACCCCCCTGATGTTCCGGATCCTGGCGGTGGCCTACCCTGAGTTGGATGGGCGCTTGAGGGCATCACAGCAGACACAAGGGGGTGAGTACAACATCATTCAGCTGACTTTGCGCGCAGTGAAGGTGTCTGGGTGGGGGAGGAGGGCTGTGGGTTTCCCTAAGCCAGGGCGAGTTCCATAGGCTAGGCCCCTCCGTAATGCAGGCCATGTGGCACACCACCCCACCTCTGTAGAGTGCCAAGTACAAGTATTCATGCCCCTGTGTCATCTATGTGTGCAGATGTCGTCCATAGCCTTTCAGGCCATATCCCGGGAATTGCATCTGCAGAGCCCAACAGCGCGACGTAGTTCAGGGGGCTGCTGTGTCTGTATTGTCCGCCAACGGTAGCGGTAAGCCATGCACTCAACCTGTCTTTCTTCTGTCGTCCCCCCCTTTTTGTGGTCTCCCTGTTCTTGTGTGCATCAGCATCATCAGGCGGAGGTACAGTGGCACCTGAGCACGAGGGAGCTGCATCCCACATGGCCATGGAGGGCCACACCATGGACTCAGAATACACCAGTGGGACGGAGGGCGAGGGGAGCACCACGGCGGTCACAGGATCTGCAACCAGCGACACGGACTCGTCTTCCGATAGGAGCTCCCTTGTGGTGGCGGCAAAATCTGTGCCCCCCACTTCTACAGGTACACTTGCAACCCCCCCTACCAGCAACGCCCTCCCAGCAGCCCCTCAGCCTTCGCCCCGTGCCCGCTCACCTAGGAGGGTGGGCATCACCTTCGCCCCAGGCACCTCAGCCCCTGCCCCAGTCACCTCTGTTGCCCTCAGTAAGGAGGCCATTGACCTCATCAGGTCCCTCACTGTTGGGCAGTCTACCATTTTGAATGCCATCCAGGGTGTTGAAAGGGAATTGCAACACACTAATGCATTCCTGGAGGGAATTCATTCTGGTCAGGCTGCCCTTCATCGAACCCTGCAAACTCTGGCCTCAGCACTGATGGCAGCCATTGTCCCTGTGTCTAGCCTCCCCCCTCCAACTTCCTCCACCCAGACCTAATCCCCTGTACCTCTGCCTATCCCAAGCACACCATCAGACCAGCCTGCACACAACTCACCACACAAGGGAAGCTCAGGCAAACATAAGCACCACACATCGCACAGGCACTCACGCAAGCATCACACACATACAGACACACCAACATCCACTGCCTCCACTGTGTCCCCCTCCTCGTCGTCTCCCTCCTCCCTCCCAGTCTCGTCTACACTCACACCTGCATGCACTACCACTACAGCCACTACGTCCCGCACCAGCACACCTACCACCACACCCCGCTCACGTGCACTCACCACCCCCACTACCATTTACACGTCCCCTGTGTCCTCTCCCGGTGTGTCTGTGACGCCCCCTCCGAAGATACACAAACGCTGGCACACACCCACCCAACAGCCATCCACCTCACGACAGCCTCCAGCCCATGCACCTGCACCCAAATCCACAAAACTTACACCTCCTACAACCACCACCTCTTCCTCCACTCCCAAACCCCCTCCATCTACCCGTCCCAGTGTCTCTAAAAAACTTTTCCTGGCCCCCCTTAACCTATTTCCCACCACCACCACCCCCTCCAACTCATAGGTCCTGTACTAGCACCTCAGCCAAAAAATCTCGGGGACCAGTGGTGCCTGTTGTTACAGGTATGTGTAGTGCACCGGCCACCAGGCCAGCCAGTGTGGCACGGAGCCACAGCACAGCCAGTCCCCAGCCCTGTGAAGCACCAGAAGTTGGACAGTGCCCGGCGGGAGAGGGAGAAGACTCCAGCCAGCAAAGCAGCTCACAAGGGTCCGGGGGTAGTGTCGACTCAGCTGTGACTCCTCCCAAGGTGGGGAAGGGGCAGAAGAAATCTCCAAAGTCTGGGAGGAACAGCACGACAGAGAGGACCGCCATCATCCCCGCTGCCCAGGAGGCCACCGCCAGCCCCATCGTCACTGGCCAGGAGGCCACCGCCAGAGTCACTGCCCAGGAGGCCAGCTCCATCGTCACTTGCCAGGAGGCCACCGCCAGAGTCACTGCCCAGGAGGCCAGCCCCATCGTCACTGGCCAGGAGGCCACCACCAGCCACAGCCCAGCTGGCCAGGAGGGCCCCGCAAGCCACAGCCCAGCTGACCCATGAAGGACTGCCAGCCACAGCCCTGCTGGGCAATGAAGGACCGCCTTGGCAAGCACCGCTGAACAGGCCAGGGACCGCTGAACAGGGCAAAGACCGCCATGGAATGCACCGCTGAACAGGTCTGACACTGGCAACGCAAGCACCGCTGAACAGGCCAGGGGCCGCTGAACAGGGCAAAGACCGCCATGGAATGCACCACTGAACAGGTCTGACACTGGCAACACAAGCACCGCTGAACAGGCCAGGGACCGCTGAACAGGGCAAAGACCGCCATGGAATGCACCGCTAGCCCATTTGCAGCAGGGGCAATGACACAATTGGGACCGTCACAGGGTGTGTGCTGCACTCTGGGCACCAGTCCCCCTCCAGCACCAGTGGAGACTGTTATCCACTTGAGAGACTGTGGCTTTGCACTCCCCAGGATAAAGCAGTGGGCAAACCATCCACTGTAGAGACTTGAGAGACTGTGGCTTTGCACTCCCCAGGATTGAACAGTGGGCAAACCACCCACTGTAGAGACTTGAGAGACTGTGGCTTTGCACTCCCCAGGATTGAACAGTGGGCAAACCACCCACTGTAGAGACTTGAGAGACTGTGGCTTTGCACTCCCCAGGATGGTACAGTGGGCAATCCACCCACTGTAGAGACTTGAGAGACTGTGGCTTTGCACTCCCCAGGATATGGCAGTGGGCAACCCACCCACTGTATAGACTTGAGAGACTGTGGCTTTGCACTCCCCAGGATTGAACAGTGGGCAAACCACCCACTGTAGAGACTTGAGAGACTGTGGCTTTGCACTCCCCAGGATGGTACAGTGGGCAACCCACCCACTGTATAGACGTGAGAGACTGTGGCTTTGCATTCCCCAGGATCCATCAATGGGCATGGAGCCCCCTCGTGGATCTGGTGTGGTGCACTCATCCGGGTGAGGTGCCCCCCCCTTCCCTTCCCCCTGAGGTGCCTGTTGTATTTCTATCTGATGCCCCAGCAGTGTTCTCTCTGTTTTGATCAGGTATCTTGTGTGGGCCTCGCCCATGCATTTTGGGCCCAGTGGTCCACGGACAATGAATGGTGCATTACCTGCACTACTAATCATGGTGTATTTTTTGTTTAATGTGTATATTTCTGTATATATATATATCTGCTTACTGTATTTTGATATATTACAATGGTTGAACTCATTTCCCTTTGTCTTTGCATTCTTCCGGGGGGGTCGGAGGGTGTTACTGTAATGTATAGTTATGCATTGGTGTGTGTGTTGTAGTGGGTGAGGGTCGGGGTGGGGGTTGGGATGTTGGTTCTGTGTGTGTCTGTGTTTTTGCCTCCCTCCTCCCCTTTGTCGTAGGTGCAGTACTCACCGTGCTCTTCGCTGCCGGCGTTGATGATCCTCGTATAGGAGCAGGAAGACTATCGCTGGCAGAATATGGAGTTCCCGCTCCATGGTGTCCTGATTCCTCATGGGATGTGTAGAGGTGAGCGTTTTCCCTTTGAAATGGCTGTTTCCGCCGTGTTTTTATCCACGGTTAATCCGCCCCGGAAAAGGTGGCGGATTGGTAGGTTGTGATACTGTGGGCGGTGCATTGTCTTCCGCCTGTCTGTTGGCGGTGACCGCCGCGCTGTTTGTCTGTACCGCTCTGGCGGTCGGAGTGTTAAAGTGTCTGTCTTTGTTGGCGGTTTCTGCCACGGACATAATTCCATATTTTTTACCGCCGGCCTGTTGGCGGTCTTACCGCCGCTTTAACACCATCCGCCATGGTTGTAATGACCACCTTTATGTTTTTCTATAGGAATTTGCAGCAGAGTGGATGTGGGTAGTACTAGTTAATGGTCAATATAGTGTTTGTTTTTATTTTGAGGGTTACGTAGTCATAGTCTGTGTTTTCTTGTTTAGTAGTGTTTTGTGTTAGACCTACTTAGCTAGTGTTATTTTAGATAGTATCATGTTATATTTTGTGTTTCTTGCAGTTGTAATGGAATGTTTATGATGTATTTGAAAATAGTGTTTTATGTGGGTGGGTACTCTATGTTTTGTACAGGTTTATGGATCATAAGTTTTCCCATGGACCTGCGGTTTTAGAGTTTTTTCTGATTCCTTTTGACTTTGGATTACTTGGATGGATTTATCTTGGACTTTTTCATTTTTACATTTTTTGGGCTTGTTTGGACTTCAATTATTCCTTTTTGATGGCTTATATTTTGACAACATGGACATGGAACAGAACTATAGAATTGTAGGTTAAATTTAAGTTATGTAGTTGTGGGTGGGAAATGTTATATTTTATTTTGTATGTATATTTGCTCTAAGTACAATGTGTTATTTTGCATTTCCATGTGTTGGATTTACTTGGTTAAAATTTGTGGTAATTTCTAATGTTGTGTGTTCTGGTTGTTGATATGCAAATTTTAAATTCATTAATAAACATATTGGGGGTCATTACAACCCTGGCGGACGGTGTTAAAGCTGCGGTAATACCGCAAACAGGCCGGCGGAAAAAAAAAGGGAATTATGACCGTGGCGGAAACCGCCAACATAGACAGCCACTTTAACACTCCCACCGCCACGGCGGTACAGCCAAGCAGCGCGGCGGTCACCGCCAACAGACAGGCGGAAGACAAAGTACCGCCCACACTATTACAACCCACCAATTTGCCACCTTTTCCGGGGCAGATTCACCGTGGATAAAAACACGGGAAAAACAGCTTTTGCAATGGGAAAATGCTCACCTTAACTCACTCCACGAGGAAGGAGGCCAACATGGAGCCCGAACTCCAAATACTCCCTGCGCTTGTCTTCCTGCTCCTCCTCGAACACCAGCAACGGCGGCGCTGAAGACAACGGTGAGTACTGCACCTACGACATAGGGGAGGGGGGAGGAAAAAGTCAGGGACACACACACGCAACACCCCCACCCTCAACCTGACCCTCGCACACTACAACACACACACCAATGCATTTCCAAACATCACAGGAACAACCCCCAACCCCCCAGAAGAACGCAAAGACAAAACCAAATTACTTGAACCATTGCAATATATCCAAATATAGTAAGCTCATATATACAGAAATATATACACATTCCAAATATATACATCACGATTAGTAGTGCAGGTATGCACATTTCAATGTCCGTGGACCACTGGGCCCACAATGCATGGGCGAGGCCCACACTAGATACCTGTCCACAAATGGAGAGAACACTGCAGGGGCATCAGGTAGAAATACAACAGGCACCTCAGGGGGAAGGGAAGGGGGCACCTCAGCCAGATGAGTGCACCACACCAGATCCACGACGGGTCTCCATGCCCATTGATGTATCCTGGGGAGTGCAAAGCCACAGTCTCTCAAGTCTCTACAGTGGGTGGTTTGCCCACTGTACCATCCTGGGGAGTGCAAAGCCACAGTCTCTCAAGTCTCTACAGTGGGTGGTTTGCCCACTGTACCATCCTGGGGAGTGCAAAGCCACAGTCTCTCAAGTCTCTACAGTGGGTGGCTTGCCCACTGTACCATCCTGGGGAGTGCAAAGCCACAGTCTCTCAAGTCTCTACAGTGGGTGGCTTGCCCACTGTACCATCCTGGGGAGTGCAAAGCCACAGTCTCTCAAGTGGATAACAGTCTCCACTGGTTCTGGAGGGGGACTGGTGCCCACAGTGCTTCATCCTGTGAAGGATTCAGGTAGTGGCTGCAGTTCTCCACTGGTTCTTGAGGGGGACTGGTGCCTAGAGTGCTTCATCCTGTGAAGGATTCAGGTAGTGGATGCAGTTCTCCACTGGATCTGGAGAGGGACTGGTGCCCAGAGTGCTTCATCCTGTGAAGGATTCAGGTAGTGGATGCAGAATTCCACTGGTTCTGGAGGGGGACTGGTGCCCAGAGTGCATCACGCTCCCCGTGACGGTCCCAGTTCTGTCACTGTCCCAGCTGCACATGAGCAAACAATGCTTGAGTTGTCGGTGCTTGCCCTGTTCAGCGGTGCTTGACTTTGCAGTTTCTGACCTGTTCAGCGGTGCTTGCCATGGCGGTCTTTGCCCTGTTCAACGGTGCTTGACTTTGCAGTTTCTGACCTGTTCAGCGGTGCTTGCCATGGCGGTCTTTGCCCCGTTCAGCGGTCTTTGCCCTGTTCAGCGGTGCTTGCCCTGTTCAGCGGTGCTTGACTTTGCAGTTTCTGACCTGTTCAGCGGTGCTTGCCATGGCGGTCTTTGCCCTGTTCAGCATTCTTTGCCCTGTTCAGCGGTGCTTGCCCTGTTCAGCGGTGCTTGACTTTGCGGTCTGTGCCCTGTTCAGCGGTCTTTGCCCTGTTCAGCGGTGCTTGCCCTGTTCAGCGGGCTTGACTTTGTTGTCTCTGACCTGTTCAGCGGGGCTGTGGCTGCCGGGGCCCTCCAGGGCAGTGACGCTGGCGGTGGTCTCCGGACCAGTGATGATAGTGCTGCCCTCCTGGGCACTGACTCTGGCGGTGGTCTCTGGAATAGTGACGATAGTGCTGCCCTCCTGGGCACTGACTCTGGCGGTGGTCTCCGGACCAGTGACGACTGTGCTGCCCTTCTAGGCACTGACTCTTGCGTTGGTCTCCGGACCAGTGACGACTTTGCTGCCCTCCTGGGCACTGACTCTAGCGGTGGTCTCCGGACCAGTGACGATATTGCTGCCCTCCTGGGCACTGACTCTGGCGGTGGTCTCCGGACCAGTGACGATGGGGCTGGTGGTGGCGTCCTGGCCAGCGGAGAGGATGGCGGCCTTCTCCGCCGTGCTGCTCTTACCAGACTTTGGAGACTTCTTCTGCCCCTTCACCACCTTGGGAGGAGTCACAGCTGACTCGGCACTCCCCCCGGGACCCTTGTGAGCGGCTTTGCCGGCAGGAGCCTTCCCCCTCTCCCGTCGGGCACTGTCTAACTTCTGGTGCTTTACAGGGGGTGGACTGGCAGTGCTTTGGCTCCATGTCACACTGGCTGCCCTGGTGCCCGGTGCACTCCACATACCTCTAACACACACCACTGGAACCGGACTTTTTTTGGCTGAGGTGCTAGTACGGGACCTATGAATTGGAGGGGGGTGGTGGGAAAGAGGTCAAGGTTGCTCAGGAAAAGTTTCTGATGAAAAGTTCTGATGAAAAGTTTCTGACGAACACTGGGAGGGGGTCTGGGAGTGGAGGAAGAGGAGGTGGTTGTAGGAGGTGTAACTTTAGATGATTTGGGTGCAGGTGCATGTTCTGGAGGCTGTTGTGAGGTGGATGGATGTTGGGTGTCTGGGTGCCTGCGTTTGTGTACTTTGGGAGGGGGCGTCACAGACACACTGGGAGAGGACACAGGGGACGTGTAAATGGTAGTGGGGGTGGTGAGTGCAGGTGAGCGGGGTGTGGTGCTGGTTGTTCTGGTGCGAGTCCTAGTGGCTGTAGATATAGTGTATGCAGGTGAGAGTGTAGACGACACTGGGAGGGAGGAGGGAGACGACAAGGAGGGGGACACAGTGGATGTTGCTGTGTCTGTATGTGGGTGATGCTTGTGTGAGTGCCTGTGGGATGTGTGGAGCCTATGTTTGCCAGAGCCACTTTTGTGTGTTGAGGTGTGTGCATGCTGGTCTGATGGTGTGCTTGGGATAGGCTGGGGTACAGGGGATTGGATCTGGGTGGAGGAAGTTGGAGGGGGGAGGCTAGACACAGGGACAATGGCTGCCATCAGTGCTAAGGCCAGAGATTGCAGGGTTCGATGATGGGCAGCCGGACCAGAATGAATGCCCTCCAGTAATGCATTAGTGTGTTGCAACTTCCTTTCTACACCCTGGATGGCATTCACAATGATAGACTGCCCAACAGTGAGTGACCTGAGGAGGTCAGTGGCCTCGTCACTGAGGGCAGCAGGGGTGACAGGGGCTGAGGTGCCTCGGACGAAGGTGATGCCCACCCTTTTGGGTGAGCGGGCACGGAGCGAAGGCTGAGGGGCTGCTGGGAGGGCGGTGCTGGTAGGGGGGGGTGGCGGCTGTACCTGTAGAAGTGGGGGGCACAGATGGTTCCGCCACTACAAGGGAGCTCCCATCGGAGGACGAGTCCGTGTCCGATCAGCTGTTTGCTGATCCGGTGACCGACATGAAGCTCCCCTCGCCCTCCGTCCCACTGGTGTATTCGGAGTCCGTGGTGTGGCCCTCCATGACCATGTGGGATGCAGCTCCCTCGTGCTCCGGTGCCACTGTACCTCCGCCTGATGATGCTGATGCACAAAAGAACAGGGAGAGCACAAAAAGGGATGGGGAAACAGAAGAAAGACAGGTTGAGTGCATGGCTTACCGCTACCGTTGGCGGACAATACAGAAACAGCAGCCCCCTGCACTACGCCGTGCTCTTGGCCACTTCAGATGCAGTTCCTGGGATATGGCCTACATGGCTATGAGTGTCATCTGTCCACGTAGATGACACAGGGGCATCTATACCTGTACTTGGCACTCTACAGAGGTGGGGTGGAGTGGCACATGGCCTGCATTCTGGAGGTGCCTAGCCTGCTGAATTTGCCCTGGCCTAGGGAAACTCACAGCCCTCCTCCCCCACCCAGAACCTTCCACTGCGCGCAAAGTCATCAGAATGATGTTGTACTCACCCCCTTGTGTGTGCTGTGATGCCCTTAAGCACCCATCCAACTCAGGGTAGGCCACCGCCAGGATCCGGAACATCAGGGGGGTCATGGTGCGACGGGCACCCCTCCCACGTTGGGAGGCCATCCCCAGCTGTGTCTCCGCCGTCTTCTTGCTCCAGCGGCGAATGTCCTCCCATCTTTTACGGCAGTGGGTGCTCCGTCTCTGGTGGAGCCCCAGGGTCCGGACGTCCTTGGCGATGGCACGCCAAATATCCTTCTTCTGGTGGGCACTGACCTACATGACATGTACAGGGGAAGAAGAGAAGTCATCAGCAACAGCACCGTCAAAGTGAGTGGCCCACATCCCTGCCCTTGCCATGTGGCACATGCATTCACACTCCTTCATGCTCGCATAACTCTGCCCCCTTCCTACTTATATCCAGCCCTCTCCACCCAGGCATAGCCCATACAACTTGCACCCTATGTACTGACCTGTTGGTCTGGAGGACCGTAGAGTAGCGTGTACTGGGGGAGGACCTCGTCCACGAGCTTCTCCAACTCCTGTGCAGTGAAGGCAGGGGCCCTTTCCCCAGACGCACGTGCCATTGTCTCTTCCAGACCGAGGTCACAGAAGCACTTGCAGTGTAGATCCTCTCCTGTCAAAGATCAGGTATCGAGTGATTGAACAGATAGAAAATGGCGGTCACGTCCGCAGCGGTGACGTCCGCGGTGGTGCGTATCATCACCGCCGGCGCACTTCGTCATTGGCTCCTGGGACCCATAGGGTCCAATGTTAACCAATGCAGCATTGCGCCGCGGTCTTCGACCACCCACCGCAACGGTGTACAACTCCAGCGCAGTTACCTCATATCCCATTGTCCCACTTTAAAGGTCAGTCATCCGCCATTTCAGGGGCCCACATGGCTTCATTTAGAACTGCGTCACACATACCTAGGCCTGGACTCAACACACTTACAGACAACTTTTTGGATTATGTTCTGTGTACTGTGTAGCTGTGGGTACATAGTAGTTTGACTTTGTGGTCGCTGTTGTCCTTCCTAGGCACCGTCAGCTGGGACATGTGAGGAGATGGCGGAATCCTCCGGTGTTCCAACCGCTGGTGGACCTGTTGACAATGGAGGAGCGACATTTAATCATCACCTACAGGTTTGACCGTGCCACAATCCAGGAACTGTGTACCCAGTTGGATACAGACCTGTTGTCAGCAATCCGCCATCCCACAGGAATCCCCCCTCAAGTGCAGGTGCTGTCAGTATTCCATTTCCTTGCAAGTGGGTCATTTCAAACAACAGTGTCCATGGCCTCAGGGATGTCCCAGCCTGTTTTCCAACATGTTGTCCAGAGTGTTGTCTGCCCTGCTGAAACACGTGAGGAGCTACATCGTTTTCCCTCAGGTTGGGGATTTGGCTACAGTTAAAGGTGACTTCTATGCCCTGGGACATATCCCTAACACCATAGGTGCCATTGATGGGGCCCATGTAGCTCTGCCCCACTCCCCCCCCCCACAGGAGTGAACAGGTGTACAGGAACCGGAAGAGTTATCATTCCATGAATGTACAGATGGTATGTTTGGCAGACCAGTACATCTCCCAGTTAAATGCTATGTTCCCTTGCTCTGTGCATGACGCCTACATCCTGCGGAATAGCAGCATCCCTTATGTGATGGGTCAACTCCAGAGGCACTGTGTGTGGCTATTAGGGGACTCTGGTTACCCCAACCTGTCATGGCTATTGTCCCCAGTGAGGAATCCCAGGACCAGGGCAGAGGAATGCTACAATGAGGCCCATGGGCGTACTAGAAGGGTGATCAAACGCACCTTCGGCCTCCTGAAGGCCAGGTTCAGGTGCCTCCATATGACAGGTGGTTCCCTATTCTACTCACCAAAGAAGGTGTGCCAGATCATCATCGCCTGCTGTATGCTTCACAATCTTGCTTTGCGATGCCAGGTGCCTTTTCTGCAGGAGGATGGTCCAGATGACGGTGTCGTGCCAGCTGTGGAGCCTGTGGACAGTGATGAGGAGGAAGCAGAGGAAGAAGACATTGATAACAGGGACTCTGTCATACAGCAATATTTCCAGTGACACACAGGTGAGAACAATTGTTTTACTATTACATTTACTTTCACACTTCTACCTCTATCCTGTCTGTCAATTTGAAGCAGTATATGCTAACTGAGTGGTACATTTCCATTACGGTTTCACAGGTGTGGTTACCAACGTGTGTCATCTGCTTTCATCCTTCATGGGCTTGTGATGTGTGACATAGGTATGTTGACATTACATTTTCGAACGGATTTTGTCATTGTCATAGTTAATACACATTTTCATAATCACAGACTGACTCCAGATTGTTTTGTGGTTCAAGGGTGTTTATTGAAGTGCTAATTATTGGAGGGGGTGGCAAAATGGTGATGGGTGATGGTGGAGGAATTTCCATGGCAGAGTCCAGTATATTAGTCTCACAGGTGCACTGCCCATATGGGCATAGGAAGTGGAGCTGGAACAGTTCCAATCTGGACAGGGTAACAAAGTGGGACAGTGGGATGACAATCAGGGTGGTCTCATTTCCTGGGGGGGGGGTCTTGCCATCTTGCTCTGTCCTGTTCCTGGATCTCAGGGACCGCTTGCGGGGTGGTTCTCTGTCTGCAGGGTGCTGGTGTTGTGGTCCTGTGGTGGGGCGTCCTGTCCACTAGCGCCGGTGGAGGTGGTGGGTAGTTCATCATCCAGGCTAGTGTCAGGAGCCCCTTGGAGTGCCACGGTGTCCCTCATGGTCTTCTGTATGTCCTTCAGCACCCCTACGATGGTGCCCAGGGTGGAGCTGATGGTTCTGAGCTCCTGCCTGAACCCCAAATACAGTTCGTCCTGCATGCGCTGGGTCTCCTGAAACTTGGCCAGGACCATCGCCATCGTCACCTGGGAGTGGTGGTATGCTCCCATGATGGAGGAGAGGGCCTCGTGGAGAGTGGGTTTCCTAGGCCTGTCCGCCCCCTGTCTCACAGCAGCCCTCCCAGTTCCCTTGTGTTCCTGGGCCTCCGTCCCCTGGACCGTGTGCCAACTACCACTGCCCCCAGGTCCCTGTTGTTGTTGGGGTGGTGGGTTATCCTGGGTTCCCTGTAGTGGTGGACACACAGCTGATTGATGTGTCCTGGGAACGGAGGTATGGGCCCGCTGGGTGGGTTCTGTGCTGGTGTTACCAGAGGGTGGAAGGTCAGTGTTGGGCTGTGCCTGTGCGAGGGGAACCGACTGTCCCGAGGCCCACGATGGTCTGGGCTGGTCATCTTGATCCAGTTGGCCAGAGCTGCTGTCATCACTGTGGGCCTCTCCTGTGGGTGGGGTAGAGATGTCTGGACCCTCCTGTCTGGTGACGTTAGGTAGTGTTCCTGCAGGGGTATAAAAGCATGATTATTGCATGTGTGTGTCTCATGGTGTGCAATGGGTGGGTGAGCGTGTACCCCAGTGCTAGCATTCCTGTGTGGGGGCTTGTGTGATGATGGTTAGGGGTTGTTATGGGTATGTGCAGTGGGCATGCTTTAGTGATGGGTGTCCATGATTTGTTGTGTCATGCAGGGCTTGGTGTTGGGATGGGTGGTTTGTGTTATTAGTACATTAGTGAGGAGTTGGAGTGATAGGGGAGGGGGAGCGGGCGGGGGTGTGTGATAGCATGCAGGTAGGGTGGGGGATATGATAGTTAAGATTTGACTTACCAGTGTCCATTCCTACACCGACTCCTGCGAGGCCCTCTGGATGCATAATAGTAAAGACCTGCTCCTCCCATGTGGTTAGTTGTGGGGGAGGAGGTGGGGGTCTGCCCCCAGTCCGCTGAATCGCGATCTTGTGGCTGGAGACCACGGAACGCACCTTCCCCCGTAGGTCGTTCCACCTCTTCCTGATGTCCTCCCGATTTCTTGGGTCCTGTCCCATTGCGTTGACCCTGTCGACGATTCTTCGCCATAGCTCCATCTTCCTAGCTATAGAGGTGTGCTGCACCTGTGATCCAAATAGCTGTGGCTCTACCGTACGATTTCCTCCACCATAACCCTGAGCTCCTCCTCGGAAAACCTGGGGTGTCTTTGGCGTGCCATGGGGTGGTGTAGGTGATGTTTGGGGTGGTGTATGTGGTGATGAGTGTGGTGATGTGTAGTGGTGTGTTGTGTTTTGTGCGTGGATGTTGTGTGGGTGATGGTGTCGTGTGCCTCTGTGTGGTGGGGTTGTCTATTGCTGTGCTCTCTCTGTCGCCTTCGTCAAAATATTTGGTCGTAGGGGTTTGTGGGTGATGAAGGGGTGTATTTTATATAGTGTTGGGTGTGTGGGAGTGGTGTTTGTATGTGTATCAGGTTTGTGTTTTTGGAATTGTCCAATGTGGCGGTGTTTTGGAGATGTGTGTGTATTTTGAGTGCGGCGGTGTGTACCGCCAATGGAATACCGTGGTTGAAAGACTGCCGCGTGGATTCGTGGGTCGTATTGGCATGGGCGTGTTTCTGTTGGCGTGACGGTAGAGGTATTGTTTTCGCCAGTTTATCACTGACCTTTGGTGTGGCCGACTTGTGTGGGTGTCTGAATTTTGGCGGATTCCGAGATGTCGGTCATAATAGCTGTGGCGGAATTCCGCGGCCGCTGCAGTGTATTGGCGGTCTTCTGCACGGCGGTAAGTGGCTTTTACCGTCGATGTTGTAATGACCCCCATTATGTTTATTCATCAGTCTTCCTTTCTATGTTGTTTATATGCTTTTTGACTGGTTTATAAAAATAGTTTAATATTTAAATAAAAATCCTTGGGTTATGGTGGTGTGTATCTTTCTTAAGTTATATTGGTTAGTGTGTAGGTGTTTTATAATAGTGAATTTGCTTTTGAGTCTAAGTAGTGTACTCCTTTGTTAATAAAGATACTAATTTTACATAGCTGCACGTTGTACATCATACTGGTTTGACTACCTATTATAGGTTTAATCTGGGTTACTGGTTTCTCCATTCTTAGTTGTTGGTAGGTTTGTCCTTTTTGTAGGGCTTCTATGAATTTCCAGAGTGTAAGTTGGGTTCCCGTAGTTTGGCTTGGAATGCATTGTGCCATCCTTCTGCTGTACCTTCGCGGGCTATTGGGCTGTTGTAGACATTCTACCATTGTATTTGGAATTTGTGTCCAAAGCAGTGCAGTTTGCCATTCCACATGTGTTTAGCGTCGTCCACTGGGAGACTTAGGGCCTGACTACGAGTTTGGCAGTCTGTGCACGGCCATGGTGGTGGATGCGCTCCAGCCGCCATTGACTTGGCAGTTGGACCATTGTATTACGATGTTGGTGGTCCCATAGAGCAAAGACCGCTGCAGTCTTGCCTGCACCGCCAACCGCCATGGTGATGAGGCAGGACAAACAGGCCGACAGAACCAGTGTTTCCGCTAGACACATTATGATGTGGCACACTGCCAATGTGACCATGGCAGTCCAACCACCATGGTCCAGCAGGTGGAAATGGAGACTATAAAGGTAGCAACTTACCCGCAGGCAGCATTACGCATCCTGTACTGCCATGGAGCCCATCACACACATACTGCCACTGCTCATCAAAGGTGCTCAAAGTCCACACCACTGTGGAGGCAACCAACGGTAAGAACACACACCTACTTGTGTCATTAAGCTCAACAACAGATTGTCGTCCCGCCATCCACATGATATGGGGGTCATACTAAGAGCACCAAGTATATGTGTCATTGTGTCCACAGTCAGAGTCATTCACAAAGAATGACACATTCACAACCATCAAACGCCCACTTTGGGCAGGTCACTGACAACGCACTGCCACACTCCACAAAAACACACATCTGAGGCACAGGGACAGTGACGTGTACAGAACATTGTGTCACACAACAGCAACACTACAGCAACATCACACATAATTCAAATGACACCCACACATTGATCACATTTACATAGGAACTGGTCCTTCATGTATCTCAGGGACAAACAATAGTAGAGCCGAGTGACGTGCCTATCTGCTTAGTGTGTAAGTGCAAGTCAAGAAAACACATACACGGGCAACAGCACGGGCCATACATCTAGATGAAGTAGCTGCAAGACACACATATCAAAATGGACACATACTCAGTCAAATATAAAGGAAGTTAACACTATTGAACACCCTCCATGTGTGGACAAAACAAACTTCCGCTTCCACACATGAGACATATCAGGACAAGTCTAACGCCATACATGTTGACATTGGACAACACAAAAAATCCTTACCATACCAAACATAACACAATGTATTGACACCCCAATTGGAATAACAAACATATCCATACAGTAAACATCTATCTTTGGGCCCGATTATGAGTATTGCAGTCCGAAGACCCCCAGACTCGCAGTGGAGGCACCAGCAACACACTACATCAAAGTGCCTCCCACATGTGCCATGCAATATGCATGCATGGCATCTGAACTGTCAACACATGCCCGCAAGAAAATCAGGATCTCAGACAACTACAATTGCCTGGCTAAAGTTGTGCAATCATAGTAACCATTCAACAGGTAGGAGACCACAGCACATTCAAGGCTTTGACTCATTGAGCATACCTCAGTTACCTGTTGACATACAATACTAGGCCAATGGCAAGTACATTCTCACAAATCTTACACAAGGTTATGCAGCCATCTATTTGTCACAGAGACAATAACACAGCAATGACAAATGATGCTCCAAATTCCTGGCATGTTGTTGAATATATAGTAGCCTGAAGAAGGTGACATGTAAATACTCATGTCACATTGGAAACATATCAACAATGCACACTTCACCATGTGTGATTTGTCCTAATAGAGTCATGGAGGTAGTACTGATGTTGCTCAAGATATATTACACATTTGGCATGGAAGTGTAGACTGTTGACAAAATGTGTAAAGTGACAAGGAGATGTGTCTCTAAAATATACAACTAAATGAAAGTGCAAGTCCCAGGGAAATCACCAGTACTTCCTGGCACCCCTGACATTGACATACTCTGATTGCATCAGTAGAAGCCATCAGCCCTTTGTATGTTGGAAAGTCCCTGAGATTTGCAAGTACTGGTAGAAGGCCTTCAAAATGTTACCCAATGGGAAGCTACATCACTCTCTCTATTTTGGTCCTGCAAACCCAGATGTCCTGGGATGAATGGTTGTACCCAACCACATGTGATTCTAACATAACTGCAAGTTACTCCATGATGCATGCCAACAGTCAGGTAATGAACCATCCCAATTACAACAGTGAAGTGCACATTTCTACATGATGCCAAAGCAATGTATGGAAATGCACATTATGGTAAGTCCCACATGCCATGTCCTTCATTGTTACTACAGCTGTACATGCCAAATGACATGCAATGATGGGTGAGGGTATGTGTGAGCAAACAATCAATGGTGACACACTCCTGCCTGTGGCACCACCTGCAATGTAGGTCCACTGCATATGTCCTATTCCAAACACAGGTTGGCATGCACATATATGTGGGGGAAGACAGAAATCATCCCAAGAACACAGGTAGATCATGCATGAAACAGCAGCGTACACATTTTGTGAAAAGAGAAAGGGACACATGCTGACATGTAGGCACAAGAAATGTTGGCACCAGTCATGGCACTTACCATGGTAAAGTTCTGATCTGTAGCAGCACCCAAAGAACAATGTATGCTCTGCCACATGTATGACAGACAGTAATGAGGCACCAGCACTCATCAGACACTGAAATCAAGTGGCCACAGGGGGGCAGAAGCCAAATTACTTATTTGACCAGACACATGGCTGAGGACAGTGAGCCATCACTTCTTTTTCTTTGGGCTGTAACACAGAGGAGTAGATGTCTGTTGCATAGAATTTAGACTCACCACAATAATAATCATTACTTGATTGATCAATGTACACAGCCATGTGTTGTCTCCAGAGAGCATTTTTGTACATTGTACCCAGTTGTGTTCCCAGGTCCCTAGTGTAATAGGCAAGGCACATCAATATGCACTACTTTATATATCTAGACAAAGTTACTCATCTAGCATGTCACACATGGCCCACCCCCAACCGTAAGGTGGAGATGTCAGGACCTAACACATCAACTTGGCTATGTGACAGGTAGGAATACGTCCTGTACTCACACCCTTGGCTGCTGTGCGCTCCTCAACCGCCCATCCAGGTCTGGATACACCATCTCCAGAATGCGGGTCTTTAGGAGGGTCATGGTCTGATGTGTATCCTTCCCACGTTGGGAGGACAGCCCCAGTTGGTACCTCTGCAATTTTCCAGGCCCAGCATCTTATGTCCTCCCTCCTTTTGTGAAAGTGGACACTCCGTTGGCTGGGTCCACACCTTTCAAGCAATGGATCTCCAAATCTCTTTCCTCTGATGAGGTTTACCTGTATGGATGCAAGAGACAAATCAAGTGATTACAAACACAAGTTTTCGCACAAATGATGTGAAACATACATGTCAGAAAAAAATAAGCAAAAAATTGTCAATTTCACAAAATACCACAAATGTAAAGTACACATGCAAATAAGTACAGGGACATGACATCCATACTTTTGGATTCATCTGCAGACCAACCCACTACCCTGCTCATGGCCTACAATGAATAAGCAAGCTTTCTGGCATCAGGTAGGCCATGCTCCAGCAACATGTACTGTGATGTGAACCACAATGAAGCACTAAACGCCAATGTGGCCTCAGAAGGGTAAACTCCTTGGGCCTGACTGGACCAAGACATTTACACTCTGGAAGGTTGACTAATTTCTATACAGTCCGTACAGCCGATTACCATAGTACAGACTTCCCCCTTGCACTTGAGTGATAATGAAAGGACTGGCATGGTGGGTCCGGAAAGTGTCTTCCCTGTGTAAGTGTGAACATGTGGCCTACCAAATACAGACTTATGCCACTTCAGGGTGGGCTTCTGTGGTATATACCTGTACCAGAGAACACTCCTTTGGACATATGTTTCTAAACTACAGAGATGGCATCCAACATACAAAAGTATGCATTGTACACTTTCTGCTATGAGTCACATGTAATGGCCTTCCAGGTATCTACATAATGTCTGCACTGAGGGACTGTCATTTGTGTAATCAGCCAGTACAGGACAAATACAACTTCTGTGAAGAAGACAACAGAGCTGGGAGAGTAAGGAACCTGTCATGAGCCAAAGACACACATTGACAATGATGCAAAATGCATATATGGACTACTTCTGGGATTTATCTCAGTGCCCACTCCTAATCTAGTAAATGGACTGAGGCATTCAGGGCATGTTTTGCCACTAGAGCCTCATATTGCCCACATGGCAGGGTCTGCAGGTATACAGGGAGTGGGCACAGTACCACAGTTACATAGCCACAGTGACTCTCCCACAGCCTGGACTATGTCCATAGTGGCAGATACATTTGCCAGGCCCAAGTCTCTGCAGGCTGTGCATACAGAACCTACATGACACTCACATTTCCATCACATCAATGCATGACAGTACATCATGTGGCCATTAGCAATGTGGGTGGCTTGTATGGAAAACTGAAGGGTACAGTTATTCATGACATGCCTTCCAGATAACAGTTTGGCAGGGTAAGACGTGGGGTGAAAGATCTGTAACACAATACACATTGCTTAAAAGATCCTCCTATTACTCAGACACAATGCATACACAGCTCATGCTATCATGTATATACATGTTGTCTAACATGTACAACCATCCTAAACAAAGAAGTGTCATTGGATGGCAGTAAAGTCTCTTTGCCTAGTTATGTGCATACAACACAAAGAGGATGTAGGACTCCAAAAAACATCACACAGCACAATGTGAATAAACCCAGCACATGGTACTAGTCACCAATACCTGCACCATGTACATCCCATTGATACCACACAGACTGGCACAACAGACACACAAGAAGTCTGACTGGCATGCAGGGATACATGGTAGCCTGTGAGGAGTGAAAGGGGGGTGTTGAACAGAGTCAATAGTGCCAATGAGGTATTTACCTGCTCCTCTGGTGAGACATTGGGCTGTCCATACAGGGGAATGACCTCACTCACAAGCCTCTCCATCTCTTCCAGAGAGAAAACAGGGGCCCTTTAACATGCTGAATGTGGCATGATCACTCCCAGAGGCGGCACACAGCAGCGGAAGTGGTAGAGGTGTTACTGGCAGTAGTGTCAGGAGTCAAGTGGCTATATTTTGCACAACACTGTGTACATGTATGCCATGTATGCTGTCATCACTGCTGATGGACACAGCCATTGGGCCGTGGCCACCACAGGCAACAACATTAACCTATGGCTATGTCATCCATGGTTGGAACTGCCTACCGGTTTGATGACTTCTGCTGGCAGACGTAGGTGGTTCCTGATGTCCAGTGGAATAGGTCAGGCACCAGCCATTTTGGTGGCTTGAAATGCTATATATGGCCCTGTACAATGTGTCACAACAACAATATAACTATCATATCATCAGAAACATCCTAAATGTGACTTGTCGTGAAGGGCACAGATGGCATATGACAGTGATCCACCACTGTTGACGGTATTTTTGGTGGTCGAAAAATACAGTCACATTTCGAGGGGCAATTGTGTAGCAGATAGTTGTGTGTCTCCCAAATCTATGTTGTGGACACATGTGTTGGCAACACATTTGACCCTTGTGTACTTGTCAGCTGTCAGCTGTGATTTGGACTGGATGTCATGACTATCCAATCAGAAATGCTTTGTCACATGATATTGTTGGCATGCATTATGTATATTGCTGTGGACACACTGACTAATGTTTCTTATCATGTCTTGTTACACATAGGTACCCTGGGAGAGGGAGAATGCAAAAAACTTCTGTTCATGAACAAATGCCACATCATCCAGTTATACTGCCTGAATAGGCAAACAATAGTGAACTTATGCCATCACTTGGTGACAGATCTTATGCGAGCTTAAAGTAATCCAACCTGCATACCACCCATTGTACAAGTCATGTCAGTATTGTACTTCCTGGACACAGGGTCCTTACAACATACAGTGGCCCTATCTGCTGGTATGTCTCACCTATGTCCAGTCTGGTGTTGAAGGATTTCCTCTCAGCAATGTTGAAACACATTGACAGCTATATCAGGTTCCCTCGATGTGAGGACATGGCCAATGTGAAGACTGACTTCTAGGGTTTTTCCAGCCTCCCACATGTGTTGGGGGCCATTGATGTCACACATGCTGGCTTGGTGCCACTATAGGCCACTGAACAAGTCTATAGCAAACAGAAAGAACTTCAATTCCATGAACATGCAAGTTGCCTGTATGGTGGATCTCTATGTCTCAAATGTGTGTGCCTATTATCCTGAATCAGCACATGATCCCTTCAAAATGCAGAACAGCACCATACCCCAGCTGATGTCACAACTGCAATCAGAGAGGACCTGGCTGGTTGGTAAGTCATGTCTTTCCTGATTGTGTGTGAGCAATGTCAGGTGCTACAATCATGAAGTGAGTCATTCATTGCTGCACTTATGTCCCATTCCTTACTAGAAGACTCAGCATATCCAAACCATCCTTGGGTGTTGACGCTTCTGAAGAATCCAACTACGCCAGGGGAAGCCCGCTTTAATGAGGCCCATGGAAGAATATAACAGGCAGTGGAGTGGGCTTTTGGGCTCCTGAAGACCAGATTTCAATGTCTGGACAGGACTGGTGGAGTCCTCCTCTGCTCAATAGGAAAAGTGTGCCAGATCACTGTGGCATGCTGCATGCTCCACAACATCTCCCTGTGGTGGAATATCCTGTACATCCCAGAGAAGGGGGAATCTGACTTGCCACCGGGTAAGAATCCTGAAATGCTGTGGATGACAGTAGTGAAGAGGAAGAAACTGACTTGTGAGAAGATCTCATCCACAGCTACTTCTCAAAAATGTAAGTAAGCCACATGATGTTATGACTGTGACAGTACAATGAACTGTAGTTGTGAGAATGTGTAGAGTTGAGTGTTTTGGAAACAGCTAGGGAGCTGATACTCTGCAATATTCAACCAAAAGCTGTTTGATAAGATAGCTTTTGACACATCCCCAACTTGATGATGTAGCTTTGTTTGTCAGTTTCCTTGCAGTGTACTTTCCAGATGGTTGCTATGTGACTTGTGTCTGATGAGTGGTTTTTGTATGGTTTTAAGCCTATAGTCCTTGTTTTGTTCTTTGTACAGGTACCTTCACCATGACATCTCCATGTGGGCATCTCAGAGTTGTGACATTGGCAGGTATCTGATGCTGTTCTGACTTAGAAAGTGGAAATGGATTGGTCCAGGTAATGTAGGTTATAGAGTTTGTGTGTATGGGATCTGTGCCAAGATAGCTTGCACATTGTTTGGGTGGAAGGTCAGAAGTGCCCATTGGACTCAATTTGTTTGCTACGGTGGGCCTGATGCATCATGTGTGTAATCATGTAGTCATAAAATATGTAGTCTTAGCTTACAACCAAGTCATTTTTCCTTCACATTGGCTAAACACTATTTCTATTTGAGCTGTATGTAGCTGTTGATGTGTTTCATCGTTGTAGGTCACCACAGTGCCTGTGCCACAACACTGACATATGTTTGTGTCATACCACCAGGTGCGTGAGCATTGGATTATGATCAGGGGCTGTTGTACTTCCATCTGTCTGTATGTTGGATTATGTGATGTTGGATTACTTTCGTGTGGTGTATTATGACGTTCAATCTGAAGACATCAAACACTTCAATGTTTGCCTATTCTGCAGGACAATGTCTGACAAATCCCGTCCTTTTATAATCTGGAAGTCTGTACCTGTAAATAAGTTAGTTTACTCAGTATGAGTCAATAATTTATTATTCCCAATAGTTCAGACATATTGACAGCTTATGTGCTGCACACTGTAATATTTTCTTTGCTTGACCAGACACTTCTATGTGTGTGTTTGTGTGGGAGGGTTAAAATCCTAAATTGTACACTGTGTACGTGCAACGTATCTCATCTAGAACCTCATTGCATGGTTCACATGATCTGACATACCTACATGGATAAATATGAAATCAAAATCAGCACACAATGAGTCAGTGAAGGGTGATTTTATTGTGAAGCTATGGCTAACAGAAAATATACATGTCATGAATATACAAAAATTGAAATGTGAAGATGTCAGTCATGCAAATGAAATCATTGGAGTGGATGCCAAACTATTGGGAGTCCAAAGTCCAGAGTACTCCTCCCATTGGTAATAGTAGGTGATCCGGGATCAGTCTAGAGTGAATGTGTAACATGCAAAGGAGTTCCTTAAGGAAGAGGGTTATTGCTGGCAGTGAGGGGTGTCTTGCCATCTGCACCTTCTGGATTCTTTGCTGGAGGCCCTTGCTTGCGGGATGGATCAGTTGCTACAGAGGCAAGGGTGTCTGTTGCTTGTTGTTCCTCTGGCAGGGCCTCCCTGCCTGTGGTTTGCACTGATGTTAATAGGCTTACTGTTGATGAGCCAAAGGAAGGGATAGACTGGTATTGAAAAGCCCTGCTCAGGGTGATGTGTATGTCCCTCAACACCCCTGTTAGGTAGGCCTTGGGATTGTGGGCCTCCATCTGTTCACACATGTCCCTGTGCATGTCCATCTGTAGCTGCTTGATTTCCCAGAGTTTGGTCAACACCTACCCCATCACACCTTGGGACTCCTGATAGACCCCCAAGACTTGGCTTATGGTGTCATGGCCAACTGCAGCCCCAAAGACCTCACCCCGCCGGACCACAGCATCAGTCCACTCAGCCTACCCCCATGGGCCTGTGCCCTTGCCACATTGTGCTTTCCCCACTTGTTCCTGGAACCTCATTGGCCGAAGTGTTTCACTGCTCCTCAGGATTGAGGACTGGGGGGCAGGAGATTGTGGACAATATGCTAGGGACACAGGTTGGGGGCAAATGGTTGCCTGGGATATTGAAGCAACAGGGCTGGGAGGTGACATTGTGGACACAGTGAGACTCACTTTTGCCATATGGCCAGGTTGCCTGGATGCGGCAGAACTGCCCTCCACGTCCAGGCATCCAGGAGTGTCATCACTGAAGGCTTCACCCAGGGGGATAGTGGTAGTCCGTTCTGTGGCATCTGTGTGTCCAGCGTCAGATCCACCTGTTGATGTAAAACGTACATTGTATTTGGTTGTATTGTGACATCAGAGACCTTAGACAAAGTTAAGTTCTAGTTAACCCAATTGTGCCAAGTAACCATGGTATTGGGTGATTTGACATGACATGTGTGAAGCATGCCAAGCCAACTTCACTCGGGCAGCTGGTGAGATGTGCAGATCAGTTGCACTTTGGAGAATGGCCTGAAACTGACATTTTACCACCAGTGTAGCCAACATTGTGGAGAGTCAAGACAGGGCTTTGACCATTTAGAGGCCTAGTTGAATGGGGTGCAGGCAAATCCAGGTCTTTGTTGGATATGGGACTGGAGTCATCATGTGCACAGTGCTGTGCCAATGTGCCTGCTGCTCCTACCAATCTGCTGATGAACCTTGAGGCCTTAGTAATACTTGTACATGCTGGGTGTTAGAAATGGGGTCTTTGGTTGGCAGTCAGGTCACGCCCGTCCAAGCAAGGACCCTCACTCTAGTCAGGGTAAGTCACACACAATCCAAATTATCCTGTGCCCACCCTCTGGTAGCTTGGCACAGAGCAGTCAAGCTTAACTTCGAAGGCAATGTGTAAAGTATTTGTGCAATAAATCAGCCAATAACACAGTATAACACCTAAAAATACACCACACAGTGTTTAGGAAATGCAGGTCAAAACGATCAAGATTCAAACTATCACTGTAGAAAATGATAAAAGGAGTTTTTAAGTTCTTAAAAAGCAAAAAGTGTCTCTTGCAATCACCAAATACCTGGTTTGCATTCAAATTCTCCGCAAGGGACCATAGAGGAGCAGATGCGTGGAAAACAGGGAGGTGTGCGTTGAGTTTTCCAGGGCATATAGACGATTAGTCGATAAGTTTTCACACAGGATAGGCTTTGTGTTGATTTTCAGTGCGAAGACTAGGATCCTCTTCGGGTTGCGAGGTTTTTGGACGCCCGGGGAAAATGTGGAGAAATCCTGGGTACGCAGGACGAAGTCACAGGGGCTTTGTCGATCCGGTAGGCGATATGTGGAAATTTCTGTCAAACGGCAGGTGGTGCGTCGATTCTTCTTGCAGTAATTTGGGCTGCATCATTCTGGCTCGGCTTTGCGTTGATTAAGTGGGCCATGCGTCGAAGTTCCGTTCGCAATGCTGCCGCTAAGTCGCTCTCCTGGTGGGGAGTCGGGCTGCATCGTTCCAGTTCGGGGTGCTGTGATTTTCTCACCGCAATGCAAGCTGTGCGTCATTTCTTGCAGGCTGTGTGTCGAATTTTCGCTGCACAAGGAGTTCTTTGCAAGATTAAGGGCCTGATTACAACTTTGGAGGAGGTGTTAATCCGTCCCAAAAGTGACAGTAAAGTGATGGATATACCACCAGCCGTATTACGAGTCCATTAATTCCTACGGAACTCGTAATACTGCTGGTGGTATATCCGTCACATTTGGGACAGATTAAGACCTCCTCCAAAGTTGTAATCAGGCCCTAAGTCTTTTTGGTCCTGAGACTTCAAGGAACAGGAGGCAAGCTCTATCCAAGCCCTTGGAGAGCACTTCTCAGCAGAACCAGAGGGCAGCAAGGCAGAGGGCAGCAGTCCTTCGCAGAAAAGCAGCCAGGTGACATGTTTAAGGGGCTACTTATGTTGGTGGCACAACCAGTGCTGCAGCCCACTAGTAGAATTTAATTTACAGGCCCTAGGCACATGTAGGGACTTACAAGTAAATTAAATAAGCCAATTGGGTATGAGCCAATGTCACTGTGTTTTAAAGAGAGAGCATATGCACTTTAGTAATGATTAGCAGTGGTAAAGTGCGCAGAGTCCTAAAGCCAGTAGAAATTAGGTCAGAAAAATAGTAGGAGGAAGGCAAAAAGTTTGGGGGTGATCCTGCAGAAAGGCAATTTCCAACACTGGGTAAGGTGTCATTTCTGTCCTTAATAGTTTCATCTTGGCATAGCAAGTAAGTTGGAGCTAACTAGATAGACATGTCGCTGATTTGAGCAGGATCTGTGCTTGATCACTCCCAGGTGAGTACACTTCGATTGAGAGTTCACAAACAGAGGTCTTTGGACAAGTAACACTGGGCTGGTGGTTTGAGTTACAGAAACAGGACCTGCTGGGATTTGCAGTCAGGTTACTCTCTCTACTCCCCAAAACTTGACAAATGGTATCCCCCAGGTGAGTAAACTTCATTTGGAAGCTGACAAACAGGGATCTTTGAACAAGTGAACACGGGGCTGGTGGTTGGTGTTACAGAAACAGGGCCTGCTGGGAGTTGCATTCAGGTGACTCTCTCTATACCCCAATACTTGACAAATGGTATACCCCCAGGAGAGTAATCTTCATTTGGGAGTTGACAAACAGAGATATTTGGACAAGTGAACACTGGGTTGGGGTTTGTGTTGCAGAAACAGGGCCTGCTGGGAGTTGCAGTCACGACACTCTCTCTAATCGCAAAAACTTGACAAATGATATCCTCCCAGATGAGTACACTTTATGTGAGAGTTAACAAACAGGGGACTTTGGACAAATGAACACTGGGCTGGTGGTTTGAGTTACAGGAACAGGGCCTGCTGGGAGTTGCATTCAGGTCACTCTCTCTACTCCCCAATACCTGACAAATGTTATCCCCGCAGGTGAGTGAACTTCATTTGGTAGTTGACAAACGGGTCTTTGGGCATGTGAACAATGGACTGGGGGGTTGAGTTACAGAAACAGGGCCTGCTGCGAGCTTCAGTCGGGTCACTCTCTCTAATCGCCAATACTTGACAAATGGTTTCCCCCCAGTGTGTAAACTTAATTTGAGAGTTTTTCCCCCCAGTGTGTAAACTTAATTTGAGAGTTTACACACAGGGGTCTTTGGACAAGTAAACACTGGGCTGGTGGTTTGATTTACAGAAACAGGGTCTGCTGGGAGTTGCAGTCATGTCACTCTCTCTACTCCCAATACTTGACAAATGTTATCCCCGGCATTCTGGAGTTAAGAAACAGGGCTCATTGGACTAGTGAACACTAGGCTGGTGGTTGGAGTTACAGAAACAGGGCCTGCTGAGAGCTGCAGTGAGGTCACTCCCTCTACTCCTCAACACTTCACAACTGTTGTGTATTACATATTTGAATGCAGGCTGCATTTAGGTTTGAGCTTACATGTACATTTTGGGACATAGCATGGATCCTGGTATTTGTTTTTGTTATTGTGAGGTTTCCAGGCCCCATTTGGACACATGACATATGATGGGCCTTGGTAACTGTGATGTTGGGTCTAATGATACACATTGACAGTGTAATATCTCAGATACTCTGGGTATTGGATGTTGGTGAGATATATGAACATGACAGTGACAAAAGCTGAGTTGTCAGCATGCATTAAATTGCAGTTTTGTGACATTTTGTGTGCTGTAACTTACCCAATTATACTCATCCAGTTATTTCAGTCAAGCCCTCAGGATGCAGGATGAGCAAGACCTTCTCCTCCCGGGGAAAGAGTTGTAATGGGGCACTGGGAGGGCTACCGCCAGTCTTCTTGGCCTACAGCTGGTACCTGGAGACCAGGGAGTGGACTTTGCCCTTGAGGTTGCCCTACCTCTTCCGAATGCCCTCCTTTGTGTGCAGAGTGGTGTCTACAGCATTCACTCTGTTGACAATCCTGTTCCACATTTCAATTTTCCTACTGAGAAGTAGCTGGACTTGTGCTCCAAACAATTGTGGCTCCACTCTTTTCAATTTTTCTACTGAGAGAAGTAGCTGGACTTGTGCTTCAAACAATTGTGGCTCCAATCTTATGATTTCATCCACCATGACTCTTAACTCATCTTCAGAAAAACTGGTCAACCCCTAAACATCGGGGGGAACATGGCGGCCGGCAGGGCCGCGGGCCGTGGAGCTTCTGAGTAGAGGAGCCTGACCTGAGGAAAGGGAAGGAGGGCTAACGCTCTAATGTGCCGGCTTACCGGAGGTGTGGTGGAGGGCACAGTCGGCACCGCTGGTGCAGTGCTTTGGGCGCGTGCAGCTCTGGAGCTGCGAAAGACTCGTTCAGCTGTGGCGCGTTTCCCTCTCCGAGGGCGAAGCAGCGGCAGCAACAGCAGAAATGGCAGAGTCAGCACAAGCACCTTGCTGACTCTGGAGCAGAGAGTGGATGATGGTGCATACGATCCATTTGTGCCCGTAGTAAAAGGAGAAAGCCTTACAGTCCAAACTGTGGAGGAGACAGCTGGTTTGGTCAGAGGCAGGAGGAGACTTGGGGAGGATAGCCTTGGCAGTACTAAAAAATCTGGTCCCCCTCGGGAGCTGAACGTAAGAGGTAAGAGGGGGGGTGTGGGGGAGTAACGGGTGACTACTCAAAGGAGACTCCGTCAGTGAGCTTGCAGCAGAAAAAGTTTTTTGGTGCCAAGTTCGTCAAAAAGTGGAAGGTAGACTCCCCAGTGATTGCAAGGCCAAAAATAACTCCCTCATTGCGGTCTTATTTCAAAATACTCCCCTTGGTGGCGTCAGACGATCATAGCAGGTTTATGGAACTAGAGGAAGGGGCACAGCCCTCTGTATTTAAGGCGATGGAGAAAGCAGGGACTGAAGTGAGAGTGGAAGAGACGGCAGTACGGGATAAGAGCGAAAAAAAAGGACCGGTGCCCTGTTTCAGCTGTAAACTCGGAATCACAAGAAGAACAGTCTGGCGAGACTCCCCCAGGACCGATGGTAAATAATAATCATGCACCAGGTATATCACAAATACTAAGGTTGGAGGATGGGGAGGGGACTGCCAGGCTCTCTCCAATGGAAGAGATGATAACAAAGTTAGCGGAGGAGATTAAAAAGGGTTTCTCGGTGTCCGAGGCAAATCAGGATAGTATAAAAGAGGTGTGTCAAATATTGGAAACTAAATTTGATTTATTGGCTAAAAGAACACAGTTCTTGGAAGAAACAGTGGAGTCTCTGAAAGAAGATGTACTACAGATTAAGCAGGATTTGCGGGAATCAAGAGCTTGTGAACAAGATCTACAGGATAAGTTGCAATGAATGGTGAATGCAGCAAGGATTAATAATCTGAGAATTCTAAATATACCGGAGGGGGAGAAAGGGAATGATATTAAGGCATATTTTGCCTCACTTATCAAGAATTCCCTCCAGTTGGAAGAAACAGAACAGGATATTGCAGCGGATATCCAGAGGATACATAGAGACCCGTTTAGGAGAAATTCTGGCAGGAAAAAACCTTGGAAGGTCTTGATCAATTTTTTGACCTATACTTTAAAGGAGAAGATCCTGTCACAAGCATTAAAAAAAAAACTTAAAGGGGGAAAGATTTCTCCTTTGAAGTTAGATCGGATCTTGCGAGTCGTACCCTTAATAGACAGTGGGAACTGGGAAATCGTATTGAGGATTTCAAGACGTTGGGTGCTTCAGCGCAACTCAAATTCCCAGCCACCTTGTGAGTGATGTACAACAATAAGATGTACAATCTAAGAGATATAAAAACTGCAGATGATTTACTAGAGACGATTAGAAATGGATCATTTTAAAATATGGGGTTTGCGTCCTCCTCTCTATGTCCCTCTGGTCATGCTTTTCTGGTAGCGCTCCTAATTGGGGCTTTATCATCCAGCCCAGTATGAGTCAGGGATGGGATCCCCGGGGGGGGAGGGTTGGGGGTACATGGTAGGGTGAGGGGGAGCACAGGGTGGGGAGCATTAGGGATGAAAAGAAGAAAAAATAAATAAAAGGAAAACCTCTTTCACCCCAGATACACCAGGACACACTAGAGTTGGGAATAAGGATAAGAAGCAATGGGGGAAGGTGATGAGACACCGGGTGGGGATAGTAGCCTCCTGCATGTTATGACTTGGAATGTAAATGGGTTAAGAATAATTGGAAGGAGAAATAGAATTCTGCAATATTTGAGGGATTATCCAGCACACATTTATATCTTGCCGGAGACCCATCGGACGGGGAGCGAATGCTCTAAGTTATTTAAACCCCAGAAGTGGGTTAGGCTTGTGGTGGCCACAGAGAATACTACCTATATCAGGGGGGTGGCCATAATCATTAAGCAGCAACTTAATGTAGTAGTGCTAAAAGCTGTAGCAGATAACATGGGTCGCTGGGCTATTGTTAAACGTCAGATTCATGATGTAGTGATAACAGTGGTTGGTTTTTATGGCCCAAACTCTGATGATTCAGAACCATTGAGGAAATGTTTTTCCACCTCTTGGACTTCCCTAGTCCAGTAATTATAGCAGGAGATTTTAATGTGTTGTTGGACAATGACTTGGATAGATCACAAAGTGCTAGGTCCACCGTTATGTCAAAATCCCAGAGCTTCTTGAGGTCTAGGATGAGAGAACTGGGTTTGCGGGATATTTGGAGAGTAGGAGCTGGTACTCAATAGGTTTTCTCTTTTAAGAATAAGAAGTATGGACACACATCCAGAATTGATTACTTTTTGATAGATCAGGGATTGGTGAAAATGGTCGACAATTTAGAATACAATCTGTCAGATCATTCGGCGGTTGTTTTAACAAAAAATCTCATCACTAAAAGAGAGGCAAGAAGGTGGACATTAGATCGAACCTTATTGTTAGAGAACGATGTTAAGTCTCAATTGTTTATTGAGACAGAATAATTATTTAAGTATAATATCGGTTCATCTTCGATAAGTATGGTGTGGGACACGTCTCAGGAGATTTTAAGAGGCAAAGTTACAAGTCTCACCGTTGCCAGGAATAAGAAGTATAGGATGGAAATTAATATATTGGAAAATAAACTGAAAAAGTGTGATCGTTTGGAGATGGGTGGCCTAGAATCTTTAGAAAAGCTGGAAGTCACAAGGTCCCATTAGAAATTGCAACTGGAGACGTTATTACAGACCAGTTTAGAAAAAAGATGGGAGGCCAGTAAGCTGGCCCACTTTGAATATGGAGAGAGCCTAAGTAAATTGTTGGCTTGGAAAGCCAAGACAGACAAGACAAAAAATGAAACTAGAGAGATCTTTGATCAAATGGGGCAGAGACGAACCAGCTCTCATGATATTTGGGAGGTTTTTCAATTGTTTTTTTCAGACTTATATAAGGAAGATACTGTGGTAACGAATGAAGAGGTACGAAGATGGCAGGATGCAGATACACTCCCAAAAATTACAGACATAGAGAAAGAAACGATGAATCAGAAAATTACGATGGAAGAGATCAAGTCTGCTATTATGTCAAGTAAGGGAGGGAAAGCGGCAGGGCCGGATGGTATTCCAATTGAACTATACAAAATATTGGGGGATGCGATTGTCCCGATAATGTTGGTTCTGTTCGAAGAGATATATGATAATGGGGAGGAACTTCCTGATTCTTGGAATAATGCTACAATTACGGTGGTTCTGAAGCCAGGCAAAAGCCCAGTTAGATGTGAGTCTTATAGACCAATTTCATTATTAAATGCTGATTATAAGGTTTTTGTTAAGGTTCTGGTGGATAGATTGAATAAAGTGGTGAGTGGTCTTCTGCATAAAGATCAGAAAGGGTTTATGAAGGAAAGGTATCTACATGAATTGACAGTGAGTTTAATAGGGGCCATTGATATCGCTACAACATTTAGGGGGTTATTCCAACTTTGGAGGAGTGTTAATCTGTCCCAAAAGTGACGGTAAAGTGACGGATATACCACCAGCCGTATTACGAGTTCCATAGGATATAATGGACTTGTAATACGGCTGGTGGTAAATCCGTCACTTTTCCGTCACTTTTGGGACGGATTAACACCTCCTCCAAAGTTGGAATAACCCCCTTAATCTCCCCTTAGCAGCTGTAATGTTGGATGCTTTAAAGGAGTTTGATAGGGTGAATTGGGTCTTCCTGTTTACTATTTTAAAAGAATATCGTTTTGGGGATAAATTCTGTCGGCTGATGCGCCAAACTTACTTGAAACCGACAGCCAGGGTCTTAGTAAATGGGAGTTTGACTTCTCCTATTCAAATCTTTAGGGGTACGAGACAGGGATGCCCACTTTCACCATTACTGTTTAATTTATATATTGAACCTCTGGCCAGAAGAATTAGGCAAGAGCACAAAATTCCATCTTTTGCATATGGTGAATGGGAGAAAAAAGTCTCCCTTTATGCTGATGAATTGTTAGTCTGTACATCTGATTTACATATAGCATTACCAGCTGTTGTGGATATAGTTGAGAATTTTGGTAAAGTTTCGGGCTATCAGATAAATGCTGATAAGACAGTTATTTTGGTATGGAATCGGAGCCCGGAAAATGTATCAATAAAAAGTGAAATGAGGTATCTCAGTATCAAGATACTACAAGATATTGAGCAAATTGCTGACGCTAATCTTAGAACGGTGCGCAGGGATTGTTCCAATTTGATGAAAAGCTGGATGTATTTACCTTTGTCAATCTTGGGTAGAATAAATTTAGTGAAGATGATAATTTTGCCCAAAGTCACTTTTCTATTTAACTCAATCCCTATGCAGTTTGATAAAACTTTGATAGCCAAATTTCAGCAAGATATAAATTAATTTATATGGGCACAGAAGGGAGTAAGACTCTCTTAGAAAAAGTTGCAAAGAAAAAGGGAAAAAGGAGGATTAGCGTTACCAGATTTGCAATTATACGGTATGGTGTTTCAACTTAAAAATGTTAGGATCCTTGGCTCTTCCCAAGACACCACAGAGATAGGGTGCATGTTTAAGGCTATGCTAACAGAAGTAAAGGAGGGTTTAAATCATTATCTGTTTAAATTTGGATATCCCAAATTAAAAAAAAAAATCAAGCTAAAAGTCTTGAGGAGCGCTGCAAATCTATGGTTGAATGTCAGGTCTCTGCTCAAGATCGATTATTACAGCAGTTGGTCACCTATTTGGGATTCACCAGGCATGCCTGAGTGTCGTAAAATATGTTTTGGCTATTCCAATCAAGAAGGCAGGGTTTAAATACTGGGGTGAGTTAGTTAAGGAAGGGGACTTATTATCTTGGGAGGAAATTTGGCAGAAAACAGGTGGGGCCTTGTCAAGGCTAAAGTCCCTCCAACTGAAAGGGTGAATTGGGAAGGATAATAAGAGATGTGGTTGGCAGTATCAGATAGAAGATAAGATCATGGGATATCCCCTCCCAAAAAAAGTAGTGGCGTCTTGGTATTGGGAGATAGTGGAGGTAGGAGATGGGGAATTTAACCCCTATGGTGTCTTGGACGAGGTGATCTCGTCCACGGCACCAGTTCCCGGGTGCCTTGGACGAGATCACCTTGTCCTACCCCTGACCCCCCCCCGGCAATCTAATGACATCATAAAGTATTGCCGGGACGCGCTGGAAGCCATTTGCTTCCAGCGTGTCGAGGGAAGGGGACTTCCTTTCGATAAGTCCTTCCCTTTTTCAGGGGTTTGGGGGGGAACAGACACGGGGGAAAGGAAAGGGTTTTTCCTTTCCCCCGTGCCTGTTTTCACTGGATTCCTGCTCCCGCGATCGTGGAGCAGGAATCTCCACTAGACCCCAGGGATTTTTTATTTTATTCGTTTTTGGGAGCGACCCCTTGGGCAAGGGTCGCACCCCAGGGGGGCTATTATATTTGGTATTTCACCCCCCCGGGGACACCAGGGATTAACTTTTATAAGTTTATTTTGGGGGCGATTTTTAGTTAGAGCTTTTGTGTTTGTAGTTTTGTACTTATTTTTTAATTAATTAGTGGTTTCTTTGTTGTTTATAAACAAAACAAAAAAGGATGGTGGTGTGCCTGGGGTGGCGCTTGGCTGGCGGTGTGGGTGGGGTGGAGCTTGGCTGGTGGTGTGCTTGGGGTGGCGCTTGACTGGCGGTGTGGGTGGGGTGGCGCTTGGTTGGCGGTATGCGTGGGGTGGAGCTTGGCTGGTGGTGTGCTTGGGGTCGCGCTTGACTGGCGGTGTGGGTGGGGTGGCGCTTGGGTGGCGGTGTGCTTGGGGTGGCGCTTGGCTGGCAGTATGAGTGGGGTGGTGCTTGTCTGGCGGTGTGTTTGGGGTGGCACTTGGCTGGCATTGTGCTTGGGGTGGCGCTTGGCTGGCGGTGTGCTTGGGTGGTGCTTGGCTAGCGGTGCCAGCCAAACGCCAGTCCACACACTCATCAGCTGGTGTGATTGCTGTATCAGGCTTGTGGGTGTATGAAAGTGATGGGCCCTTGAGTGGCGCTGTCTGTCGATGCGAGTGTTGTAATGTGCTGGGCTCATGGCTGGCGGCGTGAATGGTCTTGTGCATGTCATGTATGAAAGGTGTGTGAATGGACTGTAAAGCAGTTGGTGCCTTGCCGTGGCTTCACAGCTCACAAGCTGTGAGTCATTGGTTCAGTTTTTGGGTCTTTCAGTTATTCCCAGTGCATTTCACTTTTGTGAAATCTCTTGTTAATAAAATTTGATCTACTGAACCATCACCAACCCTCGTGCCAAATCCAACCAGTATGTGTGGTACAAATGACAAAACATGCTCCGCTGTAATCAGGCATTGCAGCACACTTGAGACACGCTAGGTGTCTCAGGCGGGACCCCGATGATGAAGCATGCCACCAACTTGGTTGGTGGGTGAGGGGTCTTTTTCACATAACCTAAGTGCGTTTCTTTTCACAATTTTAGTGTTTGGCACATCACAGACGTATGTGGACACATCAAAATGATATATTACAAAACTACCTGTGTTTGGGGAGGAGGGGCCACCTATGTTTTTGGTCCTGGGTGCGGCCTTCATCTAGGAAAACCTACCGAAACCAGACATTTTTTAAAACTAGACACCCCAAGGAGTCCAGGGAGATGTGGCTTGCGTGGATCCCCCAACATTTTCTTACCCAGACTCCTCCGCAAACCTCAAAATTTGCTTAAAAAAGCATATTTTCCTGACTTTCGTTTGTACGATTACCGCTCCAGCGCAAAATTCCTACTCCCCAGCGTTCCCCTCAGTCGCCCAAGTAAAATGACACCTCACTTGTGTGGGTCCCCAAAGCAGAGTCAGCCTAAAGATGTATAAAAGAAGAATATGTCCTTATCAACTCGCTGTGCTATCCCCTCTATCTCTACAAGTTTTTGGCCTTATTCTGTTGCAGGCACCTGGCCCACCCACACAAGTGAGGTATCATTTTTATCGGGAGACTTGGAGGAACGCTGAGTGGAAGGAAATTTGTGGCTCCTCTCAGATTCCAGAACTTTCTGTCACCGAAATGTGAGGAAAAAATGTGTCCCCGCAACCAGAAGAGTCCAGCAGATGTAACGGTATATTGCTTTAAAAAATCCGACATTGCAGGAAAAAGTTACAGAGTAAAACGTAGAGAAAAATTGCTGTTTTTTTTACCTCAATTTCAATATTTTTCTTTTTCAGTTTTTATTTTCTGTAGGAAACCCTTGTAGGATCTACACAATTTACCCCTTGCTGAATCCAGAATTTTGTCTACTTTTCAGAAATGTTAGGTTTCTGGGATCCAGCAATGGTTTCACGCCCATTTCTGTCACTAACTGGAAGGAGGCTGAAAGCACAAAAAATCGTAAAAACGGGGTATGTCCCAGTAAAATGCCAAATTTGTGTTGAAAAATTGGGTTTTCTGATTCAAGTCTGCCTGTTCCCAAAAGCTGGAAAGCTGGTGATTTTAGCACTGCAAACCCTTTATTGATGCCATTTTCAGGGAAAAAAACCACAAGCCTTCTTCTGCAGCCACTTTTTCCCATTTTTTTGAAAAAAACATAATTTTCACTGTATTTTGGCTAATTTCTTGGACCCACAAAGTCTGGAAACCTCTAGAATCCCTAGGATGTTGGAAAAAAAAGACACAAATTTGTCTTGGCTAGCTTATGTGGACAAAAAGTTATGAGGGCCTAAGTGTGAACTGCCCCAAATAGCCAAAAAAAGGCCTGGCACAGAAGGGGGAAAAGGCCTAGCAGCGAAGGGGTTAATTTAGCTAAAGATCTATGGGGTAATTTTTTTCCGGAAACACAGCTCAGTGAGGTTTGCAAGGCGTCCATGTGTACCCCATATCAAGTGGTCAAACCTGCCCCGTTCAGACATAATCATATATTTGTATTACATAGGGCATTCTTGTCACCTTATAGACTTTCAAAAATGGGGAAGGGAGATGTAGCCAAATGTGGAAAATGTGGTATGGAAAAGGCTACGGATGTGCCCATGTTTATCGAATGTTCGGCGATTCAGTCTTTTTGGGAAGCAGTGAGGCATATGATATCCAAGGTATTTGGGGTCGAAGTTAAGATTACCTTACTATTAGTCATTTTTGGTAGATTGGATCAGACAGTAAACCTAAGAGGCGATTCGCAGAAGTGGCGATTTTATGCTATATTATTAGCTAGATGAGAAATTTGTAGAAGATGGGTAGGTAGGGTTACTCCCTCCTATAAAGAGTGGTTGGATCAAGTGAAATATGTATTTAAAATGGACACAGTAATGGGGATTACCAAGTCAAGGAAATTTTGGTTACCTTTTAAAGTTTGGTTGGAGGAACATATGGTGAATATGTGAAATCTTGTCAGATGATTACTCTTCTTTCGTGTCTCTCATAACAACAAAATTAGAGTAACATACGTGCCCTTTTCCACCCTTCTTCCAGGGTGTGATGGGTATTTTGAGAGAGAAAGAAGGAGGCCCCCTCCCAGTTAGGGAGGTAGGTTGATCACAAGAGTGAAGAAAGACCTGGTGCCTGGGATGAATGAGGAAACAAAAAAGAAAAACTGGGATTTTTTACACGTGACATGGTGAACAAAAAAAGAGGGTGACATGGACTTACTTAAAAGGGGAAGTTCAATAGGGTGTGAATGCTCAAAAGTGTGTGCAGGGTGTTCTATGGGATGGAGGAAAAATGAGTGCCTAATCTATGTAAAAATCGATAAGTGCTGCTCGTGGTTCTTTGGCTCTGTGTGGAAACGTAAAGCATTGTGGTCTGTGAAGGGGTGTGTTTTATAATGTGATTTACAGGTGTGCCCCCTTGGCCAATGTGTGTCAGCTGTATTGTTTTTAAATTTATCAAACGTGCAATGTGCTGACCGCAAACCATGGTGGTTGACCGCCATGGGCCGCTGGTGGTCTGCCTCTTTTGCCTGGCGTTCTGTAGTCCTGCCTGCATAACTCGTAATACGGTGGTCTACGGGGACCCCGACGTGGCAGGATTTTCAGTCTGCTGGTCTGACTGCCAAAATCGTAATCAGGCCATTAGTTTGGGCCTGTTTTGTTTGGTAAAATTTACTTTCTATAAGTTAGTTGTAGTGGTTAGGTAACTCTGTTACACGGACATAGGGTAGTGCAATTCATTTTTTTTTTGTTTCTGTCAAAGACAAACTGCCTTTTTTTAACATATTCTATACTGTATCTAAATGCTATGGATAAGTTGGTACTAGCAGCCTTAAATGGCTGTGTGTGGGTATAGTTTATGTGTTGTTTGTATGTGCCTTGTTCTATGTCGATTATTATTTTCTGTGGGAAGTAGTTTTTTGTTTTAATTTTAATGTGGCTTAGTAGTTTGTAGTAAATGCTACTTTGTTTATTAGTTAGGAAGGCACATCTGAAGGATATATTAGTGTTTTAATATTCCCGACATGGTGTATATCTGAGTGAATGGTGTAGCGCACATTTTGAATTTTCCATCCATCATTAATGTTTAACATTGGCTTAGTCTTAATAAATTACCTGCTGTAGTAAATATAATAATGTGTTTGCCATTTTTAAGGTTGTTATGCAGAAGGAGGGTTCTTCATTATGTGTGGTGGTTAAACGTTCAGAAATTTGCATGTCTTTGTATTTTCTCAGGGCAGAAAGAGTATCACTGGTGGATTTTTTAGTTCATGCTATTAAGTGTTTTAATGTGGGTATAGATGGTATCTGGCCTGTGATGTGTTTATGGACTTTAGAGAGTATATCATTTAGAATATTAGTAGTGGGCTCTTGGGTGCTAGTGCTTGCCTCTTTTAAATCTTGAAGTGCATGCCTTACTTCGATTACCTTGACATTTGATAAGTGGTTGTATTCTCTTATGTTAATTACAACATCAATTCTTATAGTAGCTCTCCCATAACAAGGAATAGAGTAGTATTTTGTACATTATATTAACATTCTTAGTGCTTGTGCTTTCTTTTCTGTAAGCGTAGCCAATGTGCGAGAGTAATTGTTTGCCTTTCGGTGATGTGATATATACGGCTCTTTCTGTCATTCTGTCAAAAAATAGTTTAGTAATATAATTAAATAGATTGTAATATTTGTACTTTTGCTTTGTACATGTACATAACATTTTACAATTGTTTTGCATTTTACGCTTACACTTACATATGTAGAATTGCAACTCTTTTTTCATTTTTTTTCCATTGACGTGTTCTAGTGTGAATCAGGCGATTTGTTTTCTGTTGGGGCAAAAAAGTTGTATCAGATTTATCTTAAACATTAAATTGTAGTAGTGTGTAGGGGTTGCAGGCTTTAGTTTTATTTTAGAAGTTTAAGGTTTGGCTGATAATTTAGATGTTCTTTGATTTCAATTACTTTTTATGTGCATCTCCCCAAGTGTAAAATCGTTCACTTTCTACTGGTTGTTCTGTAAGTTGTAGATGGTGTTTTACTTTTTGTGTTGTATTTAAAGCTTGGCAGAAAATAAAAAATGACGGTTTGGTTAGTTATTTGTATTTTTTTTAATAAGTTACTTTCAACTTTGTTTTACTTACTTGTGAAGTTAGTTGTATATTTTCCTCCAGTTTTCTTTTTTCTTTTCTGTTGACAATCCTGCAGAGTGTTGTTGCCTTACAGCTTTAGTGTTTTTAGTGTGGTAATTGTTGACATTTTTCAGCTACTTTTATTTTGTAGTTTTAATTCATACATATTTTTTATAGGTCAGTTTGAATTACAATAGTTTTTTTGGTTAGCGTTTATTTAGTTTGCGTTTTTATATTAGTTATTACCTTTTAGGATTGATGCTCATTATTGTTCCTGCTTTAATGTTTAATATATATATATATATGTTTTTGTGGTACTTTTTGTGTATTTTTATGTTTAATTTTATTAACTAATGTTTGTTGTTTATATTACATTAACTGTAGTATGTATTTTTTGTTTGTTATTTATTTGATGTTTTGAAACATATTGTATTTTTTTATGCATTTAAAATGTAATTTATTCTAGGAAAATTTAAATAACGTAGTAAGACAGTCTATTACATTATGGTGAGTTTGTTTTAGTTGTTGTTTATAATAAAATGAAAGTATTATATTAATTTGTATTATTTGACTTTATTTTTCACTATATTAATAAAGCCAATGTTATGTGTTTCAATGTGTTTGACATTTTATATATTTATTTTAAGGTAAGAATATTTTTACTTCTGATATTTTTCGTTTCAATTTTTTTAATCACATTTTTTTTGCTATATTGCTATATTTTGGGGAATTAATATTGTTTTCAATGATATTGTCTCAGCGACTACCTAGAAGTTGAGCCTAGATGCCCACTTTGCATACCAAGCAGTTTTGCCTCACATTGGGTGCTGGAAAAAGGTGGTCCAGGAGAGCATCACCCATCCCACCAGTGGAGCTGCAGTTAGACTACAAATCATATTGCTTCTCCCCATCAAAGAATGTGTTTTTTCAGCAGGCACCAGGAACGACTTGGCCACAACCTGATGCACAGCTCCTTTTTTAACTTCTGTCCAAATATCACATCAGTAAGAGAGCCGTCTCAGGTGATGCCTAAACCTTGGATTGAATGTGTCATCAAATGCACAATGTGCCACATTGGGGGGGGCACATTGGTGATCCTGAAGCACTTGCACTCTTTAACACTTGAACACTTTTGGCTACTGAGCCCCCTAGTGTTTAGTGTGGCTGGGCTTAAAATTGCATTTTTTCACTATGCTTTATCTACTGAGCTCTGCCCCAGGGGCAGTCTTTGCTGAGTCTCACTCATGATTCATTCATGTCTCCTTATTGTCATTATAGCTCTTTCCTGGTCTCTGGTCTGCACACACACTTTAGTGATTCGTCTTAGAGAAAGAACAATATTTTACAGGGGCTGAATGGCTGTCACTTAGCTGAGGCTTACATGCCACCATCTTCAAAGTAACTTGACCAACTCAGCCATTGTGAGCTGCCACCTTTTAGTGTTTGATGATCTAGCATTTCTGTGGCAAGGTGAGTAGGCCAGGGACACATTATTTAGCTTCTGCACACTATTCAGCCCAACCAGAAACACAATTATAACTGCAAAAGTTTTAGCAACTGAGCTCTCTTTTGCGTACTGTTGTTGGAGTTCACATTGCATTATTCCACCTTAGGCTCTTTCCTACAAGCTCTGCCATCTTTTTTCTTACTGACTGAGTTTAAATTCGCAATCCATTCATGGCCCCTTAACCTCATCACAATGCGTTACTGTTCTCTATCTGTATTCACCTACTGGTGGTTCTAGACAGAGAGGTAAAAACACTTTTAGAGTAGCTGACAGAGTGTTACCATCAGGAACGTATGCACCACTGTCATGGCAGTAGCTTGCCCAATAGGGCTGCTGTGAGTTGCTGTCTTGAGGAAGTTGATGTCCTAGCTTCATATGTTCCCAAGCAATCCTGAGCATAATTAGGGCATCAGCACATTATTTTAACTTGGCATGCTGCCAGGGGCAATCTTTCTGAGCTGGTCTATGTTGAGTCCATGCAGACAGCACACCATGCTGTCTTTTTTTCACCAAATCATCTCTGCACCATAAATAAGATGAGTTACACACTTGGCACCCAGCAGACCCTTCCTTTCTACAAGACACTATGAGACCTATTCAAAAATTGTGCTTTGTACTACATTTAGTAGTACTATAATACTACCACTAATGCATGACAAAATGCTAATCACAAATCTATATGCGGAGGTCCACAACTCTGCCTCCCATACCTATATGCAGAACTTTCCACCCTGACGTCAGAGATGTCTGTACTTGCAGGTATATTGTTTAATAATAAATATGGGAGTGTCTAGAAAATGTGAAATGCTTTAGACTAAAGGGGAGGGATTTTTTGGAAAAATAAGAAGGGATTAAGGGAGGGCTATGCAGGGACTTGGAGAGGGACATGTACCCACTCACAAAAGATATAAGCCCATTACTGTTCAAAAACTGCATTTCTATAGTTACTACAACCAAAAAGGGCTCAACACAATTGTAAATGTACTCCAGCTTAGAGTAAGTGAGTACCACCCATGCCAAACCACTCGTACAGCAACACTCTCCATAGAAACTAATGAGAAAGGGACTAAATAGAAGAGCCTATAGGAACTAATATTATTTATATATCTGATAGTAATGCTATTTTTTATCTTTAATACATTTTTTTTAAAGTTTGTTTATACTTTGCCATAGGAAGACCTTTACCCTCCCTGGTAACAGAGATCTCCACCTATGTGTAAAATGTTACAAGTAGTAATTTTACACTAGTAAATTAAACTTTACTCCCTGAATTCTGGGGAAGCAGACATGTAAGCCTACACTTTGTAAACCATATATATCAATAAATTATGACTGGACTAAAGTAGTACATTTATTACAAAGTTTAAGACTAACACATGTAGCTTTACTCAATTGTATGTAGCGGCCTATATCATTTATTAGAGACACCGGACTCCGGGTTGACTATTCTAACATACCCCTTACTACTCATAACTTCTGTTCTATCACTGAAACTGCTGTTTCTTGCAGAACCATTATGTGTAATCAAGGGCACCACTCTTAAATGTGTACTGCTTTTCTGGCCACAGCACTGAGATATCAGATGACCTATATCAACATTTGTGGGAAATTTGTTAAGTCACTGAAACTTGGCTGAAGGAAAACTCAGCCCTGATCTGGAAAACACCATTCCTGAGGACTATATTATCTTGCAAATTGACTGCAAAGCTCATATGAAGGATTGTATCCTCATTATTTAAAAAATAAATGCAGTGTACTCCAATTCATTCTTACATGAATAAAAACTTTAAAGTTTTATTATGCTCCTATGTTTTCCAGAACAATCCTTGTCCTTTGTACTGGCTGCTAAAATAGGAAGAGAAATCTTTTTCTGGTGTATTTAATTTCTTAGGGCAAGCACTTCTACAATTCTCGAAGCTGACCATATTGGGTGACTTTAATTTACATATCAATATTTAGCAATATCCCCTTGTAAATGAATTATCTAATGCAGTCACTTTTTTTGGAATCTTTCAAATCATTCATGCAGCAACACACATTAAGTGCCACAGCTTTGATCATATTTGAACACTATTCACTTGTTTTCCCTTTACCTTGGTCGGACCGTAGCATGATTTGTTTTCTTATGCAACTTGAAAAGAAACTAAGGGGCATATTTATACTCTGTTTGCGCCGAATGTGCGTCAAAAATTTTGACGCACAATCAGCGCAAACCCTGCCCCATATTTATACTTTGACGTCCGACCCCACGGGCGTCAAAATTCCACCATGTGTGTAATTTTTTGGAAGGGGGAACCAGCCTTGCGTTAATTATATGCAAGGTAGGCGTTCCCTTCCAAAAAATGAATTTAACGCCTGTGCCCCATATTTATACTCTAACGTCATTTTGACGCACAGGAGGGGGTGGGCCTTAAAAAGCTACGCACAGCCTGATGGACGCCGTTTTTTAACGCCTGGGTGAGGGCAGGCGTTAAGGGACCTGTGGGCTCGGAAGGAGCCCAGAGGTGCCCTTCCCTGCCCCCAGGGACACCCCCTGCCACCCTTGCCCACGCCAGGAGGACACCCAAGGATGGAGGGACCCATCCCAGGGAAGGAAAGGTAAGTTCGGGTAAGTATTTTTTTCACATTTTTTTTGTGGCATACGGGGGCCTGATTTGGGCCCCCCTACATGCCACTATGCCCAATGACCATGCCCAGGGGACATAAGTCCCCCGGGCATCGCCATTGGGGAAGGGGGCATGACTCCTGTCTTTGCTAAGACAGGAGTCATGTCAATGGAGGTTGGGCGTCAAAAAAAATGGCGCAAATCGGGTTTGAGGCCTGATTTTTGCCTCAGACCTGACTTGCCCCATTTTTTGACGCACAACCCCCATTTTCCCATACGCCGGCGCTGCCTGGTGTGAGTCATTTTTTTTTACGCACATCAGTCCGCAGCGCCGGCAAACGTCATTCCATAAATAAGGCGCCCGCATGGTGTGTTGGAATGGCGTTAGCCGGCGGTAAAAATTTTGACACACAACTGCGTTGGCGCAGTTGTGCGTCAAAAAGTATAAATATGGGCCTAAATGGTCAGTTCAAATAAAAAATACTCAGCTCTTGGCCTTGAAAGAAAATGTAATCTTGCAAGTATAATTGCCACCCTAGAATCTTACACATGCATTATTCCTATCTTTAACTATGTCTTTTAAGCTCTATCGCCATCCTTGGCAGTGAATTTCTGCTCAAATCACAAGAAAGCCTCCTTAAACAGACCTTTGAACAAGAGATACTCAGGAGCTTCAAAAAGTCATTATAACTTTGAGACTACTGCTACATAAGTGATGGTCCTCCTTTTTCCAAACAAGATGCACGCTTTATAAACTTCAAAGGAAAACTTCCAAACTGGAAATTTTTGTGATATATTTATGTTCTCTGCCAAAATGACCAGAGGCCTATTTAAGACATTGACATCCTTCATCTCACCAAACTGTTTCCCTTCTCTGGTACCGTCACAAAACTTCTGTGATGAACTTTCACTATTTTTTCTGTCTAAAAATCTTAAAATGTTCTTGTGAATAGAAAAACCTGCATTCTACTCATGCCAGCCCTTCACTTACTTACAAAGGCATCATACAGGGCACATATCGCTAACATGCACAGATGGTATTTTTGTGTCAGCTTTCATTGCCAAATGAATGCTGGCACCACAATGACGTAACATTCACACATGTCAATTATGTCCAGGTGTGCACAGGGCAAGAGGACTTCTGATGTTGTGCTTCAAGTTGTGAATCTGAGTCAGTGGGTGAATGTGTGTGTGATTGGATTGGCTGATTGTTGTGGAAGGAGCTGGAATGGATGATCCAGTTGTGTCTGATTGTGTGCCACTTGCATATGGGTCTGATAATATTGTGTATGTTTGGCTCAGTGATGTGTTGCTGTAACATTCAGAAGAGTGTTGTTGCTGTGGGGTTGTCGTTGTCATGAAGTGTGTAGTTGTGCTTTTGGCAATGCATGTTTCTGATATGTACATGCTGTTGTGGTAGAATGGCACTGTATAATAGTGTGTTGATGGTGTACTGCATACTGTGTAGTGCAGGGGGACACTTATGGCTAAGGTACAGTGTGTGTGTGTGACTTACCTATCTTCCATAGCCACTGCCAGAGTGGGATGTCCATTGTGTCCCACAATGGCCTCCCTTGGTCAGCAATCCATTGCCAGCACACCACCTGCAGGACTGTAACATCTACATATGGTTGACCGAGCACTCCCTCATGAAAGTCAGAGGCTCAGCTGCAATAAATCTAAATATGGTGGTCAGAACACCGTCTGCTTGGCGATATACTTGGGTCCGCCGCTACCACAGATGGCAATAATACCGTCAAAATCTAAATCAGGCCCTTAGTCATTATTCATTAGAATGCTTAAGTCTCTGCATGGGATTGCATCAGTTACCTTGCAATGTTCTGATTGAGATATGGCGGGAATTATATTATGTGTATATCCACACATTAATCACTGATCACTCTTTCAAGCTTTGCTAAGTTCTCCCAAAATCTGCTTTGGGAACACTTTTCCACTTTTGTCACTTCAAGTCTTGAAATGCACTACCATTACTTCTCCACTTCAAAACAGAGTAAAAGGAAATTTAAATCTAGTTTACTCCCTGCCCATCTAAGACTCTAATTTCAGGTACTGTCTCAATCCAGTAAAAGGAGATACTAATGCTAGTCTCCTGTTCTACACTCTTGACACCTCCGGTTAGCAATAAACCTTCTACCATCACTATCTATATCCCACGAAGTCATTAATTTATTGCTGGAAGCTAATAGTCTCCTCTCAAGTAGATATACCACTTAATACCATAAACATTATCAACAGAATAAAGATAATGATCTAAGCAAACTAGTTAAATCTTCAGAGCTTTGATTAAATCTTCCACAAATAAAAATCAATTCCAAGCAATGGCAGGGCCTCACCCCTCTCACTCAATAAACTAATCAATCTGACCTATTGAATATATTTTTCATCTCTCACTTCTATGTCTACATTCTACACTACACTCCTTTCTACCCCCATCTGACCTCTGGATAATTCAATAGCATCACATTCTCTTCTTTATACTTTAAAGTTACCATCATTACTGAAAGTTCTGCAGTAAACATACCCATGATATTCACATCCATAACCTTAATCAAAACAATGGCACCCATCTCCTGGCTATGGTGAGACATTATTCTATAACTCTTCCCTCACTGACATAGCCAGTCTTCTCCCATTTTTCTGTAACATCCTGACAATAATGCAAAGTTCAGGATAGGGTTGATGGGGTAGTCTGGCTCATAGTGGTTCATCTCTCTCAGGAAAGTGGGTGACCCCTGTACTCTGCTTGAAGTATTTTCATACAAATCTGTGACTAGTCCACCCTCCCCCTTTCTATTCTATTATCTATAATATACCCTATAAATGTCTGTCCACCTTCCAATTGGAAATCTCTTCTCCTGCCCCACATATTCTAACTATATCTGCCTGGGGTATTATCCTGGGTGACATCAGTATCTGAGCAAGTTTTCCAACTAATGTGTTTTCCTGAACCTAACACATGAGTTAGACTCCCTGAGTTTTCCTCAACTAGTCAATAAGCCAATCCATGAGGGATGACAGCGTTCGACTATACAGTCCTTCTTAATAGGAGTTTCAACAGCTATTTTGAACAGATCAATTTCTAGTAAAAGTCTAAATTGACCTTGAACTAGGCAATAGACCTTAGAAACCCCCTGACATCAACTCTCCTTATGAACAGCATGTAGCCTGAATTGTTTACTCAGCTGCTGCTCAAATTGCCAGACCTATCTCTTTTTACTTGTGAGGTCATGTGAGTCTTCAAGAAACTCAAACTAACCAAGGCCTCGGATAAATTGTTTCCAACCTCTACCAAGGAAACATGGCCACTTGATGATCAAACAAAACCAATCTTACAGAAGATTGCATGGACTGCCATTCCAACTCAAGAAATCACAAATCAGTTTGTACTAGGACAAAAAAAAGATCACTTCAGGCCCATACTGTTAAATCTTCTAATTCCACCAAAAATTGTTCCAGCCTTATGAGGGGATTGTCTCCCAGTACATAGGCCCTCATTATGTACATGGAGGGATGCCCGCCACCAACCGTGCAGGCGGTCAACAAAAAACCACCAGTGGTGGCGGTGAGCATCCTGCCAAATAATGATGCATAGTGCCTCACCACCAGTGAGGGCAGTGAGGCCTGCCATGCTGGCGGTCTTTGGTGGGGGTGGATGCTGCTCCATCCTCACCTCCACGTCACTCCCTACACTGCCACACCTATAAAGAAGCAGTTATAGGCATGGCAGTGTATGGAGAGGCGGCGATGGCGCGCAGCAGCATCCAGGGAGCCCGTTCCCTCCTGGGGCAGTGCAACAGAAAAGGTAAGTGCTGTCCGAGAGGGGAGGGGGATGTGTGTGTGAGTGCATGGGGGTGTGCGTGGGTGTCTGGGGGGGAATGTGTGTCTGAATACATGTATGCATGTGTGCGTGTCCCTGAATGGGTGAATGTGGGTGTTGGGGTTTGGGGGGCCAGTATGTAGGGGTGGGGGGTAGTGAGGGTCAGGGTGGGGGGACCTGCATGAGGTTTTGGGAAAGGAGGGTTGGGGGGTTGATTTTCAGGGTGAGGGCTGTTATAGGGGGTTGGGGAGTGGGTAGGGATTGTGGAAAGGGGGGAGGGGCCAGGCATGGCACATACAGGAGATAGGAATGATTATTCCTGTCACCCGCATGCTTTCTGCCGGGGATTACCTGGAGGGGTAGCTCGCCAGGGACCCCCTGGTGAAAATGGGATCCTAATCCCACCGCCTATCCTGCCTCCACCGCTGGGCCGAATGTGCTCACAGTCGGCCTGGCAGTCGACTGTGGCCTGGCGGTGGGTGGTAGTGAACTGGCTGCTTTGCAGCCAGTTCACTGCTATGTTCAGAATATGGTGTCCTGGACCGCCATGCCATTGGCAGTAATGACTGCCACCGCCGGCGTGGCGGGCGAGACCGCCGTGTTCATAATGAGGGCCATAACGAAAAAATCAAATGAGGACCCAACAATCTAGCTGATTACAGACCCATCACAGGCCATGTTACATGCAAAGATGCTTGAAACGTTAATCTTCAACAACTGTCCTTCATCCTAGAATGCACTGTCCTTCTGAGAGACTTCCAGACAGGCACCCAAACAGGCGTAGGTTGTCTAGAGGTACAGAGACCACCCAATGACATATTAGGGAAGACTTTCTTAAGTCTCAGCACCACAATCTGTGATGCGCTGTGATCCTACTATATCAGAGCTCATTACTTTGGCAGCTTTTGACTTTGAGCTTCTTATCACAAGAATATCCAGCTTGGGCTTCAACATAAGAAGAGTGTGGTGATGGTTCACTTCCTTCAAATGATACTGACTTCTTTCTAGAATAGTTCACATTAAATGTAGCATACTTCAAGGTCCATCCTTAATCCCACTTTTCAATACTTACATCTTTGATTCCAGCAAGATACAACATAACTTAAATGCAGATGACAGAGAGTTCCATCTCAAACTTCAAAATGGTGCTTGCAATCTTCTGGCCAATCTTTTTTTCTTTCTCAAGCACATCAATGGAAGTACAATGATTGTTTCTACCTCAAAGGTGAAAGAATTTGAATTAAGTTCTCTGGCTTTGCCAGTCCTACTCCATTTAATCTACCATGGACTGAGGAATAGGACATTACATCAAACCTAATGGAGAATGCATATAACTTCGAATTAAATGTGAACTGTGATATTTATTTTACTCTCCCTCTTTCCCGTGAATGTATCCTACAAAACTGCATTTCACTATTTAAGGTTGTTGAAACTGGTACTGCAGATACTCCTCTGCTCTAGGAAAGTTGCTCTAATCTTCGTGATTGTCATGTTCTGACTATATCATTGCAATGCCCTCTATGCTGGGTACCTAACTTACCTCTTTCAAACTGGCAGAGATCAGAACTATGCAGCTACTGACTGTTTGGCTTGAAATGTTATGACCTAATCACAGATGTACTTAACTCCCTGTACTGGCTACTGCAAAAGAAACACACTTTGGGCTAGACTAGCAAGGCCCTAGCACCACCAGAGTGTCACTTGTTGAGATGCTACGGTGGCGCTGACAACTTCTCCACATTTACAAGGAGTGGGTAATGCAACTTTTTGTGGCTTTACGCCTCCTTGTAAATATGGGCCCCTCCAATGTGGTTTTCTGTGCCAGAGGGGCATGCAATTGGTGTTGCAGTGGATGTTTCACAGCAACTTCCATTGCTTTTGACGCTGCCCCAGATTCACAATAATTTGTAAATCTGAGGCAGCACCAAAATCTAACACCACCCCAGGGGTGGTGTTAGCATGGTGCAACAAGGAGGAATACTTTTCTATGTGTACATCCTGCAGCACGCATAGAAGAAGCAAAACGCCATGGATGATTGTTCAAGTGCAGGAAGGAACACCTTCCTGCAAATAAACAATCACACCTCTCAGTGTAGACACCCTTGCACTATGGAGCAAGAATGCCTGCGCTGGTGCAGGCTTCTTAATTTAGCACCGGCACAGGGGGAATCACAGGGGTGCACCACATTCTTGTAAATACAGCACATCCCTGCATTTAAAAAATGGGGCAGTTCAGCACTGGTAATTTTGGCACAGCACCACGCTGCACCTGTTTCTTGTAAGTCTGGCCCTTTGTCTCATGCACAAGGCACTTTGTTGTAGAAAAACAAGCTACCTGTCAAACATACTTATTAAATGGGCTAATGACGCCTCTTCTGTTTTTAGGGGTCATATTGCAGTTTATTCTTTAAAAATTCATAACTTTGGTTCTACTGACTGGATATTTGCAATTTTGATCTTGCTTTATTTATGGAATTCACGTCTATGTTTCTGACCAAGTGTGGGATTTTTTGTATGCTGTTTTCAGTTTTACTGTTTGAAATGTTGCACAAATCCTTACCTTGCCTCTAAGTTAAGTTTGACTGTTCTTTGCCACGCTACCCCGGGGGTAGAGCACAGGTTTATTTGGGGTTTGCTTATGCCTTACCATGACATGGATTGTGGCTGCTGCTTGACCAGGGCCCACCCCAGTCAACCAGTAACCCAATTTCTGACACAATAATAATCTCTTGCAAAAGTCAACCCTGTCAGATACTGTAGAGCACCCAAAACAAACACACCAGACTTTCATAACCCTCCAAATAGCCATGCTTTTTTCAAATGTCAGTGTTTCCCTCACCATCACAAATAGATGTATGTAGAGCACTCACTTTTCTGCAAAAGACTCAGGCCCTCATTATGACCCTGGCGGAAGGCGTCATTTTGGAGAAAGGTTCTGCCAACAGGATGGTGGTACCTTTCCCAAAAACATGTCATTGGTGGTTTGGCTCAAGCCAAACCGCCATTGTACTACTCCATTCAGCCAGGGCTGTACCAGCTGCCGGTCTGAAGACTTCGGTCTCCAGCCAGGCGGCCGTCCCAGACCCACCCTCGGGATTAAGACCCCTCCTACCGCCATGGTTTTCGTGGCAATCTTACCCCCACGAGAACCATGGCGCTAGGCACTATCAGTGCCAGGGAATTCCTTCCCTGACACTGATAGGGGTCTCCCCTGCCTCCCTCCCCCTTACCAGAGCCTTCCCCCAACTCACCCTCCAAACCCCCCAACATACACACACCTACTCGCACAGACATACACACGCATACACACATTCACCCATGCATGCATACATTCATACACACACTGACATACATCCTAGCACACACGCATTCACACAACACATCATACACGCACACTCTCACCCATTCATGCACACATGCATTCCACATGCCTCACACCCACATGCATGCACACAAAAACAGTCACCCCCACACACACACACACCACCCCACTCCCCTCCCCTGTCGGAGCAGCCGGCTTACCTGCTTGCAGCGGGTCTTCCTGCAAGAGACAGGATGTGGCGCTGCTGCCAGCAGCAGTGTCCGCCAGTGGCAAACCGCCATGCCGTATCATGTGTCATGATACGGTCGGCGGCGTTCTACTGGTATGGCGCTGCTGCTGGCAGCAACGCCACCTTACCGCTGTCTGCCGTCCGCCGCATGACCGTAGCCAGAATTCCGGCAGTCTTTTGGCAGAATTCCGGCTACAGTCGTAATATGGCAGAAGGTAGGTAGCCATGGCGACAGTCTTTTGGAGGCCGTCGCCGTGGCTGTAGGCGGCATTTACCGCCTAGGACACAATGAGGGCCTCAGTCTACTAGACAACCACATAAGATGCCAAAACACGTACATTGTAACTTCTAAGATGTGTGATCTTAAATTCGCCTGCATGCCATTTTCTTTCTTTTATTTGCATGCAACAGAACACAAAGGATATTTCACAAGACTGTATCAGTCTCAGCATAGCAGAACCGTCCTACTACACACTCCTATGCCATCAGCTATAAATATTTCCTTCACAACCCAGCACAGCCTCAACAAACTCTCAATCATGCACCCAACCTCCACACAGCCTAACTCCAACAAACTGGCTCTCAGTATTACACTTTTGCACCACATTGCCCTAGGCCTATCACCACTTGCGTCTTTTAACCATTAATGACAGCATGTTCTATATGACCATATGCTAACCTAGTTATGACACCTCCATAGGGGATTATCTTTGAGTCTTCGAGTGTCATGTGCACCACACAGCCAGCCGGATAAGCATGGCAACGCATACTTTGGACAGGCTGATACAACTGCACCGATAGTTTAATAGTTTGCCAATATGGCGGAAGAGACCACACCAATGTCAGTGGCATGAAACTCAACCATGCGTAACATGACATTTAAAATCGACTACTATTTGCATAAAAGTACGGACATGTTTTCAGAAATTTGTAAACCTCAAGCAGGACAGTGCTAAATTGTTAGTGGCATAACTTTCAATAAGTGTGAGCCTGCCACTGAGTGTTCCACAGAAAAATAAACCCTCGGTGTGAATCGCACAGTTCTGACAACGATGTCAGGCTCTTTGTGTCTATTTGAAACGCTGCTCTCAGATTTTATAGTGCCCTGAAAATCACGACAATAACCTTGACGTTGACAGGAGTTCTTTACAGAATGCACAATACGTGCATGCTGTTTAACAAGACCCGGTCTCATTGCTGCTGCAATACACGAGAGCCCATAAATAAGAGCAGTGACGTAATCTACAGTTACACTCCTGTCCAATGCTTTAACCTTGATGACGTGAGTGCATGAATGACGCACTCAAAGTCCTTGGCTGCAATAAAAGGTTGAGGCAGGCAGAGAATGGAGAGAGAGAGAGAGAGAGAGAGAGAGAGACAAAAGAAAATGTTCCTTATCAACACAATGAACCTTAGAATACAGTAACAGACATAACAATGACACCAAGGTTACTGCTTCAGAATGTCTCTGACTTTCACTCGTTTGTACTCTGACTGAGATATCGGCAACAAGAAAAACGTTGGACTCTGAAATTATGTATATATTTTCTTCTAACAAGAGTATTCCCGACTCACCACTTTATCCCAATCCAATTCAAAAACAAACAAACAAACTTCAAAAGGGAAATTGTATTGGTGGCACGAATAGTCAAAACCATAATTCATTCCGTCTTTTTATTTCAGATCAACACATGTGAGAATTCATGTGGTACGCAAACTGATATTTCTGTGGATCGTTCATAAGTTCGGGAACATTAACATCAAGATTTCTCCCCTTAAAAAGATAGGTCGGTTTTGGTTAAAAATGTGGGCTCAGTTGCACCTAAACGTGTACTGACTTGCTTCTTAACAAGTTGTATATTGTCTTGTATACCCAGACCCAGATTTGTTTCATTCGGTGACTTCGGGTAGATCTCTGATTCTGAGTAACTACAGTCAAGGTCCTCTGTTTTCTCTCCATTCTTATCACATCGCATTGTACTGTGTGAGATGTGAATGCTTAAGGACATTTGAAAGCCTGACAGATGTCTTTGTAATACAAGCCTATGCACAGAAATGTTAATGACGCGCATTACAATGAGAAAGCAGTTTCAATTTCTAGTAGTGTCCTTGAGAAAGTATCAGACAGTGACACAAACTTGTATTCTTTAAGACACAATTTATTGTATTTGGAATTTTAAACAAAACATCTAAAAGAAGAAATCTGCCTTTTCTAAATATTACTTTTCATTTTAGTAACTTATTTTGTGCTTCTATGTTGGGTGAAATTGAATGACAGACCAAGTCTCCTCTGGAAAAATTGCCTAAAACAGCTATCCTTTGCCCTTTGAGACAGAAAGGAAAGGAGGAGCCTCTAGTTGCTTGGGCAGTAATCCCAATGACAGAGGTCATGGATGTTGGATCACTAAAATGCCAGGGGTAGCAGAAGTAACATCACACACACTTTACCTCTATTACATCTCAAGAAGTGATGTCACATTACCTTAAACCTGATGGTACCACAGTGATTGACACCGCTGGAGCAGTGGACATCTATGAATTTGGTGGTCAGGTACTCCTTTTGAGCTACGGAGTTCTGTACTGCATTGCCCTGATTCAGTAAATTCCCGTCCGCCAAAGTTTGAATCAGGCCCTTAGCCTCCAGTTTACCACCCTTAGTTTGCCTCATTTTAGGAAGCCCTAGAATAGTTTTTTTCAAGATGCCTCGAGAAAGTAACAATTACATAGTTAAAGCTTTATATGTCACCAGATTGTGCTGCTACTCGTTTACTTCTGGTGACTGAGTGCTGATTTATTGACTAGTGAGAATCAACAAACTGATACATGCACCATCAGTAGCATTGGGGTCATTTTGAATTTGGCTGGTGGATGTCTCCAGGTCGACCCACTAGGCAGAGGACTGGCTGGAAAGTGTGCAGCCCCTAATGGGTTGCAGGGGGTCTTTTGGTAAAACTGCCTCACCAACACAGCACGAGCACTTAAAAACAAATCAGTAGTGATCACCTGCTATGTCTTGTTGCAGTTCATATACATTTGCCAAAACAGAGCTTGTTTCTGCAATAAAAACAACAATGGACCTGACACTCAGAAAGGTTTCTCATAGTGATGATCTTTTGTGGTTTTTGATACTTTATTCTACCTGAGATCTCCAAGCTTCATTTTCCAGTCATGTGCAGATTAAATATGTCTAAGACACAAAAGGTGATGGGAGAAATGTTTACAATAAGTCCAATCATTGGCCCCACTGGGGGTAGCATTTCAACACATCAGGCTTTGTGCATCAGAATAAATATATGAAAAAAGACTTACCCTACAAAGTATGGGCCTTCCAACACATTGGCAGCCATGCTTTGGATAGGTCTCTCAGAAGAGGTTTCGGTTGGTGGAGCCTGCTGAGGCTTTGCCATAAAAAATCAGTCAGTATCCCCACCTCTCAATGGAGGAGAACAACTGGAAATTGGGGAATAGGTGAATGAGTGATAAACATATGAAGCCCCTAAATGAACCCCTTAATACCTCATAGCAGCTGAATCACCGAGATCTGTGAGAATTCTAATTCATGAAAGTACTCATGCCAGAGGTTACATTCCAATTCCAGGTTTGAGAATGTGAAAGAGAGAATACCCTTGATTGCTTCTATGGCTGAACTATATTTCTTACTTTATTCTCTTTCCTTACTCAAGATATTGGTGAGAGATGATTACTTCTGTCCAGAATGGAGTTGAAGGCCCTCATTATAAGATTGGCGGCAAATGCCACCTACAGCCACAGCGACGGCCGCCAATATACCGTCGCCGTAGCTACCAACCGTCCATGGCATTATGACTGTAGCCGGAATTCTGACAGAAGGCTGGCGGAATTCCAGCTACGGTCATGGCGGCGGACGGCGGTAAGGTAGCGCTACTGCCAGCAGCAGCACCATGCCAGCAAAACACCGCCTACCGTATCATGTTCCACGATACGGCCTGGCGGTGTTCTGCTGGCTGGTGCTGCTGCTGGCAGCAGTGCCGCATCCTGTCTCCTGACCGAGGACCCCTCGCAAGCCTGGCACCCCTGTGCAAGCAGGTAAGTCGGGTTCTCCAACAGGAAAGGGGGGAGGGGGGTGTTGTGTGCATGTGTGGGGGGGGTGTGCCTGTGTTTGAATGCATGCATGCATGTGTAATGCGTGTGTGCATGAGTGGGTGTTTGTGTACATGCATGTTGTGTTGTGTGATTGCGTATGTGCATGGATGTATGTTCGTGAGTGTTGCTGTGAATGTGTATGAATGTATGCCTGCGTGGGTGAATGTGTGTATGTGTGTGTGTATGGGTGTGTATGTATGTGCGTGTATGCGTGTATATGTGGTGGGTGCAAGGGGGAGGGTGGGTGAAGACTCTGGGAAGGGGGAAGGGGGCGGGGTAAAACCCTATCAGTGCCAAGGAAGGAATTCCCTGACACTGATAGTACCTACAGCCATGGTTTTTGTGGCAGTACAGAAACCACGGAAACCATGGCGGTAGACGGGGTCAAAATGCCATGGGCGGCCTAGTGACTGCCGCCGGCCCGGCGGTCATTACTGCCATGGCGTGCGGTGTGTTAACGTGACAGTTTGGCTTTGGCCAAACCGCCAATGTCATAATAGTGGAGGTAATGTACCGCCAGCCTGTTGGCGGTAATACCTCCACTATTACACCGACCGCCGGGGTCATAATGACCCCCAAAGTTGTTAACATTTTGGAACAGCCATCATAAGTGAAGTGTCTGTGAGGGTTGAACTCATGACTGCATTTGAGGATCCCGGATTGTGGAAGGGGACAGCTTTCATCCTCTCTTCCTTTCATTTATCCTATGTGCATAGAACTCCAGTTACATGTAATATTCCCTTCGTTCAGGTATGGGCATGTTAGTGAGGGACTCATTTGCATAGCTTTTCACTCAGCACTGGGTGAAATGTCCTTTCTCAACATCCTCTGCGTATCTCCTTGGCCAGGCTTGTTTTAGACCATATTTACATTGATGTTATAAGACGAGATCCCTGGTATAGTGGGACGATCATCATAATAACCACAATCCTGGGACTAGGAACTGGAATTAAATTGTTCCTAAGCAGAAAGGACCTACCAAGAATCTGGTCACCTTTAAGACCACCGTCAGTGAGAAACAAGTTTTGTTCAAACATTCTCAATTTTTATAATCATGAAAATGCTGATTGGGGGGAGGACTCTGTACCCAGGATAAAAATACTGGATTAAGCATCCTCCAATAATGGAATAAAACTGTTCTAGCTGAGAGGCTGCAATGGAGGCAATCATATGTGACACAGGTGTGAAAGAGTTTTTACTAATTATAGATTGGCTCTTTAATAGGTATGAGATGTCATGTAAACCTCAATATAATGCTGTTTAAAACGTAACTTTGTGCACAAAGCCTGCGTGAAGATGTGTATTTAGTTTAAAAACACTAACTGGTGCATTTCTCTTTACTTATTTATTTCAGTTTTGTTTGTTTTGCTTTGACCTGTGTCATGGTCATAAGTGTATATCTTTTCATGACGAAAATGCATTCCTGCAATATTAATATGAATGGCATTTATTAGATTGAAAAAGGCTGTTGTTCAGGTGAAAAGTGTCTCTCTGAGCTACAAGGTCATGGGGGGTCCACCTCATTAAACAGGTCTATTTCTTCAGCCTCTGAGTGCATGCTCTTTTCTTAAGGGAGTTTAGGGGGCAGTTTGGATGAACGGGACTATGTTATGATTCAGCTTGCTTTTCTATTTGACCTGCATATAGAATTAAGATGATAGCTTAATCTTATAATGTTGTGCCTTTGTGAATATAACTTGTTAATAAAAGTGTATGGGAACGAGAGTGATCTCATGAAGCTATGCGTTGTACTTACCTTGACATGGTTTATGTTATAACAGGAGACTTAGAAAGTATGAACTCATTGTGATAATCATGTTGCAAATGGCAGTTAAAGGTATCTTGCGTTTAGAACATTCTTTGTTAAAGCTTGCTAAATCATCAGAAGCTGTTCTGTTCCCATTAAGTTATTTCACACCATTGGTTCAAACCAGAGGTCATCATTGTAAAGCATTACAAAATGTTGCAGTTTTGCTGACATGAGTTGATGTATAAAAGTGTGTTCCCAGAGTAGAGAGAGAGGCCAGACACTTCACATTAGAGAGCCTTTCCTAGACGGCTCATGGACTTTCCTGAAAGCACTTTGATTCAGATACAATATAACTAAAACTCTTGGCTGATATTTATCAAATTAATTCTGGAAAGACTTTGATTTATACTTTAAACTTAGCTGTTACTCTACTGAGTTCCTTGAATTTTTCTTTATGGGAAGTTTTTTTACAGCTTATGCTTTCATCTTTTGAACCTCAAACTCTTTATGGATTCTGTGGATATTTTATTTAACTATATCTAGCTTAGAATAAGGGGAATCCCATAGAACTCACGTCATGCTTTGTTCTGTAAATGTATTGAAGATTTAGGGATATCGTAATGGTGAATTCAGTTACCAAAAGACTTAAATAAACCCTCATTATTGACTCCAATGAATGCACTATTTGAAATGATATGTTGTTGATTTGCAGTCCCTTGTTAATTGTACTTACCCCAAAGACCATGTGCTGGAAATGGCCTCTCTGCAGGGTCACCTCCAAACTTTTTCTTATCTCATTTTTGCTGGCTTACCACTACGTACACTTTACCACCGCTAACCAGTGCTAAAGTGCATGTGGTCTCTCCCTAAAAATATTGTGATATTGGCTCATACCCAATTGGCATATTTAATTTACTTGTAAGGCCTGTAAACTGAATGGTACTAGTGGGCCTGTAGCACTGGTTTTGCCACCCATATAAGTAGCCCCTTAACCATGTATCAGGCCTGCCATTGCAAGGCCTGTGTGTGCAGTTCCACTGCCACTTCGACTTGCCATTTAAAAGTACTTGCCAAGCCCTAAAATCCCCTTTTTCTACAAATGTCACACCTAAAGTAGGCCCTAGGTAACCCATAGGGCAGGGTGCTATGTAGTTAAAAGGCAGGGTATGTATATGTGTGGTTTATATGTCCTGGTAGTGGAACACAGCTAAATTAGTTTTTCACTACTATGAGGCCTGCTCCTTTCATAGGATAGCATTAGCTATACCCTCATATACTGTTTGAGAGGTAGATTCTGATCAGAAAGGGGTAACCAGGACATATTTAGTATGACCAGAATGGTAATAGAAAAATCTGCTTATTGGTGAATTTGGATTTTATTTAACTATTTTAGAAATGCCACTTTTGGAAACTGAGCATTTCTTTGCACTTAAAATCCATCTGTGCCTTACAGCCTGTCTCCAATCAACGTCTGGGCTGGTTGACAGCTTCCTTGTGCATTTCACCTAGAAAACCACAAACACAGGACACTCAGTCACACCTGCACTCATCTGCATACTGAATGGGTTTTCCTGGGCTGGAAGGGTGGAGGGCCTCACACTTAAATTTCAAAGGCTAGTGGCCTGCCCTCACACAGTGGACTGCCAAACCCCCAACTGGGACCCTATCAGACAGACCTGTACTGAAAGGGGAACTTGTGCATTTCAAAACCACTCTTTGAAGTCTTCCTAACTTCAAAGGCATTTTTGGATATTTAAACTGAGTCTCTTACCCCACCAACACAGACACTTCTGGACCTGAACCTGCAACCTGTCAAGAGGAACTGGCTGGCTGGCTAAAGGACTCATCAGGACTGCTTTGCTGAGAAGGACTTCTGCCCTGCTGTTGTCCTGCTGCCCTCTGACTTTATTGAGAAGTGCTCTCCAAGGGCTTGGATTGAGCTTGCGTCCTGTTTTCTGAAGTCTCAGGGCCAAAAATACTTAATCTATTCAAGGAACTCTTTGTGTGGCAAGAATTGACACACAGCTTGCTCGAAATGATTCATAGCCTGCCTCGCAACGATAAAATCTCAGCACAGCCTAACTGGAAAGATGCAGCCCGACTTCTTGAGTGAAGAATCAACGCAGCGCCTGCCTTGCGATTGGAAATTCAACGCACAGCCCTACCGGATCGATGCACAGCAGAACCAGAACGATGAAGCCCGACTTCGGTGCACCAGAAAGTTCGACTCATCGCCTACCGGATCAACGCAATGCCTCTGACTTTGTCCAGCACGCCCTGGATTTCCATGCATCATCCCTGGGGGTCAAAAAGATCACTGCATCGCAGTGAGGAACCAAGACTGCGTGCCACAAATTGACTCAAAGCCCCTTGCATTGTGGAAAGAAACGAGGCATCGTCTGTGCCGTGCCAGAAATTCCGATTCGCACCCTACCTTTTCCACACATCTCCTGCTCTGTGGTCTCCATGAGTGTTATTTTTTAAACAAACCAGGTACTTTGAGCAAACAAGAGACACCTGTTGATTTCTAAGATTTAAGACTCTTTCTAATCTTACAAAGTTGATACCTCAACTTGTGTTTATTGAATCTTTATCATTTTTTACCTTAATTTAACCAGATAAATATTCTATTTCTTTCTAAACCTGTGTGGTATATTTTTGTGGTGTTTTCACTGTGGTACTGTATGATTTATTGCACAAATGCTTTACACACTTCCTTCTAAGTTAAGCCTGACTGCTCAGTGCCAAGCTATCAGAGGGTGGGGACAGGATAATTCGGATTGTGTGTGACTTACCATGACTAGGATTGTGGTCCCTATTTGGACAATGGTGAATACCTCTGCCAACTAGAGACCCCATTTCTAACACCATGCCTCTTGGTCTTAGTGAATTGTGGTAAATTCATTCCTCTTATTAAATTAAAAATTAAAAACTAATGATTGAGGTTTCCAATAGGTTCCGGGGTGGATTAGTAAAGAAGCCTGCACTCTCACATGTGAGAGGCAAAGATAAATACAATGAAATGCAACAAAAAGACAACAGCATCAAAAGAAAACAATCTTTGTTATAATCAAGTTAGGAATGGTAGTGAGTGAGGTAAATGGCAATTACCACAAAACGCAGGGCCTGATTCATACTTTTTAGTGCCACATTTGCGTCATTTTCTGATGCAAAAGGGGCGCAAACATTTGCGCTGCTTTTGTGTAAAAAAATGACGCAAATGCACCACAAAAAAAAGTATAAATCAGGCCCTCAATTTTTAATAAAAAAATGTCAGTGGGAACAGGTGGTTGCCTCCCGTGACGAAAAGCATTCTCATCAACATTCAAGAGTGATCGCAACCAAAAAGTGCCTCATGAAAAGAAGGAAATCTCAAAGAAGACATGATCTGTTAATGTAGACACATTTTTAATTTCTGTTTCCTTGAAAGAGGAAGGCAAACAAAAATGTAATCCAAAGTATCACTGAAAGAAGAGTACAGGCAATTGCAGTCAGCAGTCAAAATACCTAGGGGCATATTTATACTCTGCTTGCACCAAATTAGCGTCATTTTTTTTACTCTAATTCGGTGCAAAACTAACTCCATATTTATACTTTGGTGCTTGACCCGTTTAGCGTCAAATTTATGGAGTTAAAGTCATTTTTTGGAAGTGGAGACCTACCTTGCCTTAATGAGATGCAAGGTAGGCTAATTCAGTGCAAACAGAGTATAAATATGCCCCTTAGCATCAAAAAATGACACTAATCTGGTTAGAGTCATTATTTTGACTCTAACCTGCCTAATGTCATTTGTTTTTTTTACGCTAGCCTACCCTTTGCACCGGCTTTCACCATTCCATAAATATGGTGCCCAGTTGGTGCTAAAAATTTTGCAAGCCGGTGCAAAACTTTTTGGTGCAAAACTGCGTTAGTGCAGTTTTGCACCAAAAAGTGTAAATAAGGCCCCTAATGCCTTAAAGGCTACCAACACCCGAATTGTCTAGACTAGATTCACGAACATTTGCCAAATCTCTTACTCTCCAGTCCTGACTCTACTCCTTATGCTTCCGAGCATCATCTTCATCAAATAAATGCACTGCTGCCCATGTACCCTTGAGCTTCAATTTAGAGAGACAGAAATGCTCATTCTGGCGTCCCTCCACCCGTACTTCCTTTTGGTGAGCTCCCTGACCACAATCCATCAGACCCACGACCTGTAGCCCTGTGTGTGTTGAGTCCTCATTGGCCCTCCCATGTCACGCCCATTCCAGCACCTGAGGGTAATTGTTTGTGACCATCTGATGCGTCTCTTAGTATAGTCTTCGTAACTGGTAAGCATTTTTCTTCCCTGGGGATTTTACTTCTTACATTTTCACACTATCTATATCAATGTAATAATTTCCCTCCTTATTTGTTACATGACTCCTTCCAGCCTGAAATACCACTACACACAAGTGGCACCCTTCAATTGTATGCTCACCATCCTTTAGTTCTCATATTAACTGTTCCTTCATTCTTTGTTGTAGGTGCAGAGACTTGATGCCCTCACTCTATGCATTACCTAGCTATCTACTGCGTTTGTTTTTATTTGACAGTACTGGGAATCCACCACGCTCTCCCTTCTATTTCGTCCCTTTCATTTATGGTTTGCAAATAATCTCTCCTCATAATGACCGTTTTATCGTCTTGGTTTGAAACACTGTTAAAACTTTGCACGTGTGTTATTGATATCATTAATTTTCCATCTGATTGTAACAAACCTTGGTTGACCAGGACAAGTTGTATAGGGTCATGTATCATTCACACTTTTATTTAACTGATTATTATAGTGTATGAAGCTCCCTGGAGCACCAAGCATCTCATCACTTTTTGCACTTGTTATTTTTGTACAACTATAATAAAAATGTCCTACTTAAATTACATTGAATGGGCTGTTCATATGCAATAATTATTCCATTATTTATTTTGTATATTTCATGGTATATTTCTACATTTGTCATGTTGAATTACTATGCCAGAGAAACAGCTAACTACATTAACTATAACTCATGCCTTCCACATGCACTGGTTATACCCTATCATATTACATAACTTTTAGCATGTTTAATCACAGCATTCACAAGAGCACTTATGCCATCGGAAATAGCATCATTTATGTGAAGATTGTGCATGGTAGAGCGCCGAGTTATAGTTAATGTAGTTTGACTACTGAGTTGACAAAACTCTGTACGGAGGTGCATGAGTTATAATAATTTTAGGACGGGCATAAATTATAACTGTGCCTCATAACTATAAAGTTATAACTATAAATTTTACATTTCTAATCTTTGTGGTAAGTCTGCTTTTTATGCAAATAATTAATTACGTGTCGTATCTATAGCATATCCTCAACCATTTTTTATTGAATATACATATAGACCAGGCCCTGTGGCCAACCCTTTGCTATGCATGGGAAAGGCAGTGCACAAGGTGGAGTTGGCTGCGTAAGTGGGTTTGCAGCAGGCCTAGCTGCAGGTCAGAGCCTGTGGAACACCCCCCTGTGCAGTGGGGGGTTGGTTTTATGTATGGTAATAAAATATTACTTTACATTAAGAAAACCTTAGCGTACCAATTAAAAAACAAAGTAATATAGTTAGGTTTATATGTCAATGAAAACATAAACGTTTGGAACTAAAAAACAGAGAAATTCACCAGTTATAGTTAGCAGAGCTAACTATAATCTGCACCCCCTTAATGCACTGCTTATGACCTCACATATTACATCACTCATGACATGTTCTATGATATCACTAATGACATTTCAAATGACATCTTGTCATAGGACTCTCATTGTTCAAACAAGACCGTAGGATTTGGGGAGGCAGCACCACTGCATGTGGGTGACTGAGTCATTCCCACACCAGTTGACAGTTGCTGGTTCAACCCTACTGGCTTGCTAGCAGCACCTCACCCGACTCAAGACGGAAAGGTGACTTGTGGTCTGACCCTCGTCGCCTAAGCTGGCTCGCAGAGGCTGGGGTCTCCCTGGAAAGTGGCATACAGCATAGATGGAGATCTTGGTCAGACCCCTTGCAACCCCCTTTTGAACTACATGGTGTTTTATAGAAAGCATGTACTTGTTTTGAGAAAGAAGCCTGACGTGGGCATGTTCCTAAGTGTGTGTGTGCTCCTGTGGCCGCAATGCCAAACATTATCTTGTGTTGGTCTTGTACCGTTCCTTGTCATGTGAGGAACATGATGAGAAATGCGCATGATCAAAATAACGCTCTTGCAGAATAGTAGGTGATTAGGAAAAATGAAGCATCCCCACTGAAAAGCAAGCTATTCTAAAATGAATAAAATAAATAAATGAAAATACAGCATATTATCTGGGTAAAAGGGCACAGACCGCAAGCCTAAGCTAAGCTAAAATATACATGCCCAAACAAGGTACTAAAACGAACTGAGAACAATCTTTGGTGACATCACTGATGACAACACTGATAACATCATCTAAACTTCTTTAGTACACATTACTCTATAAACTAATATGGCTTTAGAGGCCGGAAAGTAAGTACAAAATAATTCAGAATAATATAAAGCATTTTTAATGCCATCCAGTACAACTCCCTTAGGTGTAGCAAGCATGTGTTATGTGCAACATTGACCCTCTACCAAACACTTTAAGGGTAGGCTAGTTCATATTAACTACAGATATATGTTAAACCCTCATTGAACACAATGTTTAATAGGTATAAAACAGTTTAGAGAAAGCCAAGTTGCTCAAAATACTCAATGTCTGTTCCAAAATTAATGCTCTACTGTGGACAGCTTTTGTCTACATAACACCCCTCACAGTCAGTGAATCTACATTGAGAAATAAAGTTGATATGAGTACTGTAAACAGTGTTTACTTTGTGAAGAAAGTTTACTTTGTACTCCACTGTTTACAGACAGTGGAATTGTCATGAGAAATACACAACAGAGTACTGTTAAGTATCTCCTAAAAACAGTATACACTATTTGCAACACTTGTCAAAAAAGGCACTATTCACATAAAATAACAAGGGTCTGAAGGTCCTAAAGATCATACCGTATGCAGCCTTCATACTGTGGTGAAAATGTTATAGATAGCCAGTCTTTTGAAGCTAAACACGCACACATTGATGGGTTTGTACCTGGTGCACACAGTCTTCTATGTTATGTAGAAATTGTCATGCTATAATGATCAGGGGCGGCTCCTGTAGGGGCAAAGCAGCGGGAGGCACAATAACATAAAGAAATGTTTAAAAAAAAAAACTCTGCCGCCACCATGCTGCTGCCGATGCTGCCTTTCTGCTCTTCTGGCTCCTGCTCTACTCACCTGCAGGCACAGGCTGCCAGCCTGCCCTGCGAGCAATCCTAACTCTGCTCTCACATGAGAGCAATGTTAGGATTGGCTGGAGCACCCTGGCTTTGTGCTCTGAGGCAGAGTGGGAGCCTTTGCCTGGTCTCTCCAACCCAGTAACACAGTGCCAAGTTGGACAGAGCCCAGTGTGCATGTGTGTTTGGCCAGCCCAAGACGGCTGCCCAAACATACATGCACACTTAGGGGAGTGCTGTACACTCCCCTCCCTCCCTGTCATCGCCTGTGGCCCCGCCTCACCTGAAAAATAAAAACGATAAGAAGCACTGTTTATTAATGTTTTTATTTTTCATTTTGCAGCTCCTGCTGCTGGCGGGGGGGGGGTGATGCTGCGGAGGAGCCGCACCTGACAATGATGCTGTCTAATAACTCTAGGCTGCTTACAATACTCAGCATCTACTAAGTAGAATCTTTGTTCTGCTGGAAACGTTTTCAGCAGAACCAAATAACTTATGTGGAATATAGTGGAAACAAGTCGTCAACTGCCATCTGCACACAGAGTTTCTCTTCAATGCAAATATTTATAACATTTTCAATACCTCTACACACCTATGATGTATTAGGAGCACTTGCGCTTTCTCAACACGTACACCCATTAGCCAGACACAGGCTATACAAAATTAGGTAGAAAAGTAATACGATAGCTACTTGCCACAATACAAACTAGAAAACAAACTAATGCAATCATTGGATGATGTCATCAGTGATGTTTTGGGTGAGGCTGCTGCCTTATAACAGATCAGCAGCGGGTCTGTACCTATCCAGCTATATGTTATAACAAATTACCTGGGGATAAGTCTCAGATCAGATCATAGGTTTTTAGCTGGCCTAGTTCACAGATTGTGCATTAATTTGGAGACCGATCAGCTATGGGGATGTGATAGCATGGGTTGGGGTTACTGGTGAGGGAAGGATTAGGACTAGGAGGGAAGAGGAAGATGAGGGTTGAGGCAGAAGTAAAAGGTCTGTTGTCAGCCTCCAGGAGGTAGAGAAGAGGCATCATAAGGCTAAAGGTAGTGTGAGAATAGGAGATTGAAGAATGGTTATTGCAGTGATGCATACAAGAGGTATGCAATGTTGTGCGAGCCCCAAAGATTGCAGTGGGTAGACTAATAAAAGATAAGACAGGGAGTGGTAGTCCAAGTTAGAGGACAGTGCACAACAGAGAGAATCCTTCACCTTTTTGTTAGTTCCAGTATGAGCCATTGGATGTTGTGTGTTAAAGGGTGTAGAATATAAATATATGCTAACGGAAAATCATGAAAGGAGGTAATAGATGTGATGTGTAAGATCTTTGAAGGAGTAAGTAGGAAGAAGAGCAAGGTAAAAGGTGGGTTGTGAGACTGGGTGGGAACAAGAAGAAGAGAAAATAAGATTTGCCAGGCAAGTATATAGAGGTATATCAATTGTTAGAGAGGAGTGAGAAAAAATATGAAAATAGGTGTTTGGTGGCAAAGCACTAAGTAATTGGATAAGTTGAATGTTTGAAATGGGATTAAATAAAGGTGTTGGGTTAAGAATTTTTATAGGGTAGGTAGATTAAGTGGGTAAAAGCAGTAGTATGTGGATAAGGAGATGGAACAATTACAGAAATGGCAATAGGTCAATAGGGCAAATGTGAGAGTGGCACATATGAGACATTGTGTGGGTCAAGGACAGGAGTTAAGAGAGGTAAGTAGATGGTAGTTAGCGTGGAATGGTAAGGACAGTGTAAGGGAACTACAGGGTGTGAAGGAGGATAGTAGAGACTGGGGAGGATAAGAGTGAGATGAATGGTTAGAGCAAAAGGTAAGGTTGGAAATAAGAAGACATTTTGGGGCATATTTATACTCTGTTTGCGCCGGAATTGCGTCATTTTTTTTGACGCAATTCCGACGCAAAACTAACTCCATATTTATACTTTGGCGTTAGACGCGTCTAGAGCCAAAGTCCATGGAGTTTGCGTCATTTTTTAGCGTGGACACCTACTTTGCGTTAATGATATGCAAGGTAGGCGTTCCCGTCTAAAAAATTGACTCCGAGGCATGTGCGTATTTACACTCCCGGGCAAAATTCACGCCCGGGAGTGGGCGGGTCAAAAAAAATGACGTACGGCCGCTTTTGCGCCGTTTTTTAGCGCCTGGAAAAGGCAGGCGTTAAGGGACCTGTGGGCTCGGAAGGAGCCCAGAGGTGTCCTCCCATGCCCCCAGGGACACCCCCTGTCACCCTTGCCCACCCCAGGAGGACACCCAAGGCTGGAGGGACCCATCCCAGGGACATTAAGGTAAGTTCAGGTAAGTATTTTTTGTTTATGTATTTTTTGTGGCATAGGGGGGCCTGATTTGTGCCCCCCTACATCCCACTATGCCCAATGACCATGCCCAGGGGACAGAAGTCCACTGGGCATGGCCATTGGGCAAGGGGGCATGACTCCTGTCTTTGCTAAGACAGGAGTCATTTCTATGGGGGTTGGGAGTCGAACAAAATGGCGCAAATCGGGTTGAGGCGAAAAATTTGCCTCAGCCTGACTTGCCCCATTTTTTGACGCCCAAGCTCCATATCCCCCTACGCCGGCGCTGCCTGGTGTATGTGGTTTTTTTCCACGCACACCAGGCGGCGCCGGCGGCTAACGCCGGCTAATGTCATTGATTAAATACGGCGCCCGCATGGCGCTTCAGAATGGCGTTAGCCAGCGCTAATTTTTTTGGCGCTAATTTTTTTGACGCAAAACTGCGTTAGCGCAGTTTTGCGTCAAAAAGTATAAATATGGCCCTTTATGTGTATATGGTCCAGGTGATAGTAGAATAGAGAGGATACAGCGATGAGGAAAGTTAACTTAGAGGAGGATATAGACAAGCTTGGTAGTGGTGCATAGCCAGTTAAGGGGGGCATATGAGTTCTGAAGGATTTAGAAGGTTAGGAGTGGGGTGTGAGGTAAAAGGAGGAAGATAAGGGGCATGTTGTTATTAACTGTGCTAGAAATGAGGTTTCTAGTTGGCAGTGATTTGCACCCTGTCCAAGTAGAGACCCTCACTCTAGTCAGGTTAAGGGAGTCGCACAGCTAAGATAACCTCTGCTCACCCCCTTGGTAGCTTGTATCAAGCAGTAAGGCTTATCTCGGATGCAATGTGCATAGCATTTGTACACTCACACAGTAACACAGTGAAAACACCACAAAATTACTCCACACAAGTTTATAAAAGTAGCTAATATTCATCTTCACATTTTCAAGGATTAAATCTTAGTATAGTGCTTAGAAACACAATAGCTTCAACTGGGGCTATCACAACATCTTGATGGAGTTGTCTCCAACAGTCCGATGCCACTCATAAGGGAGTGTGGGCTGGTCATGAGTTGCACAGACCCATTTACAGTACCTTGGAAAACGATGAGGAAACAAACATGTTGCACAGAGTCGGGGAGGTGAGGCCTCGCAGGAGCCTGTGTTGCGTCGGTTCTTTACTGCCACTGGGGACGTGAGGCATCAGTTCCTTACTGTTAGGAAGGGGAGGTGAGGCGTCGGTTCCTTGTGGTTGCAGCTGTGGTGATGCAGCATTGGCGGCGAGGCGTACCTTCCTGACAACAAGGTGAGGTCGATGAATCCAGCAGCGAGGCGTCAATTTTGCAGTGTTGCAATCATATCCCGGGCCACAGGTGCTGTACAGAGTCGTTCCAGGTGCCATGAATATTGGTGACATGATGTTCTGGACTCATGCTGTGGTGGGACTTCAGAGGTGCTGCAGCAGCATCAGGACTGTGGCGTTGGTTGTGATCATTGCACTCAGAGGGGACCATGGCTCCAGTGCAGGCAGCGGCATGGGGTCAGTGAGCGGCACTGGTTCCAAAGTCCTTCTGGGCATCAATGCACTTGCTTCTTCCCTGTTACACCAGAACTCATTCCCAAGGGCCCAGGAATTGGATTTGGCACCACTTGACAAGTCAGGACTCTCAGCAAGAGAGCCCAGTAGCTGGCAGGTGAAGTCTTTGATGTCCGTGAGATTTCTTAATGGAGGCAAGCTCAATCCAAGACCTTGGAGTTACTTTGGAAGAAGGATGTAGAAAGCCAAGTTCAGTCCTTTCACTTCCAGGACAGAAGCAGCAAGCAGGCCAGTACAGCAAAGCAACAGGCAGAGTGGCAGTCCCCCCAAAAGACAGGGGAAACCATTCCAAGAGCTGACAGATCTAACAATCTGCCAGTCTGATGGAACATCAGGGTATTATGAGTTAGAGCATGTCGCTCAACTCTGGAGGTAGCCCATTCACTGAAACCACTTTTTTTTGTTTAAGTCCAGTGTAGATTGCAGAAAAAGTCTGCACACACCCCAAAATATGGTTAGGGGGGGTAGATGTGTCGGGCAATGTTGGATATAGCTGCAATTGAGCCATTTCTGATATCAGGTTGTCCAAATGAAACCTCTGGGTGGAAAGAGTAGAAATATACTTTGCTCAAAAAGCAGTAGAAGAGAACAGTAAGCAACCACTTTTACATCTGGCTGGAAAGAACACTTATAAGTTGTCACATCCCCTGACAGAGATGAGTCCACCCTTTAAATATGGTTGCCTCACTAAAGACTCATTTCAAACACCTGGAGAAAAAGAGAGGTTTTTGTTGTGGCAAGTGCAACAAGACTCTGATTGGTGTATTGAGGCCTTCATACCAGGCTCAAAGAACTACCAAGTACCTGCACATTTCAGGTCAAAGCTGAGTAGAAGCTGAGGAAATCCATACCCAAATCATTCAAAGATGTCCATCTTTTAAGTTGAGGGAACAGATTTTACAGGAACCATGAAAGCCTCTGCCAAACATTCTAATGATTGAGTGGACAAGAGAGATGTTGAAGACAAAAGCATCAGATAGGGAAGCAGTCCTGCATCAACTGATAAAGAGTGAGCTCAAAACTGTGGAAAAAAACAAAAAAAGAGTGATGAAACACACAGTAGCCATATGGACAGGGCCAGCTTCAGCACTGGTGGCAACAGGTGCAACAGCCTTTTTTAGTGTGTTAGAAATGGGGTCTTTGGTTGACAGTCAGGTTACCCCCTGTTCAAGCAAGGACCCTCACTCTAGTCAGGGTAAAAGAGAATCACCCTCAGCTAACCCCTGCTTACCCCCTTGGTAGCTTGGCAGAGCAGTAGGCTTAACTTCAGAGCGCTAGGTGTAAAGTATTTGTACCAACACACACAGTAACTTCATGAAAACACTACAAAATGACACAACACCAGTTTAGAAAAATAGGAAATATTTATCTAAACAGAACAAGACCAAAACGACAAAAATCCGACATACACAAGTCAAGTTATGAATTTTTAAAGATTAAACTCAAAAATAGCGCTTAGAAACAAAAAATGCTTCGATGAGATGTTAACACGGCGTCGTGACGGAGTCGTTCCCAACAAGCCGATACCAGCGGCGCCGGACACGGAGTCGTGTAGACCCCCAAGTACAGTACCTTTGGTGGAGAGTGAAAACAAGACGATGCGCGAAGTCGGGGATCGCGGCGTCTGTGCGAAACGTTGAATCCGCGCACTTCGAGCGGCGTCGGTCACGACGTGGTGTGGCGACTTCCATGGAGTCGCGGACTTCAGCGGGGCTGCAGCGGCGTCGGGCCTGCGAAGAGCCTCGCGTTCCAGCGAAGGTTACGGCGTCAGGTGCAGGCGGCGTCACCAGATTCAGCAGCGGCGTCGGTCCGGAGTCGTCGGAAGCCGATTTCCTTGGATTTCCACCAGCTTTCCTTTCAAGGGCCCAGGGACTGGATAGGGCACCACTTGTCAGAGCAGGAGTCTCTCCAGAGACTCCAGGTGCTGGCAGAGAGAAGTCTTTGCTGTCCCTGAGACTTCAAACAACAGGAGGCAATCTCTAAATCAAGCCCTTGGAGATTTCTTCACAAGATGGAAGGCACACAAAGTCCAGTCTTTGCCCTCTTACTCTGGCAGAAGCAGCACTGCAGGAAAGCTCCACAAAGCACAGTCACAGGGCAGCACTTCTTCCTCAGCTATCAGCTCTTCTCCAGGCAGAGGTTCCTCTTGGTTCCAGAAGTGTTTCTAAAGTCTGTAGATTTGGGTGCCCTTCTTATACCCATTTTAGTCTTTGAAGTCACCTTTCTTCAAAGGGGACTCACACCTACTTGTGAAATCCTGCCTTGCCCGGGCAAGGCATCAGACACACAGCAGGGGGTTGGAGCCGGCATTGTCAGAGGCAGGCACAGTCCTTTCAGATGAGAGTGACCACTCCACCCCTCCCTCCTAGCAGAGATGGCTAATCAGGAAATGCAGGTTACACCCCAGCCCCCTTTGTGTCACTGTCTAGTGCGAGGTGAAAAACAACCCAACTGTCAAACTGACCCAGACAGGGAATCCACAAACAAGGCAGAGTCACAGAATGGTTTAAGCAAAAAAATGCTCACTTTCTAAAACGCAACAACTGCAGCCTGTAACACAAGTCTGACATTGCCGCAATGCCACTGATGTCCTGCGGTATGATCGCAGCACTGAGAAGGCGACATCACATCTTGACCAACTGGTGAAGGTCTTCACAAGGAACCGACGTCTTGCCACTGATGCCACATCAGCTCCCCTGCAACCGGACGGAGCCAACACCTCACCTCCCCTGTCTCAGAGTACGCAATCAACGCCTCACCTCCCCAACACAGTAAGGGACTGATGCCGCACCGGCTCGAACAACACGTCACCTCCCCGACTCTGTGCAATGTCTTTCTTTCTTCGTTTTCAAAGGTACTGTTCCTGGGGGTCCGTGCGACTCCCTGAGCAACACCAGTGGTGTCGGACTAATAGGAACTGCTCCGTTAATGATGTCATGATAGCCCCAGTTAGCGCTATTGCATTTCTAAGTGCTTTATTGGGATATAATCTTTAAAAAATCATATCTTGGCTTGTGTACATTGGATTTTTTACATTTTTACTTTATTTTATTCAGATAAATAATATCTATTTTCCTAAACTGGTGTGGAGTCTATTTGTGATGTTTTCACTGTGTTACTGTATGAGTTATTGCACAGATAGTTTACATATTGTCTTCTAAATTTAACCTGCCTGCTCTGTGCCAAGCTACCATAGGGTGAGCACAGGCTAATTTGGATTGGGTTGTGTGATTTACCCAGATTAGGATTGTGGTCCATACTTGGAGAGGTTGCATACCTCTGCCAACTAGAGACCTCAATTTCTAACACTTATTATGTTGGGCGCTGGGTCAAGCGGGGACCCTGATTTGATGGTCCTGGGGGTCATTTCTGTTGTTTCCCTATTCAATAGATTTGATTTGGCCAGTGTCTGTAGGTAAAGATAGCAAAATGCTGTTGAACTTTTCTAAGAAGAAGTCGGCGAGCATATTGCAATGCTCCTCTGAGGGGCTGGGTCCTGTTTGATTTTTAGCTGGCTTTGTAAGGATGTTTATTATTATGAACAGCTCCTTTAAGGAATCAGGAACCTTTTCTATTTTGGCACTGAAATAAGAGACTCTTGCTTCCCTTATTGCATACTGGTACTTTTTCGGAGTTCTTGTATGATGCCTTGATGGACCCATCACACATTTTTCTCCATTTTCTTTCTAGTCTTTTTATTTCCTTTTTTATTTGCTACAGGTTTACTGAGAACCTCAGAGCTCGTCCCACTGGATGACTTTGCCTTTGGGGCTTTAAGGGGACCAAGGTATCCAGACAGCCTTTGAGCTTTTGTTGTATCTCTCCAATATATCTCCTTCCATTCTTGGCATGGATTCTGCTAGCGAGGTTTCCAAGCTTATAGCCTCTAGTTTGGACCAGCATCTCCCTAACTTAGTGGGATTGGGGAGTTTAGTTCTCTGAAAAAGTGTGCATTTGGTGAAGGGAACTAAATAGTGTTCTGTCCAATATATTTGAATGTGGAGTCTCTGTTGTTAGCTTCTTTTTATTTGAGAAGCTAGGGTCCAAAAGATGGCCTAGTTTGTGGGTGGGCTGATTCGCGAGTTGAGTCATTTGGATGGCAGCCATAGCATGAATGAAGTTCTCTGTGTTCTTGTTGCTCTCCTTACCAAAATGTATTCTGAGATCACCCAACGGTGTGAAGTTTGCTTTCTGCAGACTGAGTTTTGCTATTCGTTCTGGAAGTGCTTTACTGAACTCTGTGGAAGAACCTTGGGCAGTATAACAGTAACCCTGAGAAGGTGAAGGTGGTTGATAAGTCAAGTGAAAAAAGAAGGCCTTCACTACAGGGATCTTGATGGTTGTGACCTGGTCTTTTAGTGAATCTTTATAGACTATAGCTACACCACCACCCCTTCTGTCTTCACAGTTGCACCTTGTGTTAACATAGCCTTGTGGGAGAGCCATGGCCACCTCTGGCATGGAATCAATTTGCAGCCATGTCTCCATGATGAAAGCTAATTCTGGTTGCTTGTTGTCAAGGAAAATGAACAATTCTGCATTATATTTTGATATACAGGTAAGTAACAGCATTTACCATTAATGACTGTTCTTGCTTGATGTGGTTATGCTGGGCTAATGGATGCTGTCTTGGTATTTCCTATATCTAGCTTGCAAATATTGCAAATTTATTGAAGGCTATCAGGTGACAGTGAGCGCTGACAAAGTTTACTTATTTGATGGTTGTAATCGTGGTGTTGGGCTTCTGAGTAGGTAATTCGAGCTGGTAACCAATGGACAGGAGTGCTGGCCCCTGATCCAGCCAGCCATAGACAGGCACAAACAGGCCAGCCATTGGCATGCCTTTGGAGCACCAGCGAAGGGCACGCTGCGTGCATCCACTGCACGTCCGTGACCAGGGCTTCATTATGCACGAGCCCGGGCTGAAGGATTTTGAACAACTAGAGTGCCGGCTTAAGATGGTGGCTTTAGTGTATGAACAGCAGGCAATACTTTTACATAATAGCCCTCCCTCCCAATCTTATAATCAGTGTTTCAGTATTTGACAGTCACTTAAAACTTGATTAAAACAATGCTAAAAGTGGTTAAGTGCAACTGTGCTCATTTATGCGGCGAGATACAAACTTGAATAAAAACGGCACTGCCCTCCGTGGAACAATGCAAACTTTAAATTGAGGTTTCTTCACCCAGATAAGGGCTATTTTTTGTGAGAAAATACAATAGAGTGCCCTGCAGGTACAGAATTTAGGCGTTACCTGTAAGTCCACAGCGAGGACTTCATTATGTACCGGGCCGGGCTGAAGGGTTTTGAACAACTAGGGCGCCGACATAAGATGGCCGCTCTAGTGTGTGAATGGCTTTGAACATGACCAAAAATGAATAGCAGGCAATCATTTTATGTATTGTCCATCCCACTCCTATAATGAGTGTTTTAGTATTTGAGAATCACTTATAACTTGATTAAAACAATGCTAAAACCAGTAAAGTGCAACTGTGCTCATAAATGCGGTGAGATACGAACTTGAATAAAAATGTTTCCACAGCTGATGACATTGTCAGTGACCTAGGTGGGGCAGGCTGGTTCTTAAATTTGATATGAGGAAAGTCAGCTAATGATGGATCCATGAACTTGCTACTTAACAATGTTTTCAACACACCTGGACCTCCGCTGCCATAAGTGGTTGAATTTCACCATCTCGAGTGCGGCAGAAGCGTAGTTATTGAGACATAGAGGTGTCATTAATGTAAATAATAGCATCCTTGTTTATGCATCGTCGAAGACAAAACATCATGTGAGGCTTCAAACATGCTTCAGAGAATCAGAGACTGTTGGCTTACCTTTCTCGAAGGATAAGTGTACATTTTTAAATCACAGATTATTTGTATGGGTACTGATTCTCGGCAGAGTGTGTGGCACTAGACCCAGACAAAATCTCAGCTGTCAGGTTGGACTCCCTCCCCTCTTCTGTCATTTAATTGCAAACCTTCTTGGGGATGGCCATTTGCTGTGCCCACTTCATCAAAGATCTGACGTAACTCATAAGCCCCCTGCGTGATTTCATGACAGCATCCACTCCATAGGCCTGGGATGAAACACACACGATTGCATTTCAGAAGACTAAGGAGGCTCTCTCAGCAAACACTGCCTTAGTGTATTTCGAGCAGGTGAAAGCAAAAGTTTGTCACATCCACAAAGGTGTAGGGATTCAACAGAGAATTGGTACTCTCAAATCAATTGGAAAGCCATTGTAATACCTTGAGGATGTTGCCATTTTCACTTCTACTTCTGTGTGTGCACACCAACCCTAAACGTCTGGTGCCGATATTCCAGGGGTTGTCCTCAAAGTCACCCCAAGAATTGAAAAGGGAATGGGTGCTTCTGTGGCATGAGTACTAGTTTAGAGTGGGATACAAACTGGGGTTGCAAAACCCAAAAGACACCCAGGATCTGCCAACCCTGAAGTAGCAGTGCAGGAAATAGAAAAATATGTCCTGTATGTAGTTGAAATGTTGCACTCGCTGCCTCTCTCCTGAGCCAGAATACTAAAATCTACAGATTGTGATGACTGTTTGCAGATGGTTTTGACTAGGGTAAGAATGGAGAATTTAGTGTTCTTGAAGGCCTGTACACTGTAAGAAATTAACTGGTTGCCACTGCATACAACAGTTTGCTTGAAGGTCACTGGCTTGTCATTTCTAAAGAATTCACCATACAGATGGGGCACATGGTTCATGGGGGACATTAAGGAACAGTGAAACCCAAGAGTCAGCTCAGGATTATGGTGTTGTTTCATTAACTAGACAGATCTTTGGAGACTGTACTAATGACATGCCCCCCCTGTGTCAGACGGCAAGCAGTCCAGACTCTCCTGCTCCAATGGTTAATGAAGACAGCCTAACTGGTGTGTGGATATGAGCAACTGCTGATTTCATCAGTCTTCTCGATGGGTGCTACATGTTTTAAGTAGTGGATAATTATTCAAAACATGAAGGTAGATATAGGTCCTCATTACAAGTTTGGCAACCTTTCAGCAAGGCCGCTGCGGTTGCAGATGCCAAAAAAACACCAGTGTTGCTGGTATCCCACCCGCTGTATTAAGAGTCGCAAAGTATTTCACCCAAAAACAGCAACAAATATGACATCGCCAGGATGACAGAGGGCGGTATAGAGGCGGTCCCACCACCAGCACCTCCATGCCGAACAAATACCGCTTTCCATATTACAACCCAAAAGCCAGCCCAGTAGTCATTGCATGGCGGAAAACCATTGGCGATGTGAACTGCTGCAGTCGAAAACACAACTCCACCAGAACACAGCACCACATTGGACAAGTCAAATACCCAACACCTGACACACATACACACATTAGACACACCAACACACACCACTGAAACACAGCCCCACACAACCCACAACCCTTTGCAACCAAAATGAATTTCATTTACAGTGAGGATCACACAAACCAGAGACACTGCACACTTACACCATACGCACAATCACAGACAACACTCAGCATAAATCACACAACTGCACCGTTGACACAATACACACATCGTCACAGCACACAAACACCACAAACAACAAGCACACACAACCAAGCACTCCCTACCCCACCAAGCACCCTACACTGCACCCTTCCACACTACACACACCCTCACTCACAACACAACCACCATGTCCTGTCAGAAACACCCATGCTTCACAGGCGATTAGTTGAGGGTCATGGTCGATGAAATCATCAGGGTAGAGACGCAACTGCTTGGAGCACAGGTCCAGCAAACACCTATAGCCAGGAAAATGGATTTATGGCAGAGAATCGTCAACAGGGTCAACTCAGTTGGCAAGAGAGGATATCAGGAAGAGGTGGAATGGTCTACAGGGGAAGGTGCATTCCATGGCATCCAGGCATGAAGTTACTGTGATGAAGAGTGGTGCTGGGCTCCCACCCCCTCCCCAGAGTTTGCATCATGGGAGGAGAAGGTTTTGGACATCCTGCATCCTGAGGGCCTGACTGGAACACCTGGAGGGCTAGACACTGGTAATGTACCCACATGCCCCTAGCACTGGTTTGGCCCTCCAGCATGCTACCCCACCACCCTATCATTCCCCAAGTCACGCTGTCTTCCACTGCACCTCCCACACCATCACCTAAAGACCCTCCCGTGCATGCCACCCCACCACCCAGACAGCAATGGCCACACAGTCCGTCACCACTGCACAGATAGCACAGCCAAACACCATCACTGCGACTCCGACAGTGCACCTGCGCATCCACATGAAAAGCTGATCGTAGGAAGTTGGCTCTGTATGTACTATTTCAAAGTAAGAAATAGCATGCACAGAGTCCAAGGGTTCCCCTTAGAGGTCAGATAGTGGCAAAAAGAGATAATTCTAATGCTCTATTTTGTGGTAGTGTGGTCGAGCAGTAGGCTTATCAGAGGGTAGTGTTAAGCATTTGTTGTACACACACAGGCAATAAATGAGGAACACACACTCAAAGACAATTCCAGGCCAATAGGTTTTTATATAGAAAAATATATTTTCTTAGTTTATTTTAGGAACCACAGGTTCAAGATTTACAAGTAATACTTCAATTGAAAGGCATTTCACTCAGGTATCTTAGGAACTTTGAATCAATACAATATCATGTACAGTTTTGGTAAAAATGGCAATAAGCTTTTTTAAAATTGGACACAGTGCAAAATTCAACAGTTCCTGGGGGAGGTAAGTATTTGTTAGTTTTTCCAGGTAAGTAAAGCACTTACAGGGTTCAAAGTTGGGTCCACGGTAGCCCACCGTTGGGGGTTCAGGGCAACCCCAAAGTTACCACACCAGCAGCTCAGGGCCAGTCAGGTGCAGAGGTCAAAGTGGTGCCCAAAACGCTTAGGCTTCAATGGAGAAGGGGGTGCCCTGGTTCCAGTCTGCAAGCAGGTAGGTACCCGCGACTTCGGAGGGCAGACCAGGGGGGTTTTGTAGGGCACCGGGGGGGACACAAGTCAGCACAAAAAGTACACCCTCAGTGGCACGGGGCGGCCGGGTGCAGAGTGCAAACAGGCATCGGGTTTGCAATAGGTTTCAATGGAGACCCAGGGGTCTCTTCAGCGATGCAGGCAGGCAAGGGGGGGGCTCCTCGGGGTAGCCACCACCTGGGCAAGGGAGAGGGTCACCTGGGGGTCGCTCCTGCTCTGGAGGTCGGATCCTTCAGGTCCTGGGGGCTGCGGGTGCAGTGTGTTTCCCAGGCGTCGGGTTCTTTGAAGCAGGCAGTCGCGGTCAGGGGGAGCCTCGGGATTCCCTCTGCAGGCATCGCTGGGGGGGCTCAGGGGGTCAACTCTGGCTACTCATAGGGTCGCAGTCGCCGGGGAGTCCTCCCTGTAGCATTGGTTCTCCGCAGGTCGAGCCGGGGGCGTCAGGTGCAGAGTGGAAAGTCTCACGCTTCCGGTGGGAAACGTGTGGTCTTTACAAGTTGCTTCTTTGTTGCAAGTTGCAGTCTTTGTGGAACAGTGCCGCTGTCCTCAGGAGTTCTTGGTCCTTTTAGATGCAGGGTAGTCCTCTGAGGCTTCAGAGGTCGCTGGACTCTGGGGGATGCGTCGCTGTTGCAGTTTTTCTCGAAGTGGGGAGACAGGCCGGTAGGGCTGGGGCCAAAGCAGTTGGTGTCTCCGTCTTCTCTGCAGGGCTTCAGGTCAGCAGTCCTTCTTCATCTTCAGGTTGCAGGAATCTATCTTCCTCGGTTCTGGGAGCCCCTAAATACTCAATTTAGGGGTGTGTTTAGGTCTGGGAGGGCAGTAGCCAATGGCTACTGTCCTTGAGGGTGGCTACACCCTCTTTTTGCCTCCTCCGTGTGGGGAGGGGGGCACATCCCTAATCCTATTGGGGGAATCCTCCTTCTACAAGATGGAGGATTTCTAAAAGTAAGAGTCACCTCAGCTCAGGACACCTTAGGGGCTGTCCTGACTGGGGGGTGACTCCTCCTTGTTTTTCTCATTATCTCCCCTGGACTTGCCGCCAAAAGTGGGAGCTGTGTCCAGGGGGTGGGCATCTTCACTAGCTGGAGTGCCCTGGGGCATTGTAACACAAAGCCTGAGCCTTTGAGGCTCACTGCTAGGTGTTACAGTTCCTGCAGGGGGGAGGTGTGAAGCAACTCCACCCAGAGCAAGCTTTTGTTTCTGTCCTCTGAGAGCACAAAAGCCCTCACCACATGGGGTCAGAAACTCGTCTCTCAGCAGCAGGCTGGCACAGACCAGTCAGTCCTGCACTGAACAATTGGGTAAAATACAGGGGGCATCTCTAAGATGCCCTCTGTGTGCATTTTTTAATAAATCCAATAATGGCATCAGTGTGGGTTTATTATTCTGAGAAGTTTGATACCAAACTTCCCAGTATTCAGTGAAGCCATTATGGAGCTGTGGAGTTCGTTTTTGACAAACTCCCAGACCATATACTTAATATGGCCACTAAGAATAGACTTAGACACTGTAGGGGCATATTGCTCATGCAGCTATGCCCTCACCTGTGGTATAGTGCACCCTGCCTCAGGGCTGTAAGGCCTACTAAAGGGGTGACTTGCCTATGCCACAGGCAGCATTTTGTGTGCATGGCATCCTGAGGGGGATGCCATGTCGACTTTGCCTTTTTCCTCCCCACCAACACACACAATCTGCAATGGCAGTGTGCATGTGTTAGGTGAGGGGTCCCTTAGGGTGGCACAACATATGCTGCAGCCCTCAGGGACTTTCCCGGGTCACAGGACCCTTGGTACCACTGGTACCTTTTACAAGGGACTTATCTGTGTGCCAATTGTGGAAACAATGGTACATTTTAGGTGAAAGAACACTGGTGCTGGGGCCTGGTTAGCAGGGTCCCAGCACACTTCTCAGTCAAGTGAGCATCAGTATCAGGCAAAAAGTGGGGGTAACTGCAACAGGGAGCCATTTCCTCACACTGATCTGTCCACATCACAGTGCAACACCTGCATGTACAACTATTGCACCTGCAACACCAACAGGATTCTGCGAGTGAGACAATGCCAGATATGCAATCCTCATAGAGCAACCCTCAATGGGACATGCTACCCATATCAGTGTATATTACCCACAAACATTGTCTGTCGTGCTGCATCTGTCATTGCCATAACTGGGAATCAAGTTAAGCCACTGTATGCATAAGACACAGAGACCAGTATACACATCTCCACCATGTGATACTCTCCCACTTAATTCACAAGTACTCCTGCCACTTCCACTGTGGAGAGGATCACAGAGACAACCAGCCCTCCCCAGAATGATGCCCTCAGTGACGATAATAGGTGACATACCTGGTCCATCTGGGACACCTGGTCAGTCCACCATTCCCAGAGTCACCCTGCCTACACCCAACGCCCCTAACCTTTGGCCTCTTCATCTCAGCCAAACCCTGCTCCCCAAACCTGTGTCCCAAGGACTGGTCAATCAGCATTGTGCCCCACAGTACAGGGACATGAGTCGACCCCTCTGAGCCACGACAATGACGGGCCTGGGATAACTGGGAGTGGGCACACCTTTGGGCCCGGGGATGGGGTCCCAAAGAGAAATAACTTGCCAGGAAACCATCTCCCAAATCCTGGAAGCATACCAGCAATCCCGGGAGAAGATGGGCTAAATACTCACCATTCTGGAGGAAAACCAAAGACTGCAGAGGCAATGCCACCAGGAGGCCATGCAGCAGTGGCAGGCCCACAATGCCACCATAGCCTCCATTGCGGGGGCGCTCACAACCATCCTGCGTGCTACCTCCACCCACCAGCAGGCCCCTTTCACTAGCCAGATACTACCTGGGCCGTCAACATCAGCCTCAGCCAGTGGAATGGAGGCCTTGTCAGAGAAACCGCAGGCCACTGGCAACCCACCTCTGCAGCTGAGGAACCCCCCAGGTAACGTGGTCGTCCATCCAGACAACCTACAGGAGCATATTCCAAGACCAAACCCACTGCCAGGAAGTTAACCTCTTCTGAAAATTCTCCCTTGTGTGCCACTGAGATACCCTGTGGGCTATTCAATGTCATTACTCCATTGTCACATGGCCCTTGGATACTGGACCTGTACTGGTTACAGCTAGGCCACCTAGTCTGATGACAACTCCAACCATGACCCCATTCATCACCTTTTCCACACTTTGGGCACAATAAACACCGTAGAAGACAGGAATTGTCTTTGTGTCTTTATTGTCACATGTACGAATGTCCTGGCAAAACGTAATGTGTGGTAATTTCTCCTCACCAAAAGTATTTCACATGGGCAGCAAAGGGACCCGTTCCCTGCAGGTGACAGCCCACACCAGACAGGATCCAAATTCTAGTTGCAAGGGAGTCACTAGCCCAGCCACACACAGGACGAGATCCACAAATCAAACCTGCAAATAGACCAAGACAGGGACTCACATCAGGATAGTAGGCATGGTGGGAGCCACAGCCGTATGCAGTACATTGATGACGTTGTAACTACACAGACGACAACAGAAGACAATGTCACACCCACAAGATCAGGAATCACATGACAGATATGCAGTAGATTAAAGCTGAAATGGGTAAATAACTACACTTACTACTGTTAGGAAAGGACAATGACCATGAATGCCACAGCCAACAGTTTTGACAGGAAGTGAGGCACACTACACAATCTTCATTTGGAAACACACTGGCACAGGAGCTTGCAGGACAAATGACACACCATATGCCTGTACATAGGCATTGTCAACCTACCAATCTGTATTCACCACGCACGTCATTGAGATTTCCTTAGTAACACAGCTCCTGATAGGCTATCTGTCTCCCACCACAAGTCACACCGAGGAATAGGTACATCTCCTTTAAGGTACCTGACCATGAGCAGCAGTGTCATAAGGCAATCTTGAAATAATACACCTGACAATTCACACACAACATACCTGTATGTTACTGGAAATTAATGAGTAATCAGCTCAGACCTAGATTCAGCTGTACCTTCCTTATCAGCCTCCTCATCACTTTCCATGTCCCCATCATTAGCACCGGTCCATCTGCCTCCTCCTTATTAGCCAGTAATGGAATCTGTCATCTCAGGGCCAGATTGTGAAGCATGCATCAGGCAGCTATGATCTGGCATACCTTTAGGGAACTGTAGAGTACCTCCAGAGACATGAAGGCACCTGATCTGGCCTTCAGGAGCCCAAATGTTCTTTCAATAACACCCCTCTTCAGGCTGTGGGTCTCATTGTGACAGTGTTCCCCATCCGTGGTAGGATATCTCACTGGTGCCAGCAGCCAGGGAAGGTTAGGATAGCAAGATTCACCTGTGTGCACAAAGGATAGGACCTGTCACATTACTGGTAGAGGCAAAGGGCTGAATGGGATGGCAGATGACATTACAGTGACACACATCCTATTGCAAACATACCAATGAGCCACACTCTTTCTCCCTGTAGTTGTGCCATCATGTGTGTGACATTGCTGTTCCTCAGAATAAAGGAGTCATGAACAGATCCTGGATACTTGGTCGTCACTTGGGAGATGTACTGGTCCGCGAGACACACCACCTGTACATTGATGAAGTAGTAGTTTTTCCTATTCCTATAGACTTGTTCATTGGCCCTAGGAGGGACCAAAGCAATGTGGGTGCCGTCTATGGCCCCAATCACATAAGGGATGCGTCCAATATGATAGAAGTCAGCCTTAACAGAAGGCAAATCAACATGTTTTGTGGGAACCTGATATAGCCGTCCATGTGTTTCAGTAAAGCAGACAGCAAATCTGTCAACACAAGACTGAACATGAGCTGTGACATCCCTGCTGTCAAACCCTCTGTTATCTGGAAAGAGCCAGAGGCAAGTAAGTGTAGCACAGGCAAGACCTGTACTGTGGGAGGAATGGCAGAGGCATTACGTGTAGCAGGCGATAGATCTGGCTCCAACTGGGTACATAGTTTCATTATGGTGTTATGATTCAGACAATAGGTCTGGAAGATGTGGCACTCCTCTAGGGTTGAAAGGTCCACTAGGAGGCGGTACACTGATGCATGACCCCAATACCGGGTATCTAGGATTAAGAGGATAGATTTTACAACTTGTGGACCACTCAACACATGCCAGATAATAAGACTCTTGTTGTACACAACATACACTTATGACAGGCCCCAATAGTCACCACATACCATAATGGCCATGTAGAGGGCCCATGTGTACCAAACTAGCTGCCCGTTTCAGGGCCTGGACATCAGCATGTCACACACATCACATGTCCAATGTTCCATGTTAAACCAGCATATTTGTCCAGCACGTCCCACGTATGCACAAATGCCACTGTCCCATATGGTTACACTGCCTATGAGGTAACGAGCTGCTGGTCATGCCCTGGCTTTGAGACCCGCCCATCGCACACCGCTGTGACATAATAATCACATTCATGGGCCCAGCCATGATGGCTGAACATAGGCCTACATTGCATTCGGTACGTTTGTCTAGCAGGACGCACTTATTTCTTTACAAACCATTATATGTGCCTAAAATGGCATCCACTGGTCCTGTGTGAACTGGACAGATGGAAGTGACCTAATTCCGCTAGCGTGTGTCATCATGGTGGTAGACGGTTTCAACCGCCATGCAACTCCTCATTGGATCACATTGCTTGCTATGGGGTACTGGAGCCAACGATGATCACCGCCAGCGTTGACGGTCATGTACACAGCAGCTGTGACTGCCATTTTCTGCTGCCTAGCTTACTTGACTCCTGACCTCCACTACATGAGCTGCTGTGTACTGTCTCTGGGAGCCACCATGCCACTTCCTGCAGGAGATAGGGCCCCAGCCTTCACTCAGGAGGAGCTAGAGAAGTTTGTGGATGGGACCCTACCTCTGTATGGAGAGCTCTATGGGGCACCAGAGGAGCAGGTGAGCCCAATTCCATTGGCCCGTGTGATGGCGGGGTTGTGAGGCTGTAAGGCGTTTCCACATAGGCAGTGGATGCATGCAGGGACCATGTAGAACATGTGTTTGTGCCATGAAGACACATTAGTGTGGGCATGTGATGTATATGGTGTGAGTAGTACACTGCTGCTGATGTGTTGCTCCTCTATATGACTTTTTTCTTCCGTCTGTGTCATCCATGCAGGTCAGCTCCCATCAGAAGAAGGGGATATGTTGTGCCATTTCCCAGCAAGTGCGGACCGTGGGGGTCAGTAGCCGGCAGAGCACCCACTGCAGAAAGCGGTGGAAAGACCTGACATGCTGAGCCCAGAAGACCGTGGAGGCCCAGCTGGGGACATCCTCCTGTCGGACCCTGACCCCTTTAATGGCCCGCATTCTGGCGATGGCCTACTGTGAGGTAGATGGGCACTTGGGGGCAGCACGGCAGCCTTAAGGGGCTAAGTACAGGCTCCCACATTACAGGCCTTGTTTGGGATAGGGTGGCTTACTTGTGGGCAGATGTGTATGTGATCAGTGGTTGATGCACATCCACAATGGGTATCAGTCACCTTGCAAGGCTCTGAATCGGTCATGTGTGGCAATACAATGCTGTCAGTGTATATCCAATGGACAATTTCAATGGTTGGGTGAGCGTGGACACCGTACGCATTGTGTCAAAGTAGCTTCTTCCATCTACATCAATGTACCTGAGGTGTTAGTGCTATCACATCAGTATGTATCTCCCACTATGACTGAGGCTGTTTCTATCTTGCACAGTAGCTGCCTTGGACTGATTGTGGGGGGGGGCATCAGGGGTCCTCAACAGGGATGACCTAAATGGGACAGGATTTTTTACGTGATTCCTTACCATGCTGACATATGTTGACATAAGAGTGTTGGATTTGTGAAGGGAAACAACCCTGGCATTCTGCTACATGTGACTTCATGTGAGCAAATAACACAGCATAATCTATTGTACCAGTTAACATTCTGTGGTCTAGCCTTTCCAACTATGGTATGGTAGCAGATGTGGTAAGTCCCGTGGGAGGTCCCTGGAGACTAACCCTATTGTTTAAATGCCATTCATGACCCCACCCTGGCAATCACAATCTGCTATGCAGTGTTTCAGCCTTGCCAATTCACTAAGTCAAAATGTTCTCACAATAGCTGAATTATGCAATCCATAATGTGTATTTTCTGAAATGCAGTGTCATTATAATGTATTAGATGTCATATTGTAATTTGAGAGATGTACATGTTGATCTGTGTTCATGGTAGGTATTGATCCTTTTCCACCCTATCTTTCTCTCCCTCCCTCCCTCTCCTCCTCTGTCTTTGTGTCCATCAGCATCATCAGGTGAAGGAGAAGGTGCAACTTCGAATGGGAAGCAGCAGCCCATGGGACCCAGGAGGCTGACACCAGCAGAGCCGAGGGGACCAGTGGGACGGAGGGCGAAGGGAGTGCCAAGGGGGAGACAGGGTCATCTGCATCATCTACGGATTCCTCCTTGGATGGAAGCTCCCTGGCGCTGGCAGACCCATCTGGGACTAGCCCAGCACCATCCTTGTCCACCACCCCCTTACCAGCACCTTACCTCCCTGTTTCTCCCCACCCAGTTGCCCCGTGCCCGCTCATCCAGGAGGGTGGGCGTCTTCTTCACCGTAGGCACCTCTTCCTCTGCACTAGTCAGCCCTGCTGCCCTCAGTGAGGAGGCTATTGACCCCTGAAGTGTATCTCTGTAGGTTAGAAAACCATTGGGAATGCCATGGAGAGACTGGCAGCTCAGGTACAGCAGAGCAATGTGTTCCCACAAGGCATTCACAGTGCCCTGTCTGACCTGCAGAGATCCTTTAAGGCTCTTGCCTTCTCTCTGATGGCAGCCAGTGTCCCTCTTTTGCCCCCCCTCCAGCTACCTTTACCCATCCCATACCACTCTCCTCACACCCATCCAGAGCTCACTGTCAGACCGCCATTCAGAAACCTCAACAGACACGTTCACAGAGACAAACACAGCCACTATAAAACTCACCACTGGCATGCACACAGGCAAAACCCACCTGCACATACAACAACATCCACTTCCTACATTGACCCTCTCCTTCACAGACACTACACTACTCACACCTGCTGTCACAACACCCGCATCCTAGGTAGAGAAAGGGAGGATGGCAGGCAGAAGTCACATGAAAGTTCTGCTTGTTATGGGCTCAAGGTGTCAACAGAACCTCTGGCTGGTCCAGAGATAGGCTTCAGGCTCAAGCCTGGTTTGTGCTTTCAGTGTACTTACCTCTAGCTAGTACTGGCCCATGAGGGGGACCTGTTTGAGACACATCTTGTTTGCGGACTGCCTCCTGGGCTTGAAAAATCAGCTTCACAGTGTCTTCTCCTCAGTGTCTGTTGCTCTGAGGGTGGTGCTTCAAGGTGATGTCACACGGTTGTGACGTGGCACATGGCAAATAATGACCAGGGTCGGACTAGAACAGAAAATAGACCTGTGCACCAGACTATATAAGTGTGAAACATTAGAGGTGGTAAGAAAATTACACTTTATTTCACCTCTTGCCCACCAGTAACCAACACCTGCTTTGCACCAGTTACTGCCAATTCCCCACAGCTCTCTCACACTCTTGCATCCCCCTCTCACAACATGTCACATTCCATCCCTCAGAGATAGTGCGGAATGCCAAATTTGTAACCCATTTAATAAAACAATTTTGAAAGAATCAGAACAGCATCAAATTAAATGTTAAAAAATCAATGACATTCAGTAAGGATTATGAATTCACAACTGGAATTCAACTTGATTTATGGGCGTTAATACAAGTAGCACAGAAACAGATAAAGTCCTAAACCATTCTAAATTTAGTTTCTAATTTTTCCTCCAAATAGGACTCCTTCACCACTTATCAATCACAGTCACATTGCCTGGTAGAGTCCTTGGACATTTTTGTTTCCAGTTTTAATTTGTTTCTCACTGCATTCTTTATCAACTTCTGGTGCTAAAAGACATTCCGTTAACTCATTTTTCCAAAACCCTCAATTGACATAAGTTTCAGCATCCCCCGGTCCTAACTTGGAACACTCACACCAGTCTCCAAAGCAATTTGCTATCACCATCTTCACGAAGTGCCAACTGCAAGCCTTCATTCAATACTTTACTCCATCTTTCTACTGCAGTATTACCAAGAGGATAATAAACAGACGTTCTTGTGTGACATAAAGCGATATTTTCCCAAAATGATGTCATCTCTTTTGACAATAGCTGAACCCCATTGCCTTTAACAATTTCCATTGTAACACCTTCCTTGACAAAGACATCTTGCATGAAGTCAATAACATTCTTTGTTTCCGCATGTTTTAGAAACATGACCTCCAACCATTGTAAGAACAAATCAGCTACTGCCAAGGGAAACATAGCTTCCTAACTCAGTTTAACACAGGTCCCATAATATCGAAAGCAAATTTTACCCAAGGCCCGTTTCCCTTATCTATGACTTGAGAAGGATACATCATCACTTTTTGCAACATATCCCTCCAGGCACAACTTACACATTGTATTCCCATGCTCTCTACATCACGGTCAAGACATGGGCACCAAAATTCCTTCCTAATCCTTCCTTTCACAGTCATATACAGAAAAAGGCAACTGTTGTGTAGGTGTCATACATTCCACCTTTGAAGCATAGTCTTTAACTGGTGCTCATACACTATTTTACACCTGTTGATAAAATGTGACTAACCGTGATCCCAAAACAAATTTGTGATAACTGCTCAAGTCATATCAGACAAACATAATGAGGCACTCGTTACACCTGTAAATCAATCAAGCAATCACATGAATCAAACTCCAAAATTCATGTGAAGTGTTCAGTTGTTTTTATTTTTTCACTTTGTCTTGACACAATTAAACATGAAATACAATTGGTCTACTCATTCCAAAGTGCCCTTCATGAGCCAATTCCAAAACATCTTCCCTATGTTTTGAGGGTACCACCAGCATCTCACCTCTTTGAGACACAGAGCCAAAGAAATTTCACTCTTCAATTCCATGAACTGATTTTCACACAGTTCACACCATTCGAATTTTACATTGTTTTTTTAAAGGTTTCAGAATATTGTTGGTCTTTTCGGGAAATATAGCAATACATTGTGCACAGTATTTAGCCATTCCCAAGAATGAGAAAAGTTCTTCCTTGTCCTTGGTGCACTGATCCTGAACTGCCTTCACTAAACTTTCCTTTGGTCCTAACCCGCTATCCGTTATGAACAATGTGATGAACTAAATAGTCAAATCCAGATTTACCAACATGACATTTGCTTGCTTTAATGGTAGGACTATTTTCCTTGAGGTTGTCCAACATCACTTTTAAAGTGTCATCATGTTTGATCCAAATCTTCACCATATTTTAGAATCTCATCCTGGAAATATCTAATGTTCTTTACCTTTCCCAACATTAGGGTCACTGCCCTTTAGAGTACAGCTGAAGCGAGTCCAAACAGCACACAACAAAACCTATATTCCCCTTTTTTTGTCACCAATGAAGTTCATGGTTTAGATTCTTCATCTACAGAAACCTGATGATATACTGAAGGCAAATCTAGGGATGAAAATACTTCTGCCCCCGCCAAAGTGCTCAGCATTTCATTGATATTGGGAAGAAGTTGGCACTCATTCCATATAATCTTGTTTAAATAATTTAAATCCACGCACAACCTCAATCCCCCATCAAGCTAATGAGCCAAATCTATATGCACCAACAACTCTGGCATCTCAATAGGTTCTATTATCCTTGATAACATAACTTATCCAGCTCCATTTTTAATTCTTCACTCAAAGCCAGTGGCACAGGACACACCTTGTGACTGACCATCTTAGAATATTTACAATATTATTTTGTGTTTGAAACTCTTTAACAAATCAAGTTTTTCACAAAAAACTTCAGGATACATCTTCTCCCATAAATCAAGTTTGTTCCCACTTTCACCAATCTCCACACATGTTACTTGATCCATATGATTAGGATCCAAGGCAATTCCCAATTCTCTTTACTGTGGCCACCTAATCCAGCATCCACCGTCCTTGGAAACATATACCTATCAATATAGCACTTAGAAACTCAAATGCTTCAATTTGGTGTTATCATGGTGTTGTAATGGAGTCATTCCCAACCATCCGAGCAGAATGGCGCCGGCCATGGAGTCACACCAACCACCAGGTACAGTACCCTTGGTAATGAAGAACCAAGACGGTGCGCAGAGTCGGGGAGGTGAGGCGTCACTGGATCAAGTGCAGCGTCGGATCCTTAGTGCAAAGCAGGGGAGGTGATGAGGCATTGGTGTAAAGTGTTGGTTCCTAACGCTCTGGCAGGGTCGATGTTTGGCAGGTCAGGACGTGGTAGGGTGCCACAGGGCTTCACCGACATGCACTTGCACTCAGGACTCACAAAGCCACGGGATGTCAGCGGGGCTGCCGCGGCATCAGGCCTGTGATGTCAGCCGGGATCGTCGCACTCCAGCGGTGATCATGGCTCTGGTTGCAGGTGGCATTGCGGAGTCAGGCAGCGGCATCGGTCCTGACGTCATCCGGAGTTGGTGTAACTGTTTTTTCTTGCTTTTCAACCAGCTTTCTCTCCTACGGTCCCAGAGACTGGAGTAGGCACCACCTGGCAAGTTAGGATCCACAGCAAGTGAACCCAGAGACTGGTAGGTCTCAAAGACTTCTTAACAGGAGGCAAGCTCAGTCCAAGCCCTTCGGGACACTTCACCAGCATGATTGCAGAAAGCAAAGTCCAGTCCTTTCCCTCTTAGGCAGAAGCAGCAGCAGCAGGCCAGCATAGCAAAGCAGAAGGCAGACTGGCAGGTCCACCTCAAGCATTTAGCTCTTCTCCTTGGCAGAGGTTCCTCCTGTTCCAGAAGTAATCTAAAGTCTGGGGGTTTGGGTCCACTACTTATACTCCTTTCTGACTTTAAAGTAGGCAAACGTCAAAGGAAAGCCTCTGTTGTTCAGAAGATCCTGCCTTGCCCAGGCCTGGCCCCAGACACACTCTAGAGGCTGGAGTCTGCATTGTGTGAGGACAGGCAAAGCCCTTTCAGGTGTAATTGTCAGCTCCTCCCTCCCCACTCTAGCCCAGGAGACTCATCAGGATATACAGGACACAACTCATCTCGTTTTGTGTCTCTGTCTAGCAGGAATTCATATTCATAATCAGCACAGCTTTCAGTCTGACCCAGATGTGGATTCCACAGGCAAACAGAGGCACAGAATGGTTAAGCAAGAAAATGCCCACTTTCTAAAAGTGCCATTTTCAAAGATACAGTGTAAAAACCAACTCTACCAAAAGATGTATTTTTAAATTTTGAGTTCAGAGACCCCAAACTACGCATCTCAATCTGTTCCCAATTTAAAGGTAGTCCCCATGTGAGCCTTTGGGAGATATAGGCCTTGCACTAGTGAAAAACAAATTTGGTTGTAGTTCACTATCAGGACACGTAAAACACACCCATACATGTCCTACCTTTTAAACACACTGCACCCTGCCAATGGGGCTAATTAGGGCCTACCTCAAGGGTGACTTACATGTAGTAAAAGGGAATTTTTGGGCCTAGCATGTGGGTACAGTTGCCAGGTCGAATTGGCATCGCAAAACTGCAAACACATACACTGCAGTGGCAGGTCTGAGACATATTTAAAGGACTAACCGTGGGTGGCGCAATCAGTGCTGCAGGCCCACTAATGGCATTTGATTTACAGTCCCTGGGTACACATAGCGCATTTTACTAGGGACTTACCAGTAAATTAAATGTGCCAATCATGGAAAATCAATTACCAATATCCTTTAGACGGAGAACACTTGCATTTTAACACTGGTTAGCAGTGGTAAAGTCCCAAAGTATCAAAACCAGCAAAACCAAATTACAGCACAGGGTCCAAAAATGGGGGGTCAGAAGCAACAAGTACAGGGAAACCAGGGCAAGAGCTGCCAGGTCTAACGTGTCCCCTCCAGCTGAAAGTGGGGGGAGCTACCCAAACCCTTGGGAGTTCTCATCACTAAGGCAGGAAAATCTGGAAAGACCATCAATATTGGTGTGCTCTGATCCAGGGTGGTGCTCCACTGTAAAGTCCATTCCATGTAGGGAGATGGACTACCTCAACATATTAGGATTCTCACCCCACATCTGCATTAGCCATGTGAAGGGTCTGTATTCCGTGTAAACCTGGAAGTGAGTCCCAAACAAGTACAGTCTGAGCTTCTTCAGCACCCAGACCACAGTAAAAACTTCCCTTTCTATTGCGCTCCACTTCTGTTCCCTGGGAAGTAACCTCATACTGATGAAGGCTACAGGTTGATCTAGGCCCTCTTTGTTCAGCTGTGAGGACACATTTCCCACACCATGCTCTGAAGCTTCTGTCTGCACCACAAACTCTTTGGAAAAGTCAGGCTCCCTGAGCACTGGTGCTATGCAAATGGCCCTCTTCAGGGTGTCAAACGCGGTCTGGCACCACCTGGCGTGGCTGCTTCTTGGACGTCAGCTCCGTCAAGGGAGCAATAATGCTGCCATGCCCCATGACAAATCTCCTGTAATATCTAGCGAGTCCTAAGAAGGCCTCACCTCAGTCTGGGTCTTAAGTGGTGCCCAAGCCAGAATAGTGTCAATCTTTGCCTGTAGGGGCACCACCTGGCCGCTCCCTACATGGTGTCCTAAGTACACTTACTGGCCTTAATAGTGAGACATGCACTCTGCAGGGCCTTCAACACTGCCTGGAGGTGGTGCAAGTGGTCCTCCCAGCTGAAGCTGAAGACAGCAATGTCATCTAGTTAGGCGGCACTGGAGTTCTCCAACCTAGCTAAGATTTGGTTGACCAGCCTGTGGAATGTGGCAGGGGAGTTCTTCAACCCAAAGGGCATGGCACAAAACGGGTAGTGCCCCTCTCTTGTTGAGAATGCAGACCTCTATTTTTTCCCCTTGGTTAAGGAAATCTGCCAGTACCCAGATGTCAGATCAATCATGCTGAGGAACTTCGCAGCTTCCAACCAGTCAATGAGCTCATCAGCTCGGGGATGGGGTGGGCGTCAGTTCTGGTGATGGCATTGAGTCCCTGGTAGTCAACACAGAACCTAAGTTCAGGTGTGACACCAGGTGGAGCAGCCTTGGGCACCAGAACCACAGGGCTGGACCAAGGGCCATTGGAGTGCTCTCCCACCCCTAATTGCAGCATTTTGGAGACTTCTTCCTTGATGCTGTTTCTCACTTTTTCAGTTAACCTTTTAGAAAGTGGGCATTTTCTTGCTTAACCATTCTGAGCCTCTGTCCTCCTGTTGTGCTTAACAGGCAGACTGCCCCCAGAGTCAATGTCATGGGTGCACCAGTGGGTGACCCCAAGGGTAAGTGATAAGAGGGAGGCAAACTGTCCTAGCAACTGGAGAAAGTCCCTCTGCTGATCTGGGAGTCAGAGTAGGAGAGAGATTTACACCCTCCACTGACCCATCCTGCTCTTTGACAGACAGGAGGTTGGGGAGAGGTTCGCTCTCCTCTTCTACCCCATCATCTGTAACCAAGAGCATGATCAACTCAGACCTCTCAAAGTGTGGTTTGAGGCTGTTCACGTGTAACACCCTTAAAGGGTTTCTGGGAGTCTGCAAGTCCACCACATAGGTGACATCACTTTTGCGCTTCGTCACCTCAAATGGCCTGGAGCAACGGTCTTGGAGAGTATGGGGCTCTTATAGCGCATTCGCCCACAATTTACTGCCAGTCTGATACTCACTCAGAGTGGTATTCTGATCATACCAGAATTTCATATCTTTTGGTTACCCTCCAGATTCTTTGGGGCTTCTTGGGAGATGTTCCCAGCCCTCGTTCACCAAACTGAGAGGCCCTCTTATAGGGTGCCCGTATAGTAGTTCAAAAGGGCTGAAGCCAACCCTTCCCTGTAAGCAAACAAAAGGCATGGTAACAAGATATCCCACTTAGCTCATGAGTTCAGAGGGACCCATAATCTTGCCCTTCAGGGTACGGTTGAATCTCTCAACCAACCCATTTCTTTGGGGGTGGTAAGGCTTGTTGAGCTTGTATGTTACACCACATGCCTTCTACATGGCCTTCATGTGCAGCAACATGAAGTTGGTACCCAGGTCAGATACCACCTCCTTGGGGAAACCCACATGGTTAAAGATCCCCATCAGTGCCCTGGCCATTGTGGATGTAGTCACTATCCTGAGGGGGATAGCTTCTGGGTACCGAGTGGCATGGTCCACCAAGACCAGGATAAACCTGATGCCCACAGGCTGCCACAGGCTCAGCAACCTTAGGCTCACCGTACAGGAGATCATTCTCCCAGTAAACCAGGTGAATTCCAGAGTTGTCACCACCTTCCTGGGCCTCAGTCTGTTTCTGAAGACCCTCAAGGGCAGGGCATGCTTTCAGCACTGCACATAATTCTTCCCTGGTGGGGCCCACTTCCTGCTGCCAATTGATCACCTCAGGCAGACCTAGTTCATCCACTCCTTTCCCAGTAGGTTCTGGGGCATTACCCTGAGTGTCAGCCTTCTCCCGGACTGTGGGAATCTCAGGAGTGGGTTTCCCATGCCCCTTCTTTTCCTGGCAGGCACTAGGGCTACTGTTTCAGGCTCCAGGTCCTCCTGAATACCCTCTCTGGTGGCCATTGACTGTGTGTCCATGCACGGACACTCTGGAAATCACAACATTTCCAAATGGGACCTGAGCGCCACCTCCTTCCAGGAAGTATGCTCTAGGTCATTCCCTAGCAGACAGCCAATGGACATGGATGAGTTCACAGCTACTCTCAAGGAACCTGAGATCCCCCCCACCATTGAAAGGGAATCTGAGCTACCAAGCATTGGCGCTCACGGTTGTCAACTGCTACAACTTGGTGGACCACATTAGGGATTATCTGCTCTTGAGACACCAGATGACAGCTGACTGTTGTCATACTGGCTCCTATGTCTCTAAGTGCCTCCACCCACCTCCCATTGATGTTACCCAATGCCTGTACTTCTTTGTATTATCAGGCATGAGGGTTCGCTGGTCCACCTCACCCTTACCCAGGGAAACTAGGGTTAACTCAGCTGGCTCCCCACCACTAACTGGGGCCAACTCCTCCCCAAGCACTACACTGACCACCCAAGTGAATGCCCATCGGTGGGGGGCTGCGCCCACTTAGGACACTTGGGAATCCCTCTAATGTGCCCTCCCTGTCCACAGGAAACGCACTTGATGGGTCACTTCCCTGCAGGGAACCAACTCTTATTCTCAACAGGGGGCTGGGATTCTTAACACTGGGAACTAGTTTGGGGCCCTTTAGAGAAATCTTTACTTTTATCCTTGTCCCCCTCCTTCTTTTGTTGGGGACCCTGCCCACCCTTGGCAGAGTCTCCCCCATGCAACTTCTTGTGGACCCTGCTTCTCACCCAATGGTCCGCCTCCTGAGCAAGCTTCCTGGGTTCAGTAAGCATGCTGTCAATCAAGTACTGGTGCAGCTCTGGAAAGCATAGACTAGACAAATGCTCTCATACAAACAAATTGTACAGCCCCTGATAATTTGTTACCTCACAACCCTTCACCCATATATCCAGTGGTCTGCAAAATGAATCCACACATCCAAGCCAGGTCTGGGAATCAAGTTTACTACTCTCCCTGAACTTCTTCCTGTACATTTCTGGTGTCAGGCCATACCTAGTGATGAGGGCCTCCTTCATGTTAGAGTAGGTGAGCTCACTAGATGCCCCTAATGCTAACAAGGTGTCCCTTTCCTCTAATGTGAAGTAGTTCCACAGGCCCATACCCCAATCTCTCTCAGCGATCCTGTGCATGTGGAGAGCTGCCTCATAGCCCTGAAACCATCGGTGGATGTGATCCTCCTTAGTGTTCTCTTTCCCTACACAAGGTGCCTTCTCCTCCCAGACTGTGCTGAAGAAATGCTGCCACCGTCTATGCTGGACCTGCTCCTGCAATCCAGCTCCTTCAAGCTCAGCTCCTGAGCTAACCGCATTTTCTCCCTCTGCATAGAAAGTCTCTCTTTTTCCATAGATATTTTGGCCCTCATTACAACCCTGGCGGTCGGTGATATAGTGGCGGTAATACCACCAACAGGCCGGTGGTAATAAATATGAAATTATGACCACGGTGGAAACCACTCAGACAAACAGTCACTTTAACACACCAACCGCCAAGGTGAAATCAACAGGCACCACAGCGGTAACCACCTACAGCCAGGCGGAAGACAATGTTCTGCCCACATTATTATGACACACTGATCCGTCACCTTTTCCAGGGCGGTACCAACGACATCAAAAGCCTGGCGGAAACACTACACAGAAGGGAAATGACTCACCTCTGGAGACGCAAGGAAGAACAACTCCGCCATGGAGCCCGAGTTGCATGTGTTCCCCATGCTCTTCTACGTTCTGCTCCACTACGAACACCAGCGAAGACGACCACAGTGAGTACTGCCACCTAGCACACAGGGGAGGGGGGGAGGAAAAAGAGAGTGACACACACACATGCGACATGCAACACCCCCACCCCCAACACCATACACATAACCAGATGCAGTAACATTGCATATTCACCCCGTACCCCTCAGGAATAATCCAAGGACAAACTAAATTGATTAAAGGGAGTGTAGTAAAATAAAATAGTAAAAATATGTGCATCCAAATCAACAAGTATGTACATATTTACAAATGTAGGGATACTGCTGAGTCCTCAATGTCCGTGGGCCAGAGGGCCACATCACATAGTGCAAGGCCTCACTTCACTACTTCAACAACACAGAGAGAACACTGCAGGGGTATCAGGTCAAAAATAGCCAGGCACCTCAGGGGGACGGGGAACGAGGGGCCACCTCAGCCGGAAGATGGTACAACACAACTGGTCCTGGAGAGGGCAACATGTCCTGTGCTTGGTCCTGGGGAGTGCAAGGCCACAGTCTCTGAAGTGGGTGATTTGCCCACATGCTCTGGAGGGGGCAACATGCCCTGTGCTTGGTCCTGGGGAGTGCAAGGCCACATTTTCCCAAGTGGGTGACTTGCCCACATGCCCTGGAGGGGGTAACATGCCCTTTGCTTCGTCCTGGGGAGTGCAAGGCCACAGTCTCTCAAGTGGGTGACTTGCCCACATGCTCTGGAGGGGGCAACATGCCCTGTGCTTGGTCCTGCGGAGTGCAAGGCCACAGTCTCTAAAGTGGATGGCTTTTCCACTGGTACTGGAGGGAGCATTGTGCCCAGTGATCTTCATCCTGTGGAGGATGGGGTGAGTGGATGGCTACTCCACTGGTTCTGAAGAGGGCATTGTGCCCAGTGATGCAGATCTTGGGGAGTACAAGGTCACAGTCTCTCACCTGGGTGTCAGACCCACAGTATTTGCAGGGGCCAGGCCGCACAACAGCCCATGGACTCATGACTACACACTGTCTACCGGTGGTGACGGCTGCTCAGTGGTGGCGGTGGTTCTGCTAATGGTGGAGCTGGCAGTGGCAGGGGGAGGCTCCAGCCCTTCCCCTGCAGCCTTGGATGGCTGCCCACTGGGGCTGCTGCTGCTGGTGACGGTGCTGGCAGTGGTGGGGGGAGGCTCCAGCCCTTCCCCTGCAGCCTTCAGTGACTGCCCACTGGGGCTGCAGCTGCTGGTGGGTGTGTTGGTGGCGGAGCTGGCAGTCTTGGGGGGAGGCTCCAGCCCTTCCCCTGCAGCCTCGGAGGGCTGCCCACTCTGGCTGCTGCTGCTGGTGATGGTGCCGGTGGCGGTTCTGGTGGCGGTGCTGGCAGTGGTGGGGGGAGGCTCCAGCCCTTCCCCTGCAGCCTCGGACAGCTGCACCACCATGGTTTGTGGTGGGGGCTCAGAATGAGTCCCTGCACCAAGCCCCTTGTCTCTACTGCCTGCTGTTGCAGGCCCCTTGCCCATCCTTCCTGCAGCTGGGGCTGCCTCCTTGCCCTTCCTTCCTGCATTTGGGGCTGCCTCCTTGCCCTTCCTTGACTCACCTGGGGCTGGCACCCTGTCCGTCTGGCTGGCTGATGGCGGGGATCCTTTCCCACCTGGAGTAGTTGGGGACACTACTGTGCCCGTGGACTGGGTGGCTGAGGTGCTTGGCTGGGTTTTGACCACCCTGGCCTGACATGAGGGTCTGGGGGGGAGGGCTAGGGAAGAGGTCAATGTTGGCTAGGAAGAGATTCTTAGGGACATTGGGATATGGTTTGGGAGTGGATAAAGAGGGAGTGGTGGTAGGAGGTGTCAGTCTGCTGTGTTTTGGGTGCAGGTGCATCGGCTGGATGCTGTTGTGAGGTGGATGGGGGTGGTGACTGGCAGTGAGGGGTGTGTACTGATAGATGTGCTGGTGATGGTGGTAACGGATAAGGACGTAGTGCATGCAGGTGTGAGTGTAGATGCAACTGGAAGGGAGATGGAAGACAAGGAGGAGGGGGCCACAGTGGAGGAAGTCGATGTTGGTATGTCTGACTCTGTATGGTGTTTGTGTGAGTGCCTGTGGGATGAAATGTGGTGCTTGTGTTTGCCATGTCCACTCTTGTGTGTTGTCCTTGGTGACTGCTCGTCTGACTGCTTGGGATAGATAGGTTGGGGATGAGGGCAATAAGATTGGGAAGAGGAAGTTGGAGGGGGGAGGGTGGAAACAGGGTCAATGGCTGCCATCAGAGAGGAGGCCAGAGCCTGGATTGATCTCTGTTGGGACACCAAGCCAGTGTGAATGCCCTCCAGGAATGCATTTGTCTGTTGCATTTGGGCTGCCAGCCCCTGGATGGCATTCACAATGGTTGACTGCCCAACAGAGATGGATCGCAGGAGGTCAATAGCTTCCTCACTCAGGGCAGCAGGGCTAACTGGGGCAGGGCCTAAGGTGCCTTGGGCGAAGGAGATGCCCACCCTCCTGGTTGAGTGGGCACGGGAAACTCGCTGAGGGGCTGCTGGGAGGGCAGTGCTGGTACGGGGGTGGCAGCTGTACCTGTAGCTGGGGTGGACACAGAGGTGTCCGCCACCACCAGGGAACTCCCATCGGAGGAGGTATCCGTGTCCGAACTGTCCCCTTCTGTCTCAGCCGTGGTGCTCCCCTCACCCTCCGTCCCACTGGTACCCTCACCGTCGGTGGATCCAGCCTTCTGGGTCCTCTGGGATGCAGCTCCCTCCATTGCCGGTGCCTCTGCTCCTCTGCCAGATGATGCTTATGCACATAAGGACAGGGTGACAAAACAAAAAGGGGGGGAAGAGACAAAGGATACACTTAGTCAATGGAGGCAACAACACCACCGTTGGTGTACACAACACACTCACACACAGGGAACAGCCCTACGCACTAGGCAATGCATTACCAGTCACAATGCTAGTCACCAGCCCATGGATAGGGACACCTAATGCTAATTGCAGCATACCTGAGACCCACAGACCACTGCCCAGTAGTGGATGCCTGCTAGCTTGGTTGGAGTACTTTCACGTCAAAACCCTGCCCAACATGGAACCTACTCTGCAATGCCAGGCCTGTGCCTAGGGGCACCCACAGGGCCACCCCCGGATACCACTCCACCAGGCATAAGTTATATATTGGGGCACTGTACTCACCCCCTTGTGGCTGCTGTGATGCCCCCAAGTGCCCATCTAGCTCTGGATAGGTCACCGCCAGTATGCGGGCCATCGGGGGGTTCAGGGTTCAATGGGCACCCCATCCTCGTTGGGAGGCCATCACCAGCAGGGCCTTCGCCATCTTCCGTGCCCAGCATCTCAGGCCTTCCCACCGTTTCTGACAGTGGGTGCTCTGCCTGCCGTAGACCCGCAGGGTCTGCACGTCCTTGGTGATGGCATGCCATATACCCTTCTTTTGATGGGCGCTGACCTGCAGGGAAATAGACACAGGGAAAGGTATTAGTGCAACCGTCCTGCCTGTTACACTCATGGCCCACCATGTCTCTTTCCATCCCTATCAGCACAGACATGGCCCACCATACATGCTGCACGCTGCCCAGGGCCCATCCACCCCCCTGCCCACATGAGGTCTTCACACACAGCACTCCATGCATTCACGCCCCATGCATCGTACTGACGGTGTACTCACCTGTTGGTCTGAAGGCCCATACAGCAGTCGGTACTGGCGTAGGACCCCATTTACCAGTCGCTCCAACTCAGCCGAGGTGAAGGCAGGGGCGCTTTCCCCAGTAACACAAGCCTTGGTCGGTTCCAGACAGGTCACAGCAGCACATACAGTGTAGGTCCTCTCCTGTTGAAGGTTAGGCCTGTATGTTGCACAACCTTGCCTTACGTCGCCAGGTGCCTTTTCTGCAGGAGGAGGGGGATGGAGATGGCCATTTGGCTGCGGTGGACCCTGTGGACAGTGAAGATGAGGAAGCAGAGGATGAGGATGAGGAAGAGGACAACAGAAGTGCAACTATTTGTCAATACTTCCAATGAGACACAGGTAAGACAGTGTTGATACACATATACTTGACAGTTTGATGTGTGACATTGTCACTGGCAAGCTGTGTATTCCTACTTCTATGGCCACTCACTGTACCCTTTGGCATCTCTTTTTGCAGATGTTGGTGCCCCACTATTGCTCCTGGTGTGTTCAGTGCAGCCAAGTACAGGTCTTTCCAATGTAAACATTTCTGTACAGTTGAATTGCAATGTTTGAACCTTTGTTAAACTAACACCTTTTGAAAACATCTGACATACATCATACTTGTATTTACTAAAGTGTGTTTATTGCAGTGCTCTGAAGAAGAGGGAGCAGTGCAATGGGCTGGGGTGATGATGGAAGAAAGTCCAGGATAGAGTCCAGTCTATTTGCATCACAGGTGCATTGTACAAGGGGGCATAGGAAGTGGAGCAATGGCAGTTCAAGGTGGACAGGGTGACAGAGTGGGGCACAAGGGTGACAATCAGTAGAGTCTTATTTCCTGGCAGGGGCCTTGGCAATAGTCTCTGGCTTCTGCCTGGATCACAGGGAACGTTTGGGGGGTGGTCCTCCTTCTGCAGGGGGAGGGTTGCTGGTGGCCTGTTGGTCCTGTGGCGGGGCCTCCTGTCCCCTAGCGTCAACGGAGGTGGAGTGCTGTTCGGTGGTTTGGCTAGTGTCAAGGGCCTGGTGGTGCACCACTGCCTCCCTCGTAGTGTTGGCTATGTCTGCATTCACCCATGCAATGGAGACCAGGGTTGTGTTGATGTCCTTCAAGTCCTCCCTGATCCCCAGGTACTGTCCCTCCTGCAGCCGCATGTTCTCCTGCAACTTGTCCAGTATCTGGCCCAGCATATCCTGGGAACATTGATATGCTCCCAGAATAGCAGTGAGTGCCTCCTGGAGAGTCGGTTCCCTGGGCCTGTCCTCCCCCTGTCGCACAGCAGTCCTCCCAGCTTCCCTGTTGTCCTGTGCCACTGTCCCCTGAACCGTGTGCCCACTGCCACTGACCCCAGGTCCCTTATCGTCCTGTGTTTGTGGGTTGGCCTGGGGTCCCTGTAGTGGTGGACACACTGCTGATTGACATGTCCTGGGGACAGAGGTATGGGCCTGCTGGGTGGGTGCTGTGGTGGTGTTTCCTGAGGGAGGAGGCTCTGTGGTGGTGTGAGACTGTGCCTGGGTAACCAACTGTCCAGAGATCCCTGATGGGCCAGGTTGGTCATCTAGATCCAGGTGACCAGAGTTGCTGTTATCACTGTGGGCCTCTTCTGTGGGGGGACTGGATGTTGCTGGCACCTCTTCGCCGGTGACATTGGGTGGGTTACCTGTGGGGATGTAAATGCAGTGGTATTGTTTCTGCGTGTTACATATTGTGCATGGGTGTGTTGCCCTCTATGGTTATTGTTGCCCTGACAGCTTTTCCTTGTGTGAGTTGTTATTTGGGGGGCTAGGTGATTCTCTCTAGTGTGCATGCTGTGGTGATAGGTGTCCATGCAGGTCTGTGAGGAGTGTCCATGCATTGGTGTTGCATGCAGGGCTTGGTATTGGGATGAGTGGGTTGTGATGGTGGGGTATGTGGGAGGTGGTAGAGTGATGGGAGTGAGGGTGAGGGTGGGGGTTTGTGATGGCATGCAGGTAGGGTTGGGGGTGATAGTAGTAGAGAGTTGACTTACCAGAGTCCAGTCCTCCTCTAACTCCTGTCAGGCCCTCAGGATGCATGATTGCCAAGACTTGCTCTTCCCCATGTTGTAAGTTGTGGGGGAGGAGGTGGAGGTCCAACGCCAGTCCTCTGTACTGCGAGCTGGTGTCTAGCTGCAATGGAACGTACCTTCCCCCGTAGGTCGTTCCACCTCTTCCTTATGTCATCCCTTGTTCTGGGGTGCTGTCTCACGGCGTTGACCCTGTCCACGATTCTCCGCCATAGCTCCTTCTTCCTAGCAATGGATATCTGCTGCACCTGTGATCCAAATAGCTGTGGCTCTACCCAGATGATTTTCTCCACCATGACCCTTAGCTCCTCCTCAGGGAACCTGGGGTGTCGTTGTCGTGCCATGAGTGTGGTGGGGGTGGTATGGGTGAGGGTGTTTGGGGTGATGTGTTGGGGTGTGTAATGTAAGGTGTGTGGGTGGTGTATAGGTGATGGTGGTATGCCGCTCTGGTTGTGTGGGTGCTCTTGTTGTCTCTCTCTCTGCTGGCAATTATTTCTAGTCGGAAAGCGTTGTGGGTAATGTGGGTGTGTGTTTTATAGTGGTGTGGGTGTGTGGATGTGGATGTGGTGTGTGTATGTGTCAGGTGTGTGTAATTTGAATTGTCCAATGTGGTGTTGTTTTGTTTGAGTGTGTGTATTTTGAGCGCTGCAGTATGCACCGCCAATGGTTTACCGCCATTGAATGTCCGCCGCGGTGATTCGTGGATCATAATGTGGTGGGCGTTGTACTGTTGGCCTAACGGTGTGGGTTTGGCTGCCGCCAGTTTATCACTGACCTTTGGGCTGGCGGACTTGTGGTGTGTGGCTGTATAGTGACGGAGTGGTATGTGTGTGTCATAATATGGTTGGCGGTTATCCGCCACAGCGGTGGCGTTATTTTGGCAGCAGTCGGCATGGCGGTAAGTGGGATCTACCGCCAATGTCATAATGAGGGCCTTTGTCTTTTTCTGTATCCCTTCTCATCCTAGCCAGCTGCAGCTGAAGCTCCCTTTCATGCTGCAGTGGGAGCTTCTCCATTCCCACCTGGTACTTCCTGTTTTCCCGTCTGTCCTCCAGTTCCTCCTGGGTCAGGCCTTTGGAAGAAATACTTCTGCCTGCCTTGGAGGTCCTCCTTCAAGGCAGGCATGGTTATCCAACACATCATCATGGATGCACCTCCACATCCCCAGCAACATTCTCCTCCTCTGTGGGCCCATCAGCCCCTTTGCTGCCAGACAGGCCCTCAGCATCTTTTGCAGCTCGTCCTTTTTAGTGAGGTTTTTATTAGGAAACTTGACTTCCCTGCAGGACTTTTTGAGCTGAGGCAGCGTATAGGTCTCCAGCCTCTCCTGCTCAAACACTACTTCTGCAGGTCCAACTGATGGCTCACCAGACACAAACAATATGTGGATGTAAAGATCTGCAATAAAACAGTAGTGTACACCAATCCCTGTAAGTCAAGTACAAATACAAGTCCCCTCCTCACCGCTGATCCCCAAATATTACAAATGGGGTCTCTGGTTGGCAGTCCGTTTGCACTCTGTCCAAGCAGAGACCCTCACTCTCAGGTAAGGGAGATACACAACTAGGATGAACCCTGCTCACCACTTTGCTAGCTTGGAACAAGCATTCAGGCTTATCTCAGAGGCAATGTGTAAAGTATTTGTACAAACACACACAGTAACACAGTGAAAACACCACAAATGTACTCGACACCAGTTTAGAACAATAGCTACTATTTATCTGAGTAAAACAAGACCAGAACAACAGAAATCCAACATACACAAAGCAGGTTATGAATTTTCAAAGATTAAACTTCAATATAGCACTTAGAAACACAAATGCTTCAATTTGGTGTTATTATGGCGATGTGACGGAGTCACTTCCAAAATTTGGACGCCAATGGCACTGATCAAGCAGTCACATGGACCCCCCAGGTACAGTACCTTTGTTAATGAAGAACCCAGCCGGTGCACGGAGTCAGGGAGGTGAGGCATCACTGGATCAGGGACGGTGTTGTTTCCTTACTGCAAAGAAGGGAAGGTTATGCAGTGTTGGTGCGACGTGCCAGTTCCTTACGCTCCGGTGGGGCCGATGTCTGGCTGGTCAAGACATGGTGGGGCAGCCTCACAGGACCACGGTCACCGCATTGGGCTGCAGGCGCCGCGGCGGAGTCAAGAGTCACAGATGTCAGTGACACAGCACCTGGGACTCACAAAGGCTTGGGACATCATTGATGCTGCAGCGATGTCAGACCTGTGATGTCAGGCGGTATTGTCACACTACACCGGGGTCCATGGCTCCGGTTACAGGTTGCGTCTCCAAGTCAGGCAGCGGTGTCGGTCCTGGCATCATCTGGAATTAGTGTAACTAGTTCTTCTTGTTTTTCAACCAGTTTTAACTCCCAGCGGCCCAGAGACTTGAGTAGGCACCACCTGGCGAGTTAGGATCCACAACAAGTGATCTCAGAGGCTGGTAGGTGAAGTCTTTGCTGTCCCTGAGACTTCTTAACAGGAGGCAAACTCAGTCCAAGCCCATGGAGACACTTCACCAGCAGGATTGCAAAAAGCAGAGTCCAGTCCTTTCCTCCTTAGGCAGAAGCAGCAGGCCATTACAGCAAAGCAACAGGCAGTAACAGGTCCTCTTCAAGCAACAAGCTCTTCTTCTTGGCAGAGGTTCCTCTTGATCCAGAAGTAATCTAAAGTCTAGGGTTTTGGGTCTTCTACTTATACTCCTTTCTGCCTTTGAAGTAGGCAAACTTCAAAGGAAAGTCTCTGTTGTTCACAAGATCCTGCCTTGTCCATGCCTGGCCCCAGACACACTCCAGGGGGTTGATGTCTGCATTGTGTGAGGACAGGCACAGCCCTTTCACGTGTAAGTGTCAGTTCCTCCCTCCCCACTTTAGCCTAGGAGACTCAGCAGGACATGCAGGACACTCCTCAGCTCCCTTTGTGTCACTGTCTAGGGGGAATTTACAAACAGCCCAACTGTCAGTCTAACCCAGATGTTGATTCCACAGGCAGGCATAGGCACAGAATGATTAAGCAAGAAAATGCCCACTTTCTGAAGGTGGCATTTTCAAAGCGACAATCTAAAAACCAACTCTACCAAAAGATGTACTTTTAAATTGTGAGTTCAGACACCCTAAACTACATATCTCTATTGGCTCCCAATGGGAAACCGCAGATATTTAAAGGTAGTCCACATATTAACCTTGTGGGAGAGTTAGGCTTTGCACTAGTGAAAACCACATTTGGCAGTATTTCACTATCAGGACATGTACAACATGTCCTACCTTTTAAATATGCTGCACCCTGCCCAGGTGGCTGCCAAGGGCATACCGTAGGGGTGACTTACATGTAGTAAAAGGGAAGGTTTGTGTCTGGCAAGTGGGTACACTTGCTAGTTTGAATTGGCAGTGCAAAACTACACACACAGAAACTGCAGTGGCAGGTTTACAGGGCTACTCATGGATTGCACAATCAGTATTGAAAGCTCACTAGTAGCATTTGATTTACAGGTGCTGGGCACCCATCGTGCACTTTACTAGATACTTACCAGTAAATCACAGTGCCAGTCATGGACAACCAATTACCAATATACTTTAGCCAGAGAGCACTTGCACTTTAGCACTGATTAGCAGTGGTAAAGTGCCCAGAATATCAAAACCAGCAACAAAATGAATTACAGCACAGGCTCCAAAAACAGGGGGTCAGAAGCAACAAGTACAGGGAAACCACATCAAGAGCTGCCAGATCTAATAACATCTCACTCTCAAAAGACGCCCCATTTGTTTTTGCGGAGTCCAACACTCATCCAACTGTGCTCACATTTCATCCCATACTAGTGTTATGCTTGTAAGCTCCTCTACGCATCCATGCATAATGTCCCCTTTGTTTATATTTCTTTCGCATTTGTCCCCGTGCTGGACACATCTTGTCATTAGCAAGATGTCCTTTCATTCTGCATTTTCAACAGATCAGTGAGATGTCTAGTCTATCTCACTGTCATCTCTGCCCCTGCATTCAGGCTGTTTGCCTTCTTTGTTCTTTACCACATGCATCATCGCTGTACCTCCAGCGCTTGACTCTAACAATTTTATGTCTTCTGGCATATATTCTAAATTTTTTTGTGATTTCCAAAGCCTTGTCTAATGTCGGTGCTTCCAACATTAAGGCCCTCATTACAACCCTGTCGGTAAATCCCGCTTTCCACCGTGGAGAAGACCGCCAACATACCGCTGCGGCCGCGGAATTCCGCTACAAGTATTACGACCAACAGCTCGGAATCCGCCACAATACATACACCCACACAAGTCCTCCACACCAAAGGTCAGTGATAAACTGGCGATATCAAAACCGACACCGTCACGCCAACAGGAATACGCCCACAGTATCACGACCCACGAATCAACGCGGCAGTCATTCAACCGCGGTAATCCATTGGCGATTACACACCGCCGCGCTCAAAATACACACACACTTACAAAACACAACCACATTGGACAATTCGAAATACACACACCTGATACACATACACACACCACACCCACACACCCAATCCAATATAAAGCACACACCCACATCACCCACAAACCCTTACTACCAACATTTTAAAAGAAGGCCAGAGAGAGGACTATCTAAAACAACACCAGCATCCACAGACACACAACACCATCACTTACACAACATCCACGCACCTCAAACAACACACCAACACATCCCCTCACACATCACAACAGACAACACCTCACACATCAACCACACCACATCATGGCACCTCAAAGACACCGGAGGTTCTCTGAGGAGGAGCTCAGGGTCATGGTAGAGGAAATTGTCTGGGTAGAGCCACAGCTATTCGGATCACAGGTGCAGCAGACATCCATTGCAAGGAAGATGGAGCTATGGCGCAAATTTGTCGACAGGGTCAACGCACTGGGACAGCATCCAAGAACACAGGATGACATCAGGAAGAGGTGGAACGATCTACGGGGGAAGGTACGTTCCGTGGTATCCATAGACCAGATTGCTGTACAGAGGACTGGCGGTGGACCCCCACCCCCTCCCCCACAACTAACAACATGGAAGGAGCAAGTCTTGGCAATACTGCATCCTGAGGCCCTCGCAGGAGTAGCAGGAGTACTGGACTCTGGTAAGGCAAATCTTTACTACTTTATCCCCCACACCCCACCCGCATGCCATCACATACCGCCACCCTTACCCTCACACCCATCACCCCAACAACCAACAGATAGCCCACTAAGACAACCCACACATCCCAAAACCAAGCCCTGCATGTAACACCAATGCATGGACACCCGTCACCAAAGCATGTCCAGTACAGAGACTCACTCATGCCCCAAAATCACCAATCACACAAGGACCAAGACAATAATGCAAGCACAGGAGTAGAGGGTAACTCACACATTGCACAAGATGGCACACACACATACAATAACTATGCATTTACACCCCAACACGACCCATACCCAACGTCACCGGACAGGAGGTGCCAGACATATCCAGTCCCTCCACAAAAGAGACCCACAGTGATGACAGCAGCTCTGCACACCTAGATCAAGATGACCAGCCGGGCCCATCAGGGACCTCAGGATAGTTGGTTCCCCTGACACAGTCACAAACCACCACAGAGCCTCCCCCCTCAGGAAACACCAGCACAGCACCCACCCAGCGGGCCCATCCCTCTGTCCCCAGGACACGTCAATCAGCAGTATGTCCACCACTACAGGGAACCCAGGCAACCCCACAAACACAGGACGATCAGGGACCTGGGGGCAGTGGCAGTGGGCACACGGTTCAGGGGGCAGAGGCACAGGATTACAGGGAAGCTGGGAGGACTGCTGTGCGATACGGGGAGGACAGGCCCAGGGAACCCACTCTTCACGAGGCACTCTCCAACATCATGGGAGCTTACTACCATTCCCAGGAGACCATGGGCACGGTACTGGCCAAGTTTCAGGAGACCCAGCGGCTGCAGGAGGAAGACTTCCTGGGGATCAGGGAGGACTTGAAGTTCATCAACACCACCCTGGTCACCATTGCAGGTGTGCTGGCAGACCTTGTCAACACCAGGAGGGACACAGTAGCACACCAAAGGGGCCCTGACACTAGCCTGGACGATGAACAGCCCTCCATCTCTGCCGGTGCTAGTGGACAGGAGGCACCACCACAGGAACAGCCCACCAGCACCACGCCCCCCTGCAGATGGAGAACTACCCCGCAAACGGTCCCTGAGATCCAGGAACAAGACAGAGAACATTGCCAAGACCCCCACCAGGAAAAAAGACCCCCCGTGAATGTCACCTTTCTGTCCCACTATGACACCCTGTCCATCCTCAAACTGCCATTGCCTAACTTCCTATGCCTCTTTGGGAAATGCACCTGTGAAACAAATAGACTGGACTCTGCCACTGACATACCTCCACCATCACCCCAGCCCATTTTACAACCCCCTCCACTTATTTGCACAGAAATAAACACACTTCAATCACAAAACAATCTGGAGTCAGTCTGTGCTTTCACAAATGTGTAAATGCAATATCTATGGAACATAGCATGTCAATTTACTTGTTCACATATCAATGTAACACAGCTGTAGGCCAGGAGTACACATAGCAGAGGGCACAAAGTGGGACCCAGATCTGTGAAATGGAAAGTCAAAGTGACAAGTCAGGGTCCATACACTGAGTGAAAATGACAGACTTATGCTAGCTCCAACAATAGTATGAGATGTGGGAAGCAGTGACATCTTCTTACCTGTGTCTCACTGGAAGTATTGCATGATGATGTTGTTTCATTTGTCAATATCCTCTTCTTCTGCCTCCTCTTCTTCACTGTCTACAGGCTCCACAGCTGCCACAAGACCACCATCTGGACCATCCTCCTGCAGAAAAGGCAGCTGGCGTCGCAAAGCCAGGTTGTGCAGCATACAGCAGGCCACGATTATCTGGCACACCTTCTTCAGTGAGTAGTATAGGGAACCACCTGTCAGATGGAGGCACCGGAATCTGGCCTTCAGGAGGCCGAAGGTGCGCTCAATTATCCTCCTAGTTCACCCATGTACCTTATTGTAGCGTTCCTCTGCCTTTGTCTTGGGATTCCTCACTGGAGTCAGTAGCCATGACAGGTTGGGGTAACCAGAGTCACCTGCAAATGTCGAGCAACAACTGTTAGACACACACTAACCCTTGGGGACAACCCCATACCCAGACACCTATGTCAACTGTATTGGGACCTTGGGCTCACCTATTAGCCACACACGGTGCCTCAGGAGTTGCCCCATCACATAAGGGATGCTGCTATTTCTCAAAATGTAAGCGTCATGCACAGAGCCAGGATTCTTGGCATTCACATGGGAGATGTGCTGGTCTGCTAAACACACCATCTGCACATTCATCGAATGGTAGCTTTTCCGGTTTCTCTACACCTGTTCATTCCTGCGGGGGGACAAATGCCACATGTGTACCATCAATGGCACCAATGATGTTGGGGATATGTCCCTGGGCATAGAAGTCACCTTTCACTGTGGGCAAATCCTCCACCTGAGGGAAAACAATGTAGCTCCGCATGTGTTTCAGCAGGGCAGATAACACTCTGGACAACACGTTAGAGAACATTGGCTGGGACTTCCCTGATGCCATGGTCACTGTTGTTTGAAAAGACCCACTGGCCAGGAAATGGAGAAGAGACAGGACCTGCACTAGAGGGGGTATCCCTGTGGGATGGCGGATAGCTGACATCAGGTCTGGCTCCAACTGGGCACACAGTTCCAGGATTGTTGGACGATCAAGTCTGTATGTGATTATAATGTGTCTTCCATTGTTGCCAGGTCTACCAGGGGTCTGTACACCGGAGGATGCTGCCATCTGATCACCTGCCCCAGCAGGCGTGCCCTATGGAGGAGAACAGCGAGCAGAGAGTCATCCAACACTGAGGCATCACAATGTGTTACTTGCAGAAACGTTATTAATCCGCAATGTGCCAGTATCTGTCTGTATTCCCGGCCTAGATAGGTGTGACGCATTTTTTATCCATCCCATGTGGATCCCTGAAATGGCAGCTGCCTGACCTGTAAGGTGGGACAAGGGGACATGAGGTAACTGCGCTGGCGTTGTACACCGTCGCAGTGGGCGGTCGAAGACCGTGGCACAATTCTGCATTGGTTAACATTGTGCCCTATGGGTTCCAAGAGCCAATTACGATGTACGCTGGCGGTGACGGTCCGCACCGCCACAGACGTGACTGCCATTTTCTGTCTGTTCACTTACTTGATACCTGACCTTCAACAGTAGAGGACCTACACTGCAAGTGCTACTGTGACCTATGTCTGGAAGCGACGATGGCTACAGTGTCTGGGGAAAGGGCCCCAGCCTTCACTTCAGAGGAGTTGGAGAAACTAATGGATGGGGTACTCCCCCAGTACACGCAACTGTACGGTCCTCCAGACAAACAGGTGAGTACACTGTCAGCGTGCTGCATGGGCAATGCCTGCTTTGAGTGGTGTGGATGGAAGATACATGGGGGGGTGCTGAGGCCTGCATGTGCGGATGGTGAGTGTATGTGCGTCAGGGCATGGGTGGGAACTGGTGGGCAATGAGTATGATGGTCCGGACGGGTGAGTAATTTCCTTTCCCCCTGTACCATTCCTCTAGGTCAGCGCCCACCAGAAGAAGGGTATTTGGCGTTCCATCGCCAAGGACGTCCGGACCCTCGGGGTCTACCACAGATGGAGCACCAACTGCCGTAAAATATGGGAGGACCTGCACCGCTGGAGCAAGAAGACGGCGGAGGCCAAGCTGGGGATGGCCTCCCAACGTGGAAGGGGTGCCCGTTGCACCATGACCCCCCTGATGTACCAGATCCTGGCGGTGGCGTATCCGGAGTTGGATGGGCGCTTGAGGGCATAACAGCAGCCACAAGGGGGTGAGTACATTCTCATTCAGCTGACTCTGCGCGCATTACAAGGTGTCTGGGTGGGGGAGGTTTGCAGTGGGTTCCCCTAGGCCAGGGCGAACTTGGTAGGCAAGGTCCCTTGTGAGACAGGCTATGTGGCACCCCAACCCCACTAGTGGTAAGAGCCATTTACACCTAGTCAGGCTCCTGTGACTTCCAGGTGTGCACCCACTGCCGTAAAAGATGGGAAGACCTGCGCCGATGGAGCAAGAAGACGGCGGAGGCCCAGCTGGGGATGGCCTCCCAACGTGGAAGGGGTGCCCGTTGCACCATGACCCCCCTGATGTCCCGGATCCTGGCGGTGGCGTATCCAGAGTTTGATGGGCGCTTGAGGGCATCACAGCAGCCACAAGGGGGTGAGTACATTCTCATTCAGCTGACTCTGCGCGCATTACGAGGTGTCTGGGTGGGGGAGGTGGGCAGTGGGTTCCCCTAGGCCAGGGCGAACTTGGTAGGCAAGGTCCCTTGTGAGGCAGGCTATGTGGCACCCCAACCCCACTAGCGGTAGGAGCCATCTACACCTAGTCAGGCTCCTGTGACTTCCAGGTGTGCAGCAATTGGGCTTAGGCCTCGAACCCCCTGGTCAGGTGAATTTTCTTGGAACTGTTAGTGCATGGCGTAGTGTAGAGGGCTGCTCCCTGTGTGTTGTGTCCGCCAACGGTAGTGGTGTTGCATGCACTGAACATGTTTTTCTTCTGTCTTTCCCTACCCTTTTTGTGGTCTCCCTGTTCTTGTGCGCAATAGCATCATCAGGCGGAGGAGCATTGGCATCGGAGCAGGAGGAAGCTGCAACCCACTTGGCCCTGGAGGGTGAAGCAACGGAGTCTGGAGCCACCAGTGGGACGGAGGGCGAGGGGAGCTCCACGGCAGGGACAAGAGCAGACACCAGTGACAGCGACTCCTTCTTTGATGGTACAGCTGCCACCCCCCTATCAACACCACCCTCCCAGCAGCCCCTCAGCGTGTGTCCCGTGCTCGCTCACCCAGGAGGGTGGGCATCTCCTTCGCCCCAGGCACCTCAGGCCCTGCCCCAGTCAGCCCTGCTGCCCTCAGTGAGGAGGCTATTGACCTCCTGAGATCCCTCACTGTTGGGCAATCTACCATTTTGAATGCCATCCAGGAGAGGCATTTGCAACAAACAAATGCATACCTGGAGGGCATTCATTCTGGGCAGGCGGCCCAACAGAGAGCATTTCAGGTTCTGGCCTCAGCACTGATGGCAGCCATTGTCCCTGTGTCCAGCCGCCCCCCTCCATCTTCCTCCACCCAGACCCAATCCCCTGTACCTCAGCCTATCCCAAGCACACCATCAGACCAGCATGCACACACATCAACACATAAGAGTGGACATGGCAAACATAAGCACCACACATCCCACCGGCACTCACACAAGCACCATACCCATACAGACACAGCAACATCCACTGCTTCCACTGTGTCCCCCTCCTTCACGTCCTCCACCTCCCTCCCTGTCTCGTCTCCACTCACACCTGCATGCACTACATCCTCAGCCACTACCTCCATCACCAGAACGCCCATCACCACACACCACTCACGTGCAATCACCACCCCCACTACCATTCAAACATCTGCTGTGTCCTCTCCCAGTGTGTCTGTGAGCCCTCCTCCCAAAGTACACAAACGCAGGCACACACCCGCCCAACAGCCATCCACCTCACAACAGCCTCCGGCCCATGCACCTTCACTCAAATTCAGCAGACATACACCTCCTACAATCACTACCTCTTCCTCCACTCCCAAACTCCCTCCATCTTCCCGTCCCAGTGTGTCTAATAAATGTTTCCTGGCTAACATTGACCTCTTCCCTTCACCTCCCCACCATCCTTCCCCTAAGGCCAGGTTTCCAGGTCCCAGACCAGCACCTCAGCCACCAAATCCCCAGGCACAGTGGTGCCAGCAACTGCGGGCTCATGGAGTGCGCCACCCATCAGGGCTGCCAGTGTGCCACATAGCAAGGGCAAGGACATTCCGCCACCTGCCAAGGTGAAAAAGGTGCCCACATCCCGGAGGGAGAAGCCGAAACCACCAGCCAACAAGGGCTCAGCAAAAACAAAAGTGGATAGTGGCGAGACAACTGCAGCACCATCAAAGGTGGGGAAGGGCCAAAAGCAGAAGAGCAGGTCAGGAGAGGTCATGGTGGCACCGACTGAGGGACCAGTGTCACACCTTCTGTCCACGACCACACCAACCTGTACGGCGGCGAACACCCCTAGCTGCCCCGCCACCACAACCGCCACCTGCACCGCCACCGGCACGTCTACAGCCTCAGCGACAGTCCCCAGCCTCTTCCCCAGTGGGCACCTGTCCGAGGCTGCAGGAGACGTCCTGCTGTGTCCCTCAGCAGGTGCTGACCCATGCACCGCCGCCAGAGACACCGCTGCAAGCACCGCCACCGGCCCCGCGACGTACTCGGACAGTGGCACCACTGCTGACATGGCTATCATCCCCAGTGGTCAGTCATCCGAGGCTGGAGGAGAGTTCCTGGACCCTGGGCAGCTTCCATGAGGCATGACTTCCATCACTGTTTGCACCTGCAGGTGGAAGGCGAAGCCGCAGCAGTGTGGGGTATGTTGCTGCCTCCATGGCGTATCATGCTACCAGTACCTCACCAATCTTGTGGCACACACACCCAGGTGAGGGAATTGTACCGGCCACACTGCACGTGGAGCACTCTGGGCACCATGCCCCCTCCAGAACCAGTGGAGAGATACATCCACTACCTCGGTCCTTGGCAGGATGAAGCACTCGGGGCACCAGGCTCCCTTCAGAACCAGTGGAGAATGACATCCACTACCTCCGTCCTTGGCAGGATGAAGCACTCTGGGCACCAGGCCCCCTCCAGAACCAGTAGAGAGATACATCCACTACCTCAGGCCTTGGCAGGAGGAAGCACTCTGGGCACCAGGCCCCCTCCAGAACCAATGGAGAATGACATCCACTACCTCAGTCCTTGGCAGGATGAAGCACTCTAGGCACCATGCCCCCTCCAGAACCAGTGGAGAGATACATCCACTACCTCAGTCCTTGGCAGGATGGAGCACTCTGGGCACCAGGCCCCCTCCAGAACCAGTGGAGAATGACATCCACTACCTCAGTCCTTGGCAGGATGAAGCACTCTGGGCACCAGGCCCCCTCCAGAACCAGTGGAGAACGACATCCACTTGAGAGACTGTGGCTTTGCACTCCCTAGGATAAAGCAGTGGGCAAACCACCCACTGGAGACACTTGAGAGACTGTGGCTTTGCACTCCTCAGGACCAAGCAGTGGGCAAACCACCCACTGGAGAGACTGTGGCTTTGTACTCCCCAGGATACAGCAATGGGTATGGAGCCCCCTCGTGCAGCAGGCATTCATCTGGCTGCGGTGCCCCCCTCCCCCTGAGGTGCCTGTATATTTTTGGTCTGATGCCCTAGCAATGTTCTCTCCGTTTCCAGTCAGGTATCTAGTGTGGGCTTCACCCATGCATTTTGGGACCAGTGGTCCACGGACAATGATTGGTACACTATCCAGACTTGTATAGTTGGTGTACATATTTGTTTATACTGAATTTTGATTTTTGAATATCAGATTTTTCATGATTACACTGGTTACAATAATTTCCTTTTGTCCTTGCGTTCTTCCAGTGGATGGGGGGGTGTATATGTAATGCTGCTGCATGTATTTGTGTGTATGGTGTTGTGGGTGAGGGTGGGTGTGGGGGTATTGCATGTTGCGTGTGTGTGTCACTCTCTTTCCCCTCCCCTGTGTTGTAGGTGCAGTACTCACCGTGGTCGTTGACGGTGTCTGTCCTGCTCCTGATAGAGCAGGAGGAAGAGCAGCATAGGTATCACTTGTAATTCGGGCACCATGGCGTCCTGGTTCCTCGTTGGGTGTAGAGAGGTGAGTGTTTTCCCTTCTGTGTACTGTTTCCGCCGTGCTTTTGATAGCATTAGTTCTGCCCCGGAAAAGGTGGCAGATAAGCGTGTTGAAATACTGTGGGTGGTACTTTGTCTTCCGCCTGTCTGTTGTTGGTTACCGCCGCGGTGTTTGTTTCTACCGCCATGGCGTTCTGAGTGTTAAAGTGGGTGTCTATGTTGGCAGTTTCCACCATGGTCGTGATTCCATTTTTTTTACTGCCGGCCTGTTGGCGGTATTACCGCCACTTTAACACCAACCGCAAGGGTTGTAATGAGGGCCATAAAAATTTCTCTTGCATTCTTTTGTCAGATATCCTGAGCACCAATGAGTCTCACAGCATTTCCTCATGGAACATCCTGTTATAGCAAGATGCTGCCAGATATCTTAATGCCACAACATACTCATCTACAGACTCTCCTTGCAACTGCCCATTCCCTATGTCTCTCTACCATCTTACTTCTTTCTCCGTTTCATACTTTGTAACCTATGTTTTAGTTTCCTTTTCACACTGATCCAAATCTTCTTCTTCTGCCGTCTGCACCTAAGAAATATTTAAGGAGGGCTAACTCCCTCTTTAACATTATATTGTCACTGCCTATAGCTTAAGGATACACTAGAAAACCTTGTTTCTATTTTTTCTGTTCTAAATTAGGTTGACCAGGTGACTATCGGAATGATGAAGGAACCTTTATCCCATCTATATTCTGTAGTGCATCTCTTTTATTAAAAGGTCACCGAGTGTCGCAAGAATAAGTAAAATAATACTCAATTGCTCAAACGATGTAGGTAGGAGTGTAGCAGCTTCTTAGTGGTAGGGATCACTGCACAAAACAATAAGACTGCCAAGAGAAAGCAGATTACACTCCATTTATCTGTGGATACTCTGTTAATGGAGACTGCTTGCCACTTAAGGGTCTTTGCTCAAAAGATGTGCGTGTCACTGAGCCTAGGTCCCTTAACACCAGGACCTCCCTTCACTTTTGGTTCGACAAATGTATCAGTCCTCCTCTCAGCATGGATTTTCAGGAGAGGAGAGTGTCATGTTAGACTTGAAGCAGAGGCCTGCACCATTATGACGCTGTCACTCATACACACGGTGAAACAGGTCTGGTCCTCCAGTCAATTGCCCACTCGTAACCACTGAAACTTTTGATGAGGTAAAAGTAAAATGCTTAACTTCATGTATAACATTGCAGAACACCAGCACCTCATCTGCACCAGTAACCAGCACCTCCTCCACACCAATAACTTCCACCACCTCCCTGCAGCTCTTGCACTTCCTTGCACCCCCCTTACAACATTCCACAATCCATTCCTCAGCAAAAGTGTGGAATGCCACAAAGTGTTTTCCAAGGTATGGAAAAGTGCATGGATTTTAGCTTGCTGCAGGCAATGATTGTTTTAATATAAAGGAAATCAACCGTAAAAACCAGCCCTGCAGACCATACAATAGGCCCACAGACAGCCCAAAAAAATGGCCCATACACTGACCTGTCAGATCATCCCATTGAGCATTGCATTATTGACCTATAGGCCAGTCTGACCCTGACAATGACACATAGAGACAGTATACTTCTTGTTTACACAGTGTGAGCTTCTTTTTCAGGGCGTCCACCTTATTTATTACTTTTGACAACATTGCCCCAGCCTACGTCATTCCCCATAAATTGCTAGAGTCGCCTGGACAAAAACCCCTTCTTAATGGTCTGTCCCTAACCCACGAGGGCAAACATTACATTCCTCCCAAGCATAATAAAGACCCAAAATCCACAAACTTTAAGCTCAAAACACATTTTTTCGGATGATAGCAGAGCCTCCATCTACTTCTCATAGTCCTTGTCCTGGGTGTAAGCAGTGGGAAAGGCACAGAGATTGTGTTGAGAATGGCTCATTTGTAATGATGATTCCCAGCCTGGGCATCAACATGCTCCTAAGGCAAATTCACTCCTCCCCACAATAATCTCTCTCCACTCAGGGCAAAGACGACCTCTCTACCAATTCTGGCTCTCCTATTACTTCAGGTGCTAGTGGCATGGTCAGCTAGTCCTCTACATTTTGGGTCATGACCACTGACCACTGACCTCTACAATTTTTAAAAAAGGGTGCATTCTTGGTAACTTCTTCTCCTCCCTGATGCACCATCAGCACTGTGCCTTGACTCTGCACCCAATGCCATGGGACAGGCTTGAATGGAACCCTGAACTTACTATCTGGGTAATGGTCTTGAATCAGTACTAGTTCTCCTGACTTCAGGTCAGAGATCTTAACTCTGGCCTTACAATGACCTCTTTGTTTTGTTTGTGTCAATTCTGTAATGCCTTTCCATCATCAATAATGTCAGGCATCCAGCTTGGATGATGCCGGATGGCATTCAAGGCAAATGGACCCATATGTGCTTCGCTTGATGAGGAGATGGCTGGTACTCATGAACAAATGAGTGCATTGCCCATTCTAATGACTGGTGGTTAGAATAAGCGACCCAGACAGTCTTAGCGATGGTGTGTATAAAGCATTCCACTATCCCATTTGCCTGCGCCCATTGAGGGTTTTTATTTTTTTGGGGTAATGTTCAAATACTCTAACGAGGCAGACCATTTTTGACCCTGAAACAGGGTTCCAGTGTCTGTTCACAACTCAGCAGCCCATGTGAGTTCATTATCTTCCCCAGCTTTGGGATTACCTCGTCAGCAGATATTGTGGAGATGGCGGTCGTACCGCCGCAGGCTCAGCAGAGAAGACCGCCATATTATGACCATGGCGGTGTTCCCAACGGGACACAGCCAATAGGCCGTCATTACAGCCAGTATAGACGGACCGTCCCGACCAGCAGCAAGCATCTCCAGTCCGGCGGGGACAATGATACAGCTGAGCATATTACGAGGTTGCACACCGCCAGGATTTCCAGCACAGTCAGACCACCACCAAAACCCTGGCAGAAACTAACACTATACAAGGAGATACTCATCTTCAGGAACACAGACACGTCTGGAGCCGTCATGGAACCTGAACTTGAAGTCTTCCCACTGCTCCTGATTGCCCTACAACTCCTGAACCAGTGACTACGACGTAAGTACACCCAACTAGCACACACTGGAGGAAAAGGCATTAGTACACACCCAGACAGAACACACACATCTGGGATGGCTAGCAACGGCCTCACATGCAAACTAACACCCGTACCAACACACATACATACACTAACCAACACACACACAAACTATACACATGATGGTCAACATACAAGTGCCATCCACACACCACTCCGCACACAAGCATCACCACCAATGTCAAAACCAAACATACAGAACACCACAGACTCACACAACAACATAATTTCCACAAACACACAAAGGCACTGGCAAGGAACAACACTGCACATTTCCACAGAAAAAGAAATACAGACAGCAATACGTAACAACCAATGACCAACACATAACAAAATACTGCCACACAACGTGTCAGATGTCACACCACGTCCATACAACACACAACGAACATGAAAAAGCCATCACACACACACAACAAGCACACAATGCCACACAAGGAAACCACACAACACATGCTGCAACACAATCACATCACATACACTAAACTAATATAAACCTAATGCAACACATCCATCACGAAGGAAAGGCAGGACAAGTGTATCTCCATTGAGACCAACAGGCGGCTGGCCCATATATATTAGGTATGTATATATACAATTAGTCAACAAGTACAAAATGGGCCAACTGGCCAGTCCGAATAGTCCAAGTGTCACCAGGCACTTGTGAATGCCCCAACCTGACTCATGACTGCAAAGTGGCCTCCACATAGGAGGGACATCAAGGGGACAGGCAGTCACCTCAGGGGTGATGGGGTGGTGATCAAGGGGGAAGGTTTGGGTTTGAGAGGGAGGTGCTTGTGTTTCCCCCTTGGGTTTTGGGGGGTGCTTGGGGTTGGCTTTCGCTTTAGTCTGTGGCTTTTTTATTTGTCCTTGGGAGTGGGGAGATTGGGTTGGCGGTGTTGATTTTTTGGCAGGGGGAGGGGTGTGGGTAACACCAGGGGGGGCTAAGGGAGGACTGGGAGGTGGAAGGGCTTGGATCGGGGAGGGACACAGTGAACTTTTGGGAATCATCGGGTGGGAAAGTGATAGGAAAGAGGGAAAACTCATATAGGAATCTTTTCTTAGGGACACAAGGGCGGTCATGGGAAAAGCATTTAGGAGTGGAGGGAGTGGGAGTGGGAGTGGTTGTGAGGTGTGTCTATGTAGATGTCTTGGGTGCAGGTACATGGGTGGAAGGCATGTGTGTACTGGGTGTCTGTTGGGTGTGTGACTGCAGGCGTGTAGGTCTCTTGGGAGGAGGGGAGAAGAGGTACAGGGAGAAGCCATGGTGGATGGGTGACTGTTGCGGTGGTGCCTGCAGGTAAGGGGGGGGTGCTGCATGTGGGGGTGTTAGTAGTTGTGGTGAGTGTGCATGTGGTGAATGTGGTGGATGTATGCAGGTCTGGAAGTGTGGTGACTGTGGGTATGATGGGACTAGTGGCTGGATCAGGGTGGTAGAGCTGCTGACTTCGGAACTGGGGAACCAGGTTCCAGCCTTGGCATCAGCACAAAATCCTGTGATTCTGGGCAAATCACTTAGCCCTCCCATCCCGCTTGTAAGTAATGCATGCAACCTTTGTGTTGCATAATGTAACTGGTGCTCATGTATAGTGCTCCAATTTGGCCTTTGAGTTTGCACTATATAAAAACTGTAAACAAATGCAAAAAGAGATAATAACAAACCCTCTATATAAGGAAAGACAAAAGATAACGATTGCTGGCTGATTTGTTCAAAGTGAAAAAAAAACCTGGATGAAAAGCAACTTCACTCATTAAAGTATGTGATCTTGTGGACATATTTTATTTCACCAAAACTCTATTTCTCTTCATTATCCTGTATGAAAACTCTTTCAGATATGAGTTCAGAATATCAGTTGTACAGATACCTTTTGTGCTTGATTTAATAGACTGTACTGCTGCTCTATAATAATCTGAGTGACATACAGAGTTCACATCTTGCCTTAGTGCACTAATCCTATGAGGCATATTTATCATTGAGTTTCTACATCCTTGTGCCACACAATGGGGTTTAAGGGCAACACAACTACTGAGTCAGATTTATCAAGCTTTGCAGGGCCACTTTTTGCATGGCCCTGAATGGCTTGATAAAGGTAGAGTAACACAATGCAGGGCATATTGCTGCATTGTGTTACACTGCCATTCATCCACCCAGGGGTTTTGGCAGATTCCCAAGTTTACCAACATTGGTCAAGGTAGGAATGCGTCAAAATTGTTGTCATTTTTTCCTCTAAGTGTGCTGCAGAATGCACTTAGAGAGAAGAACATATTTCACAGTGTTGTTTTGTGCAAGAAGATGACCCTTCCTGCACAAAAAGCAATCTTGCCTACAAAGCTGGTACCCTTGCACTATGGCGCAAGGGTGCCTGTATTGGCGCTAGGCAGCCAAAAGTGCGCTAGTGCAAGGAAAATATAGGAATGTGCTGTAGGATGTTAAATACAGCACATTCCTGCCCTTTCCCTTTCATGCAGAGCAGCAAGGTGGTTGTCTGCGCTGCACTGTGTGAAAGTTTTAATAATGTGGCCCAGAATGTTTAAAAACTATTACTTTAAGTAAGTGCTTCTCAGTATAATGCTATAATGTGACCTATTAATGTCAAAGCTTCACGTTATATAAATACACATTTTTTAATTTTGAAGCGACTTTATCATGCCTTCCCCCTGCCCACAGGGACTGTACTTAGCTGATTGGCTCTCTGAGTCCCTGTTGCACCTGAGCCCTGCCCCCCACAGCTGCTCTAGCCCCTTAAGTTTGTGGAAGGAAGTCCAAGACAGCCACCTCCATTTTGTGAGCCTCAGCATCTTCTCTGTGTCCTAATACAGTCCAGTGTTCAAGGATTGCAAAAAGACCTAGGTAAGGAGTCCTGAGATTTTTCTGGGTAAATAGTATTATTTGTTAAAAAGTGTTTATTTCAGTTACCTGTGTCTTTGTTACTGTGGACTCTCTGTGTTTCAGGCAGCCTGGCCTCTTTTAAAGTGGTGTTTTTTTTTATGTGTTTTTGCCGTGACTGTGTGAATTGCTTTGCTAGTTTGTGGCACATAAACCCCCCCCTCTTTTTTCTTCTAATTAAAAAGGCTACATACATCTTGCAGAGTGTGTTTTTAGGAGACACAGTAATCTGTTTCTGTGATTTAAATAGTGTTTAAAAACTGTCTGCCCCCCTGTTTTCTGCCTTTCAAAAAGCCCGAATCCAGAGTGCGCGCCCAGCAGTATTCCAGTGTTTGTTTTTTAAACAATCTCTCCCTTACCTGGAAAGTAGACTCTGCTAGCTTACAAGTGTGGATTCAGCCTGTCTGTATCCAAGGAGATTCTGAATAGAGCTGCAGCTGCCTTTCCCCCTGCCCACAGGGACTGGACTTCAGTTAACTTTCTACTTATATAAGTTCCTATTGGTTGTTGCATATGTTGTTGTGATAGGTTGTTGGGAGATGGTCTTTCCATTGGTTGCTGGCTCCAGGGCTGGGGTTATGATTGGTGGATAGGGCTGAGAATCTGATTGGCTGTTGGTTCTAGGGCTGTGATTGGGGGATAGGGCTGGGATTCTGATTGGTTGCTGGTTTTAGGGCTGGGGCTGTGAATCGTGGTCAGGAATAGGGCTATGATTGGTGATTATGGATGGGTCTCCCATTCGTTGTTTAAATCAGGGCTTGAAAATGGATTGGCTATGGTTAGGACCAGCTTCTTATTGTCCAGTAGGGCTATTTAAGCCTAGGACTCAGGGCGTCTCAGCGAAGGGCAGAGAGGGCAAGGGCAGTTGCCTGTTTGGGCCTGTTCAGGACAGGTAGGGACTAGGGCCTAGGGCCTAGGGCCAGAAATGCTTCCCAATTCTCAATGGACCAGGAATGGCTTCAGCCCCTACACATCCCTGAGCATGCAAACACATTATCTACAAAGACATCCAACTCATGCATCATAAACTGACCACAGACAGATTGCATTGTCCCATCATCCAACACAATACCCTGTATACAACACATATATACATAAACTCCACAACTACAACAAACACCTTCATTCTCACAGCAAACACTACTCTGTCCACTCCCACTAACACAAGCTGCCATCACCCACACGACACAAAAATACAGTATACATTTCTCTCAGTCTCAGCCTTCCAGATACACACTCTCTGCTCATACTAACCAACAACACTATCCGCTGTTTGCTACACACAGACCACCTGTCATCATAACAATGCCCAAACCCTGCCTTCAAACACACCATCTACAAACAACCTTCCCCTCTCTTCACCAATTACACACAACCATACAATCCCCACATTTCACTCCACCACACATATTACCTCTTCCAGTCATCACAACTAACACTAACTCTCCTGACACACATCCATCACCTCTTACACACCTCGTACATTCATCTCCAAAACACATCAACACCCCATCTAACACTCAAATTCCACTCACCAGCACTAACTCACGTACAAATCCCTCACCAAAAACAACTACACCAATATCCCCTCTCACTATTCCACAAAAACAATACAGACCACAAACATCAGCACATCAAATCAACACAAACTTACATTACACTTATCGTCATACCCACTCCCACCCTCAGGACTACACAAAGAATACAAATTCCATCCTATCTCCACCCATACTTTCTCACTCTTCACAAACACCTACCACAAGCACCCCAACCCATCAACTTTCATTCACTCGCCTCTCCTCCATTGCACAATTTAGAGCCTTACATCACGATCCACATGGTCCTCCACCACCCCTAACCCATACTCCATCCACAATAAACAAACACAAACAAAATAAAAACATGCCACTCATAGCAACCTCGCATCCCCTTGTCTATTACATAATAAGACTACCCTACAAAAAACAGTACACTCTTCATGGCTCTCTCAACCACCAAGTCCACCCCCCACACACACAGAGCCAACAAAATGCCTCCTTAACCTGCTGGAAGAGGAACACTATATTGAAAAGCAAGACTATTGTGAGCCTCAAACAGTTATCACAACTAGCAATACTCCTGATTCAAGCTCATATTATACTACTTACCCTTCTCCTAAACAAAACAACACTACCACTAACACACCTTTTCTAAACTGCCAGCTCATAAATGCTCGATCACTCTAAAAAAACAAGCACCACATCTACGACCTGCTCACAGACACACAACCTGACTTACTATTCATAGCTGAATCCTGGTTGGGAGATGACATGGCCCCAGTGTTGCACGAAGCCGTTCCTCCAGGCTATCAAACCATCACACAAAACCGTATAGGCAAGAGAGGAGGTGGACTAACTATTATATTCAAACAGGCATTGAACCTCAGTAAAACAGACAACATCTCCATACAAGGATGTGAAGCCCTCCTTACCAGATGCCACCCTACTCCAACTTCCTCCTGTAACTTTCTCCTCCTTTACAGACCCCCACCTAAGAACACAGTCTCAAACCTTATTACACTATACTCCAACCTATGCATTCTTGGGGATCTAAACATTTGGTTTGACAAACCCAATATGCCCCATCCAAAAGCTATCACCACTGGCCTAGTCGCATTGAACCTACATCAGATTGTACACAATCCCACACACATTGCTGGACACATCCTAGATGTCCTTTTTGCTAAGCCTGAACCAGTTACTATTCATAGCATCACGCCAACCACTTGATCTGACCACCATTTGATAACTTTCCGACATACAACTCCACAAATCAACACACCCCACAACTACTTACATACATACACCTATCGACCATGGAGCAAACTCAATTTGGATGACTTAGAAACACAACTAACAGCCAACACAGATCTAGATATAATTAATTCTGTGCCAAAACTTTATGAGTGGCTAGAGGAAGCTTTTGATATCCTAATACCACTCAGAAAAACACAACAAAAGAAAACCAACTCCTTGGAGAAACACAGAGCTTAAAAAGATAAAGCAACGAATCAGAAAGTTGCAGGGGACCTGGCTCAAAACAAACAACAGTCAAGACAAACTGCAGCTACACAAACTTAACAGGATATACAAATCATCAATCAAAAAAGCTAAAAAAAGGTACTACTCAGACAGAATTCAAAATGCTCAATATACAACCAAGGAATTTGATAAAATTCTCAATGAATTTCAAAAACCTACATGCATGGAAGGAAGTCATCCCACTACTCAAGATTTCACAAACAAATTGGCAATTCACTACAGAACCAAGGCAGACACATTGGACGCCTATTTAAAACAGAAGAAAACCATCAGCACCAACCCCTTTCCTAAAATACCCTCTAAGAATAAAGCAACCCAGCCTCTACAATCCTTCAAACAAATATCCCAAGGTGGATTTATGGATTTGGTCAAAGCAAGCAGACCTTCCGGTTGCCATTCTGACCCTTGCCCACCACAAATCTTCAAGAACATTCTTCTTTCTACTTCTGCTGCCACACCTGTAAGAAGAATCATCAATAACTCTTTAACTTCAGGAACTTTTCCTGTAGACCTGAAAAAGGCATACATACGACTGTTATTAAAGAAAACAAACCTAGACCCGCAAGACCCCAACAACTACAGACCAATCACAAATGGACCTTTCCTGGGCAAATTGATAGAAAGAGCAGCATTCGCCCAGATGTCACAATTCATTGAAGACAATTCTATACTTTCAGACTTCCAAACTGGATTCCGCCCAGGAAGAAGCACTGAATCGTCACTCATAGCAATCTGGGATGATCTTAAAAACACAGTCGACCGCAATGGAGTTGCTGCACTACTTCTCTTGGACCTCTCAGCTGCCTTTGATACGGTTGACCATGACACCCTAATTCAAAGACTCCACGAAGCCGGGATACAAGGGATTGCTCTCGACTGGATTACTTCCTATCTTCAAAAAAGATCTAATATCATCCACTCGCCCCCCCTTCTCGTCCGAACCCTACCTCACAAAAGCAGGGGTCCCCCAAGGATCAATCATCTCACCTTTGCTCTTCACCATCTACATGATATCTTTACCAGAGCTGATCAATGATTTCCATCTCACATGCTACAACTATGCAGATGACACACAAATACTACTTAAATTAGAATGCCCCAAAAACATTGAAAACTCACAAATCTTCAGTTGCCTCAGAGCCGTTGATCAGTGGATGACCTGGAGCCATCTCAAACTAAGTAACTCCAAAACAGAAATACTCATATGTGGTGACTGGAAAAATGATGACCCTCTGTGCGTCTGGCCTGATGATCTCGGACCATCTCCTCAATTATCCAAGGAAGTTAAAAACCCAGGAATCACCATGGATTCCAAGTTAACTATGAATGCCCAAGTGGACAAATTAGCACAAACAAGCTTCATCACCTTGAAGACTTTATGACGCATCTTCCCCCACCTCGGATTTCCACACAAGGTGGAAGCTACTATCTCTCTTGTACTATCCAAACTGGATTATGCCAATGGCCTCTACCATGGAACATCTCTATCTATTATGAAAAAACTACAACGTATCCAGAATTCCGCAGCCAGGCTACTATTACATGTAAAGCCACAAGCCCACATCTCCCCTGGCTTGAGAGCACTACACTGGTTACCCGTTGCCAGAAGATGTACTTTCAAGCTGCTTTGTATCACCCACACAGCTATACATGGAACAGGACCGCTTTTTATCAGAAACAAAATAACCAAATACATTCAACAAAGAAACCTCCGCTCAAGATTGGCTCCCTGCCTTAGAACACCACCATACAAGAAAAAGACTATAGGTGGTACATCCTTCTCCGTTTAAGCAGCCAAACTATGGCATTCATTACCTCCAACTATAAGAGCCACAGATAACTTTCTTGTCTTCAGAAAACTACTCAAGAGCTGGCTCTTTCCTTCATAACCACCATATTCAAACAACTATGGACTGCGTATGCCTATGTTGATAAAAAAAAAAATCTGATTATGTATATTTCTAGTTATGTATAGTTCTTTAGAAAATATGTATTGCTACTATGTCATAACAATAAAATACACACACACTCTTTAAACCAGCTTGACTAAGTATATTTACCCATGGTTCTAATTATGTATTGTATGTGCATATGTGTGTGTATTCATGTGTGTTTGTATGTGTGTGTGTATGTGTGTATGTATATATATATATGTATGTATGTATGAATGTGTATATGTTGTTTCTGTGCTTGGCATGTTCGTGGGTCATTGCATGGCTCCTGGATGGGTTGTTATACTAGATATCTATAAATTCCTGCTCTCATCTTATCACACTTATCTACCCATCATCATATGTCATGTCTCTATCAAACTATCCTCCATTCCCACTCTGACTCCTCTCAAATCCTTTCTACTACTTTAATCTCCTAAATAACTCTGCCTAAGCTCTTCCCTCCGCTTCCACATCTTACTCACCAAACCTCACTCTACTACCATGACCTCCCACACAACCCTTCTAAATTCTCCCTCATTTATCGCACCCTGCTACTATGCTCTCTCTAACCCTTCCACAGACTCTTCCCTCCTCCATCCTCCTTTACTCATCCCAAGCCTTTGGGTTGAGTAAATTAAGGATATACTCCCAATTAACACTTTTGGATTTCTTTCCTCCTCCACCCCTCCATTACTCCAGTCAATCTAACTAACAAACTCTCATATCCGCGGCTCAAATTTACTCATAATAATACTAAAACTGTACTCATTATTTCCCGATACTAATCCATCACTAATTCTTGTTGGGTTCCAGAGTAGGGTGCTACTCACCGAAAAGCGCTTTGACGCCTTGTCAGGGGTAGTAAGCGCTATATAAATACTATTACAATACAATGCAATATTGTATGTTGTTTGATGTGTTATTTACATAGCAAACATATTCAGGGCTCAGCTCGTACACGGTCTCAAAGATCCGAGCCAGACCTTTGGCTCTTCCCTGGCTCGTCTTTCTCTGCAAGTTTATTGGCTTTGCCACCTCTGGCTCTAACATGCAGACTTTCATGAACTTTGTGAAAGTAAAATCATGAATTTCACACAGATCTAATTAGACAAATAACGCACAGAGAAAGACAAGATTGGAAAGGATTCTTTTGCAGGGAAAGATAATCTCACACAAAGCATCAGAAACACATACAAAAATGCACGGAGCTACAAAATGTCCAAAAACTGACTTTCTTCATGGCCAAAATATACAATATAAATACAGCTGTCTAATGGATATAAAATAGATCTTCCTCCACCTCAGCTGATTTTTTTAAAGTCAGGAATAGCCATGACAGTCAGTGAGAGTTTATGAATCACTTTTATAAAGAGGCGAGGTAGCCTTGGAAAGGAAAGGAAAAAAAAAACTATATTGAAGCTTAAGAGAGTTAAAGATATGTGAAAAGATCTCCTGTACGTCTGTCTTGTAGTGTTAGTAAATAACTGGAGCAGAGGTGGGGACGCAGGCAGATCGGTTCATCGTTTTATGGACTAGAATCAGAATTCTTAAAAATGTCACATCTAAATTAGGGACGACTGGCGGAGGAAACTATTAGCCCCTGCAAAAAAAAATACAGCCACTATTCATAACACTCTTAATAGCCTCTTGCGGTGCATTTGCAGCCCAGTTTGAAAAAAAGGCACGTATGCACCTTCTCCGAATGCCGAAAGACAGCGAACACAACCTCTAGCAGGTGTAAATTACTTTTCTGCTCTCATGATGTATTAGGTGATGTTGGTAGCTCGTCGTATGGAATTATGTGCATGAACACATATTGCGCACCAGAAAGATGGCATCCGGTTGCAGTGACATTAGGTGATGAAATACATGTTTCCGGATGTTCCCCTCTAACAAGGAGATACGGCGGATCAGTGAAATGCTCTAGGTGCTTTTCTTACCATTAACGAGAAAGAGTCTGACCACATTTTCTCCCAGATTGCCTCATGAATATTTAATAGCACGGTATATCATTAGGCTACTTGTATACAACCGACTGATTTGAATCTGATTTGCAGCACTGTCACAATCTTGAATTTACATCTACTTAAAAATTAGGCAGTATCGCTACAACATAAAATATGTGGTCAGTATTCAAATCATTTTTATGCGATCTAACCTGCAAGAAGAAGAATATTAATCGGAAAGTGACACTAAAATGCACGTTTTTCAGGCGACTAATGTACGATTCATAATGGTGAAGTGAAGTGTGCTGTCTATGCGAATAATTTGATGCAAATAATAATTTTTCTCTGCAATTACTGTAAGTACATGCCAATGGCTTCCCTGCTTGCATGCAAACCCCACTGCTGAGATGGCAGACAAGTGAAATAAAGTAATATTTTATACTGACAGTGCACTATGGTTATTGCCTGGTCCATTAGTTGCAGGGACACAGACTGGGATTTGGCCTTAAAAACGAACGCTGGTGTACTCCTAAGAAGTAGAACTTTACTTGTTCTAATTCTGAATAAGCAGCTAAGACCACAGCACTCAAAGCACAAATATTTACAAACAAAACATCCAAATGTAAAGATCAAAGTTTTTCCTTGAATAGTAGAGTACTCTTCTTTGTGTTCCAGTATGGTGTTTATTTCAGTCAACAATAGCTCCGTATAGTCGGATCAATCATATGCAATGTACAGTAATAGCCTTTGATCATGCTTATATTCATACACAGCCAACACGTGTTTTGCCACACAGGAAGATATATTGAAGATATACTTATTATCTGGACTGGTACTAGTCAGGACCTAAATATCCTTATTGACCACTTGAACACAAATAACTACAATCTGGTCTTTACACACCAGGTGGACGGAGACCAAATTGGATTTTTAGATGTCATACTATACACAGTAAATAACAAGATACTTTGAAGAATATACAAGAAACCTACTGAGTGCAGTTCCATCCTACATGCACATAGTGCACATCCAAGTGCTCAGATTAAGGCAATCATGTATGGAGTAATGATAAGAACAAGATGTAATTGTAGTGAAAATGAGTTCTTTTCACAAGAAATGGATCTACTGGTACAGCGTTTCCACAACAGAGGTTACTCAGAGCAAACAATTTCCCTGGCCAGGAAACACATAACATCGAAACAACGCAGTACCTTGCTCGTCCGGGGAAACAAAAAATCTAAGAACACCAAAAGAAAGGACATTTGCTTTATTAACAGAGACAGTCCACATAGCACATCAGTTTATCGAATACTTAAAGAACACTGGCACCGGTTACTCCTAAATACTGGTCTTGGCACAATACTAGGCAAAACACCATCCATTACACACAGTAGAGGATGAACTTTGAGGAACATACTCTGCCCCTGCCACTTTGCACCTCTCACGCAAACTAATACACAGATGTGGTTATCCAAAAAAACCTCAAGAGTTTTATAAGTATGGGGGCTGCATTACATCTCACTTTGCACTCAACAAAACTTTGACATTCTCATACAATACATGTGAAAGCAACCATATCAGACAATTCATCAACTGCAATACGAAATACACGGTATACTGCATAGTGTGTGTCTGTGGACCAATATGTGTGGGAAGCACCACTCGTCCACTTAAGGAACGAATCCAGGAACATATCAGATCAATCAGGAACTAGTATTGTAATTATCCACTAGCAGTACATTTCAACTTGAAACATGATGAATCAGACATTTTAAATATCAGATTCCATGACATTCCTCAAGTCATTTGCCACCCTAGACTAGGCGACAGGACTAAGGAACTGAGAAAGTGCAAAGCGAAATGGATACTTAAACTGCAGGCTGTCAAAAAAGGCTTGATAATTGATAGGGAACTACATGTGTTTTTGACATAATATTGTTTATTTATTTAACAAGTGTACGCTCAGGCTTCAATACTGTTTGAACTAACATGTCTATGTTAATGATATTGTGGTATGTGAATATTTTTCCATGATATGTAATCCAGTGATACTACATGCTAATCCAATGTCGTCTGACGCATTAACAACTGTTCCTTTTGTGTTTAATACTCTACATTATCCATGTTTAACCCTTGTCTCTCCAACTCTGATATTGTACCTTAACACATTCACGAATCTTAGCTTAGGAAGACCTCTTGCTTCCCAAACATCTTTTGGACCTCTCCGTTCATAACTATTCATCAATAAATAGGTTTTTCAATGATAGAAAACATTTTAAAACCCAGTACTTTGCCCATTTGGACATTTCAGTTTTGTTCTATGCTTCATCAGCTGGATATCCATATCTGTTTGCGATTAATGGACAAGCTTATAATATTTGAGTATATTCTTTTTATATTTATATTATATTGCTCATTTTGGACAGCTCACTTTGACGCGTGTTTTCATAATCGCAGTACTTCTTAAATGCTCGCTATTACAAGATAATGCTCGTATAACACAACTAAAATAACCAGAGCCACAGAACACCATCACCCATACACCATCCACGCACCTCACAGCACACACCACAACACATCACACCACACACCCTCACACACACCACACACACTACACCCATGGCACCACAAAGACACCCCAGGTTCTCAGAGGAGGAGCTAAGGGTCATGGTGGAGGAAATCATCTGGGTAGAGCTACAGCTATTTGTATCACAGGTGCAGCAGACATCCATTGCCAGGAAAATGGAGCAATGGCGGAGAATCGTGGACAGGGTCAACGCCGTGGGACAGCACCCCAAAACAAGGGATGACACTAGGGAGAGGTGGAACGACCTACGGGGGAAGGTACCTTCTGTGGTTGCAAGACACCAGATAGCTGTACAGAGGACTGGCGGTGGACCCTCACCTCCTCCCCCACAACTAACATTATGGGAGGAGCAAGTCTTGGCAATACTGCATCCTGAAGGCCAGGCAGGAGTAGCAGGAGGACTGGACTCTAGTAAGTCACCTCTTTACTACTTTCACTCCACCTACCTGCATGCCATCACAAACTCCCACCCCTACCCTCACTCCCATCACTCCACCACCTCACATATACCCCACCATTGCAACCCACCCATCCCAATAGCAATCCCTGCATGCAACACCAATCCATGGACCCCCATCACAGACATTCACGGATACCTATCACTAAAGCATGCACATTAGAGAGAATCACCTAGCCCACAAAATCACTACTCACATAAGGCAAAGCTGACTGGGCAATCACAATCATACAGGTCAACACACCCATGCACAAGATGTTACACGCAGAAATGTACATCCCCACAGGTGACCCAACCAACGTCACCAGAGAGGAGGTGCCAGCAACATCCAGTCCCCCCACAGAAAAGGCCTACAGTGATGACAGCAACTCTGCTCGCCTGGATAACCAACCTGGCCCATCAGGGATCTCCAGACAGTCGGTCACCCAGGCACAGTCCCATACCACTACAGTACATCCGCCCTCAGGAAACACCAGCACAGCACCCACCCAGCGGGCCCAAACCTCTGTCCCCAGGACACGTCACTCAGCAGTGTGTCCACCACTACAGGGGCCCCAGGCAACCCCACAAGCACAGGACGAGCAGGTACCTGGCGTCAGTGGCAGTGGGCACACGGTTCAGGGGACAGAGGCACAGGACAACAGGGAAGCTGGGAGGACTGCTGGGTGACAGGGGAAGGACAGGCCCAGGGAACCTACTCCCCATGAGGCACTAACCAACATCCTGGGTGCATACCACCTTTCCCAGGAGACGATGGGCCAGATACTGGAAAAGTTGCAGGAGACCCAGCGACTGCAGGAGGGACAATGCCTGGGGATCAGGGAGGACCTGAGGGACATCAACACCACCCTGGTCACCATTGCAGGGGTGCTGGCAGACATGGCTAACACCATGAGGGAGGCAGTGGCACACCAAAGGGCCCCTGACCCTAGCCACACCGATGAATAGCCCTCCACCTCCACTGCCGCTAATGGACAGGAGGCCCGCAATAGGAACAACAAGCCACCAGCACCCCTCCCCCTGCAGAAAGAGAACCATCCCGCAAACAGTCCCTGCGATCCAAGCAGAAGCCAGAGAACATTGCCAAGACCTCACCAGGAAATAAGACTCCCCTGATTGTCACCCTTGTGTCCCACTCTGTCACCCTGTCCACCTAGAACTGCCATTGCTCCCCTTCCTATGCCCCCTTGGACAATGCACTTGTGATACAAATAGACTAGACTCTATCCTGGACTTACCTCCATCATCCCCCCAGCCCATTGCATATCCCCTTCTACCTCTTAGCACTTGAATAAACACCCTTTGAATAAATAAAGGTATGGAGTATGTCAAATGATTTAACTATGTATTTGTTTCATAAGGTTTAAACACTGCAATACAACTGTACAGTAATGTATACATAGGAATGACCTGTAGTTGGCTACAGTCAACACACCAGGTGCCAGAGTGGGGCAATGATATCTGAAAATAGAAATGCTAAAGGGTACAGTAAAAGGCCATAGAAGTGGGAAAATCTGCATGCATGTACAATGTCAAATACAAAACTGTCAATGCAAAGTGAAGTTACAGTGTCTTACCTGTGTGTCACTGGAAGTACTGTCGTATAATAGCTGTTCTGTTGTCCTCATCCTCTGCCTCCTCATCTTCACTGTCCACAAGGTCCACTGCTGCCACACGCCCATCTCCAGCCTCATCCTCCTGCAGAAAAGGCACCTGGAGTCTCAAGGCAAGGTTATGCAACATGCAGCATGCCACAATTATCTGGCACACCTTCTTGGGTGCGTAGCACAGTGATCTACCTGTTAGATGCAGGCACCGAAACCTGGCTTTCAGGAGGCCGAATGTCCTCTCTCTGATTATCCTTGTTCGCCCATGTGCCTCATTGTAACGTTCCTCTGCCCTTGTCCTGGGAATCTTCACAGGGATCAGTAGCCATGAGAGGTTGGGGTAACCAGAGTCACCTGCAAATATCGAGGGACAACTGTTAGACACACACCAACCATTAGGGACCACACCATACCCATACACCAACATCTCCTGGGAGGGAACCTAGGCTCAACTACTAGCTACACCCGGTGCCTCTGGAGTTGAGCCATCACATATGGGATGCTACTATTCCTCAGGATAAAGGCATCATGCACAGAGCCAGGATACTTTGCATTGACATGGGAGTTGTACTGGTCTGCCATGCACACTATCTGCACATTCATGGAGTTCAAGCTCTTTCGATTTTCGGAACACCTGTTCATTTCTCCGGGGGAGGACAAATGCAAAATGTGTACCATCAATTGCCCCAGTAATGTTGGGGATATGTCCCATTGCATCTGCTGGAATGGGACATATCCCCAACATTATTGAAGTCAGCTTTCACTGTGGCCAAATCCTCCACCTGGGGGAAAACAATGTAGCTGCGCTTGTGTTTGTAAGGGCAGACAACACTCTGGTTAACACTATTGAGAACATTGGCTGTGACATTCCTGCTGCCAAGCCCACTCTCACTTTGAAGTAGCCAGTTGCCGAGAGAATGGAGCACCGACATGACTTGCACAAGAGGGGGGATCCCGGTGGGGTGGCGGATAGCAGATATCAGGTCAGGCTCCAAATGGGCACACAGCTCTGTGATTGTGGCCTGTAAAGTCTATAGGTGAGGATAATGTGCCTGTCCTCCAGTGTTGCCAAGTCCACCAGCAGTCTGTACACAGGGGGATGTCTCCATCTCCTATTCATCCGCAGCGGTTGTAATCTAGGGGGCAAAACGGGGAGCAGCTCGTCAGTATTCCACATTTCCAAACACTACACTGCAGTGCATGTTGTGACAGTAACAGTATGTTGTTGAATAGGCCTAAATGGTGCCTATGTGTACTGTGACGCAGTTAGGGGCTATAGCCTGCCCCCCCCTGAAATGGCATCCGCCTGTCCTGTTTGAAGGTACAGGTGGAAATGAGGTAATTCTGCTGATGTTGTGCGCCGTTGAGGGAGGCGGTCGAGTACCGCCGTGCAACACCTCATTGGTTGTGCATGGGCCCTATGGGTTACAGTGGCCAATGGTGATGTACGCTGGCGGTGACGGTACGCACCGCCGCGGACGTGACCGCCATTTTCTATCTGTTCACTCACTTGCTACCTGACCTTCAACAGGAGAGGACGTACTGCAAGTGCTTCTCTGACATGTGTCTGGAATCTTCCATGGCTCATGTCACTGGGGAAGGGGCCCCTGCCTTCACCACTGTGGAGTTGAAGAGACTGGTGGATGGGGTCCTACCCCAGTACTGAATGCTGTATGGGCCTCCAGACCAACAGGTGAGTACACTGTGAGCATGATGCAAGGGGCATAGATGCATGGAATGCTGTGTGTGAGGGCCTTGTGTAGGGGGGTTGGTGAAAGGGTTCTAGGCAGTGTGATGCATGTATGGTGAACATTGTCTGTGCATAAGGGGATGTAAAGGCTATGGTGGGCCATGAGTGTAACAGGCCAGACGGTATGACTGATCCCTTTTTCAATGTATCTTTTTCTGCAGGTCAGGGCCCATCAGAAAGAGGATATATGGCGTGCCACGACCAAGGATGTGCGGACCCTGGGGGTCTAAGACAGGCAGAGCACCCACTGTCACAAACGGTGGGAGGACCTGAGACGCTGGGCAAGGAAGACGGCAGAGGCCCAGCTCCTAATGAGGAAGGGGTTCCCATCGAACCCTGACCCCTCTGATGGTCCGCATACTGGCGGTGGCCTATCCGGATCTGGATGGGCACATGAGGGCATCACAGCAGCCACAAGGGGGTTAGTACAGTTTAACATTATACTACTTGTGCATGGTAGGGTGGTCTCTGGGTGGGGGATGGTGGCCTGTGGGTGCCCCTAGGTCAGGCCGGACACAGCAGGGTAGGTTCCATGTTGGGGAGAGGCTGATGAACACCACCTCCAACCAAGCTAGTAGGCATCCACTATTGGGCAGGGGTCTGTGGGTTTCAGGTACGCTGCAATTGGTGTTAGGTATTCCTGTCCATAGCCTAGTTGTAGCAGGCTGGCCTGGCTTATAGTGGGTACCTGATGGTACTTACACCTTGTGCCAGGTCCAGTTACCCCTTACTAGTAGATTAGTAGTGTTCTAGCAGCTTAGGCTGATGGAGGTAGCTTTAGCAGAGCAGCTTAGGCTGAACTAGGAGACATGCAACGCTCCTACTATACCACTTATATCATATAGCACTATATCATAAGAATCACAATACTCAGAGTTACTAAAAATAAAGGTACTTTATTTTAGTGCCAAAAATATCTCAGAGGATATACTCCCTTAGGAGGTAAGTAAAATACACAAAATATACACACAAACCAAAATCAGGTAGGTAAACAGTTAGAAAAGTAGTGCAAACACTGTAGAATACAATAGGATAAGGCAACATCAAAAAAACAAAATAAAATGATGGATGGAGTGTTGAAACTTTTCAAACACTCACCCCCAGTCACAGATCTGGGTTTAATCCATCGTTATTTTGCTTGCCACGTCACCCTAGTTTGGACCCAGCCATATGCAAATCAGCCTTGACCCTGTTCCCCATGGGAACAGCCCAACCCGAACTGCTAGGCCAGGTCCTCCCTGGACAAGAAACAAGCATCCTGGGACCGGTTTCTGTTCTGGGTATCACCCTTCATCAGCCAGGCTAGCTTGAATCCAGTGGCGCAGCGAGCAGGGGATCCACGTCTGGGCATACCCCTGCCACTTAGGACGCATAAAGCAACATCACAAAACAAAATAAAATGATGGTTGAGTGTTGAAAGCTTTTAAACACTCACCCCCAGTCACAGATCTGGGTTTAATCCATTGTTATTTTGCTCGCCACGTCACCCCAGTTTGGAACCAGCCACGTGCAAATCAGTTTTGACCCTGTTCCCCACGGGAACAGTCCAGCCCGAACTGCTAGGCCAAGTCCTCCCTAAACAGTAAACAAACATCCAGGGACTGGTTTCTGGGTGTCACCCTTCATCAGCCAGGCTAGCTTGAATCCAGTGGCACAGCGAGCAAGGGAACCACGTCTGGGCATACCCCTGCCACTTAGGGCGCATAAAGCAACATCACAAAACAAAATAAAATGATGGACGGAGTGTTGAAACTTCTCAAACACTCACCCCCAGTCACAGATCTGGGTTTAATCCATCGTTATTTTGCTCGCCACGTCACCCCAGTTTGGACCCAGCAATATGCAAATCAGCATTGACCCTGTTCCCCATGGGAACAATCCAGCCCGAACTGCTAGGCCAGGTCCTCCCTGGACAGGAAACGAGCATCCTGGGACCGGTTTCTGGGTATCACCCTTCATCAGCCAGGCTAGCTTGAATCCAGTGGTGCAGCGAGCAAGGGCCCCACATCTGGGCATACCCCTGCCACTTAGGGCGCATAAAGCAACATCACAAAACAAAATAAAATGATGGACGGAGTATCCCCTTCCCCCATGCGTCATAAAATCATTTTCTTAATGCAAGATTATGCCACATGTCTTTCATATACAGACTGATTGTCGAGCCTTATTATACAGATTGGTCTACCTTTTTAAAATAATTGAACTTTTGCAGACTGTCTGTAAAACACGGACACTACCATCCAGCCTTGTGGCATAGACTGTGTCCCTAGACCTTAGGACCAGCTATGTTATACATCTCTTGAACACACACTCTGTTAGTAGCCCTTCATGAACATACTGCGACAAATGCCCTTATTGCACAGACCCTGCTGCTTGTCCTTAATGAAGAGATTGTTTCCTCACTCCTTAACATCCAGACTTTCTACTTATCATCCTTATACACATTGTGCCACCTCCAGTACTTATTGCTCAGACTGTGCCACCTGTCATTTGTGGTGGTATTATCAGTTATTATGAGCAGACACTACAACCTACCCTAACATATAGGCCCTCATTATGACATTGGCGGTAAGTCCCGTTTACAGGCATGCCAATTGCCGCCAACATACCGCCGCTACAGCGGTTTACCGCTACCCATATTATGACCCACACACAGCAATCCATCACTATACAGACACACGCACAAGTCTGCCAGACCAAAGGTCAGAGATAAACAGGTGGTAGCAAAACCCACACTGTTACCCCAACAGAACCACGCCCACAGCATTATGACCCACGTATCACCGCGGAGGACATTCAACCGTGATAAACCATTGGTGGTACATACCGCAGTGCTCAAAATACACACACACTAACAAAACATCACCACATTGGACAATTTGAATAACACACACCTAACACACACATACTCACACCACACCCACACACCCACACACCCACACCACTATAAAACACACACACACATTACCCACAACCCTTTACGACTCAAAAACATTGACAACTGAGAGAGAAACACACCAAGAGCACCCACAGAACCAGAGCCACAGAACACCATCACCCATACACCATCCACGCACCTCACAGCACACACCACAACACATCACACCACACACCCTCACACACACCACACACACTACACACATGGCACCACAAAGACACCCCAGGTTCTCAGAGGAGGAGCTAAGGGTCATGGTGGAGGAAATCATCTGGGTAGAGCCACAGCTATTTGTATCATAGGTGCAGCAGACATCCATTGCCAGGAAAATGAAGTCATGGCGGAGAATCGTGGACACGGTCAACGCCGTGGGACAGCACCCCAGAACAAGGGACGACACCAGGGAGAGGTGGAACGACCTACGGGGGAAGGTACTTTCTGTGGTTGCAAGACACAAGATAGCTGTACAGAGGACTGGCGGTGGACCCTCACCTCCTCCCACACAACTAACATTATGGGAGGAGCAAGTTTTGGCAATACTGCATCCTGAGGGCCAGGCAGGAGTAGCAGGAGGACTGGACTCTGGTAAGTCACCTCTTTACTACTTTCACCCCACCTACCTGCATGCCATCACAAACTCCCACCCCTACCCTCACTCCCATCACTCCACAACCTCACATATACCCCACCATCGCAACCCACCCATCCCAATAGCAAGCCCTGCATGCAACACCAATGCATGGACCCCCATCACAGACATTCACAGCTACCTATCACTAAAGCATGCACATTAGAGAGAATCACCTAGCCCACAAAATCACTACTCACATAAGGCAAAGCTGACTGGGCAATCACAATCATACAGGGCAACACACCCATGCACAAGATGTTACACGCAGAAACTATAACACTGCATTTACATCCCCACAGGTCCCCCAACCAACGTCACCAGAGAGGAGGTGCCAGCAACATCCAGTCCCCCCACAGAAAAGGCCTACAGTGCTGACAGCAGCTCTGCTCGCCTGGATTACCAACCTGGCCCATCAGGGATCTCCGGATTGGTTACCCAGGCACATTCGGTTACCCAGGCACAGTCCCATACCACCACAGAACCTCCCCCCTCAGGAAATACCAGCACAGCACCGACCCAGCGGGCCCAAACCTCTGTCCCCAGGACACATCACTCAGCAGTGTGTCCACCACTACAGGGGCCCCAGGTAACCCCACAAGCACAGGACGAGCAGGTACCTGGCGTCAGTGGCAGTGGGCACACGGTTCAGGGGACAGAGGCACAGGACAACAGGGAAGCTGGGAGGACTGCTGTGTGACAGGGGAAGGACAAGCCCAGGGAACCTCCTCCCCATGAGGCACTAACCAACATCCTGGGAGCATACCAACTTTCCCAGGAGACGATGGGCCAGATACTGGACAAGTTGCAGAGACCCAGCGACTACAGGAGGGACAATACCTGGGGATCAGTGAGGACCTGAAGGACATCAACACCACCCTGGTCACCATTGCAGGGGTGCTGGCAGACATGGCTAACACCATGAGGGAGGCAGTGCGCGGCACGGGGCAGGTTTCCTGATTCTCCAAGGAGCTAATCAATACTATCTCCTTGGTTGATGCTAGCGCAGACCTAGGAAGCCCAATCTCTAATATGGGATGGGCGACCGTACTGACCAACTGACTTAGACATACTTTGTCTTCTATTTTGTAAGTGATTTTTTGCACTTGAGTAATTGTTGATACATAGGAGAAGTAGTTTAATAACAAGTTCTTTTCTTGGGTCCTGAAGAAGCGTCATAGGATCACTTTGTGACCGACCGCAGACGCGAAACATGTTGACCATGTAGGATTAAATTACCTTCCCTAGTTATAGAGTGCAGTGGTACATTATTTCCAGCAACACTCTTTACATTCCCGTTTTAATCTTGGCCTGTTCCTTGTTTGTAACTCATTAAAATGATGGTTTTGGTTCAGAGCCAATTTTAAGAGTTTTGTCTCTTTTCTATACTCTCCGTTTCTTAGTCAGTCTCTATCCCAGACCTTCTTTGTTGGCAATTTAACAACGGTTGAGCGCCACCCAGAATGCTGGGTGGCCCGCCAGGCATTGCAGCACCGGTCTGACGAGGAGTAAGCCCAATGATGATACCTGTCACCCTAGTGGGTGCTTGAGGGCTCTCCTAAAAATACCCAGTATAGATTCGCCTTTGCCGAAATAGAACTTAACTAGTTCTGTCGTCTTTTCTTTCTTGTGGAACAGTGTACTTATATTGATATAACGGAGGCAGTGGCACACCAACGGGCCTCTGACACTAGCCACACCGATGAACAGCCCTCCACCTCCACTGCCGCTAGTGGACAGGAGGCCCCGCCACAGGAACAACAAGCCACCAGCACCCCTCCCCCTGCAGAAAGAGAACCACCCCGCAAACGGTCCCTGCGATCCAGGCAGAAGCCAGAGAACATGGCCAAGACCCCACGAGGAAATAAGACTCCCCTGATTGTCACCCTTGTGTCCCACTCTGTCACCCTGTCCACCTAGAACTGCCATTGCTTCCCTTCCTATCAATCAATCAATCAATCAATCAATCAATATATTTATAGAGCGCACTTCATACCGTTAGGGTTTCAAGGCGCTGAGGGGGAAGGGGGGGGAGCTGCTACTGGTCGAAGAGCCAGGTCTTGAGGAGACTTCTGAAGGTGAGTAGGTCCTGGGTTAGTCGCAGGTTGGTTGGGAGAGTGTTCCATGTCTTGGCGGCGAGGTAGGAGAAGGATCTGCCTCCGGATGTCTTTCATTGGATGCGGGGGATGGTGGCGAGTGCGAGGTTTGCGGAGCGGAGCTGTCAGGTGGGGGTGTAGAAGTTGAGTCTGTTGTTGAGGTAAGCCGGTCCGGTGTTGTGGAGTGCTTTGTGTGCATGGGTGAGGAGCTTGAATGTGATCCTCTTGTCAACGGGGAACCAGTGGAGGTCTCTTAGGTGTGGGGGTGATGTGGTTGCGGCGAGGTACGTTGAGGATCAGTCGGGCGGAGGCGTTTTGGATGCGTTGGAGGCGCCGCAGGTGTTTTGTCGGGATGCCTGTGTATAGTGCGTTGCCATAGTCTAGCCTGCTGCTGACGAGGGCCTGTGTTACTGTTTTTCTAGTGTCTGTTGGGATCCACTTGTAGATCCTGCAGAGCATGCGGAGAGTGTTGTAGCAGGAGGAGGAGACTGCGTTGACCTGTTTTGACATGGAGAGGGAGGAGTCGAGGATGAAGCCCAGATTGCGTGCGTGGTCGGTCGGTGTTGGAGTGGTTCCTAGTGATGTTGGCCACCAGGAGTCGTCCCAGGCAGAGGGGTTGGGTCCGAGGATGAGGACCTCCATCTTGTCCGAGTTCAGTTTCAGGCGGCTGTTGCTCATCCATTCGGCAACGGCCTGCATTCCCTCGTGGAGGTTGAACTTGGCGGTGTGCGGGTCCTTGGTGAGGGAGAGGATGAGCTGGGTGTCGTCGGCGTAGGAGATGATGTTGAAGTTGTATAGGCCTGCTACTTGGGCGAGGGGTGCCATGTAGATGTTGAATAATGTTGGGCTGAGGGATGAGCCCTGGGGTACGCCGCAGATGATTTCGGTTGCTTTGGAGCAGAAGGGGGGGAGGCGGACTCTCTGGGTTCTGTCGGAGAGGAAGGATGTAGTCCACTCGAGGGCTTTCTCTTGTATTCCGGCTTCGAAGAGGCGGGTTCTCAGAGTGTGATAGCATACCGTGTCGAAGGCGGCTGATAGGTCCAGGAGGATGAGGGCTGATGTTTCGCCGTTGTCCATTCGGCGTCTGATGTTGTCTGATGTCCTCTGTGGCAGCGAGGAGTGCGGTCTTGGTGCTGTGATTTTGTCGGAAGCCAGACTGCGAGGGGTCCACGATGTCGTTGTTTTCGAGGTGGCGAGTCAGTTGTGCATTGACGATTTTCTCGATGACCTTCGCAGGGAATGGGAGTAGGGAGATGGGTCGGTAGTTCTTAAGGTCCTGGGGGTCTGCTTTGGGTTTCTTAAGGAGGGGGTTGTTTTCGGCGTGCTTCCAGCTTTCAGGGAACGTTGCTGTTTCAAAGGAGATGTTGATGACCTTCCGTAGATGGGGCCTGATGGCTGCGTCTGCTTTGTTGTACACGTGGTGAGGGCCTGGGTCTGACGGTGATCCGGAGTGGATGGAGTTCATGAATTTGCGTGTCTCGGTGTTGCTGACGTTGGTCAAGGCGGTTAGGCGATCGGAGTGGGTGGTGTTAGCGGGTGTGGCGTCTGGCGTGGTGGGGGCGGCTGTGGTGTTGAAGCTGTCGTGGATGTCGGTGATCTTTTGGTGGAAGAAGGTGGCCAGAGAGTCGCAGAGCTCTTGTGAGGGTGGAATGTCGTTGACGTTGGCGCTGGGGTTGGAGAGTTCTTTCACGATGCTGAAGAGCTCTTTGCTGTTGTGTGCATTGTTATCTAGGCGGTCTTTGAAGGAGGATCTTTTGGCTAGTCTGATTAGTTGGTGGTTTCTGCGGGTGGCGTCTTTGTGGGCCGTGAGGTTGTCAGGTGTGTGTTCGGTGAGCCATTTGTTCTTAAGTTTCGGCCGATGCGCTTTAAGGTCTGGAGCTCTTCGGTGACCCAGGTGGCTTTCTTGGTGGCTTGGTTGTTGGTGGTCTTCTTGAGTGGTGCGAGGGAGTTGGCACAGTCATTGATCCACTGTCTGAGGTTGTGGGAGGCGGTGTCTGGGTCGGTGGGGTCGTTAGGCGGGTTCTGGGCAAGGGCGCTGGTCAGCTGGTCTTGGGTGACTTTGCTCCAGTGGCGGCAGCGTGGCTGTAGGGAACGGTGGTGTTTGACCTGTTTCCGGAAGGTGAAGTGGATGCAGTGGTGGTCGGTCCAGTGGAGTTTGGTGGTGTGGTTGAAGGTGATGTGGGTGCTTGTGGAGAAGATGGGGTCAAGCGTGTGGCCGGCTGCGTGGGTGGATGTGGTGACGAGTTGTCTGAGGCCGAGGTTGGCGAGGTTGACGATCAGGGTGGTGGAGTGGACGTCGTTGTTGTTCTCGAGGTGGAAGTTAAGGTCCCCGAGGAGGATGTAGTCTGTAGAGGCGAGTGCGTGGGTGCTGGCGAGGTCAGATATGGAGTCGCTGAAGGGTGCCCGTGGTCCGGGGGGTCTGTAGACGAGCGTTCCTCTGAGGGTGGTGTTGGGGTCGGTGTGTATTTGGAAGTGCAGATGTTCGGTGGTCTTGAGGGTGTCGTCCGTGTGGGTGAAGACCTTGAGGGTGGCCTTGTGGATGATGGCTATTCCTCCTCCGATTCCATTTGTGCGATCCCTGCGGGTGATCTTGTAGCCCTCTGGGATGGCTATGGCGATGTCGGGTGCCGAGGAGTCGTTCCACCATGTTTCGGTAAGGAAGGCTACGTCCGGGGCTGAGGTGTCGAGTAGGTCCCAGAGCTCGATGGCGTGCTTGCGCGCGGAGCGGGTGTTAAGGAGTATGCAGTGGAGGTGGTTGGTTCTGGTTGTTGGAGGTTTGGTGGTTCTGTCGCAGGTAAATCTGCAGTTGTGGCAGGAGAAGGGTCCGTGGGTATTTCTTGGTGAGGACTGGAAGCATGCTGTGGAGCGACCAGGGTTGAGTGCGTTGAGTTCGCTGGCAGTGTAGTGGTGTCTGGAGGTGCGGGGGTTCCGAGGACCAGGGGGGGTGGCGCTGGGCACGGTCCAGGCGCGGACGGGCGCAGACGGGCTTGCCTCTGGCGCGCCTGTGGCGTGCCAGTGGTGTGCCCGCTGTGCACGGTCGCGCTGCAACCTCCATTAAGAAGGGGAGGAGGGAGGAGCAGATGGGAGGCGGGAGGCGTGGAAGAATGGGGGCTCGAGGGGGGTGGGCCGCAGGGACGCAGCAGCGGGAAGACGAGACCTTGGACAATGCACTTGTGATACAAATAGACTAGACTCTATCCTGGACTTACCTCCATCATCCCCCAGCCCATTGCATATCACCTTCCACCTCTTAGCACTTGAATAAACACCCTTTGAATAAATACAGGTATGGAGTATGTCAAACGATTTAACTATGTATTCGTTTAATAAGGTTTAAACACTGCAATACAACTGTACAGTAATGTATACATAGGAATGACCTGTAGTTGGCTGCAGTCAACACACCAGGTGCCAGAGTGGGGCACTGATATCTGAAAATAGAAATGCTAAAGGGTACAGTAAAAGGCCATAGAAGTGGGAAAATCTGCATGCATGTACAATGTCAAATACAAAACTGTCAATGCAAAGTGAAGTTACAGTGTCTTACCTCTGTGTCACTGGAAGTACTGTCGTATAATAGCTGTTCTGTTGTCCTCATCCTCATCCTCTGCCTCCTCATCTTCACTGTCCACAAGGTCCACTGCTGCCACACGCCCATCTCCAGCCTCATCCTCCTGCAGAAAAGGCACCTGGAGTCTCAAGGCAAGGTTATGCAACATGCAGCATGCCACAATTATCTGGCACACCTTCTTGGGTGCGTAGCACAGTGATCTACCTGTTAGATGCAGGCACCGAAACCTGGCTTTCAGGAGGCCGAATGTCCTCTCACGGATTCTCCTTGTTCGCCCATGTGCCTCATTGTAACGTTCCTCTGCCCTTGTCCTCGGATTCCTCACAGGGATCAGTAGTCATGAGAGGTTGGGGTAACCAGAGTCACCTGCAAATATCGAGGGACAACTGTTAGACACACACCAACCATTAGGGACCACACCATACCCATACACCAACATCTCCTGGGAGGGAACCTAGGCTCAACTACTAGCTACACCCGGTGCCTCTGGAGTTGAGCCATCACATATGGGATGCTACTATTCCTCAGGATAAAGGCATCATGCACAGAGCCAGGATACATTGCATTGACATGGGAGTTGTACTGGTCTGCCATGCACACTATCTTCACATTCATGGAGTAAAAGCTCTTTCGATTTTCCGAATACCTGTTCATTTCTCCGGGGGGGACAAATGCAATATGTGTACCATCACTTGTCCCAGTAATGTTGGGGATATGTCCCATTGCATCTGCTGGAATGGGACACATCCCCAACATTATTGAAGTCAGCTTTCACTGTGGCCAAATCCTCCACCTGGGGGAAAACAATGTAGCTGCGTGGACATAGATGTGGATCCCTTGCTCACTGTGCTCACTGTGCCACTGGATTCAAGGTAGCCTGGCTGATGAAGGGTGAAACCCTGAAACCGATACCAGGATGTTTGTTTACGGTCCAGGGAGGACCTGGCTTGGCAGTTCGGGCTGGACTGTTCTCATGAGGAACAGGGTCAAGACTGATTTGCATATGGCTGGGTCCAACCTGGGGTGGTATGGTGAGCAAAAGAACGATGGATTAAACCCAGATCTGTGACGGGGTGAGTGTTTGCATTGTTCAGCACTCCGTACATCATCCTTTTGTGTTGCTAGAATACAATAGGATGCCATAGGCCTAGGGGCAACACAAACCATATACCAAGAAAGGGGAATGCAAACCACTTAGGGACCCCTGGCCTAGTGTAGTGTGTAGAGGGTCACTGTGAGTGTAAGAAAACACTAAGGGTGTCCAAGATACCCCACCCCAAGACCCTGAAAAGTAGGAGTAAAGTGACCCTACTTCCCCAGAAACACACTAAAGTCGTGATAGGAGATTCTGCAAAGACCACAACTGACTGCAAAGCACTGAAGATGGATTCCTGGACCTGAGGACCTGTAAAGGAAGGGGACCAAGTCCAAGAGTCACAAGAGTGTCCAGGGGGGCAGGAGGCCACTAAACCCCGGATGAAGGTGCAAAATGGCTGCTTCTGGGTGGAAGAAGCTGAAGATTCTGCAACAACGGAAGATGCCAGGAACTTCTCCTTTGCACAGAAGATGTCCCATGGCCTGCTGGAGGATGCAGAGTTGTTTCTTTGGAGAAAGACCACAAACAAGCCTTGCTAGCTGCAAAGGTTGCAGTTGAAGAAAAAGGGTGCTGCCCAGGCCCAGGAAGAACAAGGAGGTTGCCACTTGGAGGAGAAGGCAGAGGGGGCCCTCAGCAACACAGAGAGCCCATGCAGAAAAAAGCAGCACCCACAGAAGTACTTGAACACAGGTTCAAGAAAACTGAGCATGGAGGTCATCTCAACACTGCAAAGGAGGGTCCCATGAAGCCGGTGGTCAACTCAGCGAGTTGAGCAATGCAGGACAGAGTTCTGGGGACCTGGGCTGTGCTGTGCACAAAGGATTCCTTGCAAAATTGCACAGAAGCCCTAGCAGCTGCAGTTCATGCAGTACACAGGATTACTGTCTGGCGAGGGGAGGCAAGGACTTACCTCCTCCAAATTTGACAGATGGACCACTGGACTGTCGTGGTCACTTGGATCCAGCACCTGTGTTCTAGGGACCATGCTCATCATGATGAGAGGGGACCCAGAGGCCCGGTGAAGCAGAAGTTTGGTGCCTGCGTTAGCAGGGGGAAGATTCCGTCGACCCACTGGAGATTTCTTCTTGGCTTCCAGTGTAGGGTGAAGGCAGACATCCCCCAGAGCATGCACCACCAAGAAACAGTCGAGAAAAGCCGGCAGGATTAGGTGCTACAATGCCGCTGGTAGTCTTCTTGCTACTTTGTGTCAACACCAGGACAGTGCGCGCTCTACGGGCATCTAGAATGCAAAAACCCAACACTCGCAAGATAATGTAATTTATGCATTGTGATGATATGTTATTGTTTAAACTTTTGCATTGCAGAATTCCATCCAAAAGATTCATTTTTAAGGTGCTTATAAATGCTGAACTTTTGCAATGTATTGCTGCAGACATTCAGAGTGTGTTAGAGTGTGGTCCCTTTCCAGGGCCTTCTAGAGACTTTCCCTGCAACATGCCTGGGCGTGGTTCTAGGCTGGGCCAAGACTCTATAAAAGAGAGTCAGCCCAACTTCCAGTGCTCACTATTCAGAGGTCCCGGTGCAGAGCAGCAGCTTCTTCCTGAGCTCCTGTCCCGGCGGCCTATTTGGATTTTCCAGTCTTCTGCACTCATCTCTCATTGGTGATCACTGTTTCCAGGCGGTAAGACGGTGTTTGGACATTTCCCAACACCGTAATTGAGAATTTTCATATTCTTGATTTTAATTCTTAAATGAATAACAGATTAATTGTGCCCTGCCATTTTTTGACATTTGTATGGTGGTTTGCAAATAGGGAGGACGCGCAATTTATTCCATAAAGATTTGACTTCGTTATTACATTGTTGTTCATTGCGCGCTGATATTTCTTGACATTTACATGATGTTTTATGAGTTGGCAAGACGTGCAACTCGTTTCATGAGCATTTAACTTTGTTGTTCATTGCGCGCTACCTTTTCTTGACATTTACATGGTGGCATTCGAATCGGCGAAACGCGCGATTCACTTCTCGTGAGTAATTCATGCTGTTCAATGTGCGCTACCATTTTCTGGCATTTACATGGTGGCATTCGAATCGGCAACACGCGCAATTCTTTCCTTGAGTGTTTTTTCATGTTATTCATTGTGCGCTACCATTTCTTGGCATTTGCATGGTGGCATTTGAATCGACAAGACCGCGATTCTTTCGCTGAGTGCTTTTCATGTTGTTTATTGTGCGCTACCATTTCATCGCATTTGTATGGTGGCATTTGAATCGGCAAGACGCGCAATTCTTTCCTCGTGTATAAATAATGTAAATTACTGTGCGCTGCTATTCTAAGACATTTTCTTGGTAGCATTTCAAGTTGACACGTTGCGTGATTTATTCCTTGAATCTACGTTGTGTGATTTCATGGTGCACAATCCTTTATGGTGTTTAATACTCATATAAAAATCTGCAATGTGCGCAATTCACTTCCCAATGTTTTTTCTGAGATGAACACAACAATACCAAAGTTATAGATGTAATGCTGTGTGTTCCCGATATGTATTCTTAAAAGGAGATTCATATGGTTGTTTAGAAATTGCTCAGAGTGTTTCCTGATTCTCATGCTAAAGAAAGTACTCGAATCTGAAAGTCCTATTTAACTTTTCCTGTTTCCTCCTCAGGTATTCGGTCATCTAAAGCCTAGTCAGTTTTAGGACTATTCTAGGGTTGTTCATGTTTTTTCGGAAAAGACGAAGCTTAGAGTTGTAGCATGGTACTGATTTCATGAGATGTAATTTTGATGTTGTGTTTTAACCTTTTGCTTCCTACAGGTCTCCTTCCCAGCTGTTCCCGTCCTAATCCCCTTTTTCCCCACTTGGACTCTCTTAGACTCTGTGATAAATCTAATCAGAGTATTGGAGCTGTCTTGTGGTGGAAGTGTTGGGAACGTGCACAGACCCCGAGGATCTGGTGACTCTGACACTTTGTTGCAGTTTTGCAGGCGTCCTGGAGCAGTCAGCGGACGATCCTTGGCAGAAGTCGAAGAGGGAAATGCAGAGGAACTCTGGTGAGCTCTTCCATTCGTTATCTGAGGAAAAGCCCACAGGAGAGACCCTAAATAGCCCTCAGAGGAGGATTGGCCACCTAGTCAGGTAAGCACCTATCAGGAGGGGTCTCTGAAGTCACCTGCTGGCACTGGCCACTCAGAGGCCTCCATTGTGCCCTCACACCTCTGGATTCAAGATGGCAGAGGTCTGGGACACACTGGAGGAGCTCTGGGCACCACACCTACGGTGGTGATAGACAGGGGAGTGGTCACTCCCCTTTCCTTTGTCCAGTTTCACACCAGAGCAGGGCTGGGGGTTCCCTGAACCGGTGTAGACTGGTTTATGCAAGGAGGGCACCATCTGTGCCCTTCAAAGCATTTCCAGAGGCCTGGAGAGGCTACTCCTCTCAGTCCCTTAAAATCTATTTCCAAAGGGAGAGGGTGTAACACCCTCTCTCAGAGGAAATCCTTTGTTCTGGGCTGCCCAGACCCCAGGAGGGCAGAAGCCTGTCTGTGGGTTGGCAGCAGCGGTAGCTGCAGTGAAAACCCCAGAGAGCTGGTTGGCAGTACCCAGGGTCCATGCTGGAGCCCCGGGGATGAATGGGATTGGCACCCCAATGCCAGATTTGGCTTGGGGGGACAATTCCATGATCTTAGACATGTTACATGGTCATATTCAGAGTTACCATTGTGAAGCTACATATAGGTATTTAACTATATGTAGTGCACGTGTGTAATGGTGTCCCTGCACTCACAAAGTACAGGGAAATTGCGCTGAACTATGTGGGGGCACCTTGGCTATTGCCAGGATGCCCTCACACTTAGTAATTTTGCACCTAAACTTCACCAAGTGAGGGTTAGACATATAGGTGACTTATAAGTTACTTAAGTGCAGTGTAAAATGGCTGTGAAATATCATGGACGCTATTTCACTCAGCCTGCAGTGGCAGTCCTGTGTAAGAATTGTCTGCGCTCCCTATGGGTGGCAAAAGAAATGCTGCAGCCCACAGATCTCCTGGAACCCCAATACCCTGGGTACCTAGGTACCATATACTAGGGGATTATAAGGGTGTTCCAGTGTGGCAATTAGAATTGGTGAAAATGGTCACTAGCCTATAGTGACAATTTTAAAGGCAGAGAGAGCATAAACACTGAGGTTCTGATTAGCAAAGCCTCAGTGACACAGTTAGTCACTACACAGGGACACACATTCAGGCCACAAACTATGAGCACTGGGGTCCTGGCTAGCAGGATCCCAGTGAGACAGGCAAAATCAAACTGACCTACAAGTAAAAATGGGGGTAACATGCCAGGCAAGATGGTACTTTCCTACACTGGTGACTCGCATTGTGACTGGTAGTGCATTGCCTAGTGCATAGGGCTGTTCCCTGTGGGTGTGCGTGTGTCATGTACGCCAACGGTGGTGTTGTTGCTGCCATTGACCAAGTGTATCCCTTGTCTTTCCCCCCCCTTTTTGTTTTGTCACCCTGTCCTTATGTGCATTAGCATCATCTGGCGGAGGAGCAGAGGCACCGCCGACAGAGGGAGCTGCATCCCACAGGGCCCAGGATGCCGAATCCACCGACCATGAACGCACCAGTGGGATGGAGGGCGAGGGGAGCACCACGGCGGAGACAGAAGGGGACAGTTCGGACAGTGATACCTCCTCCGATGGAAGCTCGCTGCTCGTGGCGGACACCTCAGTGCCAACCACAACTACAGGTACAGCTGCCACACCCATACCAGCACCGCCCTCCCAGCAGCCCCTCAGAGAGTTTCCCATGTCTGCTCACCCAGGAGGGTGGGCTTCTCCTTCACCCCAGGCACCTCAGGCCCTGCCCCAGTTAGCCCTGCTGCCCTGAGTGAGGAGGCTATTGACCTTCTGAGATCCATCTCTGTTGAGCAGTCAACCATAGTGAATGCCATCCAGGGCCTGGCAGGCCATTTGCAACAAACAAATGCATTCCTGGAGGGCATTCACTAGGGCATGGCAGCCCAACAGAGATCAATCCAGGCTCTGGCCTCCTCCCTGATGGCAGCCATTGTCCCTGTCTCTAGCCTCCCCCCTCCAACTTCCTCTGCCCAGTCCCATTCCCCTCAACCCCAGCCTATCCCAGCACACATTCAGACCAGCATGCACCTAAGACAAGACTCAGGAGTGGCTCAAGCAAACACAAGCACCACACATCATCACACAGGCACTCACACAAACACCATCTAGATGCAGACATAACAACACCCACTGCCTCCACTGTGTCCCCCCCTCTTCCTCGTCATCAACCACCCTCCCAGTAGTGACTCCACTCACACCTGCATGCACTACATCCTCATCCACTACCACCATCACCAGCACACCTATCACTACACACCCCTCACTGGCAGTCACCACCCCCACATCCATGCACACGTCCCCTGTGTCATCTCCCACTGTGTCTGTGCCTCCTCCTCCCAAAGTACACAAACGACCACTCAGACACCGAACAGCCATCCACTTTACAACAGCATCCAGCCCATGCACCTGCACCCAAACACAGCAGACCGATGTGGTATATAACTTGTTGTAAGACCTAAGTGAAATGTTCTCTTAGCTCTGTTCTGTCTTGATGTCATGTCTGACATCATATGGAATGTGGAGTGTTGAAGGAGGTTTGAGCAGAGCAAGGAGAAGGATCGCTGTTGTCGTGCTGTGGATGGGATGCTCCAATAAAGGACCAGATCAGACCTAAATTTGGATATATTTCCTTCTTTTAACACTGGCGACGAGGATGGGATTTGGAGCATCTTAACACTTTTTGTGGCTACTTCGTCCTATCATTTTTTATACTTTGGTATTCGACTTGTACCATTTGGATTTATAATTTTTTTATTTTTATTATTGGTACTACCTGCTATCTTCGGATGTTGAACTTAGCTGAACTGAGGAAAATAACTTAGCTGATCTGAGGAAAAGATAAGGTAATAATTGTTTTTCATTTCTTCCTATTACCGACAACACTTCCTTCAGTTTCCTGCCTCGCGCTGATGGCTGTTTAAAAGCGCTCAGGAGAGCGTGTGTGCATTTCCTTAAGCGCGATCAGGACAGCGCGTACTTAGTAAGATTTTTGCTTTCTTCATGACTTTTCTTTTTTACACTCACGCTCAGGAGAGCGTGAAGTCTAATTTAACTGGCGTTATTAATTATTTGTTTGTGCTCGGGTGAGCATCGGCGAAGTGTCAACAGAAGCGTCATTTAAAACTGGTGCGAGGCCGAATGAAGTGGAGCAGCGCGCGAGGTGGAGCAGCGCGTCCGTTGCTGTCGCCTCAACGCGCATTTACCAGTTTTGCAACGTTATTAAAAATAAACTAAACTAACTATACTGTATTCTTACGTTTTTGATCCAAGTGTGAGGTGCTTTCCAAAACAACGTCGACAATTGCTGATCAAAACTCACCGGGACATTTTTCATCTTGTTTTCCGTGATTTTTCCAGTTTTTTGTTGAATGATTATTCAAACAAGGTCTAATTCCTTCGAAATTTCATCTATTTGCTACAGTCTACTAAACGACACTGATTGGCCTACAAGTTTCTCTTGTGTTATGGAACTTTACATTTTTACATATGTTGTAACAGTACTGTTATTTTAATCTTACTTGTAAGATACTTTTTATCAACATTATGCAAAGTGTTACTCCACCACCTTTCTTTTTAACAACACCTGGTGAACCATTGATAAAATGGTCCAAATGGAAGAAAACTTTTCTGCATTATGCCAGGGTTTGTGGATCTAATTTAACGAATGAACGGAAAACTGCTCTACTCATGCACTGTCTTGGTTGTGAGGGTCAAGAAATATTTGAAAGTCTTCCAGATCCAGGTGAAGAAGCTACTGATCTCAACAAATTTGAACTTTGTCTTAAAAAACTCGATCTACACTACTTACCCAAAGTCAGTACAATATTGGAACGCTATCATTTTGGGATGAGGGAGCAGAGAGCAGGAGAAAGTATAGAGGAGTATATTACCGCTCTTAGAAAACGTGCATCAACGTGCAAATTTGGTATTACAATCGAGGAAAGAATCAGAGATCAGTTTATGTTGAGATGTGCGAGTGATAAGATCAGGCAAGGATTGTGGAGTAAAGACGATCCTACGTTACAAGAAGTGATCATTCTGGCCAAAAGTGTCGAACATACATTGGCTTGTGTTGAGGAGTTAGAAAAACAAAGGAAGGTAGAAGTGAACAAAATTGTGACGAAAGGGGATTCTGCCAGGTGTAATATTTCTCAGCGTGAGGATGACAAAATTGACCAAAGTGCAGAGAACAGTTACAAAAATGATAGGTGTTTTCGTTGCGGAAATTTAGGACATTTTGCAACTTACAAAAAATGTCCTGCTGTGAACTCTACATGTAGGTTGTGCAATAAGAAGGGGCATTTCGCTAAATGTTGCAAGTCCTTAAAAAAATCAAACACCGGTTAAGACAGTTGAAGATTGCATTTTGTCAGTTTCATTGACTACGGAGAAGAAAAAACATCCTAAGGATACTGTAACCATTCCAGGTTTGCCGTGTGAAATGTTGTTCGACTCTGGAGCATGGTTGACATTAATTTCTAATTATTTTTTAGACCAGAATTTAAGTCACAAGGTCAGACTGAAAAATCCTGACCTTGTTCCTGGTGGATATGCAGGTCATTGATCTGAGGGGATATTTTGAAGCAGAGATTATGTACAAGTCTAACATTATTTATGGGAAAATCTACATTCCAGTCAATGGGGATAGTGTTTTAAGTTGGCCTCATCAGGAAGGTTTGAGAGTCATTCTTGATCCTAACTCTCCTTCTCCAGTTATGATCAAAGAAGATTATGTGAAAACCTTGAGTCAAGTATTGGAGATAGATTCTACAAGGGTGGAATCCTTGTCTGAATTTGTTGAGGAATTCAAGGATGTTTTCAGTACGAAATTAGGTTGTTTAAAGAACTATTCTCATCAACTAAAATTAAGGAAAGGATCTATACCTGTTACTGCTAAAGTGCGTCCTATTCCTATTTCCTTGAAAGAAGATGTGGAAAAGGAGATTACTAGGCTGTGTGATGAAGGTATTATCGAGCCGGTGGAGTCATCTGAATGGTTCTCACCCGTTGTAGTAGCGAGGAAACAATCCGGAGAATTGAGATTGTGTGTGGACTTAAGGAATCTCAATAAATGTGTCATCAGTGACCAGTTTCCGCTACCAAACATCACTGAAATGGTCACCATGTTATCTGGTTCCAAGTTCTACACGAAATTCGATTTGACTTCAGCATACCACCAGATTGTGCTACATCCGGATTCACGTGACTATACCACATTCATCACTCCATTTGACACTTACAGATTTCTTAGGATGCCCTTTGGGTTAGTTTCTGCAGCTGCAGTATTTCAAAGGCTTATGTAAAAGTTGTTTGGTTCTATGACTGGTGTCAAATGTTTCCAGGATGACATTTTGATACATGGTAGCACTATGGCTGAGCATGATTCGAGAGTCAGGAAAGTTCTAACTATTCTCAGAGATCACGGGCTGACACTCAAACTAAAAAAATTTCATTTTAAGAAAACTGAAGTGGATTACCTTGGTCATACAATTACTGTAGCAGGTTTGCATCCTAAAAAAGAGCTGGTAGAAAATATTTTGCATCTACGTGCACCTGAGAAAAAGGATGAGCTAATGTCTTTTTTAGGAATGGTTGAATTTCATGCGAAATTCCTACCAGATCTGGCTTCCAAAACGGTGTGCATGCGTCAGCTTTTAAAGAAAAATACAGAATTTATATGGGATGAGGCATGTTTGAGTGAGTTCGAGAACATCAAAGCTGAATTATCTTCCATTGGGTGTCTGGAATCTTTTGATCGTAGGAAAAAAAGCTTGATTATGACTGATGTGAGTGAGAAGGGTTTGGGAGCAGTGTTGTTACAAGAGATGGATGATTTAGATCATAAACCCATAGTGTTTTGCTCTAGAACATTATGCAGTCCAGAATTCAATTACTCTACTATTGAAAAAGAAGCTTTGAGTGTATATTGGGCAGTAAATAAGTTTAGGAATTTTGTGTGGGGAAGAAGATTTTAAGTTTTTACAGATCATAAACCGTTGGTGGAGGTATTTATGAGGAAAGGACTAGACTCAATTTCTGGAAGAGTGAGTAAGTGGGTGATCAGTTTACAGGAGTATGACTATACTGTGCATTATGTTCCAGGTTCCTATAATAGAGTTGCTGATTGTCTTTCCAGATTGAGTTCTGCAGTTGAGGAAACTTCGAATATGTATAGTTATAAATGATGTTTCTGTGTGTTGTATAACAGGTGGAATTGTAGAACAAGATGAATGGAAGAGAGTTGTAGTAGAGGACAGAGTTTTGCAACTAGTATGTGAGAAGATCAGGTGCGGTTGGACTCATGATGCCAAGAAGGACAAGGATTTGTGCAGCTATTGGAAGGTGAGAGATGAATTATCTGTTCAAGATGGTTTTCTGTCACGGGGTTTGAGACTTGTAGTTCCTGTGGTTTTGAGAGATAAAATCATTAGTCTGGGACATGATGGTCACCAAGGTATGAGCAGGACAAAAGCTAGAATTCGTATGGATTATTGGTGGCCGGGTATGGATATGAACGTTGAGAGAGTAGTGAGGGAATGTGTTGATTGTTGCAATAGTGATAAAGTGTTCAAAACAAGAGTTCCTCCAATGTGTGTAAGGGAAATGCCACAAAAACCATGGCAAGAAGTAGCTGTTGACATTGTTGGTCCAGTACATGGTAGGGGTGGTGCCAATTACTTGATAGTACTGATTGATCATTTTTCCAGGTGGGCTGAAATCGGTATATGTAGCACTACAGACACTAAGAAAGTAATTGAGTTTTTCAAATACATTTTTGGGCATGAAGGTTTTCCGGACACAATTGTCACAGATAATGGACCACAGTTTGTTTCAAGAGAAATGAGAGAGTTTCTTGGAAAATTTGGTATAAGGCACAAGAGGTGTTCTCTTTATCACCCAGAATAGTTGAAAGATAGTTGAAAGATTCAACAGGTGTGTGAAAGAGTGTATACAATTGGAAAGTCCGTCAAATAGAGACTGGAGGGATGGTCTCAAAAGATTCCTTTATGCGTACAGGGTGACTCCTCATTCTACTACAGGTAAAGTTCCTTTCGATCTTTTCAGAGGTCGGAAGGCTAACACTTCTCTTGTACCTGCATGGGTGTGTTGGAGGAAGAACGATGCTGAACAAAACGTCGTGGATGTGAGGGATGAAAATGAAAGAGCAAGTGTACTAAAGAGGAAGATGTACTACGACAATAAGAAAGGCGTGCATGATTATAATGTAAATATTGGTGACCAGATCTTGGTTAAAAAAACGACTTTGTGTAAAGACAAAAGTAAATTTCAAGGACCTTTTGAAGTTGTTAAGCTTTTTAGAAATGCAGTAAAGATAAAAGATGGTAGAGTATGGAACCTTAATAGAATTGTCAAATTTATAGGGAATTGTTCTTAAGGATGGTTTCATAGTCACTTTTAATTTTTTTTCTTCTTTTTTCTGTTTTATTCTCTTGTATTCCATTTCAAATCTTGTATATAGTTTCCTTGGAGTTTTTTTTGTTTTTTTAAAGGAGGGAGGTGTGTGGTATATAACTTGTTGTAAGACCTAAGTGGAATGTTCTCTTTGCTCTGTTCTGTCCTGATGTCATGTCTGACATCATATGGAATGCGGAGTGTTGAAGGAGGTTTGAGCAGAGCAAGGAGAAGGATCGCTGTTGTTGTGCTGTGGATGGGATGCTCCAATAAAGGACCAGATCACACCTAAATTTGGATATATTTCCTTCTTTTAACAACCGATACCTCCAACAACCACTCCTTCTTCCTCCACTCCCAAACCTTCACCCTCTTCCCATCCCAGTATCCCTAAGAAGCTTTTCCTCTCCGCCGTTGTCCTCTTCCCAACCCCTCCCCCCATCCTTCACGTCAGGCCAGGGTGGTCAGAGCCCAGGCTAGCACCTCAGCAACCCAGTCCACGGCCACAGTAGTGTTGGCAGCTACTGTACGTGGGAGAGGCTCCAGGGAACCAGCCATCAGCACTGACAGTGTGCCTGCACCAGCTGCCAAGGGGAATGGCAAGGATGCACCACCAGCTGCCAAGGGGAAGGACAAGGAGGCACCACCAGCTGACAAGGGGAAGGAGGAACCACCAGCTGCCAAGGGAAGGGGCAAGGATGCACCACCAGCTGCCAAGGGGAAGGGCAAGGAGGCACCACCAGCTGCCAAGGGGAAGGACAAAGGGCCTGCACCTGCACCTGCAGGCAGGATGGACAGGAGGCCTGGTGCTCGGACTGATTCTGAGGCCCCACCACCAACCATGGCTGTTCAGCCATCAGAGGCTGCATGGGAAGGCCTGGAACCTCCCCCACCACTGGTATCCCCGACACCAGCACCACCACTAGCACCACTGCCAGCAGCAGCAGCCCCAGTGGGCAGCTGTCCGAGGCTGCAGGGGAAGGGCTGGAGCCTCCCACCTCTGCCTGCACCACCACCAGAACCAGTGCCAGCAGCAACAGCAGCCCCAGCGGGCAGCCGTCCGAGGTTGCAGGGGAAGGGCTGGAGCCTCCCCCCACCACTGCCTGCACCACCACCAGTACCACTGCCAGTAGCAGCACCCCAGTGGGCAGCCGTCCGAGGCTGCAGGGGAAGGGCTGGAGCCTCCCCCACCACTGCCTGCACCGCCACCAGTACCACTGCCAGTAGCAGCAGCCCCACTTGGCAGCCGTCCGAGGTTGCAGGGAAAGGGCTGGAGCCTCCCCCCACCACTGCCAGCCCCGAAATCCAGCACTGCCACTACTAAGCAGCCGTCACCGCTGGTGGGCAGTGTGTAGTCCTACCTCCATGGGGTGTACTGCGTCCTGGACCCTGCAAATCCTGTAGGTCTGACACCCAGGTGAGAGACTGACCTTGCACTCCCCAAGATCTGCATCACAGGGCACATTGCCCCCTCCAGAACCAGTGAAAGAAGCCATCCACTCACCCCCTCCTTGCCAGGATGAATCACACAGGGCACAATGCCCCCTCCAGAACCAGTGGAAGAAGCCATCCACTCACACAAGGCATTTCAAGCATATCACTCCATCATATTTCTGCCTTCTATATAAGTCACTGTGGCCCTCATTATGACATTGGTGGTAATGCTCACTGACCACAGTGCTGGCAGGTGCCAAATTACTGTTGTTTCCAGAGGTAACCATACCGCCGTATTATGACCACAAAAACACACACCGCCAGTAAACAGGCAGTTTTCACAAAACGCCAGGGCCAACGACGGTTGGAAATCGGCGGTCAGCAAAACAACACCGCCACGCCAGAGATACTCCGGCCACCAAAATATGACCCACAAGTCACCACAACTGTGTGTCGATGGCGGAAACACGTCAGTGGTGTGGGGCGGCCTATTCTCAACATAGGGATCCCTGCAGGGGTGACGTCCGACCCCAGAGAAAGGTAGGGTAAATATCATCAACGGCCGTATGTGGGTATCCCTGTGTGTGCCCTGTGTGTTTGGGGTGTCTGTGTGTGTATCTGTGTTGTCTGGGTGCGTGAATGTGGTCTATGACGACAAATAATTACTGTGTGTTTTTCTGTGTAAACGTGTGTGGGGGCAAGCTGTTAGGGATGTGGGGACATGTATGTGTGTTGGTGGTGTTGTATGTGTGTATGGGAGGCGAATCTGGTGTTCAGCCCGAATCTCCCCTATACCCATAAAGTGGACCGTCAGGCTTTTCGCAACAGTGTCACCGCCACGGAAAGCGTGGCGGTGCTCTGAGTGGTAATAACTGTGGCGGTAAATGGCTCCAAAACTGCCTGAAAACGCCTACCGCTGCCACCTGCGGTTGCACCACATTGGCGGTACAGGCGGTGAACTGGATGTATTCATCGCAGTTCATCAGCCTGTCGGCGGTGTTACCGCCAGTGTTCCACCCACCGCAGGCGTTATAATGAGGGCCTGTAAGTGGTAAAAGCATACCCAGACATTGGACTCAGTTACACCCAACTGGAGCAGCCTAAACGTACCCATTGGCTTAACAAGTATAAATCCCATCTAGAGTTGCCTGGCTTAGGGTCCATAGCCTAGTAGTTTAAGCAAGAGAATCATGTTTGGGTCATACATAAGGTCAAATTATATATGGATGGTCCCTGTCTTTAATGGCACTGATGAGCTAAACAAATGGGATGGAATACAGCTCGGACCAATTGCCAGTAGCTAAAATTGACTCCAGAAATTCAATTAATTACTATTTTATCTATTTTAATTTACTGGCACCTTTCATTAGAACACAGAATAGGCTATCAATTTACAATACATAGACAGTGTTACCCATCCTTTATATAATGACGGTGCCAACTGTTCCTTGTACACAAAGAGAGTGCATAGCTTACACATCTATGGCCCTGACTGCACTGGTGCTTGGCAATGAAGGCAGTGCATCCTGTGGTCTATACAATAGCCATATCATAACATTAATATAGCACTTTAAAAACAAGATGCGCACATGCTTGCAGATGTCACATTAGGCATTGGGATTAAGATGTGTTTTTAAACAGGTTTAAATGTCACAATATCCACTTATTTGTGTTAAGGGGATCTTCTGCCCAGAGTTATGGTAACACAACCTGTGCATAGATAGTTGCATGGGGTGTACATAATGATTGACTTAGAATTTGGTAGCTGGAACATTATATATTACATGGATCTTGCATATTTTTCAGGAGCCAGAGCCTCCTAAAAAGAGAGAGCTTGTCCCAAACAAGCTTACTAAATTACATTACAAAAATGAATCTGGGCTACAAATTTGTAAAAAAGCTAAACAATATTCTTTGGTCCTTTGTGAAGAAATATTTTTAACATATCAAATATATGAAGAAACTTTTTTTGGAATAAAATGGATGTCCAAAGTGACATACAAATAAATAAAAATATTTTGAGACATTGGCATTAGGAGGTGGCTCGGTGGTCCAGGAGTCTAACAGGGACCCCACAAGCTAGTCTCATCACCAGAAGATTGAAACATTGCTGTCTTCGAGGATCTAGCTCTGGTGATTAAAGGGCATATTTGTAATTGTTTTGCGCCAGTTTAGCATAACTTATTTTGATGCTGAAATGGCACAAACCTAATGCCATATTCATATTTTGACGCTAGACCCCTCTATCGTCAAAATATAGGAGTTAGCGTCATGTTGTGGATGCTGCAAACTACCTTGAGCTAAAAAAGATGCAAGGTAGGCATTCCCGTCCACAATACAACGCTAACCCCCTACCGCTATATTTATAGTCCAGTGCAGAAATGATGCACATGGAGTAGGCAGACCCAAATAATGGCACTAAGCCTGCTTTGCACCATTATTTAACACCTGGGTCAGATCAGGCGTTAGGTTACCCATGGACACATTTCCATGGCCAAACACCATGCAATGGGCCAACAGATGCCCACCCCAAGTCCCAGGAACACCCCCACCCACACCAGAGGGATACCACAGGATGGTGGACCCCATCCTGGGTAAGTATGGGTAAATACATTATTATTTTGAAATTGATTGTAAGTTTTTCATTTGTATTACTTATTTTACTTTTTATGTGCCATTGGGAACCCTTACATGGGCACCCTGCCTGGCACTAGGTCTTACGGCCTTGCCCAGGGGATACTGGTCCCCTGTGGTGGCTATTGGGGTGGTGGGCATGACCCCTATCTTTACTAAGACAGGACTCATTTGTGGATGGTAGTGTGTCAGGAAATGATGCTAGTCTGGTTAGTGGCATAATTATTGCCACTAACCAGCCTCGCTTCATTTCTGATCCACTAGCACCTTTTTCCCTACCACCATTTCCCCCTGGCTAGCGTCTTGTTCTTAGACGCTAACCATTCCTTAGCGCCGTCGTGCGTCATATCTTAAATATGGCGCACGGCTGGCACTATAGAATGGCGCTACTTTGTGCTAAATTAAATGCTAAAAATTGCATTAGCACAGTTTTGCATCATTTAGTATAAATATGGGCCTAAGTATCTCTTCATTGCAGACTCACTACCATGCACTGCAAGATGCAAGAGTGTTTTCAAATCCGTCAGCACAACTGATGTTTTTTCCCCTACATCTAGACCTCCAATCTTGCTTGACAATCTTTTGTCTCAACTTCCAGTGGGCTGTGATTTCAAAACTGCCATTATGTCTTTGTTCAATTACTGGATGCATTTGAAAAGGATAAAATCACACCATTTCCATTTTATTTAGTTCTCCCACCAGCTCATTCCACAAGCGAGTAGTTAACAATGAATCGCTCACTGCTTTCATCTACATATTTATTTTCTAATACAATAATAATACCTAATTTCAACTTACTAATGCTGTGGAAGTTTTAGAATATGCTTTACTAAAGTAAACATTTTGGATTTATTTGAAATTGTCAAACCTTACTTACGCGGTACCCTTTTTGTTGCATAGTTAGTGTACGACACTGTTCTTCATGGAAGAGAGGGCCTCTGGCCAAAGTCACCTAAAATGGATTTGGTAAGATCCAACAAGAAGTTAGATGGCATGTGACCCATTACAATGGGCCAGGGAAGGAGTGGTGAGCTTTGGCTGATGACAGGCAGCAAGGAGGTAATCAGGGGCAGCTCCTCTATAAGGGCGGAGGAGAGTTACCTCCCCGGCCAGCAGCGGCAGCTGCAAACCTTTTCCCAAAAACTATCATAAACCTTGTTTATGATCGTTTTTTGAGGAATGAGGCAGGGCCACGGGGCTGATGTGCTAAGCCTGTTTATAGATCGTGGTCCACGTGTTGGAGCATGATTTCTCTCCTTACAATTTATGGTGGAGCAGCCGATTTGGATTAGCCTGGGGCGAAAGGTTAGAAAGCGAGAGTGCTTCCTTGAAGTTTGGGACCCCTGTAGAGAAAGTGTGGGGAGGAGTACAATCATCACCTTGCATCAGAGCTGTTCAGTAGTGAACTGAGTGACCAAAGAAATGAACCTCATCGAGCACATGCTCTGTGAAAATGTGGCAGACTGGAGAGCCATGGTCAGTTAGTGTTGGGCTGGGAGGTAGTATCCTGGGAAATAGTTCAACTGCCTGCAGATGTTTTTTGACCATAATGCAACAGATGTCCAGTGGTACTCTTTCACTGAAATACCTCTTGTATGATTCTGAGGTATTAAGCATACCTTATTCTTTCAGCACTGATGGCTACAGGGTTTCTCTTGGAGAAGAGCAAGTCTCTAAGAGAGACACATGACACGTAGGCTCAGATTTACAAAATTCTCATGCACCGAAGTGCAGCAGCCAAAAATGCTTTGCTGCACTGTGTAAGAAGGAGGGAGCAGTAGCGCATCTTATTTACAAAGTTAATATACTCTCCTCCCCTCCCCCTAGCACCAGCACAAAAATGAATTACGATGCGTCCTGCTCACACCATCGCACCATAGTGCAAGGGTGTCTGCGTGGGTCTACCATAGGTTTTGTACTGGAAGGATAGCCTTCCCTTTACAAAATACTATGCTTAGCCTTACTTTAAACTTTTCCCACTTTGTAGGTGTGCTGTACAGTGTAGCACACATGCAAAGTCGAAACGGAAAGGAGAATTTCTGCAATGCAGCACCTAGTTGAAATGTGTACTTTTTTGAGCAAGTAGGGTTTCGCCTCAAAAGTTTCGAGTGGTGGCATGGGAATGTCCATGCACCACCCAGGAAACATCCACTTGGTGCTAAATAATTAAATAATGCAAAGCAATGATATGCACTGCTTTGCATTAATTTCAAGTGATTTTACACAGCAAAACAAGTTTTGCACTGAAAAGTAAATTAGTAAAAAGGATTTTGTGTTGATTTGTGTCACTTTTGCAATGCAAACACAAGGCACATCTTAGTAAATGTGCCCCTTAGTGCCTGCTACCCACTGAATGAAGAGTAGTGAGTATTTATATAAGCTTACTTCCGTTTATCAGGTTTGCATTGATCCATTAGTCCACCCTCTCTCCCTTATTAGCATAGTGTCATAATCAAAGATAAGGGCTTGTATGCAAGTATCCGGATAGTCAGTCAAGTATGTTATAAGAAATTGGTTTATTGTTTAATATACGTCCTAGTTACAGATTACAAGTAAGATGGTACATTGCTCGACCAGGAACAGCATCTTTGCCACTCAGCCCACTCTCTCCAATTGACATTCATCCACCTCAGGGCACACCTCAGCATTCAGTGACATACTCACATTGGCTGAGCAGCAGTAAAATGGTAACTAAGGTGGGAAAGGTATAGCAACAATTCATGTCACAACACGTACTCCACAGGAGAGTTGTTAACATTGTCGCATAGGCTCTCATTATTATTGTAATAAGACTACTGGATTTGAGCAGCAGAATAGCCTGTGGTGTGGGGGACTGAGTCTAACCCACTACAGGTGACACCTGTCGGCCTAATCCAGTTTTTTTCCGGCTAACTAGCAGTGCCTCATCTCTACACAAGAGCAGGGACGATTGGGCAGCCGAGCGCATGACACAATTGACTTTTCAAGGAAATCGTGGTTACTAAGGTCTCATACATTTCTCTCAGTTACATTAGTCTCACATATGTAAGGACAGTCAGAGGCAGTATATGTTTCAATAAAGTTTTAATGAAGCAACTGCATCTTAGATAATAAAGCATGTATTGCAATAACTAGGACAATAAAGCATGACGGGATTAGAATTGTGACAAGGAGAGAGAAGCATGAAAATAACACTACCATATTGTCACTAAAAGTAGTATAATAATTCCTACCTAGGCTATGTAAGAGCACAGCATGTTAAGCTCTAGTTCTGCCCTTCAGGTTCCCCTGGGAAGACATCATCCCCCATACCTTAGCAAAGGCCTGCAGCATAAGCAGCTGTAGTGAAGCTTTCAGCAATCAGCAAACAGTTGTGGTCATCTGGCTGGAATCTCCCTCTAACGTGAATAGGACAGGGAAGTGTTTTATAATAAAACAGCTGATGTTCTGAGAAAATGTCCCTACATAAGGATGTGTATGTTTCTATGAATACTAGAGACAAAGGTGGTCATTACTACCCTGGCGGTAGGTGTTAAAGCGGCGGTAAGACCGCCAATAGGCCGGCGGTAAACATTTTGCAATTACGACCGTGGCAGAAACCGCCAACAAAGACAGCCACTTTAACACTCCGACCGCCACGGCGGTAGAAACAAACAGCGCGCGGTCACCGCCAACAGACAGGCGGAGGACAAAGTACCGCCCACAGTATCACAACCTACCAATCCGCCACCTTTTCCGGGGCGGATTCACCACGGATAAAAACATGGCGGAAACAGGATTCCGAAGGGAAAAAGCTCACCTCTACACACCCCACGAGGAACTAGGACACCATGGAGCCGGAACTCCAAATTCTCCCTGCGATAGTCTTCCTGCTCCTCTACCAGGAACACGAACGCCGGCGGCGAAGACCACGGTGAGTACTGCACCTACGACACAGGGGAGGGAAAAAACAGGGACACACACACGCAACACCCCCACCCCCACCCTCACCCACGACAACACACACACTAATAATACATCATGATACATTATAGTTACACCCCCCAACTCCCCTGGAAGAATGCAGGGACAAAAGAAAATGAGTGTAACCATTGTAATATATTAAAAGCAAGTAGGCAAAAATATATATATACACCATTAACAAAATATACACCAAGCATAGTAGTCCAGGTAGGGCTCCATATTAAGTCCGTGGAACACTGGGCCCACACGGTATGGGCGAGGCCCACACAAGATCCCCGACCATGATGGAGAGAACACTGCAGGGGCATCAGAGAGCAAGAAAACAGGCACCTCAGGGGGAGGGAAAGGGGGGGCACCTCAGCCGGTTGAGTGCACGACGCCAAATCCACGAGAGGGCCACATGCCCACTGTTACATCCTGGGGAGTGCAAAGCCACAGTCTCTCAAGTCTATACAGTGGGTGGGTTGCCCACTGTTCCATCCTGGGGAGTGCAAAGCCACAGTCTCTCAAGTCTATACAGTGGGTGGTTTGCCCACTGTTCAATCCTGAGGTGTGCAATGCCACAGTCTCTCAAGTCTCTCTAGTGGGTGGTTTGCCCACTGTTCAATCCTGGGGAGTGCAAAGCCACAGTCTTTCAAGTCTATACAGTGGGTGGGTTGCCCACTGTTCCATCCTGGGGAGTGCAAAGCCACAGTCTCTCAAGTCTCTCCAGTGGGTGGTTTGCCCACTGTTCAATCCTGGGGAGTGCAAAGCCACAGTCTCTCAAGTAGATAACAGTCTCCACTGGTTCTGGAGGGGGCATTGTGCCCAGAGTGCTTCATCCTGCTAAGGACAGAGGTAGTGGATGACAGTCTCCACTGGTTCTGGAGGCGGCATTGTGCCCAGAGTGTTTCATCCTGCTAAGGACAGAGGTAGTTGATGGATCTCTCCACTGGTTCTGAAGGGGGCATTGTGCCCAGAGTGCTTCATCCTGCTAAGGACAGAGGTAGTGGATGGATCTCTCCACTGGTTCTGGAGGGGGCATTGTGCCCAGAGTGCTTCATCCTGCTAAGGACAGAGGTAGTGGATGGATCTCTCCACTGGTTCTGGAGGGGGCATGGTGCCCAGAGTGCTTCATTCTGCCCGTGACGGACTCAGTAGCGTCAGTGCCCTTGGCGCTCATGGGCCAGCGGTGCTTGAGACGGCGGTGCCCTGTTCAGCGTTGTTTGAGACGGCGGTGCCCTGTTCAGCGTTGCTTGAGACGGTGGTGCCCTGTTCAGCGGTGCTTGAGACGGCAGTGCCCTGTTCAGCGGTGCTTGAGACGGCGGTCCCCTGTTCAGCAGTGCTTGAGACGGCGGTGACCTGTTCAGCGGTGCTTGAGACGGTGGTGCCCTGTTCAGCGGTGCTAGGAGCTGCGGGCTCCTTTGCAAACACTCAGCTGCTGGCGGTCCTTCATGGCCCAGCGGGGCTTGTGCTGGCGGTCCTCTCTGTCCCAGCGGGGCTTGTGCTGGCGGTCCTCTCTAGCCCAGCGGGGCTTGTGCTGGCGGTCCTCTTTGTCCCAGTGGGGCTTGTGCTGGCGGTCCTCTCTGTCCCAGCGGGGCTTGTGCTGGCGGTCCTCTCTAGCCCAGCGGGGCTTGTGCTGGCGGTCCTCTCTGTCCCAGCGGGACTTGTGCTGGCGGTCCTCTCTAGCCCAGCGGGGCTTGTGCTGGCGGTCCTCTCTAGCCCAGCGGGGCTTGTGCTGGCGGTCCTCTCTGTGTCAGCGGGGATGACGGCTGTGGCCTCCTGGTCAGCGGGGATGACGGCTGTGGCCTCCCGGGCAGCGGGGATGATGGCGGTCTCCTCGCCGTGCTGCTCTTCCCAGACTTTCCTGGTTTCTTGTGGCCCTTCCCCACCTTGGAAGGTGTTGCAGCTGACTACACACTCCCACTGGGACCCCTGGGAGCGGCTTTGGTGGCTGGAGTCTTCCCCCTCTCCCGCCGGCCACTGGCCAACTTCTGATGCTTCACAGGTGGGGGACTGTCTGTGCTGTAGCTCCGTGCCACACTGTCTGCCCTGGTGGCCGGTGCACTCCAGATTCCGGTGACTACAGGCACCACTGGTCCCGGAGATGTTGTGGCTGAGGTGCTAGTTCGGGACCTAGGAGGCGGACGGGGTGGGGGAGGTGTGGGAAAGAGGTCAAGGTTGGACAGGAAAAGTTGTTTGGAGACACTGGGACAGGTAGCTGGAGGGGGTTTGGGAGTGGAGGAAGAGGTTGTGGTTGTAGGAGGTGTTAGTTTGCTGACTTTGGGTGAAGGTGCATGCGCTGGAGGCTGTCATGAGGTGGACGGCTGTTGGGTGGGTGTGTGCCTGCGTTTGTGTATCTTGGGAGGGGGCATCAAAGACACACTGGGAGAGGACACAGGGGACGTGTGAATGGTAGTGGGGGTGGTGACTGCACGTGAGCGGGGTGTGGTGGTGGGGGTGCTGGTGATGGTAGTAGTGGCTGTAGAGGTAGTGCATGCAGGTTTGAGTGTAGAGGAGACTGGGAGGGAGGAGGGAGACGAGGAGGAGGGGACACAGTGGAGGCAGTAGATGCTGGTGTGTCTGCATGTGTGTGATGCTTGCGTGAGTGCCTGTGGGATGTGTGGTGCTTATGTTTGCCTGAGCTTCCCTTGTGTGTTGAAGTGTGTGCATGCTGGTCTAGAGGTGTGCTTGGGAGAGGCTGGGGTACAGGGGATTGGGTCTGGGTGGAGGAAGTTGGAGGGGGGAGGCTAGACACAGGGACAATGGCTGCCATCAGTGCTGAGGCCAGAGTCTGAAAAGCTCGCTGAAGCGCCGCCTGACCAGAATGAATGCCCTCCAGGAATGTATTTGTTTGTTGCAACTGCCTTTCTACACCCTGGATGGCATTCAAAATGGTAGACTGCCCAACAGTGAGGGACCTGAGGAGGTCAATGGCCTCTTCACTGAGGGCAGCAGGGGTAACAGGGGCAGGGCCTGAGGTGCCTGGGGCGAAGGTGATGCCCACCCTCCCGGGTGAGCTGGCACAGGGCAAAGGCTGAGGGGCTGCTGGGATTCCTTCTTCCATCCACACCTCTCCACACAGGCATAGCCCATACAGCATGCTCCCAGTGTACTTACCTGTTTGTCTGGAGAACCGTAGAGTAGCGTGCATTAGGGGAGGACCCCATCCACAAGTTTCTCCAACTCCTCCGATGTGAAGGCAGGGGCCCTTTCCCCAGACACTCGAGCCATTGTCTCTTCCAGACCGAGGTCACAGCAGCACTTGCAGTATAGGTCCTCTCCTGTCGAAGATCAGGTATCGAGTGATTGAACAGATAGAAAATGGCGGTCACGTCCGCAGCGGTGCATACCGTCACCGCCGGCGTACATCGTCATTGGCTCTTGGGACCCATAGGGTCCAATGTTAACCAATGCAGCATTGCACTGCGGTCTTCGACCGCCTACCGCGATGGTGTACAACGCCAGCGCAGTTATCTCACATCCCATTGTCCCACTTTAGAGGTCAGGCAGCCGCCATTTCAGGGGCCCACATGGCTTCATTTTCAACTGCGTCACACATAGCTAGGCCTAGACTGAACACACATACAGGCCACTTTTTAGGTTATGATTGGTGTTCTGTGTAAGCTGTGGGTACGTACCTCTGAGTTGTTTGACTCTGTGCTCGCTGTTGTCCTTCATAGGCACTGTCCGCTGGGACATGTGAGGAGATGACGGCATCCTCCGTTGTACCGACCGCTGGTGGACCTGTCGACAATGGAGGAAAGACATGTGATCATCACATACAGGCTTGACCGTGCCACAATCCAGGAACTGTGTACTCAGTTGGAGCCAGACCTAATGTCAGCTATCCGCCATCCCACAGGAATCCCCCCTCAAGTGCAGGTGCTGTCAGTGCTCCATTTCCTAGCAAGTCGGTCATTTCAAACAACAGTGGCCATAGCATCAGGGATGTCCCAGCCTATGTTTTCCAACGTGTTGTCCAGAGTGTTGTCTGCCCTGCTGAAACACATGCGGAACTACATCGTTTTCCCTCAGGTGGAGGATTTGCCTACAGTGAAAGTTGATTTCTATGCCCTGGGATATATCCCCAACATCATAGGTGCCATTGATGGGACACATGTGGCTTTGGTCCCCCCCCGCAGGAGTGAACAGGTGTACTGAAACCGGAAGAGTTATCATTCGATGTACAAATGGTATTTTTGGCAGACCAGTACATCTCCCATGTGAATGCCAAGTTCCCTGGCTCAGTGCATGACGCCTACATCCTGCGGTATAGCAGCATCCCTTATGTGATGGGTCAACTCCAGAGGCACTGTGTGTGGCTATTAGGTGAGCACCTGGAAGCAAGTCAGTGGGAATGGTTGTGTGGGTCTGGGGATATCCCTACAGGTTAGTGTGTGTCTAACAGTTGTCCCTCGCCATTTGCAGGTGACTCTGGTTACCCCAACCTGTCATGGCTACTGACCCCAGTGAGGATTCCCAGGACAAGGACAGAGGAACGCTACAATGAGGCCCATGGGCGAACTAGGAGGGTGATCGAGCGGACCTTCGGCCTCCTGAAGGACAGGTTCAGGTGCCTTCATATGACAGGTGGATCCCTATTCTACTCACCAAAGAAGGTGTGCCAGATCATCTTGGCCTGCTGTATGCTTCACAACTTGGCTTTGCGACGACAGGTGCCTTTTCTGCAGGAGGATGGTCCAGATGGCGGTGTTGTTGCAGCTGTGGATCCTGTGGACAGTGAAGACGAGGAAGCAGAAGAAGAAGACATGGACAAGAGGGACTCAGTGATCCAGCAATATTTCCAGTGAAACACAGGTAAGAGTACAAACCTGCCTACTACAGTTACTTAAACACTACTACCTCTCTACTGTCTGTCGTTTTCACACAGTGTATGGTCACTGAGTTGTCACTTTCCCTTACGATTTCACAGATGTGGGTCCCACAGTGTGACATCTGCTTTGATTCCTCATGGACTAGAGCTGTGTGACGTAGGTATGTTGACATTACAAATGAAAGAGCTTTTTGCCACAGTGACTGCTAATACAGTTTTCCGAAATCACAGACTGACTCCAGATTGTTTTGTGCTTTAAGGGTGTTTATTTAAGTGCTCAAAATTGGAGGGGGTAACAAAATGGTGAGGGTTGATGGTGGAGGAATGTCCATGGCAGAGTCCAGTCTATTAGTCACACAGGTGCATTGCCCTAATGGGCATAGGAAGTGGAGCTGTGGCAGTTTAAGAATGGACAGGGTGACAAAGTGGGACAGTAGGATGACAAATCAGGGTGGTCTCATTTCTTGGCGGGGGTCTTGGCATTGTTCTCTGTCTTTGTCCTGGATCTCAGGGACCGTTTGCGAGGTGGTTCTCCCTCTGCAGGGGGTGGGGTGCTGGTGTGGTGGTCCTGTGGCGGTGCCACCTGTCCACTAGCGCCTGCGGAGGTGGTGGGCAGTTCATCATCCATGCTAGTGTCAGGGGCCCCTTGTAGTGCCACAGTGTCCCTCCTGGTGTTGAGTACTTCATTCAGCACCCCTACGATGGTGCCCAGGGTGGAATTGATGGCTCTGAGTTCCTCGCTGAAGCCCGAATACTGTTCCTCCTGCAGGCACTGGGTCTCCTGAAACTTGGCCAGTACCGTTGCCATCGTCTCCTGGGAGTGGTGGTAGGCACCTATGATGTTGGAGAGGGCCTCGTGGAGAGTGGGTTCCCTGGGCCTGTCCGCCCCCTGTCGCACAGCAGCCCTCCCAGTTCCCCTGTGTTCCTGGGCCTCCGTCCCCTGGACTGTGTGCCCACTACCACTGCCCCCAGGTCCCTGTTGTTGTTGGGGTGGTGGGTTATCCTGGGTTCCCTGTAGTGGTGGAAACACTGCTGATTGACGTGTCCTGAGGACGGAGGCATGGGCCCGCTGGGTGGGTGCTGTGCTGGTGATTCCAGAGGGGGGAAGGTCTGTGCTGGCCTGTGACTGGGTGAGGGGAACCGACTGTCTAGAGGTCCCCGATGGGCCGGGCTGGTCATCTTGATCCAGTTGGACAGAGGTGCTGTCATCACTGTGGGCCTCTTCTGTTGGTGGTGTGGACGTGTGTGGACCCTCCTGTCCGGTGACGTTGGGTAGGGGTCCTGCAGGGGTATAAAATGATGTTTATTACATCTGTGTGTGGCATGGTGTGCAATGGGTGGGTGACCGTGTACCCCAGTGCTTGAATTCCTGTGTGGGACCTTGTGTGATGGTGGTATAGGGGGGTGCATGGGTATGTGCAGTGGGCATGCTTTAGTGATGGGTGTCCATGCTTTGTTGTTGCATGCAGGGCTTGGTGTTAGGATGTGTGGTTTGTGATGTTGGGACATTTGTGAGGAGTTAGAGTGATGGGGGTGAGGGTGGGGGTATGTGCTGGCATGCAGGTAGGGTGGGGGATGTAATAGTTAAGATTTGACTTACCAGAGTCCATTCCTCCACCTACTCCTGCGAGGCCCTCAGGATGCAGAATTGCCAAGACCTGCTCCTCCCATGTTGTTAGTTGTGGGGGAGGAGGTGGGGGTCCGCCGCCAGTCCGCTGAACCGCCAGGTGGTGTCTTGAGACCACGGAACGCACCTTCCCCCGTAGGTCGTTCCACCTCTTCCTGATGTCCTCCCGATTTCTTGGGTGCTGTCCCACTGCGTTGACCCTGTCCACTATTCTTCGCCATAGCTCTATCTTCCTAGCTATGGAGGTGTGCTGCACCTGTGCTCCGAATAGCTGTGGCTCTACCCGGATGATTTCCTCCACCATGACCTTGAGCTCCTCCTCAGAGAACCTGGGGTGTCTTTGCCGTGCCATGGGGTGGTGTAGGTGATGTGTGGGGTGGTGTGTGGGGTGATAAGTGTGCTGATATGTAGTGGTGTGTAGTGTGAGGTGCGTAGAAGTTATGTGGGTGATGGTGTTGTGTGCCTGTGGATGCTAGTATTGTTGATGGTGGTGTCTCTCTCTGGCCTTCTCTCAGTAATTGTTGTCGTAGGGGTTTGTGGGTGATATGGGTGTGTGTTTTATATTGTATTGGGTGTGTGGGAGTAGTGTGTGTATGTGTATCAGGTGTGTGTATTTCAAATTGTCCAATGTGGTAGTGTTTTGTAAGAGTGTGTGTATGTTGTGTACCGCCAATGGAATACCGTGGTTGAAAGACCGCCGCGTGGATTCGTGTGTCGTGATAGTGTGGGCGTATTTCTGTTGGCGTGACGGTGGAGGATTTGTTTTCGCCAGTTTATCACTGACCTTTGGTGTGGCGGACTTGTGTGGGTGTCTGAATTTTGGCGGATTCCGTGCTGTGGGTCATAATAGCTGTGGCGGATTTCCGCTGCCACAGCGGTATGTTGGCGGTCTTCTGCACGGCGGTAAGCGGCTTTTACCGCCAATGTTGTAATGACCGCCAAAGTGTTATCACGTTTCCTGGCAACCTATCTTACTGCAGCCTTGAGAAAAGCACAGGGTGAAAGAGATGTCTTATTTAAGAACACAGTGCTGGCCTAGGCAAAGAACAACTAGATAGAGAGAAATAGAACAAGATCTTAAATGTGGGTATTGCTAAAATAATAAACGAAGCTGAATAAAATATATCTAGGTTAAAGTGCACAGCGGCAGGCCTAGTTTGCTCAAATAACGTGCATGGAGCTATAACTAAAATGGCTACACAACAACATGTTCTACTGAACTCATTCAGCAGTAGCAGCCTGTCACTTTCATAAGTGGTCAATGATACTCTAATTGCATGTTTCTTTCTATCACAAAATGGGTGTTTTAGTCTTCAAATGCATCCTACTGTGATCTGCTATGATGGACCTGTTTGCTAGAAAATTTAAGTGTCAAACGTTCAGCAGACATCAATATTTCTATGTTTTGGGCACTCCACACTACTGTATAGGTTTATGTTAGGTTCATCTCTATAGTGCATTATTCACTAAAACGTTGATGTGTCTTGCTATTAAAGTACTTCTGAATTCCAGAAGTAAGCCAGCAGTAAGCCATAAATAGTGGTGGGCATAATTTGCATTATTCATATTACACAGGAAGAGTAATTTTGCATTTAGCGCTACTTCTTAATGCAAGAATACCCCCTCATGTTCAAAATTAGGGCAAGAATGCATTTTGCACTAAGAAATAGTGCCATATGCAATGAATAGCAAGGGTGAGAGATCACTTACGCTTTCTAAATGTGCTCTTGGGGTAGGATGTTTACCCAACCTTCCCCGCATTGAGCACTATTTTCTCATCACAAAATTCCCTCTTTGTGCCCAAATTGGGCTTGCAAAGTCATTTTGTGCTAAGAAATAATGTTAAATGTGTTGTTGGAGTAGAATCTTCCACCCAACCTAATCACAGCATGTAGCACTATTTTTGTAATGCAAAATGCACCCTCACATCCAAAATGGATGTGAGGATGCATTTTGCATTAATAAATAGTGCTAAGTGCAGCAGAACACAAATAGAGAGGGCGAGCAGCCACTCAAGATTTCTAAATGTGCTATTGTGTAGAACTATTTGCCCCCCAAATTACTTTCAATTACCTGATGGCATAATCACAATATTATCGTTAATTCCACTTCAAGGAGTAGCACATAATTACCAAAATTACTCTGATTACGTCAGGGTAATGAAAAGTATGCCAGGGCAGAGCCATAAATGCTACAAGAATGAGGTACATTTACTCATATCCCAATCTTTGTAAATCTTGTTCATATTCTCCATGGTTAGACATGTTACCATTTGTTAGCCTGCTAATGTTTCACCCCCACCTTAAGCTCTAGAATATCCTTGTTCAGTCCCTTTATTCATGGGATCCCATAGTCTTAAGTGGTTACATTTCCACTCCTATTTCTGGAATTGTAGACATCCTTACATATTAGGTTTCCAGCTCTTAAGCACTTAACTAGAAACATGTAAGTGCAGTCATTTTAAGTCTCAAACACAACAGTCCTGGAACTCTACCTCAGCTTTTACTATTGAAGAGGCATTTGTCTTTCATTTTCTATGAGCAGTACTTCAGTAACTACCGCTAGACAGCTTCCTATCTAATCTCCTGCCCATACATTTCCATCATCTTATTTGCCTGAACACTGTCCTACATCACCTCATTTTGGGGTGTGTGGACATTAGTAATCTTAAAATCATCAAAAGCACTTATACCTTTCAAACAGTTTATAGTCTATGTTGGCTAGAATAAGCAACAGAGAGATGTATTATTAATCATAGTCATTTCAGGTGCAGAAGTTGGGTTGGGCCAGGTTTCCTTCTGGAAGAGGAGGTCCGGTGTATCACTGGACATTGGATCCCAGATTTTAGTGGCATATTTGCTAAGCAAGTAGGTGTTGAGCAAATGCATGTGAGGTTTGGGCAGCTAGTTTGCTGTTGCTTGAGCTGCTATGTGGGAGAGTTAGTGTGGTGGCTAGTGTTGGCAGGGGGGTACAGGTAGGTTGGGGCTGGTAGGTTGCTGTCAGTAAAGCAGCAGTGGATGCAGGTGAAAACTCTCACTGCAGTTTGTGGTGTGGCAGAATGCAGGGTTGGAGTTGTCCCAGATCGAGTCAATGGAGAAGCATCTCCGTGTATCACTGGGGGGGTGGTTCAACCAGCATTTGTTGCGCTGGGCACCGCTGAGGCTCAATCGGATTCAGACAGGATTCCCTTTGGCTTGCCTTTGGAATGCAAGCAAGGTGCTCACTGTATGCATCTACTGAATGGCAGCCATTAAGTAGGTCTTGGGAGGGGTGCGTGGGCAGTGTTTGGGCCTGCAGCAGATCGGGAAAACGACACAGGAGAGAAGAAGCAGGTAAGGACCATGGTGGGGAATGGTAAAAAACAGCAGGAAGGTGTGGGGGACCAAGAGTGCACAGAGGAGGATATCTGATGAGCAAAAAGGGGTTAGAGCAAAAGAGCTTAGGAAAGGAGGAAAATGGCAGAAAGCTGGGAGAAAGAGCAAATGAACAACACAGCTGAATAGAGCTAAAGCAAAAGCAGAAACTGTCTGGACAAGGAGGGCCGAGCGAAAGAGAAAAATCACTGAGAAGAACTAAAGCAAAAAGCTGAAAATGGAGTGAAAGTAGAACAGCTGAAGTACAAGGGAAAAATGGGCTGAAACAAAGGGAACTGGGCAAAAGACAAAAGGGCTGCATGAGATAAAGCAAAGGCAGAAAAAGTGTGAAAGACAAAAAGAGCTGAAGTGAAAAATGACCTGCATCAGACCTTCAGAAGTGCAAATAAGAGAAGCTGACCAAGACATTAGAGAGAGAAGGATGTGCGAGTTACAGAGAGAAAGAGAGGTTGATGAAAGAGAGGAGGCATCAAAGCCGGGTCCCAATGGGCCTTGGACTTGTTGAAGAATTGATGACATGTAAGTGGTTGGGCTGGGCCTGAGCTGCTTCTCTGTTTTCCTTATGAACTGGGATCAAGTCGGAAGGTTGAATAACTTCTTTCTTGGAGCCTTGTTTTGCTCCTTGTGGATTTATCTTAGTATTTACTTTAGTCATTTTTTATCTATGCCATGGTGTCTGATCCTTGGAAATTCAGGCATTCCCTTCTTACAATATACTAATGACATGAAAATGTATCTTAAAATGTTGACAACGTAAAAGTTCTTTGCACCTGACAGAAAGGTCTGTAGAACTGTCCTTCTGCTTATCCTTAAAAAAACATCAGAAAAGAGAGTTTCTCCTCCTCTCAGGTTCCCTCTAATTCAATCTCCTCTCCCTCGCTCTCACCAAAAATACCATCACTAGCCTACTCCCTAACATTTACCCCATACACAGAAAGCATAGCAAAATCAGCTAAATTCTCTCTTAATTCTCTTAAAGTTCAAAATACTGGAGGCCATATCACAAAGGAATTTAGGAGTATGTGAATAAGTACGTCAGACATCACTGTAGTGTTGCGGCCTTGACAAAATGGACGCGTGTACTACCATGTTGTTCCGGCTGCGAGGGGTGTTGCGGACACAACCCCTCCCTGTTTGGTGTTATGTTGTGGCCCGCGGGTCACGTGCAATGAGATAATAAATGAGGCATGGCAAGCGGGTGTGGTTAGTTAGACGGAAACACGGAATGGCGATAACCACAACCGCTGGGCCATCGCTCCAAAAAAAATGCACAGTGTGCGGTCTATCATTTGCAGCACAACAAGATAAGGAGCACCCACATTCACAACCATACTATTGTGTCGACGGACACGACACTGGTGATGAGGGAGTTTCCCACCAACCTGAAATCGGTGAGGTGGCTGCTTCTGCTTACTACACCACGTAGCACGCGGTGCTCATGCCTCTTCCTCCACTGCCTTCCGTCTCCCACTCAACAGCAATAGCCACGAGGCGCCTATGCTCGGTCCCCTCCAAGCTCCGATGAGACGCTGCTGGTCACGCCCCTTCACTAGCTGTGCCGCGTGTTCATAGGCCTTCCAACACTGAATGTTTGCTGGCCACGCCCCCTTCCTGTCCTAAAGGCACAGTGCATTCTTACAAAAGAAGCACGGCACAGAATTATTAGGGAGCCCTGCAAGGCTGGTCCACCCTCACAGGCCACCAGGAACATACCCTCTGTGCTGCAGTACCCTCAGAACAAAAAGAGGGGCCACTGAAAAGATTTTTGGGCCACACAAGGGAAAGACAGTCAGCACTAAGCGCACGGCAGCCACACGATGAACTCCATACCCCTAACAGAGCCATTCATAGTGGAGGGGGCCCCGTCTGCATAAGTTTCTAGGTGGAATGACTGGGTGGAACGACTAATGTTTTTCTTCGATGCCACAAAGACAGAAGATGCACAGAAAAGAGTCATGCTAGTACACTTAGGTGGAAAGGATATATATTGCATATCCAAAATGGTAGTTGAAGCAGAGCTGAAGATGCACTTGACACTCATTGCAACATTGCGAGCATATTTTGCGCCCATGGGCAACGTCGACTACGAGAGGTTCATATTTAGTCAAGCTCGGCAACACACAGAAGAGTCCATTGATATGTGCCAAATGAGGCTAAAATAACTTGCTACTAGGTGTGAGTTCCACAATGAAAACAATGAAATTAGTGGCCAGATCATTCAGAGGAGTGTGTCATCCAAACTAAGAGAACGCATCCTAGAAGAATCATGGTGCTCCCTTGCAGACATCCTGACAATGGGGAGGACAAAAGAACTGTCAAAGAATAGATCCTCCCACATGCACTCCAGAGCCCGGTCAAAGCTGAAGAAGCTGCTGTAGTCATGCTAACCTCCTCCAAACCCAGACCTCAGAGACCAACACTACCACGGAGAACATGTGGGAGATGTGGATGATCGCCCCTTCCCATGGCTGACTGTCCAGCCAAGGGTAAGAAGTGTGCAGGATGCGGAAAATTCAACCACTTCGTGAAAGTGTGCCGTTGGGCGAAGGGAGTACCGACCCAAACCACAGTAAATACTGCCCTTGAAGTACAGTCCTGCGGCATTGACATGGACGATGATGAAGATGAGACACAAGTAGTTAATTCAATCTTAACTGTCAGCACAGCTACACAGAGGAACGAAAAGCTGCCCTAGTGCAAGGTGCAAGTAGCAGGGTGTCCAGTTTTGGTCATACTGGACACTGGTGCATCCATCAACATCATGTCACTGGAGACAAACCAAACCCTGAAACAGCTACCACCCCTGACGCCAACCCACATCAAAGTATTCTCATATGTGCAAGTCCAACCACTCACCATGAAAGGGAGATTCAGAACTCCATCTCCTATTGGTCTCATGAAACTGAAGCATACGTATAAGTCGCTGAAGAAGGTCAACACACTCTTCTAAGGTGTTACACGGCTGAAGCCCTAGGTATTGTAACTTTCACATTCGGAGTCTACATTGAGTCTCTCAGTGACATTTTAGAGTCATTATCCCAAGTCTTTGAAGGTATAGGGTGTCTAAAAAACAAGGAAATCACCCTACATATAGACCGGTCGATCCAACCAGTGGCTCTAAGACATCAACAAATAGTATTCCACCTCAGACCCCTTGTTGAAAGAGAACTAAAGAAATTGCAAGTGGCGGGGATCATTGAAAAAGTAGATGGTCCCACACCTTGGGTATCCCCGATTGTAGTGGCCAAGAAACCTAAACAACCGGGGAAAGTCAGGATTTGTGTCGATATGCTGCCATAAAAAGAGAACAACACCATGCTCCTATTATTGATGACTTCATAGGAGAGTTGAGTGAAGCGAAGTGGTTCTCAAAACTCGATTTAGGATCTGGATGCCACCAGTTAGTCCTGGCAGAGGAGTCTAGATATATCATGACATTCTCCACCCATGCCGGCCTTCGCCGCTACAAAAGACTGAACTTTTCATACCCCTTGTTGAAAGAGAACTAAAGAAATTGTAAGCTGCGGGGATCATTGAAAAAGTAGATGGCCCCACACCATGGGTATGCCCGATTGTAGTGGCCAAGAAACCTAAACAACTGAAGGAATTCAGAATTTGTGTTGATATGCTGCCATAAAAAGAGAACAACACCTTACTCCTGTTATTGATGACTTCATGGGAGAGTTGAGTGAAGCAAAGTGGTTCTCAAAACTTGATTTAAGATCTGGATACCACCAGTTAGTCCTGGCAGAGGAGTCTAGATATATCACAACATTCTCCACCCATGTGGGCCTTCGCCGCTACAAAAGGCTGAACTTTGGGATCTCTAGTGCAGCAGACATTTTTCAAAATACCATATGGGAGCTACTGAGAGACCTTTCAGGCGTCATCAGCGTCAGTGACGATATTTTGATCTATGCCAAGACCATTCCAGATCATCATACCCAGCTCAAGAAAGATCTTCAGCGTATCCATGATTATGTCCTCACCCTTCATAGGGAGAAATGTGAGTTTTTGAGTACACATTTTCGTCTGAAGGAGTTGCTCCTGACCCCGATAAATCTGCAGACATTAAAAACACTCTCCCCCTGATAAACGTTACAGAGGTCCGAAGTTTATTAGGCATGGTGAATTACTGTGGCAGATTCATCAAAGACCTCACATCGTTAACCTAACCCCTGAGGGATCTGATCAAAGCCACTACGGCGTGGTCATGGGGTCCGGCCCAGGAAGTTGCATTCAAGGCGACAAAATAGGCATTGTCTGCAGATACCACACTGCAATACTTCAACCCCAAATCAGAGACCACAGTAGCCATGGATGCCAGCCTGACGGGGCTGGGGGCAGTGCTCCTGCAGAAAGTTCAAGCAGAAGAATGGTCCTCAGTAGCATACGCGAGCAGATCATTGACGGAGACTGAGAGAAGGTACTCCCACATTGAACGAGAAGTGATCGCTATTCATTGGGGGTGCAAACATTTTCATCTGTATGTTTATGGACACCCGTTCATTGCCACCACTGATCATAAACCACTCATTCTGTTATTTCATGGCACAGCCTCCAAGCGGCCCCCATGCATGGAAAAATGGATGCTACAGTTGCAAGAATATAATTGCAAGGTGGAATATCACCCTGGAACAAATAACCCAGCCGGTTACCTCTCAAGACACCCTAGGCCCACCACCCCCGCTGAAGAAGGCGATGCTCTAGAGACAGAAGTGAATGTGAGGTGTGTGGCGGAGAGGTCCTGACCCCTGCCCATCTCGATGGAAGCTATACGGCAAGCCACTCAAGCAGAGGACAACCTCCAGAGAGCTTTGCAAGTCATAAAGACTAATACTTGGCACACCTGACAGAAACAGTGGTGTTTTCTCACCCCAGAAGAGCAGAGGACCATTTAAGGTTTGCACCATTTTCGACAAGAGTTGACAGTCAGCAACGATGGGTGTCTTCTCCGAGGGCACCTGCTAGTGATTCCATCCAGCCTCGTTAACAGGGTGGTCCAATTAGCTCATGCTGGTCACCAAGGAATGGTGAAAACCAAGAGCAAATTGAGAACCAAAGTGTGGTTTCCAATGATGGATGAGAGAGTCAAAGAGCTGGTACGTTCCTGCCATTGGTGTCAGGCAACCGGAGAGCCTAGTGCACCTGTCCCTACAGAGACCGGGAAACAACCTCACAAACCCTGGATATCAGTCAGCCTAGACTTTGGGAGCTTACCCAATGGCAATCATATGATGGTAAGGATTGACGACTACTCCCGCTACCCTGAGGTGGAACTAGTCGGAGCACTGACAGCAGCCAAAGTGATCCCGAAGTTGGAGAAGACTGGCAATGGTCCCCCGTTCCAAGGAAGGAATTTGCAGTGTACTTATGCTCTCTGGGCATAAAACACCGAAAGATCACACCCCAATGGCCCAAAGCCAATGGAGAGGTTGAAAGATTTATGAGGACCCAGAACAAAGTGGTCCACATTGCAGTGGCCAAGAGCGAAACACCGGAGCGTGCAGTGTATTCTTTTTTCCATGATTACCGTCAGACTCCACACTCCACACCGGGAGTAGCACCAAGTCACCTCTCAATGGGCTGCATTGTGACAGATTTCATTCGTCATCATGAGTCATGGAAGCCCATACCTGGATGAAGACCGAGAAAATTCCAAGAGGAAGCGCTCTAATGATAAGGCAAGTTGTCACCGCCGATCACGTCATTTAAATGTGCAAGTCGGAGACCATGTTCTTGTACGGGATAGATTCCCTGGCAGCAAGTTTTGGCTACCGTTTGATGAGGACCGACCCTGGACTGTTACTAGGTGGGAAGGGTCCCTTGTGGTGGCGAAAAGGGGATATGAACAGATTGCTTGCAACATCTTGTGGTATAAAAAGTTTCAACATCCCTTGCTGGTGCCTGATGAAGACACAGAAAATGATCCCTGTCCAGTAGAGTCTGATAAAGCCTTGGAGGACATTAGACCAGAGAGGCCTCTGCCCAATGAGGACTCTGTTGACATTGACCAGCTGATCTTTGAGCAGGACAGTGCCCCTGTCAGCAGCCCAGGAGGGTTTGTGTCACCTGCTGGATGGGCGGCTGAGTCACAATACAGTTTAAGAAGCAACCCCGCACCCTCAATGAGACTGCGACATTACTTAGTATAAATAAGTGATGTTATAACTTTGATGACACTTGTTTTGGCTGTTGGTTCAGAACTGTTTTTTTTTTTTTGTAATCTTGGGAGGGATGTAGTGTTGCGCCCGTGACAAAATGGGGACGCGTGCATTACCATGTTGTTCCGGCTGCAAAGGATGTTGCGGACGCAATCCCTCCTTGTTGGGTGTTATGTTGTGGCCCGCAGGTCACGTGCAATAAGATAATAAATGAGATGTGGCAAGCAGGCATGGTTAGTTAAACAGAAACATGGAGTGGCAATAACCATGAGCCATCGCTCCAAAACAAATGTGCAGTTTGCAGTCTATTTGTGACGCAACAAGATAAAGAGCAGCCACGCACACACAACCATACTATTTTATCGTTGAACACGACAGTCACATCCTACTAATTGTAATTCCCTAAGTTGCCAGCATAAATGTTTACCTATACATGTAGTATACCATGGGCCCAATTTACAAGGGCCTGTTTCCCAAAGATTTACTCTTGCAGTAACACTGAATTCCAGGAGTATGCTGTGCTGTGCTGGGTTGTGGCTGTTGCATGTGCCCGGCACACTTGTGACCACCCTATCAACAGCACAGGCAATCCTATCACCATGTGGGCACCCCAAAGCTATGACTCAGTATGCCCCACCTGAGTGTAAGTCAACAGAATGATTTGAAGATCCGTCAGAATTCAAGGATCCTGGTATTTGAATTCTACTGTAGATTTCAAGGATCCTGGGATTGAAGAACTTATTGCACAATTCAAGGACCCCCACAGTCTATAGAAACAACATCCAAGGCTTGCCCAGGTGCTTGATTTTCCATCTTATTGATGAGAGTAAGTCTCTGCTTACGCTGTGCTCTTCACCAGTGTTCCTCCACTTGTATTGTTCTCTTCGTCTGTATTACTGGCTCTCCAGTTGTCACAATCTTCATGCCAGATGTGACGTTTTTTTCCTTGTGGCATATTTTGGACCTTATATCGTGGCCCTTATACTGCAGCATCACTTTTAAAGAACTAGTTAAAGAATTTCCTTGCCTTGTTGAAACTGTTTGACCTTTTCCATTGCTGTCTTTTGAGGCCTTAAGTCAGTGATTACCTAGTGAAACTGCTGTCAGATTCCTAAACAGCCACTCACAACTATTTATTGAAACTCTGCCTCACCTTTCAAGTTGTGCTGTAACAACTGTATTGTGGGCCCTTGAAGAGTTATCTGCAAATCCTGAGTGAACGTATGTTTCTGTTCAGTGCTTCAAGCTGTGTAACATTAACAACTGTGTCTAGAACAGAAGAACAAGACCAATCTCATGACAATTTGCTTGGCTCTAGGAGGATAAAGTTACTGTGCAATTGATACGCCGAATGTTTACTATAATGCATATGTTGCTAAAGTGATTCTTGGGTAAGATTTCAGTTTCTGTGGACTGTTACCATTAATGTGAAATCCATGGAAAAGATAAACTGCCTGCATTTGAAATTGATGTTATAGCATGGAATAACAGTAGTCTTTTGTTCTGTTCAGTATTAAAGAACCATCATTTGTAAGAGACCTCAAAACACCTGAGAGATCTTCCATTTGATGAGACAAGCTTTGTGGCTACATCCTGATAATATAAGTTGTGTGATTTCTCTCATTTATCTATTCCCCATTCTCCCCTCCACAGTCAGTACCAAACACAGTCTTAGGCCCATACACAGTCTTAGGCCCTCATTACAACCTTGGCGGGCGGCAGAGGCCGCCCGCCAAGGTTGAACCGCCAGGAGGCCGCCAATGCAGCCACACTCCAGCGGGGTCTATTATGAGATCCCCGCTGGGCCGGGGGACGGAAACCTGGTTTCCGCCCGCCGGCCCAGCGGGGATCTCGGCTGCAACACGGGAGCTGGCTCCAATTGGAGCCGGTGGTGTTGCGGCTGTGCGACAGGTGCAGTTGCACCCGTCGCGCTTTTCAGTGTCTGCATAGCAGACAGTGAAAAGCTCCATGGGGCCGTGGCAGGGGACCCTTGCACTGCCCATGCCAGTGGCATGATGCGCCACTTTTCTTGTGTCGGCCTGCACCCCCTAACATCACCATGGTAGAGATGTATTTATTATACAGCGCACCATGACACACATTAGCACAATAGCGCCAACATTTTTTACGCTACTATGGCGCTTTGGTGGACTAGTATCAGAAATGTTGATGCTAGTCCAGCAAAGGTCAGGGAGGCCCATGGGGCATAATGGCAGCGTCACTTTAATGCCTACCCTGAGCAAGCGTTAAAAATTACATTAAAAAATGCACAGTGAAATCTTGTAAAATTTCACTGCCCCATTTATTGGGGCCTCCCTGTGTGCGAACAGCACCCTTGCATACATTATACCTGGTGCAGGATCAATGTGGCACAAGGGGTTACTAAGTGGTGCAATGCATGCATTGCACCACTTTGTAAATATGGAACACAGCGGGGGCCTCCTCAACTCCTCCATTGCACAAATAAAGTGATGCTAGGGCAGTGCAAGGAGGTGCAAGGGGCTTGTAAATATGCTCATAAGTTCATAAGGATTTGGCACTCCACCATACTGAATTACAGGTTTCATTTGGAGATCCCCTTCACCAGGCGTGGATACAAAAATGTGTATAAATGCCTTGCCCTATACCTGACAGAAGTGGAACCAGTATTTCCTATTGGCATGTACAGTGTTGGGACAGAAATGTCACCTGCATTTTAAACTGACTTACACCCCTTCCCTGAGATGCCAACAGCTTGTGAAACGTGTATCCTGTCTTTTGTTTGGTCCTGGTGCCACACTAATCTAATGTAGGCACATAGTCCTTGGGATGTGTTGGACTTTTTTCCTTACGCAGGGTCATCCCCAGTCTTTTTCCTCCTTCCTCCTGGTTTTTTTGACCTCTCGCTGTTGGCTCTAGGACTCCGAGCACTTTATCACTGCTGACCAGTGCTAAAGTGCAGGTGCTCTCCCATCTAAAGTTGGTATGATTGGATTATACCTATTTGGCATATTTAATTTACTTGTAAGTCCCTTGTACATTGGTATCTCTATACCCAGGGCCTGTAAATTAAATACTAATAGTGGGCCTGCAGCGCTGCTTGCGCCACCCACTGAAGTTGACTTTCAAACCTGTCTCAGGCCTGCTAGTGCAGGGCCTGTGTACGCAGTTTTCTGCCATAGGGACCTGGCATCTAAATTTAATAGCCAGGCCCAGAACTCCCCTTTTACTACATGTAAGTCACCCCTAAGGTACGCCCTAGCTAGCTCTTTGGGCAGGGTGCCATGTATGTAGAAGGCAGGACATGTTCCAGGTTGCGGGGCCTGTCCTGGTAGTGACAAACAGCCTAACATGGTGTCTCACTGCTGTGAGTGCTGCCTTCTCATAGGATTACATTAGAAATGCCCTGCCTTAGGTGTAAGGGGTATTGTCTGATTTATGAGGGGTAACGTAGGCATGTTTGGTATGGTTGTGATGGTGATAATAAATGCTGCTTACTAGTGTAGGTGTATTTTTATTACTATTACAGAAATGCCACTTCTTGAAAGTGCACATTTATTTGTGCTTATGACTCTGGTGTTTTGCAGCTTGACTCCAATCCACGTCTGGGCAAAGTGACAGTTGGGGCTTTGTGCATACTTTTCAGACAGCCTGTACACAGGGAGGGTGGAGGTGTCACAGAGGTGCACCTGCATACTGAATAGTCTTCCTGGGCTGAAAGAAGGGAGAGGAGGGGCCCACCTACATTTGTAAAGGCTGTGCCCTGGCCTCAAACAATAGGGTAGTTTACCCCCCCCCCACTGATGTTTGGAGCCTGTGCTGAAGGAGAGAAGGGGCACTCCCAGAACCAGTTGTCACTGGCTGGAACCTCCTCTCCCTGCTATTGCAAAACATTGTAAGGACTGAGTATAAGTACCACAATTTGGAGACTCTTAATCATCTACTGGACACATAAATGCTGGAGGAACTCACCAGGAACCGCCATGGACTACTGCTGCTGTGCTGACCTGTGACCTGCTTGGTCACTGAAGAGGACTTTCTACTTGCTGCATACTCCTTGAGCCACCTGTGGGCCTCTTCTTGTCACTTGGCTCCCCAGGGGCAGGGTGCTGTGGCCCCTGACCCCTGCATTTCACCCTGAAGCATGAGGGGTGCTGCACCTTGCTGAAAAGCTGATCGCTTGGGAAAGCGCTCCGGAGGGGATTTCCTTAGCGCTGGAACGCCCTTCCCCTTGCTGATGTTTTGCGTTGTGAAAAGCGCTATTCCTTTTCTCTGTTTGCTGAAGACAATCACCGCCGTAGCCCGGAAAAAGCTGTTGTCCTGAGCACGAGTGTGCGCGCTGCTCTGTGCCCCCGGGGCACGCGAAGCGTCCTTTTTCAGCTCACTTGGAGCACGAGCGTTCCTGTTGTGCCCCTGGGGAGAAGCGTGCTCCATGTAGCGCCCCCGGGGCAATGGCAGGCACCGACTTTGGTGCCTGCCCCCTTCTCGACGGCCGGGCGGGCCGCCTAGTACTGTGAGAGCCGGCGGGCAGAGAAGAAGCCTCATCGGAGGTTCCCTCACCCCACCAGGCCCCTTTCTAGAGGACTTTTGCCGGGCAGGGGGAAGGAAAGCCTCACCGGAGGCTACCCCTGCTCCCCCGACGTCCCGGACTCCCTGGCAAGGTGGCAGTTCGACATGCCACTCAAGAAGAGGGCTCTATTGAAGAACAGGAAGTGGGCATTAGCGCTGATGGACAGCGCAGCAGAGGTCACAATAGTTTGCTGGAGTCTTTTAGAGCAGCTGGAGGTGAAAGCAACTGATGACTTTCTACAAGTAGAAACTGCAGACATGCATGTCTCCACACCTGACAGGGTATACAAAGTAATGTTACACTTAGAAGGAGACATTGAACCCACAATAGACGCGTGGTAAACATATATGATATTTTGTTGGCCGAACAAGACTGGCCACCTGAATTTGTCCGTACCTGCCCATATGGAGTAGATGTTATCAAACCTTCTTTCTCGCCTCTTGTTCCCGAAGAGCTCACAGAATCCTACACCATTGATTGGGCATTGGCGCAGGCTCCCGCGTTATATCGCAACCACATAGGATGGGACAAAGATTCCCCCACCACCTAATTCCTATTAAAAATCAACCCCAACCTCACCCACAACATCCAATAAAGCATGATGCTAAAGCAACCGTGAGGGAAATCCTCACACAACTGAAGTACCAGGGCGTAATTGAACTCTTTGTCTCACCTATGAATAATCCTTTTTTCCCAGTAGCTAAACCGGACCATTCATACAGAATAGTCTTAGACTACAGACACTTAAATAGTCATACATGGACATATGCTATACAAAACTCACATAGCACTGATGAACAACATAGTGTGTAAAAAATACAAAACGACACTGGACATTTCCAATGTTTTTTTTCTGCCAAAATATAGAGCTTGAGAGTAGAGACTTAACAAGTTTCAGTGCACTAGGCTACTAGAAAAAAATTATGGGGGTCATTCTGACCCCGGCGGTCAGAGACCGCCGGGGCCAGGGTCGGCGGGAGCACCGCTGACAGGCCGGCGGTGCCCCGCAGGGCATTCTGACCGCGGCGGTTCGTCCGCGGTCAGATGCGGAAAACCGGCGTCTCCCGCCGGTTTTCCGCTGCCCTTGTGAATCCCCCATGGCGGCGGAGCGCGCTCCGCCGCCATGGGGATTCTGACACCCCCTACCGCCATCCTGTTCCTGGCGGGTCTCCCGCCAGGAACAGGATGGCGGTAGGGGGTGCCGCGGGGCCCCTGGGGGCCCCTGCAGTGCCCATGCCAATGGCATGGGCACTGCAGGGGCCCCCATAAGAGGGCCCCACTTTGTATTTCAGTGTCTGCTTTGCAGACACTGAAATACGCGACGGGTGCCACTGCACCCGTCGCACCTTCCCACTCCGCCGGCTCAATTCTGAGCCGGCGTCCTCGTGGGAAGGTTGATTTGCCCTGGGCTGGCGGGCGGCCTTTTGGCGGTCGCCCGCCAGCCCCTTGGCAAATCCCAAAATACCCTTAGCGGTCTTTCGACCGCGGAGCGGTATTTTGGTGGGGGAAGTCTGGCGGGCGGCCTCCGCCGTCCGCCAGACTCAGAATCACCCCCTATGTTGTTTACCCCAGGGGTACAAGAACAGTCCAGGACTGTTCGCAGTTCGTGTGACTTCAAAATGGCACGACATTGACCCCTATCTCACAGATGATGAATTGCTGCAACATTTAAGACAGGTGGCCCGCTGTGTTGTGGGATTTGCTGAATTTGGCTACAAGTTCACTTTAAAAACAAAACAAAAATAGCCTTCCTCAGTGTCCTGTTTCTGGGATATGAGCTATCGAGTGAAGGAAAGAGCCTAGCGCCACAATTCTTGGAAAAATTCGCACAATTACAACCTCCAAATACCATTAAAAAACTCCAATCACTATTGGGTTTCCTAAATGTTAACAGAACTTACATTCCTGATTATGCATCATGCATAAAACCTTTATATGACTTAATACGTCCTGACTTTTCAAGTAAATTTTGGACTGTCAAACACACACGCATTCTCAGAGACCTGCCGACAGACATGCTTGCAGCTCAACAGTTACACACAAGGGACAACAAAACAAATTTGGTCATCAGAGTAATTGCTGGTGCCACTGGTTTCACCTTTGTAACTTTCAATAAGGTTTAGACAGTCCCGATTGCATACAAATCACATTTTGTGCTCAGCAGCAGAACAACGCTTTGTTCCCACTGAGAAAATTCTCACTGCTGTACAGATGGCTGTCATTAAAGAGAGTCCTCTAGCCCAAGGCAAACACATTATTGTTGTTTCTCCAATTCCAGCCCTTGAGGCTGTTACCAAAGCCAGTATTTCTAACTCAAAAGCATTACATCCACGTTGGATACAATGGGCCACGTCTTTGACAGCCACTGATGTAGACTACATTTTTTACCCAAAATTACAAACTCAAGAATTTTTGCAATTTGAACTAGAATACCAAGTTCCTGCAAACACATTGCCTTTTGATCAGTATCAAAGAGTCATGTACACCGATGATTCAGCGCAACCTGCAATTGGCACAAAGCATCAATACTCCGCTGCTTGCGCAGTCTTCAGTGGCTACAAGGAGGAAAATAAATTGTGAGCCCCGCCATACATTAACGCAAACCCTTGTGAATTGCACAGCACAGCTAGCAGAGGTAAAGGCTCTGGTGATGGCACTGTAACACATGGATTCTGCACAGTTAACACTGATTGTTTGTGATTCATACTACTGTGTCCAGTCCTTCAATAAATACCTGCATTACTGGCGCCAGAACGGGTTCAGAGATTCTAAAGGCGAAACCATTAAACACAGACTTCTGTGGGGTAAAGTAGCGGATCTGAAGGAAACGCTACCAAACGTCCATGTTGTACATACACTTGGACACTAGCATGTTGGAATACACATCGATGGGAATACACTGGCTGATGAAGCCACAAAGTCAGCAGTAGCTACGGCCACTGTTGCTGCAGTAACCCGCTTAGGTGCGAAACCGGACGAGGACATATGGGCTGCAGTGAAAGCTATGGCTGAAGGTACGCCCTATCCAAAAGCATTTCCTGCTAAATATTCTAACTGAATGGGAGGGTGCCTAAACGCTGAGATTAAGATACCAGGCATAGGGGATCGAGATATTCCCAACAAAGCTATAAGAACAGAGTTGATTAAAGCAGCACATGAGGGGACAGCATCTGCCCATGCTGGTGTGGCGGCTACAATATCATTGTTACAAGCATGTTATTGGTGGCCAGCCCTATACAAAGAGGCCAAGCAGTATGTAATTTGTTGTGACATCTGCCAACAAATTAAAGTTCCCACTGCTAAGTGCCCACCGCAGACACCCCTCCTAATTTCCAACAAACCTTTACAATGTGTGTACTTGGACCATTGTGGTCCCCTAACACCGGACAGTGCATACAAATACATCTTAGTCGCTGCTGACTCCTGCTTCAGATTTCTATGGGTACGGCCACAATGCTCGGCTTATGCTCAGACTAGTATTAAATATTTGCGAGTCTTTATCAGTAGATATGCAGTTGCGGCTTTCCACTCTGACCAGGGCCCTTCTTTCACCTCAAGGGCATTCAGGGGCGCCATGGCTTCGTTGGGGGTCCAACTCCAGTACTCGTCTCCATTTCATCCCGAGGGAAATAGTGTTGTGGAGCGATTAAACCGTGACTTAAAGCAGTCCTTAACAGCCAGAGTCGTAGGTACGGGTCGTAGTTGGCTTAATCATCTGTATGGAGTCCAGAGAGCACTTAACAATCTGCCTAGAAGGTCCCTGTGGGCTCTTACTTCATATGAGTGCCTGTTCGGAACTCAAATGTATGTTCCAGATCTTGATTGTCTTGGCGTGGAAGCCTCAGAGACACCCTTTGACATAAATGAATGTGTCACTGTCTTACAGGAATTGCAACAGGTCTGTGATGACAACGCTTCTGCAAGTGCTGCCTACACAGGAATTAAGGACGTACCTGTTATACCTACAGACTCAATTCCTAAAGTTGGGGATCTAGTACATGAAAAGGTTGCTGTGAAAAAGGAGTTTGGTCCTTCTTATCATGTACCAGTCCCAGTCTTTGGAATTCACAGGTACCAGAACTTTCATTCTACCACCGTTGGCTGTTGCCAAAAAAACCTGCTTTGTATCTATCGACAATGTCAGGTTATACCATGTGGCCGATCCTGCACAGCTGACCAAAAGGAACAGCCAGTAGTTCCCGATTCCCTCTCACTACTGGTCAAGAAGTTCCTCTACAAGTTGTAAGCATCAATAGTAACACCTCTCTGAGCTTGGGGAGGGTGGCAAATGATCTTGCATTGGTTTCACTGACATTAAAAAATACAGAAATAACTGATCAAATTGACACAACTTCAACACAGACAGATGGCGTAATTTATTCTGAACCACCACGGGGAACACCCACTCCACCTACAAATATGGCTCCAGCTTTTGCACAATCTGCTTCGGGATACTTTGCAGACATGAATGACAACGTTTCAGACTCATTCGCCTCTTCGATACCTGAACTGTCAAAGTCAAAAACATGTAAGCTGATAAATTGGAATAAAGCAACATACTTTATTCTTCCATCGAACTATCTGTGGCTTTCCTTGTCTGTACTGGCTTTCCTTTGGATAGGGTTTGTTATAACATTCTTTTTATTAATACATGGTCATTTTCTTCCTGAAAAATCAACTGTTGAACTGGTGGATGAGGTCCTAAAACAACATTTTTCCTCTCACAAGGTCCGCAAAGACTTGTCTTTTGTGAACATTTCTGCTATACCAATTCCTGATGGGATTGTTTGGGATAAAGTAACATTTCATATATAAGGCCCGACAAGGTCATTCAAATACCATATGTGTTTAAACTTTCAATGAACGATATAATAATACCTGGAGTTGTTTCTGATGATTGGGATGTGAAAACAGTTGATTCTATGATGACTTAATTGCAGTATTACACTGTATTTGAGAACGAAGATGTTTATCAATCTAAAGAAAATTATGGTGATATGTTTTGCTATAATTATTATGGGCACCATTTCATCCATGGGGCAAGTACCCCCAAGACTGTTTTTAATTACACACAATAGGAACATTGCCCGACTCCACCACAAGGGAGTTCTAAACATAGGGGGTCATTCTAACTCTTGGACCGCCAGGGCTAAAATGACGGGGGCACCGCCAACAGGCTGGCGGTGCCCCGCTGGGCATTCTGACCGCGGCGGTTCGGCCGCGGTCAGAAGTGGAAAACCGGCGGTCTCCCGCCGGTTTTCCGCTGCCCAAATGAATCCTCCATGGCGGCGCAGCAAGCTGCGCCGCCATGGAGGATTCTGACACCCCATACCGCCATCCTGTTCCTGGCGGTTCTCCCGCCAGAAACAGGATGGCGGTATGGGGTGTCGCGGGGCCCCCGTAAGAGGGCCCCAATAAGAATTTCAGTGTCTGCTTTGCAGACACTGAAATTCGCGACGGGTCAACTGCACCCGTCGCACCTTCCCACTCCGCCGGCTCAATTCTGAGCCGGCGTCCTCGTGGGAAGGGTGTTTTGCACTGGGCTGGCGGGCGGCCTTTTGGCGGTCGCCCGCCAGCCCAGTGCAAAACCCAAAATACCCTCAGCGATCTTTCGACCGCAGAGCGGTATTTTGGAGGGGGGAACTCTGGCGGGCGGCCTCCGCCGCCCGCCAGGGTGAGAATCACCCCCATAGTCTGAAAAGTTTACATATTTTTCTGGGCACAATGTTAAAAATGCTGAGTCATATTATTTTAAATTGCCACCGATAGCAAATGTACGCATTTTATTGACTAATACGAAATTTATTTATTTGTATTCCTTTGTTTCCCGGTTGACTATGCAAGGCTATGAATATTGGCTAAAGTCGATTGACTTGAAAAATGTGTGGGGAACTACTTATTTAGGGCATGCCTAATACCTGTTCAAATGATACTTTTAAATGAAACTGTACAACAAATAAGTTGTTTACGCTTAGCAAAGATTAAGGAGTTGAACATGCCCAGTATTCCTGCACCTGCAAAATTTCATAAATGGCAAAAAAATGTAATTGCAACTGAAGATCAGCTCGATGAATGGGTCCAGAATGGCATATTTAATGCTTCACTGTCACGTCCTGGTGGATGGTTAATGTGGCATATAGGTACCAATGGGTGTCATAAACATTTTATAAACTCCACGGGTGGGGTTTTAGAACTAGTAGGCCGGACCCTTGCTATATATATATTGCCGAACATACGGGTATAGTGCCAACATACAGTATAGGGAAACGATGCCAGCAATGGCTAAAGAGTTCCTCACTAGATGCATTTAGAGAACACCTCAGTCTCCTGTCTAATAATACTGACTTACAGGACTTTCTGTTAGGCCCCAGAAAACAACGCAGAAAGACCTTCCTATATGAAGTATATAATGAAATTTGGAAGCTTTCCCAACAAGAAGCTGCTGCCCGGTTAAGACAAAATAGGCCAAGGAAACTTACAGAAGGCATTAGCTCTTGTAGATAACGGGATTAATACCCTGTCCAACCGCATATACACCTTAAATAACATCATCTCTTCTTCTATAGACATCATAAAACATATATGTCTTCCTTACACCATGGACAGAGTCAACTAAGGTCCGTTATGCAGTTGGGTTGGACACTCCAAACAATGAAGGCAGGTCGCGTCCCTTGGCAACACGTTAGCGCAAGGGACATATTTTCAACATTTAATTTATTGTGACAACAATAACTAATGGCTAAGAAAGAAGGAACTTATCTCATGCTAAACATCGAAAAGTCAGAGAAGTTGCCTTTTACTGTGGCTGAAATACCATCTGCTGAGTGGTTAATTCACGGGGTCATTAATCTCCCTATTTCCACTATACAATTCATGTCCTGTTTAAAACACATTCTGGTAGGCAGATATGGAAGACTGGGAGATAGTTACATCCATGAGGTGTGGGAACTACCCTTCTCGTACAAATGTCTCAGTGACAAGAAAGAAGTCTTTCTTAGCGGCAGTGAATGCGAGACTTCTGTCAGCCATTCAATGGTTTGTAAACAGCTGTCCTTGCATGAGGCATGTAATGCATTTGCAGCAAACTTGGCTTGTTATCTGAAGGGAGTTCTAGTCCCCTTGATCAGACCTACATTCCAGGTGCTTTCAAATGGCAGCTATGTAGTCCTCAATGGTGAAGACTGTTGTGTGATGCGAGCCGAAATAGTTTATGTTGTTTGGGTCTCTAAAATTGTTACATGCTGCAGGAACGTACTTTTTCCACCCACTAGATTAAAAGAGGTATCTGACATTTGCCCCATATTGCTACTTCTACTGTGAATTTTGACAAGTTGAGCAGACTCCAGGCTTTACTGTTCCAATAACATGTGGCTCTCATATTTGCACGCAAGACCTACACACTTCAGGTGTCAAGGTCTTCAGCAGAGATACAGTCCCTTTTAAGTACCAACTTTCCGAGACACATTGGTGAACTCATGGGACGAATATTTAATGCGTCCAGTACTACTGGAATCGCAAATTTCTTTAAGGCTGTTGGTTCTGGTTTTGTTCACACCTTCTCCATATTCGGTTTGATACCATCAGCCATCCACTCAATATTCTCCAGTATTTTCGGGGGATTTTCAATAACCTTGGCTATAATAGTTGGCATTTTGCTATTGCTACTTTTCATGCGCAATGGCTGTCCCGCTGCAAATAGGAGGAATGAAAGCGCTCCCACCAGCGCAGCTATGTCGTGAACGCATGATGCAGTACTTTGGAGCAACACTCCTGGAGGAATTGGAGTGTGACTGGTCTCTCTCATTCAGACCAGTTTTGTATTGTGTGCAGCCCATGTTTCGGTGCCTTTGATGCTCTTTTGAACATGAACTGAAAGTTTGCCTTTCTACGCAGCGCTTGCTTTCATTGGATGCTGATCTGTTGATGTTCTCGCTGAAGGTTCATTACCGGACATGTGCTTTGAGGGTGCGTTTGCTACGGGAAACTGCTTATGAGTTACCCTTCCTGGAGGATGCGGCTCTTAACTAATTATTTGGCACACCACGGAACGCTGCTGCCTTGGCTGAGGCTCAGGCTATGGAACACCACAGCTCCTTGGTCCTTCTCAGCGATGCCTCCAACATTAACACCTGCCGAAGAGGAAGATTTCCTGTTCTCCATTGTCCCTTATTCAACTGGCAATTTTGAAAATGACTATGATTCTTGAAATTCAGCCCTTTTTGCGCCACATGTTAACATTTTAAATTGTCCCTTTATATATGCTTATGTGTCCTTTTAACTTGTCATTATTGACATTTTTTACATATATATCTTCGTTTGTGTTTTTAGTAGCTTTTATGTATGTTTAGGCTTTGAACCACCTTCAACCGACAAGGGGAGGTTATTGTGTAGCCATTTTAGTTATAGCTCCATGCACGTTATTTTAGCATACTAGGCCTGCCGCTGTGCACTTTAAGCTAGATATATTTTATTAATCTTTGTTTATTATTCTTAAAATAGCCACTTTTGCGGTCTTGTTTTATTTCTCTTTATCTAGCTGTTTTTGCCTAGGCCAGCACTATGTTCTGAAACAAAACATTCTTGCTTACTCTGTGCTTCGTTCAAGGCTGTAGTAAGATAGGTTGCCGTCGAACGTGGTAAAAGTTTTGTCTCTGGAATTCATAGAAAAACACACATCCATACGTAAAGACATTTTCTCAGAACTTCAGCTGGTTTATTATATAAACACTTCCCTGTCCCTTACATGTTAGAGGGAGATTCCACCAGGAGAACCACAACTGTATGCTGATTGCTGAATGCTTCACTACAGCTGCTTATGCAGACTTCAGGCCTTTGCTCAGGTATGGGGGATGATGTCTTCCCAGGGGAACCTGAAGGGCATAATTAGAGCTTAACATTCTGTGCTCCATTACAATTAGTCTATTAACTCTGGTGACAATATGGTAGCGTTATTTCTATGCTTTACTCTCCTTGTCACAATTTAAATTTTGTCATGCTGCATCGTCCTGGTTATTGCAGTACATGCTTTGCTTTCTAAGATGCAGTTGCTTCATTAAAATCTTATTGAAACATATACTGTCTCTGTTTGTCATTGTGTATGTGAGACTAATCTAAGTGAGAGAAACGGATGAGACCACGGGTTCCCTGAGAAATCACGGGTTCCCTGAGAAATCAATTATATCATGGGCTCGGTTGCCCAATCATCCTTGCCCTCGGGTAGAAATGAGGCACTGCTAGTTAGCCGGAGTAAAACCCGGATTAGGGCAACAGGTGTCATCTGAAGTGGGTAAGACTCAGTCTCCCACACCGCAGGCTATTCTGCCGCTCAAAATCCAGTAGTCTCATTAGAATATTGAGAGCCTATGCGACAGTGTAACTCGCTATGAGAGCAGAGACGGATGCAGAAATCACGTTGGACACAAGCTGTAGTGAAAGTCATGATTACAGAACAACATGAGGCAGAAGAAGGTAGGATTATGATTAGGAAATCACCCCAGCCCCATGACAGTTAACACTTAGGGCACATCAGCCAGGCACAGTGAGGGCCACAGCACCTGATAGTCTACACACTTATGAGGAAGACAAAGAAAAAGTATTTTTTGATTTTATAACTAACCCAAACAAGAATTGGAGGAAAACTCAAACCATCTGTCTGATAACTGTCACAGGCATGCTGATACCGGCACAAATTGACACTTGTGAATCATTCAATACAATGGGCACCAAACATTCTAGATCTTGAAACCAACGGCATAGCTAACCCCAACGTACACCAGAATCTATGCATGTAAGGGGGAGGATTTGGGGCTTGTGTGCTTTGATCAGAGAATGCTAAGTGAATGAGATTCTCAAGAGATTTCCACAGTTATTTGAAAGATGTGTGTGCCTAAAAGGCATAGCCATCAAACTTCATATTGACAAGATGATCTGACCATGACCCTTAGACACTAATGGCAAATATATAACAAAGTTCACCCCAAATCTGAAATATTGTTGGCTACTGATGTATTCCAGAATGCCATTAGGAAGACCTTATCTGGCCTGGAGGGTTTGTGAAACATTAGAAATGATATCCTGATATACTCAACCACGTTGGTAGACCACCACAGCTGCCGGAAGGTGATGATAAAAGGCTAGCAGAACATGGACCCCCCCATATGGAATAGGGACTTACCCTCTTTGAAAATCAGATTGCTTTTTTTGGGTATGTATTTTTTTTCTAAGATGGCCTCAGTATAGACCAGCTCAGTGCAGAGGCAGTACAGAAGGCTTCAGACCCCCAGAATGCAGTATAAGTGAGCTTCTTAGGCAAGGCCATCTATCTAATATATATATATATATTTGTGCCCAATCTGGCTACCATTTCAGAACACCTGTGTGCATTGATGAAAATAAATGCCGGCTGGGAAAGGAATGCTCAAGAAGAGAACTCATTCAAATAGATAAATAACACCCGACAAAAGGATGCCACAGTGGCATATTTCAACCCCAAGAAAGATACTGAGCTCTTTGTGGATGCCAGTACATTGGGTCCGGGTGATGTACTAGTTCAGAAACAGAAACAAGGGGCATGAACACCAGTTGTGTATATGAACAGAGCACTTATGAACACAGAATCCCAATACACATAAATTGAGAGAGAAGCCTCGCCATCAAATGAGCCTGTCATAATTTTCACCTCTATCTCTGTCGGCATGAGGTCCAGGAGGTAACAGACTACAAACTACTAATTCCTTTGTTTGGAGGCACCTTCCAACCCTGCGTGGATAGAGAAATGGACAGTCCAGATTCAGAAATGTAATTTCATGGTAATCTACTGATTGGGAGTTGATAATTTTGCAGACTATTTGTATAGGTACCGTCAACCAAGGGAAAGAGAAGTGACTGAGTGAGAGGATGATACTGTGAACTTCATTTGTTAAGACAGTGAGAGAAAATTCCCAAAAGCAATGGCTCTGGAACAGATCCAAACAGCATCACAAGAGAACAAGTGTAGACAGATAAAGGGGGTCGGCGGGAGCATTCTGACCGCGGCGGTTCGGCCGCGGTCAGAAGATGCAAACCGGCGGTCTCCCGCCGGTTTACCGCTGCCCTTAGAATCCCTCATGGCGGCGCAGCTTGCTGCGCCGCCATGGGGGATTCTGACACCCCCTACCGCCATCCTGTTCCTGGCGGTTCACCCGCCAGGAACAGGATGGCGGTAGGGGGTGCCGCGGGCCCCCGTAAGAGGGCCCCGAAAAGTATTTCAGTGTCTGCTAAGCAGACACTGAAATACGCGACGGGTGCAACTGCACCCGTCGCACCCCTGCAACTACGCCGGCTCAATTCTGAGCCGGTGTCCTCGTTGCAGGGGCATTTCCTCTGGGCCGGCGGGCGCTCTTTTGGAGAGCGCCCGCCGGCCCAGAGGAAATGTCTGAATGGCCGCCGCGGTCTTTTGACCGCGGTGCGGTCATTCAGCGGCGGTACCCTGGCGGACGGCCTCCGCCGTCCGCCAGGGTCAGAATGAGGCCCAAAATCACTATAATTTTTGAGAAACTCTAGGACGTGGAGACCGATAGACAGACCAATGATCACATAGCTAGGGAGAGGGAGAGACGAGTTCAGCACCCAAGGAGAAGGACTTTTTGAAAGGACAACACCTTGTAGAGCTGCAACTAATCTGTAAGTGGTTCTCTGTGCTCGCACACCAAAAACATCAAAGAGTTGCAAAGCCAATGTGCTGGCTAAGGGAAAACCCATGCCATGCCTAACAAGTAATTCTAGCCTGCATCACATTGGAAGAACCATGCAAAAGACAATGGAAATTAGTATGAATTTTGGCAGTTTCCCAGGTGGCTCACTAACGATTGTAATGGTGGATGGATATTCCAAGTTTCTGATTGTTGAATTGATATCAATTGATGGCATTCCAAAAGGTCTGAACTTTATTAGAAAAGTTGTTTACCATGTTTTTGCTCTGTCTAGAGACTCCAAGGAACACACTTTATGGAATAGTTAGACCACCTGGGGAATAAGCACCAGAAAATAATGTTCCAGTGTCCACAAGCCAACTGAGAGGTGAAACAATTTATGAGAACCCTGAACAAAGCCCTAACCATTGCGGTGGAGTGCTCCTAGAATAGTGTTAAAACCATTTCCTGTGGTATGTTGCAATATGCCTCACAGCACTGCACAGTGCTCGTCTACGGTGAATATGTTCAGGAGAGGGATGCATAATCGCAAATCCGCTGGACCTACCTGGCACCTGAACCTCTTGACGTAATGAGGATCCAACAGCAATCAAAAGACACCAACCATTGAGCAAGCAGAAGCCGGAAGGCCTAAGAGCCCAAGACTCAGCAGAAACCAGAAACAGAGATGGAAGTCCAGGTATTGTTTGTGAGAAGACCACTGATAGTCCTAGGAAGTCTTAGGGTAGCCATGTGCTTTATAAATACATCAAATGTAAACATAAACATGAGCAGTGGAAAAATAATAATCAAAATGATATCTTCAACTAGTGGATGAGAGAAGGTAACAAATAATGCTTCCTGGTTCAAGATGATACTAGCAACAGAAGTTAGGAAGGAGGGTGTGGAAGAGATGCTGGGTGTTTTGGAAATGTCCAACACCTTGCAGAGGCCACCGATATTCCATCATTGATAAGGGAAAGCCCCACATTCCCCACTGAGTCAGTGGGTAGAAAAAAGTAGAAGGAAGGAGCTGATGAGAGAGAAATTCAAACTTGTTCCAGAGCAAGAGATATGATTTGAGACAAAACCTGACACCTAGACAACTCTGCAAGAATTATGTTTGCGGTCTCTAACATAAATATCAGGGATAATCCAGATATAATCAATAACTAAAGTGGGGTGGGACATAAGAGCCATCTGGCCCCTACATATAAATGGGGGTATGGAGCATGAACCATGATGGGTGGGTCAGGCTGAGGGTTCAAATATGGGGGGGCATGTGACCTTTTAGAGTCACTCTTAGAAAGTGAGTAGTGTGTGTTGTGTTGTTTTTAGCATTGCTGCTTAGGATTTAGAGGTTGATGTTACACTTACCAAAGCTTTTGTACATCATCTACAAGGAAAGTATCTTAATAATTTACTTAATAGAAACACTCTTACTTTTCAGAGTGAACATTTGCTGGAAGACTGTATTACACAAAGGCAAACGAAAAGCCTTGCAGCTACTGCACATCAAGCATCTATTTGAAGGGATATTTGGCTCTAAGATTCCTATTTCCAAAGGTCAATTCATCTATAAATGTAAATTAACAACTGCATTTGTCGTTTTTATACCCGCCAGGAATCCAAAAAGGATTCCTAGTGGATGTAGATTAAGTTGCAAACTAGTGGGTTTAAATTAATTTAGTAGTGTGGATTCTGCTGCCTCAAGTGTGGAGAAATCCACCTGTAAATCACAGTCAGTGGTTGTATAGTTGGCATGGTTTGACTTAGACTTTTATGAATGCTTACTAACCTGTATGTTTGTGGGCATTCTCAAATTCTTCTCTGAACCCTTTCCATCCTGGAAATGGTTGGAGAGTTACTCCGGTTTGAGTAATTCCCTTTCAGGATGGAACGAGTAACTGATCATCCCTGATTTGCTTGGGATAAGGAGAAAAAAAAAAATTTCTGTGGAGAGAAAAACATTTACACCATAGGCTCCATTCCTGTGGAGTACCCCACCATGCAGGATTCCGCACATGGGTAATAGGCCCCCTTGCAAGATGTAATTTGATAATCCCAAAGGTATGCTTGAAAACATCTGCCTCGCATAGCATTTCAGGCGTACTTTTGGGGATATTTATGAACACCAGAACTGAATAAATCTACACTGTTCATGGATATATTTTAAATGAAAGTTACTTACTTTTTTTAAGTCAATATAGCCTTAAATAAAAACTAGGCATCTTAGGGTAAAGATCCCATTATCTGAATGACAACAAAGCATAATTGCTTTACGTAAATTACTATAACAAATACACTATAATCATGAGCTTTCATTATTTTTTCACCTCACATCACCTGACACACTAATAATAAAAAATAGCTTTTCTATCAATTGCAAATTGAGAAAATCAAAGCATAAATTCTGCTTTTCTAATTGTATTTACTTCATTTATTTAAATACACAGTGACGAGTATTATGCACCATTTTCCTGATTTTAATCTCATAGTAGCCAGAAGAAAATGTATTTCATTAGTATTAGTACAATAACAATAGAAAAACTGCAAAATTACAATTCCCAGAGGGCACTGGGAAAAAGACTATTGGATGATGAATACGATTTCTGATTTTTTAGTTATTATGGCACCCCTGTGTTAGTTCTTTCACCTATTTATCGTAGTATAGTAAGATCAGTTTGTTTAGAAATGGAAAAAAATATGAATTAAAAGAAGATGATGGATAACAGGAAACAAGCAATCAAAGTGTTTGTCCTCCAAAGGGTTATGATAATGCATGAGGAATCATAGATTAGATGACAAGGAGAAAATTAAAGATACATTGTGACTAATAACTGAGATACATAATTTGGTTGGAAGAAAACATAGAAGTAAAACTATATGCTAATATAAAATAAATAGTAATATCAAAAAAAATAACTGTATTCATGTGGTAGGATAATTTTCTCCTTTGTGTCTTTATTAAGATTAGTAAACTCACCAATTTGGTTGCCATTTATATACTTATGATTAATGCACAGTGCTGGTCTGTCTGTATTGGCAATTCTGAATTACTTTATTGCAGAGGCTAAATAACTTAGAAAACTGGTTATGAAGGAAATGTCAGTTGAAAGAGTTTCTGTTTGATCCGAGTGACCAGCTACACCATGCTGCCAATGCTGATCAGTAAACGTTAGACACTCGGGGTCTCATGAGCACTTGGTGATCTGATAGACTCCTCTGAAACACTATTTGATGACCAGATTGACCAGAAACTTTCCAAGCCATAAGTTGAAGGAGACCTGAGAGAACTAATGGATGAGGTTGGTTTAGGGAGCTGAGGAGAAAGTAATATCCATTGGGAAGAATTACTGGGATCGCTGTGGACTTCTCTAACAGGTCCAGAAACCATGTTTGCGATGGCCAAAAGAGAATTATTATTACTAAAGAAGTCAGCACAGACAGCAGGCAATCATCAAAACAAGCATTTGTAATGCAACTGGTCTCGCATTTGCTCGATTTAGAGCTATTAGCGTTGTAAACTCCTAACTGGACTTTTCTTGCCACACAAAAGCAACAGCGGTGGGGACTTTATTGGGTAAAATGGAGTTGGCAGCTCCCTCCTGCCTCCCGCAACGTCCCCAACAAATGCCCACGTGAGAGAGACAGTTACTGGGGCTGAGGAGGGGGACATGTAGTGAGGGCGGGGGATGGTTTACGGTGGGTTGGAATGATGCACTGAGGGTCGGAGAGGGTGGGGATGCGTAACTGTCATAATTATAGAGATGAAAAAGTTTAGTGTGGGGGAAGAAGTGGGCAGCGAGCTTGAGTTTAGACGGAGCAAGCAGAGTGAGAGCTGGGAGGGTGCACTGAGGGTTGGAGAGGGACAGAGGGCTGAAGCCAGTGCAGAGGTCTGCCTATGGGCTGCACTGAGGGATTTAGTGATTGCTGGAGTGAGAGACCTTTGCAGCGAGGGTTGTAGTGAGTTCCGGAGTGTGTTTCAGTGGAGGGGTTAGTGAATGCTGGAGTGGTAAGGCGCTGCAGTGAGGGCTGTACTGAATACTCAGTGACTGGAGTGGGAGTTTTTTTCAGTGGAGGGGTTAGTGAGTGCTGGAGTGAGAGGGCGTTGCAGTGAGGGCTGTAGTAAGTACTAGAGGGTGAGTGAGACGCAGTGAGATTGTGACTGCGGCCTGACATGACCACGTTGCTTTCACTGGCGCCGTGTTACATTCAGTAATGTGCACTAGAGCAGACGTGAATGTGTCTGATTTTGGGGTGCAGATCCAGCGCTCACTGCTGGCGCATGCCAGTAAAGGTGTCTGTGTCACGGAGGGAGCATATACGCACAGTGCATGTTCTGCATTACGCACACCTGGCGTTGGGTATACGTACACTCTGGTGTGCAGAATATTGAGTACACGAGGAGTGCTCATTGTTATAGAGCGGAAGAGCTTCACCAAAGCTGTTGCCATGTGGAAGACACATGAATGACACACAATGTATACACTGGAGCAAAGACTATGCGTGACGGTGTCACACCATTTCAGTGCACACAATACTCACCCCCAGAGTTTACCACAGACTGGCTTGGTTGCGCTGTGTTTACCCACGATGCGTACAGTACAGTACTTGGCACTGAACACAGTACTCACCGCCAGTGTTCATTCTGGGCTTGCTGGGCTGTGCGTTGTGCACACGTGGTGAGAAAGACGTTTACAGTACTGAGCGATACACAGAGAACTAATTGCCAGAGCTATGGCTTGGGGAGAGGGATGGTCACGGGTCCTTCAGGGAGGATGCGCACTGGGTGTTTACAGTACTGAGCGGTACACAGAATACTCACTGCCAGGGCTATGGCTTGGGCAGAGGGATGGTCAGGGGTCCTCCAGGGAGGGACGCGCAATGTTTACAGTACTGAGCGGTACACAGAATACTCACTGCCAGGGCTATGGCTTGGGGAGAGGGATGGTCACGGGTCTTCCAGGGAGCAATGCGCACTGGGTGTTTACAGTACTGAGCGGTACACAGAATACTCACTGCCAGGGCTATGGCTTGGGGCGAGTGATGGTCCCGGGTCCTCTAGGGAAAGATGTGCACTGGATGTTTTCAGAGCACACTGTGGTACTGCACGATTCGTGTGCATCGATATCGCTGCCATAGACTTCCTAGGCATTGCTGACCTGTGTTACAAACATGTGGTCTTTGGTGCTGAATAGGGGGCAGGTGGGTGCAAACAGTGTCCTTCAAGGTCGGTGTATATTTTGTGATAGAGGCCACCTCAGGTGCACTTTGGTACCCACCATCAGCGCAGCGTGCCCAGGACGTTGTTGAGCTTGGCGCTGTGCAGGTGTGGCAGGAGTACAACTTACACAGGTACAGGTCCGAAACATTGACTGCATGCGTTCCCAAGGTGCGCATATATATGGAAGTACACCTGTTTACCCAAAGAGTCGATACTGAGACCTCCTAATATATGAAAGTCGATATTTAAACATCGATGACAGGGGAGAGCGCAGCGTTTGGCACGTACTGTGAGTACTTGGTTCAAGATGTGGGATATAGTACAGTACACACCGCCAGAGGCTGCCCAGGGCCGTGCTGAGCCCAGCGCTGACATGTGGTACTGGAAGCTGGGCAAAGGAGGTGCAGGTAAAATCAGTCAACACTGGGGTACAGTACTGCGCTCTTCGGCCGAGGCGGGCGCTGTGTACACGAAGCGCTATTTAACGGGGGTGGCGCATTCAAAGCCCTCACAGTAAACATGGAATTCAGCGCAGTACTCACAGTGCTAGGTGTTGATGGGGTGGTGCATACAAGCTGCATACAGTGAATACTGGGGTACAGGACAGCACAGATCTCGCCCTGGGTTTGATGAGCTCAGCGCTGTGCATGTGAAGTGAGTGCTAGGAGCATACACAGTGGTGAAGAGCCAGAACTTGTCCAGAGCCTTGCTGAGCTCGGCGATGTGCACACATGGTGCTGTGTGTGCACAGTGTGCAACGCACAAGGTACATACAGGTAACAATGGGGGTCAGTACAGCACAGTACTTACTGCTGGATGTTGCACCGGGTTGGCTGAGCTCAGCACATGCAGAGGGGACTAGGACGGTGATCCGTACAATTACCTTTTGTTCGCAGCGCGATTGCGCTGTGTAAACCCCAGCGCAATCGCTCTGCGAACAAAGATAGTTATGCAAAGCGCTCAACTTCTGCCAAGCGAGATCGTGCTGCGAACAAAAGTTAAAAAGTAGTGGTGATCCGTACAATTATCTTTTGTTCGTAGTGCGATTGCGCTGTGTAAACCCCAGCGCAATCGCTCTGCGAACAAAAGAAAATTATGCAAAGCGCTCGACTTCTGCCAAGCGAGATCGCGCTGCGAACAAAAGATAAAAAGTAGTTCACAAATCGGATGGAAAACAGCGAGCCTCGTATGTTTTCAGTACTTGGTCACTGCGCTCGAGGAGGGCTAACCACCGGAAAAGGCATGACGTATTCGTGCCTTCCACTAATGAAAGCAAGCAGATTTTAACAGGCAAGCCCACGAACCAATGAAAGACACTGACTTGACGTGGACGGGGCTCCGAGCCCTTTTCTAACTACTAAAATGTCTCACAAGCAACGCATGCGCAAGCGCATGCGACGCAGGCTCGACCCTAAAAAGACGAAAGTATAAGGGAGACCTTGGTTTCATGGATGCAAAAATGTGTCCATTAGCAGAGTTAATGAGACTGGTCTCAACCGAAAAATAGAAGTAGTTGAATATTTAGTTTTGATATGGAAAGGTTGATCGTAAATGGACCTGCATGATTTTAATTTGTTGGACGAATGGTGGGTGAATTTTTCAATCACTAAAATCTTTTAGAGGCTCACAGTTCACAGAATCACAGTTAAAGCCATTCCTGGACGGGTAAAATTCAGACCTATTTTTTAATTGGTAGCAATTGGAAGAATGCCCTCCTCTCCTGCAGGTCCTGCTAAAAATACAGTATGTAAACACTTTATGTAAAGACAGCTGAGCCAAGGCAGTTGTTGTAAAAGTATTCAAGTATTTTGAGATTTCATTGGGGAACAGGACGCCACAGAGAAGACCTTGGGAAGATGGGTCTGGTACAAAAGTAGCTAATTCTGGTAGTTTTCGATCTATCTTGAGCAGTAAACGCCTTCACAGTTATCCAGAGTATTGTGAGTTTGCATTTCTAATAATACAATTCACTCTTTGAATCCAATTGTAAAGATATTGTAAATTGCCGTCCTTGGCCATTTCAGCCATCCCAAACATTTTTGACAGCCCCTGTGGAATCTACTATTTTGGAAAGTAGATCAATTGTGACCGATTCCATTTTTAGGGATGTCTTTTCCAAACTTGAATTAAAATGCTAATAGTTTTGGATCTATGACAGAGGTTAATGTGACCTTGTCGGAAACAATGGGGTGTGAACATTCTGATTTTCATTTGTTCCTACTCTGCTTTTCTTGGGGTGCACTTGTAAGTGTTCCAATGTATTCAGTCACATGAGGTAATCTATTCTAGACCATTCAGCGGAGTTAGGAAAAAACAATACTTTGAGTTCAAATAAAGCATCCCGAACTGATTCTAAGATGCTGGTATTCATTTTTGTCATGGATGTTTCATTGGTAAATTTGTATGAGCAGTTAAAGAATTCGTTCTGGGACCAAACCAGTTTCAATCAGTTTTATCATGCCAATCAGAATCTGACTCATGAGAGTAAAAATAAGCACTTTGGACTCATCGTCTGAAAAGTCCTGGGAAAATACAGTGTGACATATTTTTCTTGTGAAAGTGTGTACCTCAATATTTGAGGGCCTGTTGGTACTCAACCTAAATCTGATAAAAATGAAATATCTCCATACCTTGTGTCAACTACATTGGAAATCAGAATTGCAGGGGAACCTGGGGAATGTAAACTTATGGTTTTGCACGCATTTTTGCACAGCTGTTGAGTTAAGGATTTGCTATTTGAACCACATATTTTTCTTCTTACTAGTAGAATTGCGAAAGAAAGATCTGCTACTACTAGGAAGTTGCTTCTGCACTTGCACAATTGCTTTAACAGGTGTATATGTATATATATATATATATATATATATATATATAGGCTGGTGACGAGAGAAACCAACCCTGATAGTATCTTGCTGAGTATCAATAAACACAGTTATAAAGGAGCTCTGGAAAGCAGTGAACCAATTTTTAGCTTTGTGACCAATGTATATATATATTTATTATTATTTTTTTCTACAAAACTCTGTTTTAATAGTCCACAAAATGGCACTCTGGGCAATTTAGCAGTATATTCTCTGTTTATTTGCTCAGCATAGAAGTGACAGGGTATTGCGGCGCACACTTACCTGAAAAGAAGTACCACAATGTTGCGGGGACAATAGAGACCCACCTCCTAACTCCCTACCTATTGCCTGGGATGTTTGGAATTCCTAGCAAATAGGTAAGATTCTGGGAGGAGGGCCTTCCAGCAAGATGTCCTCTCAGCTCCTATCTGATTGTTGACCTTTGAAAACAAAAAGGGAAATTTAATTAGCTATGTCTCCTCCTATGGTTTCTCGCACCCTTAACACCACCCTCCAATTCCCTTTTATCTATCCTACCCTCTGGACCCCCTCAAATGCTGTACTGCAAACAACTGGAAGACCTCCTTCTTGACGGGTCGCCATTAATCCCACCGGTCCATGAAGGGATGCATTGGAGGTTCAAGAAGATTTGTCAACCTCTAAATGAATACACAAACAGGACACTTCAGATATAAATACACATCATTCCATGTTATTGCATACATTAACCCCATAGGTATAAATACACATCATTCCATGTTATTGCATACATTAACTCTATTGGTACGGGCGTCGTCAACCTCCCTGATGCGTGTCACGACCAGTGGCCTATGCCAGGGAGGGTTTAAAAATCCTCTGATTTTTTTTTTATTACCCGGGATACGCCTGTGTCTCCCCTTGGTCCCCCACCCTTCCCTAGGTGACATGAGCGTGCCTCAAGGCGCGCTGATGTCACACTTTTTCCCCACCAGAGGATCAAGGAGCAGGTGAGCGTCCTCTCCCCACTCCGGTGGGGAAATAAAAGCCAAACGGCCTCCCCAGATGCCAGCGTGGCTACGATCCATGGCCAGGAAATGGCCCTAGGCACCAGGGATCTTGTTTGGGGGAGTCGGCCTCTGTGTAAGTGGGCTGCCTTCCCCATGGGGGCACAGTTTAAAAAAAAAAGATGTTGGGGTTTTTCTGGGGGGTGATCGCGCCCCCCAGATAGTAACATTTATGTTTTTTTGTAAAAAAAAAAAAAAAAAAAAAAAATAGCGGGCCGGCCTTTTGTACACGGGGCTACCCCTGGGGACAATATTTCATAATTAAAAAAATATATATATTTTCCCTGGGCATGGGATCACGCCCCACCAACCCAGGGAATATATATTTTTTTCAATGAAAATGTAGGGGCCAGCCCTTTGGCTGACCCCCGATGGGGGCACTTTTAGGATCGAGCGCAAGGCGCTCTGTCCCTGGTGTAATCTCTCTGTGGGCTTTTAACCACGTCCATGTCAAGCCCTTCAGTTTGGTTGGTTTGCGGGCTTGCCTTTTAAAATTAGCTTGATTTAATTAGTGAAAGGCATGCATAGATAAATGGATATTTGCACTTTTGTCGGTTATATGGATCATTGCACTTTTGCCGATTACATGAATAATTGCACTTTTGCCGATACGTTTCACTGCAAGCAAACTTCTGTTCCTTTTGTGTGTTTGCTTTGTGCTCGTAGCGGCTGTCGGCTTGCTTTTGTGAAACTGTTTTACTTTTCAGTTTATGTGGCAAGAAAAGTCCAGTGAGGAGTTTACAGCGCTAATATCTTTAACTCGAGCAAACGCGAGACCCACTGCATTGCAAATGCTTGTTTTATACATGTGTGCTTTGCCATGGGGTCACAATTGGCTCCAGGGGATTCACACATGTATAAAAAAAAGAAGTGATGTAGAGAGTCAGTCTCTCTCTCTCTCTCTCTCTCTCTCGCTCTCTCTCTCTATCTCTCTCTCTCTCACTCTCTCTCTCTCTCTCTCTATATATATATATATATATACTTATATATATATATATATATGTACATGTATATATATATATATCTATATATGCAATGAGAGACAAATCTCTCTATAGATATGTATGTATGTATACATCGCTTCTTTACATGTGTTGTTTTCCG